>NC_137228.1:10524334-11226834 GCF_949987685.1 Ammodytes marinus
TTCTACATAAGATCACAGTGGTAAATCCCTCTCTGAGATAACGGTATGGTGTGTCTGTTTTGTTCTACACTGCTGTGTGACAAATATGTTGCCAGAGATCTTCATTATTCATTTACCTTCTGCCACAAACATCAGTCGAGTTCACAGGATTTATACATGGCAATTTCAGAGCAACATGTCATTTCTAGAATTTGTGCCTCTCATGCAAGATCTACAGCGGCATTTTAGGGCCAATGTAGCTTTAAAAAAATAAGAATGATGGAGCTGAAGCAAGGGCTTCAAAGTTAAAGTTTAAAGTTAAAGGTTTTTTGTTTGAATATTACCCCCTCCCCACAGATCTTTATTATTATATTTTTCTCTTCTTAAATCTAAAAAGATTAATGTCCTATATATATATATATATATATATATATATATATATATATATATATATATATATATATATATATAAATATATATAATATAGACAATCATTATGGGTCAAAGCATATGTATTATGCCTTTATCTCTCTTTATTTCATCCTCAATGACGTTTTTTTTAAGCATTGAACACAATATTTTTCATCCGGGTGCTATGAAGAGTCTTCATACACTATTGAGTGATGTTCAACCTCTTTTAAGAGTTGCCGGGTATTCATTTTACAGAAAAACAGATGCTTACTGTGCTTCTGCAACTCAGATAATATGATTTAACATGAAAGGCACAAACTGTGAGAATCCAGAACTATTTCTTTGATGTAAACAGTCCCATAGAAATAGTTGATCTGTTGATTATCAAGAGAAACCAAGACATTGGGACTGAAAGGAAACAATTGAGGCAGATTATTCATCACAAGGACAAATCAAAACTAGGCTTTGCAAGCACCAAGCATCCTAATTTCAATATTTATAAATCAACATCATATCAAATATTAAGCTGCATAAATGAACCATTTATGCAGCTTTTAAGACAACTGGTGCCTTTAAAAACATGTAAAACTTCCATTATGGCTGTGTTACTGTAAGTCACCTGAGCTTGATTTAGGTTGGACATGTGGGATAATCCTGTTTAGCACCATATATGAGGGGCTTAAGAACACAAAGTAATTATTCATAAGAAAAAAAAACATATTTACAAAGCACCTGAAAAGCACTAGAAAAGTGTGTGAATGAGTGGACAAAAGCACGACTGACTGCTTTGGGATTATCACTTTGTCCAGTGCTGTGTGAGTATGGTGTGTGTGTGTGTGTGTGTTTATCTCCTAGCTTGGCCTATGTAGCTGTTCTCGACGCACAGCACCACGTATGAGCTGGAGCAGCTGCTGGAGCTTTGCTGGAGCAGGCTGCCGCTCTGTAGTGATGAAGCCATGCCGGTGAGGGCCACGTCTCCCTCGCGCCACGTCTCACAGAAGCTGTCCACGTGCCGCTGCCCCGCGCCAGTCGAACCGTGCCACAACATCTTCTGTGGCCTAGGAAATAAAAAAAACATTACATTTAGAATGAACACATGAGGTTTAGGTGTTCTTATCCTCCTTTTATATCTTCATTCTGAGTGTGGTTTATCTGGCCTCACCATGTGCTGTCGTTGAGAACGTCTTTGCCGTCAAAGGAGTAGATGGGCACGTTGTCCTTCACTCTGCCGTCGTTGAAGATGGCGTCCCAGTTGTCAAACAGAACCTCGTCCTGACAAAGACAAGATAAGTCAACTTTATTTATATAGCCATAGTCATTGTGCAAATTACAACAACGGCGATGAAAAGGAAACGTGCAAAGCCACATCGTTCTACTAACAAATAATTTCACTAACTATAAATGACCAAATAGAAAAAAATAATAGAAACATTGGGGGCTCAGTCCTCAGAAGCAGCAGACCACGGGTGTTTCTGTCCCTGTAATCCCCCTCTGTTGGCTATACCTTCAGGTTGACTATGGGCAAACGGTCCCGGTCAGCCTTTCGGACGATGCTGTGCAGGTCTTGGAGTTTGGCGGACAGGAAGGCCCGGAACGTCCCCTTCATCCCGATGGCCTGAGCCTGAGTGAAGCACAGGTAGTCTGCACCGCGGATCCCACGCATGGAGCCCGTCTGGGGGCTGTTTAGAGCGATCAGGTGGAGCTGAGGGAAAACAAGCACGGCAGTCATGTCTAAGGCAAGACACTATCATTTTTTTAAAATCACTGCCCAATTTTGAGATTTTTGTCTATTTTTCTTCCATAACATTTCTTCTTTCATACAAGTATAAGTAAAAAGTGAAATATGTACATTAAGGTGTTTATTTGACTAAACCTTGTCTTTATGTGTCTGTATTTTTTATCTTATACAACCATCTTTAATGGCAATTATCTCAACATTAGTTTTTTTTAAACTTCTGAACCAGACATCTCAACTTGCAACTCTCTCTCACCCCTGGACCTGAAGCATGGTGGTGGACTGGACTGTGGTGCACGGGAGGAGGAGGTGGTCTTCTCTGAGGAGTGACTGCATAGCGGGGGTCCGGGTAGGCAGGGTGCTCCTGGGCATTATGACCGGTGTGCCTACCGTCTGGTTGGTTCAAACGGTCCGAGTAGCTAGGAAAGCGTGGGTCTGTGGGTTGCGGGTAACGTGGGTCGGGCTGGTACCGCGGGTCGGGCTGGTACCGCGGGTCGGGCTGGTACCGGGGATCGGGTTGGGTTGGGTATCTGGGATCGGGGTTTGAAGGGTATCGAGGATCGGGTTGGGTTGGATATCTGGGATCGGGGTTTGAAGGGTATCGAGGGTCCGGATGTGTCGGCTGTGTGTCGTGCCCGCTGTCTGGCTGCACATGGACCGGCCTATGGGAGTCGTGCGAGGAGGTGTCTGTGTGGGTGTGGTGGTCCGGGGAGTAGGGGACGACTGGCGGAGGCTGCACGGCTGCAACCTCATTACCCTGAAAAAATAAGAAGCAAGGTTTGCAATTAAAAACAAGGTACTTTAAAAGTGGATACATTCACGAAGATTTCGGCAAAATGGACCTTCTTCATGAAATAAAGAGTGACAGATACATAGTGTCCCACAAGTTTAACTGACAGTACATTTCATGAATGTATGAAATACTCTTAAAATAAAAAAAACACACTTACATCCTCACTGGGTAGAGCGATGAAGTTCCCGAGCTGTAAAAACAAAAACAAAGACAAAAAGGAGACTGCATGGTAATCTCAAATCAAATCAAATAAGATATTATTTATAAAGCCCAATATCACCAATATCAATAGCCATTCCCCTTACTTGGCTTATCAGTCCATACACAATATGTTGACTGATTCATCGTCATTTAGCTAAAGGTGAATATCTTACGTGGACTTGGCGCACTCCATCTCGGACCCGTAGGTAGAGATCTGTTTGGTCTATGATGTAAACCAGGGAGCCTTCGGGTTGTCTTCTAGCCGTGGCTGTCATGGTGTCATAAGACCTCAACACAGTCACCTGCAAACACACAAAAACAGCTAACTCATTCCATTCATTCAAAGCAAACTAAAAAACACACCTCTTTGCGTCCACCTTTCACATCACTAAGTTTTTCCTAATTTCTGTCACTATGATTACCCAAAATGTAATAAGTCACTGTAAGTATATTCCATATTATCATGTGTGTTGTAATTTGCTTATGTTGTACAACCCTTTCAGACTTTTTTGGGGGACTAACATTTTTCGATTACTTGATTGATATGAGACTACATTGACTGTAGTCTGGTAGGAATCAGTCTAAATAGAGTTATTGGTTATTTTTTTAAATGCAGATATAATGACAGTGGTATAAACAAGTGTAACTCACCCCTGAGGAGTGTCCAGGTAGTCCAGGTGTGCCAGGTTGTCCGGGTGGGCCAGGAATATTGATAGCTGTCAATCAAAGGGAGGATAATGTGAGCTCAAATCTTTATTTTTTATTTAACCTTTATTTATACAGGTAATCTCATTGAGACAAAGGGTCTTATTCTCAAGATAAAATCAGATCCTGATCCTGAAAATCGAGGTGCTTTCATCATTAGAACTCACTCTGTGTGCCGTGGTGAGTTCCAGAGATGGATGTTCCTGGAGGTCCGGGCGGCCCTGGCTGTCCGGGCTGCCCGTCATGGCCTCTCCCTGGGTGACCCGGTGGCCCCGGTGGGCCTGTTGGGCCAATGATGGAGTCTCCTTTAGGGCCCTGTTGGAACCAGCAGAGAAAGTTATTTTAGATTGTGTTTGTACGTATGTGAGCGTAAAAGTGCCTTGGTGAAAGCTTTGTGATCTTACAGGAGGTCCAGGATGTCCCGAGCCTCCGCTGCCTCCATAGCGTGGGTCATAGTATCCTCCGGCTGGCTCTCCCTTATCTCCTTTAAAGCCCGGATTTCCTTGTTCCCCTTTCAACTCATTCTGCACACAGAAGCATTAAGAAACATCCAAGACGCATAAACAATATCAACTGAATAAAATTAATATAATATCTAGCGGAAAGAATGCAAAGTGAATGCTTACCCTCAGAGTGTAAATGTCCAAGTTGGAACCGGAACCTGGACCAGAAACAAAAATAATTATCTTTGATTTCCTACACAAACATTAAACATTTACTCGTTTACAAACCCTTCTGTAATGATCTATCAGAAAAGTGATAAGAATGATTATGGAAAGTTTAGTGTTGTACCTGTGCCTGGTAGTCCACGATCACCTTTCTCTCCTTTAACAGCTGCAAAACAAGGATAAGCAACAACGCTTAAAGTTATCACCAGCAGTTTTCCCTTTAAAAGGACAACCTCTTTAGTCATAGTGATAGTCACTTTCTCAGTTAGAGTTAAATTAGAAGATTGATACCACTCTTTTATGTGTGCACACTCCAAACTATTGCTTTAAACTTGTCATACACTATTTACGTTATTACATTTATATATGTGAAGTGAATTTACCTGGGTAATACCTGGAGTTTTCATCATAACCCTGAAAGAAAATCAAAGATGATCAATCACATCCCTAAGTTGCAACATTTAATTGACCCTCTTAAACTTTTTTTTGCAGCAGTTTTGCATCAAGTTACTTGTTATGTAAGAAGAACAGTTTATTTTGTGTTTTAAAGGCATAAATAAATATGAATCATGCCACTACGGTAAATTTCTCATCTCTGGACTCACTCTGGATCCATCGCTGAAAGAGGGCGGTCCAGGAGGTCCAGGGGGGCCCGGTGGACCTGGAGGCCCCTGGGACACAACATAGATTTATTACTGTTTCTTTAGAAGCAAAAGGAGACTGTGAATGATTAAATAAAATCAAATTAAATCTCAGAGAAACTCACAGAGTGACTGTATCCAGCTCCACCACCGCTTGAATCTCCCTTCTCTCCTCTGGCGCCGTTCAACCCAGGTCGACCCTAAAATAAAACATTCAAATCATATTTAACATTAGATATTAGGAAGTATAAAGCACCCGGTGTGTATAATAGAATATAATATTTGAATATAAAAATGTCTGGCCCCTTTGGGAGCTCCTAAATTGTAGTAAAAAACATTTCAAACTTACCTGGTGTGAAAATGTAATTTAAATCCACAAATCTACTCACCGGTCTCCCTGGAATCCCAATGTCTCCCTTCTGTCCTGAAGGGCCGTATGGACCCTGGAAAAGAAAACGATTACAACAAGTACTTTTATTATCATAATGATGTGATTCTGTCAGCCAAAACTTTAAAAAGAATGGTTAAAAAAACAGTACGCACTGGAGGTCCCACTGGTCCAGGAGGTCCACTGTCGCCCTGTGAACGACATCACTTACTAAGTTATTTACAGTCAAGATGCTTAAATTCCTGGATCATTTAGAAGAAGGGCATTCCAAAAAACATGTTAGCTGTTTAATTTATGAATATTTGACCTGTTTTCCTGCCAGGCCACCGAGGTACTGAGGTCTCCCATCAGGCCCCATGATGATTCCAGGCTCTCCCTTTTGCCCCTGGACAAAACATCTCACAAGTTTAAAACCAACGTCGGAAAATACATTTGCATCTTAATTTATTGGCGTAGTGCACCCACGGCCTTCCATGTGGCTGTTGAAAAGGCTGGCTGAAGATGGCGAAAAAATGGGAAGATTTTAAATTATCTCGTGATGCTCATTTAAAAGGTACTATGAGGAACTTTTTAATATTTCTGAAACAGTCAGTTTCCATCAGTGCAAAGAATGCTATTTTGATATAGTTTTTCTTAATGCCTTTGTCATGGGTAGGCTCACACAGGAACAACAGCTGGCGTAGTAAAACACTACCACTTTTGTCCAAAGGGGGTGCAAGAATAACCACAAAATGAAAGTTCCTCAGAGCACCTTTAAAAAATAATAATAATTGTGGAATGAATTATTATCTTACTTGAGGTGCATATCCTGGAGGACCTGTGTCACCTTTATCTCCTTTTGGTCCCATTGGCCCCTTAATGAAAACACATAACAAACTTTTCTTCCTTACATATTCTTAGTTTTGATTGGTCCAAAACTGAAATGTTGTGAGTAAGGACAGGGATACGTACCGGGAATCCTGCTCGACCTGGAGTTCCGCCCTGAAGGAGACAGTTCCAAAACACATTAATATAGACAAACAGGCTAATATTAAGTGAAGAGGTAATTAGTTTTGTGAGGTTTTATGGATTTTATGGTGAGGTCAGTTTTAGGGGGGAAGACTCACCTGCTCTCCTTCGTTCCAATAAACTTCATTATACTACAGCGAGACAGCGTTAGGTCAGTGAGTGAGAGGGGGAATGAGCAGGCAGTGATGTTAGTGAATATGAGTAATGATTCAATGGCAGGCTGGTACATTCATTAATCCATGTGTTGGTTAGCGACGTTTTCCGCCTGTGACTCACGTCTGATGTCTGGTAGGTGACTTGTCCCGGTGGTCCTGGTGGCCCTGGGGGTCCAGCTTGACCGCCATCTCGCCCCGGCAGACCCTGCAACGTGAATGGACACAAAATAACACGTAATAAAAACAGCAAAGAACACATTATGACGTACAGTATATAGTGAGGTGATGATAATAGGCTTGACTAGAGAAAAACTATTTACTTGAACTCAGCTGCCGGGCTTTTAACAAAATCAAAAAGACATGATGATATCACACCTGTTTTAGCTTCTTTGTTATATATATAATGTTATAATATGACTCACCGCGTCGCCTTTTAGTCCTCTGTCTCCCTTTGTACCCTAAAAACAATTAACACAAGCAGTTATACATGCCATTAAAACAAGCTGAATATGTGTGATTCTGTCTGAACTACAGTAAATAGTCTGTAGCATTAAATGGCTCCTACCGACTGCCCGGGGTACCCGTCCAGTCCTGGGATCCCAGGAGGTCCCCGCGGTCCCTCTGACCCTTTGCCTCCGTGGTCGCCTGGCAAACCTGGCTTACCCTGGACATCATGAAACAACATTACTGATACTTATACTCAGGAGTGGAGCACAGATTACTGCAGCTGTACTTGTATGTGTCATATGTTTTGTGTGCAAAAATATTAACATTGAGGTAACTAAAGCTGTCAGATAAGTGTGGCATTAAAACAAAATATTGTCTGATGTAAAGTAAAATTAGCACATACTGGAGAGTGTTATACTTACAGGTAGACCGGCGATTCCAGTTGGACCCTGCAAGACAGAAAACAGGGAAACATGAGGCAGAGGATCCACTGTAAAGAGAAGGTCAGGGATCTCATGTGTGTGTGATGGGGTACCTGTGGTCCAGGTGGGCCTGCCACACCAAGCAAGCCATTGTTCGTCTCATACTCATCCCGGTTACCCTGCAAGGAGAGAGGAGAGGAATTATTCCTTTGTAGCCAGGTTTTCATCTAAATATAGAGCAAATTAGCTGCGTGCGTTTCCATTAAGTGTTTGGAGCGGCTAAACTCTGCTAGTTTGATCTCAGGGTGGTGCCATAGGCAACGTACAGTAAGATGGTTCTAATCAAAAGTAGAATAAGTAGACAAAGCGGAAACTAAACAAACATGGAGAGAGTCTGCAGGGATTGGTTTCAATTGGGCAAGTTGTTATTGTCTAATAAGAATATTCTATAAGAATATACTCCACGTCTTTGTGAAAGCCTCTACACACCAAACAAACAGATCTGTGCATCCACCTGCATACATTTGACCTCTATACTCACATAACCGCCGCGGTACGATGGCCCCGGTGGCCCAGGGGGTCCTGGAGGTCCCACTGGTCCCATGGGACCTGGAAGCCCCGCCAGTCCCCCTTGTCCCGGGATACCTGTCCGCCCTAGGTCGCCCTGAGCACCCTGAGGTGAGAAGGGGGAGAGACCACTAATTAGGGGGGTGTTTTAAACAATGGAGGTCAGTGGAGAAAGACGCTCCTGTTAATGCAACTGCAGTGAGATGATGGGTGGTAACTTGCAAGAGATGTGAGCAGAGCAAGAAAAAATGGAGGTTAATGATCTTTTAAAGCCTCTGGAAACTCGGTCGAAAATAGTAAAAATTCATATATGATATCAAAGTTGGGTGTCTTAATAAACACTTACAAAAATCTGATTGAAAATAAATGTTCATAAATATTTTCAAACTTAGTTAACAAAAATGCTTTTACTGTCTAAAGTAGAGCGTTTGACAGGACTGTGTGGGCGAGGCCATATCAAACGGTCTCCATAGCAACAGCCCGACTCCAAAATCCAAAACCAAATTTCTATAAAGTTTATCAAACTTAAATGACAATATATTTTAATTAGGATTGATGAATAAGCCTAAACTCTTTTCAGATGCTTGCTATAGGATTTTATGGGTTTACAGGGGGCTTTAACAATAGAAAAGGAGGAAGAAACACACGTGTTTAGAGCTTCAAGGATGTGGTTTAGAAACTGGAATTATTCACATCTTTGGTTTAAAAACAGTGCAGGGAAAGCTGATGAACCAAAGCAGAGACCCTGCCCTCCCTCCACCAATACCTGCCACCCATTACACACCGTAGAAGCCGGAGCAAAGTAAGAGAAGAAGCCGTCGAAAAAGTTGTATTCTCGCGAGTCTTGCTAGAGGAAGGCGAAAAACACAGAGGAGAGAGTATGTCTGGATGCACCCGCCACATATTTTGCCATTTGAAAGATTAACTTCAATTAAAGACCTTCATGTTTTTTTAAATAAATAGGGAAGGATAAAACACCTTTTCTCCCGCTGCTCCTGGTAGACCAAGCTCGCCATTCTCGCCCTGAAGGTAAGAGGTGTTCAAGAAAAAAGAAAAAAAACTTACCCAAAATATCTCCACAATTATTGAATGGATCGCCATGACGTTTTGTATTGACACATAGTAGTGCCATTGTGTCATAAAACTTTATAGGAAGATGCCTTGTTGTGAATCCACTACCCTGCACCTTACGTGTTTTTTGCTTTGTTGTGGAAAATTCAACAAAATGATTTGTTAAACAACATATTTTTTCTGTGAGAAATATTCATCAATCTGTGCCTGCTCACCTTATCTCCTCTGGTTCCTCCATTACCTGGTCGACCAGAAGGACCAGGAGGGCCCTGAAACAGCAGACAGGATGTGCACAATCAATCAGTGATCAATCAAGATACTGTAACTTTAACCCACAAAGGAAAACTCAAAAGATATAAATTAATAATATTCTACATATTTAAGTATTGTAATGTATCAACGTGTCAGAGGATTTATATCTTCAAACACAATGTAATGGGTTAAAAATTACCTAAAATAGTGCAGTGTTTCAGGAAGGAGTATTTTGGCTTCATCTAATGGTGAGATTCTAGATTTTAACGCTCCCTTGCTAACCCCCCTCCGTTTGGGAGAATTTACAGAAGCTATGCTGGCCTTCAAGGACAAGAAGCAAGTTACTAAAGATGGCATCATCCACCACTGCCTCAAGTTCTTGAGGTGAAGATGTATATAGTTGTTTATTCTTCGTCTTCCAATTTCACCAGGATGCCCACTATATAAAAATGCATGAGGCTGTTAAGTTTGGCTGTTCAGTGCTACTGTAAAAACATGACAGTGCAACATGGCGGAGCAACTTGCCCTTATGTTGATATAAAAGGCTAATTTCTAAGGTCATTAAAAATATATATATTTTTATTTTCAAGAGATAAAACACTAAAGTCTGAAAACAAAGTCTGTTCTGAAATATGCCAATTCATTCTAAAAACTGCACCTTTACGTTTCTAAATTGATTGTCAAACTAAGCAGAGATACTCACAGGTAGGCCGGGGACTCCATCTTGTCCTGGTGGTCCCGGAGGTCCGAAGGCTACTGGGCCGTTGCCTCCAATTGCCACTGAAGTCCCAGGAGGGCCGGGAGGGCCAGGGGGACCCGGAAGACCACGAGCAGCCTGGAGAACAAATCCCAAAGTTATAATGTAAAAACTCAAAAACACTGTTCAATTACTATCCAAAACAATCATATTTTAAGATTGATTTAAGTTAAGTTTTTGTAATTTTTTTATCTTATTCTGTAAATACAAAATGGACAAAAGGAAAATAGCAGGAAAAACTGTGAATTTGACTATGTAACATTGCTAAAACTGAAAAAGTTTAAAGGTCACATTCAAGTTCTGTTTTCATGGCGTAGTGTCCAAAAACCCTTTATATTTCTCAGATTGTCATTGCTGAAACTCCTCTTTTCAGCCTCTGTCTGAAAAACTAAGACAGAGGCTTGTCTCTTTAAGCCACACCTTCTAAAAAGCCCAGCCTGCTCTGATTGGCCCTGAATCTAACTGCCAGTTTAAATCTAACATCCAGTTAGATTTATTTTGAATGTGGGCCGTGTGGCATATCACAGGGGAGGTAGTGCTTAGTTAGGTTGGTAATACGGGGGGCGTGGCTTATCCCAATATGACATCATAAGGGGAGAAAATCAGACTAGGGTTTTTGAATAAAGGTTTTCAGAATAGTGACAGTGGAGAAAAGAGAGAGAGTTGTTTTTTCTCATACATTGGACACACTGGGGATCCTTATTAATGTTGAAAAACCTTGGATAAGTGCCTTTTGCAAACAGTTAAATTATCATAATTATCATCGACGTACGTGGAATTTGTCCGGGTATCCTGATCCCTCCATGTCCACAAACGTCTGTAAAAATTTTGAAATAATTAAAATAAAGTTATTAAGAGGTTTGTCATGAAGCCCAGAGATGTTTGGATGGTGGTCGTACCCCGGTGCCAGATCCAGCAGGTCCTGGAGGTCCGGGCAGGCCTCTGGGTCCTGGTTGACCCTCTCCAATTTCCCCCTGGGAATATTCAGAAGTCACATGTTATCACAATAAATAAATCATTATAATGTAACATAATAATATCCATAATATTCCACTTTGTACTAGAACCTTTTGGCCTTTGGCACCGGAAGTTCCTGCAATTCCTGGTAAACCTTGTGGCCCAAGGGAACCCTGAAAGAACAAAATTATACTGGTTAACATTATTAATGTTTTTAAGCTATGTATCCTCGGAATTCTTCCTTTAAGCTGCAAACTAAGCAAGAATGATGAGAAAATGTCTATTCCTTTTTTTTAAAGATCTTTTTGGGCATTTTTCATGTTTTATTGACAGTGTGTAGAGACAGAGGTGAAATGGGGCAGAGAGGGGAAGACATGCTGTCTATTTCTTATTACAAGAAAAACATGCCATAGCCAAATCCTGGAGTGGTTTTCTTTATTCTTCTTTCTTTTTCAGAATGATTTAAAAAAGAAACATCCCAATCTGTTTGGTAAAACACTTACAGTTTTTCCATCCTCTCCTGGATCGCCCTGAAACATAATAAACCATCATTGAGAGACGTTTGTCAAAGATCCCGTTTTATTTATACTTTTTTTTTTTTTTAATCAGGATTTATTTGTCTCCGTACTCACAGGCTCTCCATCAGTTCCTGCCGCTCCCGGGGCCCCTCCAGCCCCCGGTGGTCCAGGCGGTCCGGCGGGTCCAGAGACCTGCTGCACCACAGAGCCGTCCCCCAGGTGGACCACCTCCGCTGCAGGTCCTGGAAGTCCAGGAGGCCCGGGAGGACCCACAGCCCCGCGGTCACCTTTATTACCAGCGTATCCAGCACCAGAACTCCCCTATTTATTTATGAATAAATACATTCAATGTACAGGTCTTTAAAATTATATTTCTTAGACTTTATTGCCCCCGAGGGGAAATTCTTCTTCACATCACAAGTATATTTATGGGCCGCACGCCGACAGACAATAGACAGATTGACAACAAACACAACAAAATAACATGCAGACAGAATACATATATACACTGAGTGGGGATGGGGTGTTTGATCTTGGCCTTTTGTTTAGTGCTGCTATGGCTGCAGGCACCAGGCTTTTGCCATAGCGAGCCCTCCTGCACAACAGGGACCTGTACCTGCGTCCAGAGGGCATAATAGTGAAGTGGCAGTTGAGTGAGTGTGTGTTGTCCTGTGCTTTAGTGGATGCGATGCGTGAGATGGCCTTGATGTTGAGCTCTGACAGTGTGGGTGTGGGGAGACCAATTCGTTTGACAGCTATGTTTGTTGTACGTGTGAGTTTGACCCGGTTTTTGACAGTGAGCATGTTAAAGAAGCAGGTGGAACAGTAGAGCAGGATGGGCTGGACAATACTTTGATATAACAGCAGGAGGAGATGGGGGGCAACACAGAGTCCTTTGAGTTTATGGATGGCATACAGTCTTTGATGGCTCTTTTTTTCAATGTCCGTTGTGTGCTGGTCGAAAGTGAGCATATTTTCAAGAGCAAAATGTATCACAAATCTATATCATATGAACGGATCCTTCTGTAATAAACTTCAAAGTAGAGCATAGAATGATTATGGAAAGATAGGTTGAAAAAAAATAATAATGTTGAGATAATGGCCAATAAAGATTGTTGTATAGGGTAAGGGTAAGACGCAAACTTAAAGACAGACACATTTTAGTCAAATAAACACCTCAATGTACATTTTGGACCCTTGGTGTATACTAGTATGAAAGCAAAGGAAGCAAAATAGACAAAATAATCCAAATTGACCAGTGCTTGAAAAAAATTATGTTTTGCCAGCCGTGTCTCACGCAAATTAAATGTAATAAATGATCTCAAGCTTTTAGTTTATAAAATGAAGCAAACTCAAAGAATAAACTCACCTTTGCTCCTTTTTCTCCCTGAAATCAAAGAAAAATACCAATATTTAGTGTGAGTATTTAATGTGGCCGATTGTCACGGATACAGTAAGTGACGTTCTACCTTCTCTGCTCGACCCTGAGAGGAGAAACCAGATCCAGAACTGAAGCCCGACTCCCCCTTAGGCCCCTGGAGGCCCACTGAGCCTTTCTCTCCTCTGTCGCCTTTTTCACCTTTACCACCGCTGGCACCTGAAGCATGAGTCATGTTTAAAAGACAAAAAAAAGTTACGGACAATTTGATTTTAGAGCACCTTTACTATATAATGCAAAGAATGAGAGGATGCATTCTTACTTAATACTTAAAGAATTTACAATTTTGGAATCAGCTTTAATGCAAAAACATGTGCTACCATGTCCCTTCAAGAAAAGCATTAAGTAAAGAAAAATTAAACAAAATTAAAGTCCAAGATTACAAGCTTTTACATTTAGTTGGTGCTATACAAATAAAGATTATTTATTATACAAATACAAATAAAGATTATTATTACATAATTGTAACTTTAAAAAAAATTATAGTAAGTAAAGTAAAGTAATTTGTGTTGTACAGTTTACAGTACACTACAATGTTGAACTTGCATCTTATTTATGCTTTGGGATATTCCTAACTATTAAGAAACTAACTCTTAAGCATTGCTTTTTTTACACAAAACACATGTGTATAACAAATAATAAAACGTCAAAAAGCATCGAAAAAGAGCAACACCAAAAACACAAACACCAAAAGCAAAGCCAGATACACAGTTTTTTTTTTTTTTTTTTAAGATATTTTTTGGGCATTTTTAGGTATTTCTATCACCACCTAGTGGACACATTTTATCTGAAAAGAATGTTACACAATGCATTTTATTAATCATCAGATCTTATTGCAGAACATTAAAACGACTGACAGCGATTATGACCTCGAGAACTGATCAAAGTTAAACAAAGATTCACTCAAAGTAACCATTATTCATTCTACTCTACACAAGAATGTGAATAATTAACCAATTACATGTAGGGATTATAAGACAACTATTGACCAACAATGAGACTAGATCACCAAATAAAAAGTAAATAAAAAAAGTGATTGAAGTCTCCATGCTTGATTTCAACTTTAAATCACACACTCAACATAGAAGCATCCTTGTGAAATATATTCTATTTACCTAAAGCAATATCTCCCTGGTTTGTTAATGCATTCTTGTACTAACAGTTCGGTTTTATGTTCAGTAAAAGGCCTAATATGCGAATAGTTATTTATTTCGTCAAAGCATTTCTTTATTTATAGTGTGTGGTACTGATTTGTAATGTTTCCATCTCATGTCAGACATAAACTTTTTTCAGAATGTGTTAAATGTAAGCCCTCTAAAGACACAGGACCTCACAACAAACAAACCATTCATAATGTTGAAAGATGGTGTATTCTCAATATTTACATTCAAATGACAACCAACTTCTACACTGTGAAACTCTTGTAGACTTATTTAGATCAACCACAGCTTGTAAAAGGGACCAAACAGCCTCCACCAACATGCTCAAAAGACCCAGCGCTCATCCTATAGCGCCATAGGATGGCAACTTGTCCATTAGGACCAATCCCAATCTGCAGTTTTCTTCACCAGGCAACCCACCTCTGGATCCAGACCAGCTGTGGTCCACCGACGGCTGTGGGTACCTGTCCTCTAAAGTCAACACAGATGCAACACAAACAGAGAACTTTACCGGTGTAGTGCCAAAAAGTGATTGTCTGCCAAATTGTGATTTCAGGTGCACCTAGTTGTACAGTATGTGTACATCTGCTTTTATCAGAACCAAACAGTCATAATATGCAAATATGCATAACTATAAGTCCATGGTAAAGCATTTACACATATTTAGTTAAATAATGCCAAATTTGCTATTAATTCAAAAATGTCTGACAAAACATAAAATAATTGTTTTAATGTAAGTAATGAACTGGCAAAGTGAAAGTTTCATGATAATTATCTAGAAGTTAAAAATGTACCCTGTTCACCTGCAGTGACACCAAAAATTACAATAGGGTTTGCATTTTATAGCATGATCAGGTATGACATTTACGTGATTAAGGCATCTAATATACTTGTTGATATTTGGAAAACTACTGTAATTGTTATTGAAGATTTATGGAAAAAATGATATTTGACCGACATGTTTTTTTTTCATTCCAGTCCTATTCCTAGTCCTACTGAGAGGTTATTTCAGCCTCAAAATGACTTGATATCATTTTTGAGTATTATGTGGGACCGATCAGAGCCCACCCAGTCCCTTGTACCTTCTGAAATACCTTTTTATTTGACTGAAATCACTTTTTGTCAGACAATCTCTTTTTGGCATCACACCTGTGGTGAGTGTTGACCTGCCAAGCCCAGTGGAATGTGTTGCCTGACTTTGTATGAGTACAAGAAACGTGTCACATTTTCACAGCAACACCATTTTCTTATTTCTTGATGTGTTTGTTATGACAGCTTAAAACCAAAAATGCTCAACTTCTTCTACTTTCCACCAGAGGGAGCTAAAGAGTTTCAAATAAAACCAGCAGGCCTAAACCCTGCAGCAACACTCCCCACGCTTTCAGGTCTGGACAAGCGGTCCTATGCACATATTTCCAGATACAATCACTTTGATTATACAGGACATATCTTTGGCAATGGCTGCTGTATGATTACATACTTCCATTACACTTTATTGTCTGTTTACTGTGTATAGCATCTGTCATGTCAGCTGTGAGCGATTGACTCCACTGAGCTCTTTACCTGTTCCTTTAGCTCTGGATCCTTGTGAGTTTATCAGAGGTGGCTCGGGCACCGGACGCAGGGAAGCAGGCGTAGTCTGGGAATAAAATAGATAATAGAATACAGTGCGCTCTTATTTTGAAACAAAGCCAATAATGAGTTGAAAACCATAATCATCATTCATATGATTGGCTGAGTGCTGATCATGGTAGATGTTTTGTGAAGCCTCTCAGTATGCACTGGGGAAAAAGATACATGGACATACAGTGTTTTTGCACTAAACAAGGTCCCATAGCCAGCTACGCTATGCATTATGGGATGATGAAAAGACGATCATCTTCCTGTAGTTTCTTTCTGCACTTTATCTGCATGGAAATTCCGACCAATTTTAGAGCAGTTCAGGAACTACTTTATTACTCCGGCCCTTCTAAACAGCAAAATGAATCACCCAAACCCCATTTATTTTGGTATCAAAGTACCTTCATCCGACCTCTACATTCATTCATGTCCTTTCATTTCATATATCTGGAACTGACCTTCACTCTTTGTCCTGTCTGTCTCCTATCACCGTCGCCGCTGCCAAAGTCGCCAGAGGCCTAAGAGTGGGTAAAGAGAAAGATGTAAAAAAACAAATGCATTTGGACTGTTTGCATTTAATATGAGGAAAAATACATAAATACTCACGGCGTCGGAGTCATCCTCATCCTCACACATACGCTCAGCAGTGCGAGGGTTTCCCACCACTTTCAGCTCTGCAATCTCCCCCTACACATACACACACACACACACACGCACACACACACACACACACACACACACACACACACACACACACACACACACACACACACACACACACACACACACACACACACACACACACAGTGCATTTGGTTTTATTTCACCATGACTCATTGTTTGCATGATATTAGCTTCCTCTGAATTCTCCAAAGAGATGGAAAATGACTCATGCAGAGAAGAGTATTGTGGCAGCTGTCTTTACCACTCTGTCTTCAAAATCAGCTTTTTAAATCCTCTACCATGACCCATATTTGGGCTCTATTACACATTAACGCCTTAAGGAGCAGCTTGTGCCCTTTGAAAAGAGAAATTTGGAATGATTTTGGCAGGGTGAGAGATCCTACAGATGTAGTTTAGAAAAGCACAGATACCCATATTCATATCTTTTCCCCTTCAAATCAGCCATGTGACCACCCAATGTGGTCCATCGGTTCATTGACTGGGTGGGAGTTAAAGTGTCGATAGTGAAAGGGGATCAAGTAATAGATGTTTAGAATGGGGCCCAGTGAAGAGGGACCCTGACCCCAAACCAAGAGGTCATACGTTCCACACACACAAATCTCACACCTGCTCTTTCCTAGGACATAGTCTATTATTCTGACTTCCCCGGGTCCCCTGGGCAACATTCGAGTTGAGGCCTCGTTGCCGTTTTTCATTTGCTTCTGTCAGAAATGTGACGAGCGAAAAATCTCTCTCTCACTCGAGCATTTCCTCTGCTGACACCCCCTGGAGTTTGGCACTGGAAAATGAACTCCTTTTCCAAATGCTAAAATATTAAGGACATGTTAAGCTACACAGCAGACACATGATTTTACTCATTTAATTGTCTATTAAGATAATCCTCAATTATAGAACTATGTATACTAGTGTTGTTTACACTAGTTTACCTAAATCGAGTCTGAAGACTTTTTTGTTTCCATTTTAACCTGCAATTTTTATTTTATTTGCTTCTTTTATTCACTTTTAAATGTTTTATAATGTGTTTTATGTATTCTAATCTTGCCCATGTAAAGCACTTTGAGTGGCCTTGTGTCTGAATTGTGCTATATAAATAAACTTGCCTTGCCTTGCCTAGTGTGGAACCTGCAAAGTCTGTATTTAAAGACAGAATGCTGCATCATAAAAGTTTGACAGTGCAGCAGTGAACTGCAGTCTTTCTTTGGAGACAAAAATGTTAAACAGTTTAACAACTGTTAAACATTGTGTGGACCAAAGAACCAAAAGACAACTAATAGGCTACTAGTCGATTACCAGGAAATAAACTTGGAAAACTTTTTAGGAGCATATCATTTGGAGAATTAAAAGTAGGGTTGGGCAGAAATAGGTAATACAGTATCCTGGGGTAGTTAAAAATATCAACGGTATACCTTTAATTACAGTCAGTAAAAAATCTGCTGGGTAATTTTTGCAATGGTGCATTTTTCTCCCCTGGTACACAGTGTTAACCAACGGTAATACCGTGTACCAGGGGAGAATTTGGGGAGGGTTTAAAGGTAGGCTATCAAACATTACTGAACTTAACCTCAACCTTATTGACCTGTGGCTATGCAGTTTCAAATGTTGTTTTTTAAGTTTGTGGTCCAATAAAAGGTTCAACCCTGCTGTTTGTACTATATTCTATTTGTTATCCTAAACATTACCTGGAACCTGTCAGCATCAGCCCCTCCCGCCTGACCCACGAAGATGCCTGCGCCCGGATCCAGCTCCATGGGATCGGGCGAGCGCTCGAACTTCACCACCTGGGGCTCGGACTCGCAGCCCTGGTAGAAGGTGACCTGGTCCTCGAAGACGGCCAGGGAGAAGCGCGACCAGGTGTCCACCAGGGCCGGCACGTCGAAGCTGGCGGCCTCGTACGACGCCTCCGAATCGGGCTCGGTGTAGAAGAGCTGGACCTTCTGACGGCCGGACCTCAACGCGCCCAGCTTCACCCCGATGTACATGATCTTCTGGGGCCCGTCGGTGATGGAGAAGAGCAC
Organism: Ammodytes marinus; assembly: GCF_949987685.1. Lineage (NCBI taxonomy): Eukaryota > Metazoa > Chordata > Actinopteri > Uranoscopiformes > Ammodytidae > Ammodytes > Ammodytes marinus. The sequence goes on from NC_137228.1 coordinate 10,542,927, forward strand.
GGAGGCGGCGGCGGTGGTGGGCTTGATGTGGAAGACCAGGGAGAAGTGTCGGTAGAAAGGGTTGGGCACGTGAGCCAGAGCCGGCTGGCCAGACACGGCCGCCGGCGTGAAGACGTACGCCCCGCCTCCTCTGGGCCCATACACCCGGGTGATGGAGTCCGGCGGAGGGTCGCCGATCAGCTGCAGCAAAGAGACGCCACTCTCATCTGCAAGAGGAAGAAATAGAAAGATTTGGAGATTAGAAATTAGACAGGGAATTAGTATTTCGGGACATTTAGCTTTAGGGAGAATTGTTAAAATCCCTTTTTGTCAAAATCAGTTAATATCACCGCATGATAATACTATATACCGTTCTGTGTGTGCGCTTAAAAGAAATCCTGTGCCAGGCAATGTAAACTGGTAAATAACGGGTATGTAAACAAGGGGGGCCAACTGTATACAAGCTAGTACAGAGGCGTGTGTGTATTAAAACTGGATTTTCTTCAAGCACAATTGGTGAAAGTACAGTGATGGTAGGCAATGCTTTAAAGAAGGTAATGCTCCTTAGAAGCAATGGTAAAACCTCACTGCAACATGACAATATGCAAGGTTACAGTTACCTTTGACCTCCGACTGATTTGTGCAAAGTTTAAAGAAAATCTTTTAAAGCGTTTATGAGATATTGCGCTCACAAGAATGGCCAGGGCAGACAGACGGACATGGGTACGAACATGGACGTACAGACATACGGGCTGATGGATATTGTATATCTCCAGGAGCTATTACATGTCTGTCATTGGGGTTAAATGTAGCTTTCAGGTTTCAGGATGAAATACGTGTCGGGATGTGTTAGAACTTGTTAAAGTGAAAACATATTTTACTGCAGGAAGAGCAGGAAGTGTAGGCAAGTGCTTTAAATTAGTCAGCGACTCAACTGATCCATGACCAAAGCCTCTGGAACAACACACACGTAACCACAGTGACCCTGCAGGTCAAACCATACACTCACATTTGAACCTCAAATCTTAAAGGGGCAGTTCAGCAGACTTACATCAACTGTACTTATTGTGTCCATGCTGCAATGAACACATATTGTCATATCTAGCAATCTAGCAGTAACTTTTTGGTGATTATTCGATGAAACAGTTTGACTATAGAAAAGATTAAAAAAAGGAATGCACTCTTTAAATCAAACTACAGACTGCCTGACTATGGTTTTCCTAATGTTGGATTCCAGTTTCTATATATATGCTGGAGTGTCTGTGATACTTTAGGATCAAATTAATGGGGGAAAAAAACTGCTGATAATTGAGTTCTCAGAGATTTGTGGATCCCTCCAAAGGGAGAACAGAAGCAGTTACGTTATTCTTACACCAGGGACAAAAGGTTTTCGGCTACTCAGCTCAGTGTTCTCCGCAGGGACGGCCTGTCATCAAGGATTCATGAGAGAAGATGATTAAACAAAGTACAATCTGTGTATTAAAGGGGTCTCCTGCGCGGATAGTTCATTTAGTTCAGGGTAAAAATTAAGTGAAGGAAACTGTAACCCTGACAAAGACCAGCTTGAGCTTAATTCAACTCAAATATGAAAATTAGACAATTTTGTTGCTGAAGTTGCCTGAAAAGGAGAATTTCAGCAATAAACAATTTAACTGGGAATCTGGTTGGACAATTATGCCGCAAAATTCTGTTATTTTAGTTTATTAAATAAAGAAATTATGTTTCGGGTCTATAACATGTAAAAAAAAATATATGAAAATAGACTTATCAGTAGGATAGAAAAGGTCACCTATTATAGAAAATGCACTTGTTCGTGTTTTTTCAACAGAAATATAGGTCCCCAATGTGAGAGACTCCCAAAGGATGAGAAAACAACCCTGACTCTTTTTCTCCGCCTCCACCTTTTTGAAGTGAAAGCAATGTAATATAACTCCCTAAATGTTGACCAAATCTTTACTATTATCATATTTCACTATGGCACTACTATGACGTTACCCAGCTTTTTTTTAAAGCAACATAAATCCACACTGTTGAGCTGTTCACTGTTATGACCCGATGACATGTTTCAACCTGACATTTGCTCCAAAGTTTCAGGATTTCATGTCATCCTTTTTGTTTTTAACTGTGTCTGCGAACTCTCCCTTTGAAGTGTTTTGCACAAGCACCTTTTGTACCCGCTGAGAGGAAAAGTCCCATCATGTTCAATCACACGATTTTTAATGAAACAAGCAACTTTAAAGCACTTGCCAACCTATCGTGTCAGGGAGTAACCCAGGCTGAACACATGTTTAATACACTGGTCTGGTTAAGTGGACTGGACCTGCTGAGCTTCCATCCTCCTTTTGGGGATTTTCATCCAGTTGGGAGCACAAGCAGTGCACCGAGGTGGCCAGTCTCACAGCTGCTGCAGCTGTTGCACAGATCAGCCGACTCAAATTACATATGATTTAAAAAAAAAATGAAATGATGAATGACAACAAGGAAACTTCCCCCTCTGCAGAAGCGTGTGAATTTGTTTACAGAACATAATTTTCTCATGCTATAGATCCTGTTCAGGACACACACACACACACACACACACACACACACACACACACACACACATCTGGAAGCTGTCCGGTCCGACCACAGCTCTCCCCACTGAACAGTAACAGCTAAGGCTCCCATGCACAAGAACAGTGTCTGCCAGTGTATTCTATAAATACCAGTCACTAGACAATTACACAGACTTTTCTCATTTCTTTATCACAGTTGAAATCTCATTCTCAGGCTCAGGCAAAATGCAAAGTGAGATGGTTAACTACAAAAAACACAACGTTTTCATGCAAATGTTTCTTGATAATTTCATCATTTTGTGCCTCTGAAAGTAAGTACATGAATAAGTTTGCTACAAAAGAATGATCCCTTAAATATGAAAACAAGGGGAAAGTGCCATATAACACATTTCTGGAGCCCTAAGGTGCAACCATGAACAATAAAATCAAATGTCTAAAAATTAAACTTATCTCAAACCGCTTTATAGACATATAAAGTGATGGGAGGGTCAGTAAACTCTCCCATTAGAGAGAAAAGTCTGATGAAATATTGATAATTTAGTATGTCTTATGGCATGAGCTGTCAAACGCCTCGTTTAAGTCAGTGATCAGCTGTTTCTTGGACTTCTTGGCTCGACACGCCAACTGTGAGATCATGTTCACCCGGATGTCTGATCATCTGTGTCCTCCCTTTTCTTCAAGCTATGCTAACAAGAGCCATTGTGTGTGTGTGTAGGAACAACACACGGCGATGTTTCCCAGCCAGAGGGCATGGGGCACATAAAAACAATGACCTCATGGATTCTGTTACAATGGATTACTGAGATGTGCCATGTCTGTAATTTGTCCCAACGCCTGTTTGACTGTGTGAAGAAGAAAGCAAAAGGTAATGCCAGCAAAGACAGAGACAGATGGAGGAAGGAAATGCATGTCAGATGTCCATGGGAAAATGGACCATGAGGGACTGTAATGTGATGAAACGAACAGACAAACTTAGTCCCATAAGCCTTCAAGGACACTGTGTGCCAGTTAAAACAGGCTGAAATGTCGTTGTGGGACCGATGGACTCCCCAAGAAGATTAGGAGCGCAAGGATCGTCCCAATGGGAACGAGAACTAAAAGAGAAGTTACATAAATTATATATCTAAATCTGCCTATCGAGTGTATCATTCTGTGTCAAATCAGCAGAAAATGTAGTGTTACAGTCGGAGTGTGTTTGAATCTTTCTTTCCTTTTTTCTACTATGGAATAAAGAACTAAATACATCTTCACCTCATCACTTGATATGGTGGGAAGACTTGAGGCAGAAGTGGATGATGCCATCCTCAGTAACTAGCTCCATGACCTTGAAGGCCACTGTAGCTTCTGTAAAGTCTCCCAAAGGTAGGGGTTAGCAAGGGAGCGTTGCAATCTAGAATCTAAATAAAAAATTCAAATGGGCACCCTGACAAACTTGATGCAACACTTTAAGATGCAAAAGTATCATTCAATAGGATATGACCCCAGGCAGATGGCAACAACCGTTCCTTTATGGGATTGAAATACTGACATTTTATATCTTAAATCGGCAGCTGCACATCTGCAGAAATATATTACATATTATAAAACAATGCAAGAAACATGCCAGTACAATTAAGTATTTAAAACAAGAACAAGCTAAGTAATGGAGTGTTTGCAGCATTGTTATTTTTAGGACATGCCATAACAGCCTTCATTCTTCATCTATAATGACACAAAAACAGTGTCTGACTTAACTCAACTATTATTTTTTTTGCATGCAAAAGCTTGAATTACATTACACCATTATCAAAGTATGCCTCACCAAAGTGTGTTTACCTCCATGTTAAAGCTGCTGCCCTTATTTGGGAAATTGAGCACTGCTATAACAAGCTGGTTTACATGAGCAATGATACATTATAAAAGGAGGTATTTATACAGTTCAGACGGTCACCTTCTCTACCTTTAAAACAAGTTAAGAACGTTTTTGTATGAAAGACATTTAATTCACTTTAAGTGACAGCGATTGCCAATCAGACCATTGGGTTTGACCATTAACACCCCCCCTCAAGCTGTAGGTCTTCCCTCTTGGAATAAAAAAAACAACTAAACTTCACACACAGTGGCATTAGCTGACAGCTGTAACATACCCAATGCTCCCACAGTCACTCGGACCCCTAATCCACGTCTGAATAAGCTGAGAGCCAATTACAGTTGACTGATGGAGGAAGGGGGGGTCAGCGAGTGAGACTTTGAGTTCAAATGACATCAGCTGTTTTTGTTACTTTGTCAAGATTTTAAAATCGTCTGGTTTCTTGGCTGCGGTCCAAATGTAATGTTGTTACTGTGTGAGGAGACTGATGGCCGCCAACCGTTTTCTTAAAGAGGCACTCAAGCAGTTACAGTAAGTGTTGCACAAAAAAGGAATGACCAACAAATCTGAAGAAACAGAGGAGAAAAGCACCACTATCATGTCTGTACATCAAATATGAATATGTCCTGATGAAATGCTTCTGTTGGAAGACGAAGAAGAAGTAGAATAAATAACTAAATACATCTTCACCTCATCACTTGATATTGTGGAAAGACTTGAGGCAGTGGTGGATGATGCCAACTTTAGTAATTAGCTTCTCATCAATAAAGGCTACCGTAGCTTTTACAAATTTCCGAACAAGGAATTAGTAAGGGAGCATTGCAATCTCAAACTGTCACCACCACATGACGCCAAAATAAACTAAGCTTTGCTCGTTGCTGTGGCTGCAACAACGAGCTAAACCGGAAAAAGCTAATTTCAGGCAGATGGAAAAGGATAGTGATTAATGACATTTAATTATAAATTGGCCCTAATATGCAGCATAAAACCATTAAACTGTTTGTGAAGAATGCCTTCTGGGGAGTTTCCTGCTCACATCAAAAGTCTCTCTCACACTCTCTGTCTCTGCTTATCTTCCACTGCTCATCCGGAGAGTTAATTACCTCCCATCAGGAGTTACTGGTTTGGGAGGGTGGGAGGGTGTACTGCTGGCGCGTGCCCTCTGACCTATGGCGGGGACTCCGAGCCGCCTTGTCTCATCCCAGTCACAAGGCTCTCTTGTTACCAGCCGTGACACCACTGCCCTTTATCCCCAAACGAGCACACAATCGCTACCACTCTCTCTTTTTTCCAAAGCGGACCATTTTCCCACCCACAGTCATGTTGTAAAAAAAAGAAACTGCCATCCTCCAGTCCCCACTACCACAGATGGCCCCATTGTTCCACGATTGTTACCCCATTTGCCTCTAAATCCACACAAGAACCCAGTGCCAGCTGATCACAGATGTTTGAAATATGATGACAGAAATGCGTGAACGGCATGCAAGAGTAGGATGTGTCGGGACCAATGGCGTTATTATTGCTGCAACAGACTCATGCTGTATGTGAAGCAACCAGTTCAAGAGAATAGAACTGCACCCAATTACAAACATATGCAATGCAGGCAAGTTATACATCTACCCTAGTCTTATACGGTATACCTGTGCTGAGAAAGTACTGCTGTACTAATGTATTCAAAAAGGAACTATACTGCATTTGAGAAAAAAAAATTCATTAAAATGCCTTGCTTTTGGAGCAGAGTATGACAAATGTATCACCACCATTTCTCTAACCATTATTAGTATAGAAAAATACACAATTCCTATTGGTGCCAGTATCTAAAGAAACATTTTGGTACTGTGACAACAAACTAATCTACCCTGCTGAAAAATACTTTTCCTTTTCTTCTGAATGTAAATGAATGAGTAACCTTTGCAGGTGTTTGGAAATTCACACCCAATAAATACAGTTTCACGACAAGAGCATTGACGTTTCATATCCTTTACTTAAAGTGCTACAGTACATTTTGATTAAAAAACTGAATTCTCCAACGTGGAGGGTCGTCTCAATCATTGAAAACACTTATCTCTGTGTCTGACAACTTTTCCAAACGTTATCTTTAAGTACGGCAGAGTTAGAAAGTTCATCCAAACACGAACTCTACTTCTGCAACATGAAAGAATAACAAATGTATCTGCAGACTAAACCCAGGACATGTACATTAAGTATTCCTGTGGGAAAACATATGATGAAGATGGTTTTCAATGTAGTTGAGTTCACTCTGTTCACCCCCCCCTGAGAGTCGAGTCTATACAGAACCAATCTTCCCATGCTGCACGATTTATGAAGCCACTAAAAGGCTGGACATGGGCCTCTGAACCATTTCCTGTCTTAAGGGTTTATATTCGGGGTAAAGCTTTTTGACTGTGTACATTATATGCATCTCCTATGCTTTTATTATTATTAATGGTCTTGAAAACCCTTGACTCAATGTAGGAAGTCATATTACGTGTGTTTAAAGTACCCAGAAGGGACTTGACTGCAAATAATATATTTTGTGATATATGAGTTTCCATTTTATATTGGATTAACAACCACTCCAATGAACATACCGCTGGCTGCTATTGAATTCTGGACAATGTAGGCCCCACTTTAAAACCATACCACTGGTTGTGCTGAATTGATTTCTTATGTTTTTTTGATAGCCAACCAATGAGGAGTCTGACAATGGTATAGGATGGAAAAGCTAAATAGATATAGTACTTTTAAAGAAAGGCCATGCAGGTTAAATGTGCATGGTAGGATTAAAAAAAATGCATTTCAAACATTAAAAAACTACAATAGTGAGGGAAAAACTATCCAATATTTTAGTCTGCCATGTGTCTGACAATGGTAAAGTAGGGAAATACTAATTAGGTGTACTTTGGTGTCATCTAGTGGTGAAAGTTCTAAAGTAAAAACATACCGGCTGAGGCTAAGGTAATAAAATAACTTTCTTTTTGAGCAATCATACACGATTTAAAACATACTCTACCAAATATTCTCTGCATGACCCTATTTCCCTTCACACACAGCCAGGGGCGGATTTAGTCATTTTGGGGCCTACCGGAAACACAGCCGTTCGCCTGTGCACGCTGCACCTTTAAATTAAAGCTGGGGTGGAGGATTTGGGGAGAAAATGGCAGTTGGGATAGAGATTCAAATACAAATACCTCAACCGCTCCACTTGTTCTCTTTGGTCCCTCCCCGACACGCTGTACACCAACAAAGTCGTGCCAAAGTGAATGGACAGTCCCAACAGCCAATGAGAACAGAGAATTGGAGCCTCGCTCTGATTGGTCAAAGTGTACAGCTCATGTTAACTTTGACCAATCAGAAATCACATACCCCAGCTTTGAGTCCCTGCATGTTAAAGAAATGTGTGTGGTATACGAGTATAAAAGTGTTATTCAGACATTAAGAGACTACAATATTGTTTGAAAAGTGTTCAGCTGTAATGTAAGTAATTGCTAAATATATTCAAAATTGCCTTACACATACAAAATTAATCATTGGAAAATGTGTTTGGACACGTGTGATACCAGAACAAACACCGACAAATACACACAGACCAACGCTCGACATCAACAGAAAGTGACGTGACAGCGGGTTCAAAATGTATCACCACACACAGGGTAGGATACATTCTAACCCATCGGGGTTACCTTTCTGGTTACTAACGGAAACACACGCCGTTTCAGGCAGGAGGTGACACTCCACCGGGAGACGCCCGTTTTCCAGGGACGCCCAGCAGCTGTCCTGCAGCACGTGGCAGAAGCTACGACAGGGCAGGGCACGGGGCAGGGGCACAGCGGGTGTAGGGCACCTAGGGGCCAGCAGGAGGCAGAGGAACCACTCTGCGCCATGGTGACACCCCGCCCTCTTGAGCCACGCCCACTCCTCTAGGACCGTCCCCACCTCCTCCACAGAGGTGTGGTTCAGGAAGTTGGGCAGCGAGAACAATTTGGGCCGCTTGCCCGAGCAAATGGACCAATCTGAAGGCACGGGGAGACAAGATGCTTGAGAGGAAGCATTGATGCGACCACCAGGGGGGGCTAGCGTCTGATCAACAGTCAAATTGACTTTAGAAGCGTCGCCTATGATCCCAGTTAAATTGCTAGGCAGGGCTTTATCATCTTTCACTGATTCTACATTTAACCCTGAACTGGTCCCATCCCCTACCCCAATCCCAGAGCCCTCCTCAACCCGCTCCCCTCTGAACCTGCCTGGATTAGCCGTGGTGTTAGGTTTAGCCTTCTCCGCCATCTCTGCCAGGCCTCCGTTAGTAGTAGTAGTCCTGGTCGGATCTGGGGTCGCGTCCCACCCCTCGACAAACTTACGGATTCCCGTGGCGACCTCGAGGATTTCTTCCCCTACTCCGGATATGCCATCATCCTCTTCTTCTTTCTTTTTCTCTGTAGCGTTGGCACCTGACAGCCCAGATCCCGTGGTCTTATCACTTGTCACCTCTTGGGCCTCTGTGATCGGTTCTGGATTCCAAAACCAGGCCTCCAAGCTCCCAGTGGAAAGAACCAGGACAAGCAAGCAGGTCTGGATCTTCAACATGCTGCTGGTTCCAGTCACGCTCCTTCAAACGTCTAAGCCTGCAGCAGTGCTCCAAACAGTGCTCTCACTGTTTCCACCTGTTAGCAAGCCGCTCACCAGTTCAATCCAAACTGTCCAAGGGCCACTGAGCATCCACTCAATGAAAACCGGCACATAAAAACTGCTCCCACTCATAGACCCTCCCCACAGTGCATGGCTGCTGCATGTGAAAGCACTTACATAGGCAGGGGGAGACCCATAGTGTGGAGGCAGGCTTGTTGGTGATGATGGAAGTCATTGGTTACTCAAAAGTTGCCCCTAAACGCACTATAAACTCCTCCCCTGTGTGATTTGAAGAGTGGGTCCCCTTCTGCAGCATGGAGAAAAAGCATGCAGGAGTTCCTGCTGCCACAAAACCTCAGAAAAGGTATTTTTTGAAAATACATAATCCATTAATAACAGGTTTGGTTCTGTGCTCAGGGTCTGAAGTAACTAAATGAGCGAGAATCCCAAGTTCAGAAGAAGATTTGCTGCAAGAACTCACTGCATGCCCTCCAGCACCTCTAAAGCTCATTAAAGGAAAAAGTGTTAATCGGTGGTGTTAGTAGGCCTACATTTTAATTTTGGACAGCTGTTTCAACTCACTTCCAGTCTTAAATGTGGAGTCAGCAATTCTGGGGAATGCTTGTTGGCTACATACCTTTTTGTTAAAATCAGTGAATATCTCCTCATGATCCGCTACCTGTCTGTACTGTGTGTGCACTGAAAAAAAATCTAGTGTTAATACACAGCCCAGGCACTGTAAACAGGCATGTTGCTAGCTACAATAGGCCTCTTTGTCTACATACTAGTTTACAGATCCTAGGCTGTATTAACACCAGATTTATTTTTACATTTTACATTGCACACACAGGTAGCGGAGCGTGAGGAAATATTCACTGATTTTGAAAAAAAAGTTATCTTGACAACAAGCCTTCTCCAGAATTGCTTACTCTAAAAGCTAATTAATTATCAAACTAAGTGGGAGTGGTGGTTTACAAAATGAGGGTCGGGACCCTAAAAAAAGGTTTCATGTTTAATCTAAGGGGTCGCCAGTTGAAAACATATTTCTTGTGAAATACTGAATATTTGAGACACTGAAACGTCCCAGAGACAGAGGTTATCAAGTGCACACGGCTTCAGGAAAAAATAACAAGGTTGAAAAGCAGCGGAATAATGGACTCAGCAGCTGAGAAGTTAAGATAACAGAGAGAATATCGGGCTAATGATGACAGGGACCTGGTGTTGATTCATTGCCTTGTTTCAAATGAGTGGAAGACAATAGTCATACAACTTTAACTTTCTAGACTTTGCGGTTTTACTATTTTGCATTGCAATGGTTTGGTGAAGAAGCAGCAGCAGTGTGAAGCATGAATGAAACACAGCAGCTGAGAAATTGAGGGCGTATCCAAGTGAATCGATGTCTTCTTAAGCTCCACTCCTCCCGGGGGAATATTGACTCCATTGCCTAATCTGAGAAAATCCTCGGAAAATGTATCTACCCCTTCCAGGTTCTCACAGATGGCCGATAATAGGATGGGGAGGAGGAGGGTAACCACACGGCCCTGGATGTGTACCCCCATCATCCAGCTACTATACCCTCATCTGGTGCCAAGCCAGGACATCCAGCTGTTAAACATTCCAGCCCCCAGACGTCCCACGCCCACGCCGCAAGACATTTTACAGATTTGGAAGCTGCCACATCTTGGATCATTTGTGCATTCATACAGCAACGCACCATATCGCTGTCAGCATGTGTGCTAAACACCTGGACGCAGGATAGGAGTAGGAGAAACAGATTGGATGCTTTGGGGAGTTTGTGAAAGCCAAAGACAAAATAGTGCATCAGCTTTCCTTATTTATTAAGATTGATGTTTAACACTTTGCTCATCTTGTCACTTATGGACAAATCACTTAAGACATATTTTCTTACTTTGCAGAGAGTGACAACATCGATACCACTCTTAAATCAAGGATGGAATTGGCTTAGTTTAACATAAAGACGGGAACGAGCTTTGAAATCTAACTAGCTTAAGGTGCTGGAGGGCATGCAGTAAGTTCTTGCAGCAAATGCAACCACTTTTAGATGTCCCAATACAACTTTTAGGTGTATTGGGACTAGGGTTGCAAAGGGGTGGAAAGTTTCCGGTAAATTACCGGAAAGTTTCTGGAAACTTTCCACGGGAACTTTCGCTCGGGAATTTTGGGAATATTCAAAATTGGAAATGATAGGAATTAACTAAATGGCAGTAATTTAAATTATTTTTTTTTCATATCCAAACATAAATCTAAACATTTAAACACTATGTTTGGTCATAGGCAGACATCCATGTAAAATAATACAATTAAAAAACATTACATTTGAACAAATTCATTTGTAAGAAGAACTTTAAGTTTTGATTATTTTATGAACAATCAATAATTTCACTGAACAACAAAAAGATGAATGTTGAGTAAAATATTACGCATCTGTCTGACCCCACCCATTCAATAAATAAAGTAAAATGTCCCCCATTTGATGGAGGAATGCAAAGAGCATGTAGGGGGCGTGGCCTCAGTACCCCTGCAGTAGGATGTGTGCTATGTGCAATTTGCCAAGTGTACTTGCATAAAATCTGGTTGTTTTAGTCAAGATTATGCTAAAATATATTTTCCCCAATTATATTTAAAATCACAGTTTAAGCCTCTGTAAACCTGGTCTAGTAAAAATCAATATAAGATATCCAGTTGGGTGTCTCAATAAACGTAAAAAAAAATCTGATTTGAAATTAAATGTTCATAAATATATTAAAACTTAGTTGAAAAAACTGCTTTTTACTGTCTAGAACGTTTGCCTGGACTGAAATAACATAGTTAGGAGAATTTAGTGCATGTGGGTCGCTTAAAATTGAGGAAATTCCCGTTTATTCCTGTTAATTCCCAAAATTCCCGTTAATTCCCATAAATTCCCGTTAATTCCCATGGAAAGTTTCCAACTTTGAAAATTCCCGGAATTTTGCAACCCTAATTGGGACACAATCTTGCACAAAAAACAGCTGAAATTAATTGTATAATACTAACTTAAAATGTGGACAGTATTTTGTGCAAAGGGGGAAAACCTTCTGACAGCACGAAAAAGGTTTTTCCATTAAGCATGAAAATGCAAACTGCACCAGAGTGCACTATAAACTCTCTTAAACATGACAAAACCATAGCTCGTAATCTTGTAGTAATTACCAAAAGTAATTAGATAGAATGTATTTTTGGGAAAACTAGACTTCCTGTCTATTTTTTTTCTTTGCCGATGGTGATTGTGCCAGGAGATTTCTGTTTCACTTTTCCACAATATAGGACAATAAAATTAATTTGGATATTATTGACGTGAAAAAGCACAACTCCCATTAACTAAACATTGATTTTGGACACAGGTAAGACATGTTTTCAATCATATTCTCCTCTTCCCATGTCTTGGTACATACATGTTGTATAGATCTGCATTAACGCCCTACGATCTCTCCCACATACATGTCCTCCCTCCCTCTGTGTTTCCTAACACTTTTCATCACTATCAGCTGACAGCTGCTAGGGCCCGACCTGCACCGGGGGCCACGGCGAGGGCAAGTAAACACACCACTGACAACATTAGCAGCACTGTGCTCCAGTGGGTTGGTGAATGTCATGTCTCACTAAAGGCACCTGGTTGCTCTCCATGTGGAAATATTGCATACTTTCACACATGCATATACACCCAGCTGTTTACGGTACATACAGTGCATTCCTGTGTTACAGCTGCACAAGTCAAGATTTGACACTCAAAGAAAGTATTTCCTCCTTAAAACAGGTTAGTTTGTGACGTTTTATAACAACCTGCCTCTCCTACACTACTCATAGTATGAACATGCTGCTTTTATTTTGATAGGATGCCCTCAGGAAGCAACAGCATGCATTCTTTTTAGGAAAGTAACAAATAGGTTGCGTTCCGAATCGCATACTTTCTACTATATAGTATGTAGAAAAAAGATTTAGGATGTCCCGATTCTTGTGGCCAGATTTAGGATGGTTAGAAGTACCCGGATGTCCTACTTCATGCGGCCAAGATTGTTAGTGTTGAAAAGTGCATCCTATTTGGGCGATTCTGACCCACAATCCAGTGCGCACGTGAAGTGACGTAACATCGACGAAGCCTCCATATGAAAACAAACGGGGATGCGACGGATATAAAAGCAAGAGGCAAGATCAAGGCGCAATGTTATGATGAAATAAGAGAGAAAAGTATGTCCCAATAGTATGCCTACTGCATCATAACTAGATTCTTTTTATCGTCGGATGTAGTATGTAGAATAGAAAAAAGAAAGAGTATGCGATTCGGAACGCAACCATAGTTTCTTGCCTCTGTGCTGCTATAATAAGCAATATACAGCCATGTGTCCAAATAATCTCATATGGATCTTCTGCCTGAATTTAAACCCCTGAATTTTCAGATGTTGCTTTTTCCTAATGCAATAATTCTGCTTGTTTACGCTCTGTGAGACCAAACAGCCCCATTATATTTATTTTTTAAATATTACAAAAGAAGAAAAAAAGAGCAAAAAAACTGATTGCGGGTTCATCATGTGTGTTGAATGGTTGAGGAACAGACATGATGTGAGCGTGTGAACTGTTGGGGAATCCCTCTGAGAGTGAGTACAGTTAAACAGAAACACGATACGCCAATTAAACCGAGAGGCTTAAACCGAGAGGCTGTCAAGCTGCTGGGCCTGAGAAAGCCAATTGAGGGACCCACCCTCCAACCCGCAACCTCAACTTTGGACACTCATAAATTGTAAAAATGAAATAAGCATTTTCACTTTGGGCTATATCTAACATATAGATTTTTGGTTTTTAAAAGGGATGCAAATGCACGCCAAATACGTTTGATATGAAAGGTTGATGTGTCCACAAAGTTTAGGCTATGTAGTGTATCGATTCATGTACTTCTACCAGCAGATGGCAGCAGTGCAGAGGCTGCAGGGGATGGATCTATCTACTCGACTGTATTTATCACCAGTATCCTTTAGAAATGATATAGAACTCATTATTACATTTAATTCTAAATATGTAGATTATATATTAAACAATCCTAACAGAAAGGCTGAGTTTTTTGAATCACTGTTTGCAAACTCTGTTTACACTTTCATTATGGAGTCAAACAACTAATGATTATAAAACAATCAAGTATTTGCCCTCTATTGAGTCCTTAATTTATTTTACCAGAAGCAGAAAGTGTTTGTTTTCCTGAAAATAGGGTTAATAGCGTTATTTGTGCAGCTTGAAATACAACAACTGTATAGTGACAAAAAGCACAACAAATAGAATGTTTTTGGTGTCATTGTGGTAATGCTCTTGCACTTGTACTTTGCAAACTCAAAACTGTATTTCCCTGCAGTGCTGACACTGTGGAAATGACACTTTTCAATGCAGCTTCAACACCAGAAAAATTCAGATTAAATGCTGCCACCTCTTGTTTAAAGTCTGTAGCACTACAGAGATAAACCAATGAGTCTCTCTGCACTTAATATGCAGTGTGTGATATATGTGTATTTGGCAGCATTTACTGGTGAAAGTTCTAGATGTTTCCCCACACTTTGGGAGAAATTACAGAAGCTACAGTAGCCTTCAAGGACAAGAAGCTAGTTACTAAAGATGGCATCCTCCACCACTTCCTCAAGTATTTCCACAATATCAAGTAATCAGGTGGAGATGTATTCAGTTATTTATTCTATAGAACTTATTATTTGTCTTCCAACAGGTGCATTTCCCGAGGACACCCACCACTATATATAAAAATGTGTAAAGCCGTTAAGTTAGTCTATTCTGTGCTAGAAACAAGCCTCACCGCCCCGCTCCTATGTAGATATAAAGGTCTCATTCTATTGTAATAAAAACAAAATCATTTATTTTAAGGGTTAAACACCAATTAAAACATACTTGTGAATATCATATTCCATTTCTACCAAGTCTGTTCAGAAAAAAGACAATTTAATCTTTAATCTGTTCTAGCATGTATGTTATAATAAATACATATATACATATATTATCATGGTCAAGTTCGCTGATGACACAGCTGTGGTGGGTCTGATCTCAAATAATGATGAGACTGCCTACCACTCTGAGATCAATCAACTAGTGGACTGGTGTCAGAAGAATAACCTCAAGCTGGACGTCGACAAGACCAAAGAGCTTATAGTGGACTTCAGCAGGGAACAGCAGACGAGCTTCCAACATCTCAGCATAAACGGAGCCCTGGTGGAGAGGGTGGACAGCTTCAAATACCTCAGTGTTCACATCACACAGGACCTGTCATGGTCCTGGCTATCACACCAACACCATTGTAAAGAAAGCCCGTCAGCGTCTCTACCATCTCAGAATACTTTAAACTCCCACTCAGTGTGCTCAGGAACTTCTACACCTGCACCATAGAGAGCATCCTGAGCGAGAGTATCACCACCTGGATGGGGAGCATCACCAAGCAGGATCAGTTGGCTCTAAGGAGGGTGGTCCTCTCTGAGAGAACCATCAGGACCAGCCTCCCAATCTGCAGGACATTCCCATCAAACGATGCAGTAAAAGAGCCAAAAAGATCACCAGTGATATCAGCCACCCAACAACAGTCTGTTTACCATGCTGCCTTCAGGGAGACGCTACCGTCTGCTGAGGGCCGACACAGAGAGGATGAGGAGGAGTTTCTTTCCCCAAGCCATCAGACTGTTAAACCAGACTGACAATGTCACTTAGCCCACCACCCAATCACCACCCATTTATTAATATAATCTTACACTTTATATAGTTGAATTATAGCCGGACTGGTACATAAGAATTTCACTACACATTGTGTATGTGACGAATAAATAAAACTAAATATACCTAATATACAGTAATACAAACCTAGAAAACGTCCCATCCTGACAGTACATCACTGATTCCTATCTCTGCCTGCTGCTTTCCAGTTATGGAATAACTAAAAGATGTGAAAAAAAGAAGCTAAAAATGTTTCCCCTTGGGGCATCTTGGCAGAAGAGCTGCAGAAATGAACACACATGACCCTCCTCCCCTCCCCACAATCCTTACACCCTGCGGTATGTCGACGTGGGTTTTTCTGGAACAGACAATAGTCGGGCATTTCCAGAACCAGACAGAGGGTGTGAAACGGTTTGAGACGAGACAGTCGAGTCGTTGTCTGGAGGAGAATCCTAAAACGTGATTTGTGAATGGGGACGTTTGTTTTAGAGAAAAAAAAACAGGCAGTGCAGGGTTAGTATTGTGGCTTCTCTTCTTCAGAATAAATGAGGTTTTGTTCTCCTTTGATGATGTGATCGACAGCACAAAATTAAAGCCATAATGACGCTATTTCAAAGTAATTAAAGGTAATTTTATCCCCGTGTTGACAATAAAGGATCCTCCATCTTTTTCTCACCTGTCAAGAGGAACATTTTTGCAGCATGAGCCTGAAGAGATGTGACATTCAAGTCAATGGCAAAGAGGCCCTCGTAACTAAAGGCCTTTAAGGTTTTAAATTCCATATATTGTACTGGAGGGCACAGTGCAGCTCGTAACCCCGCTAATGCAGAGAGTGAGTCATGAAATGGCAAACCGCAGAATGTCTCACCCGAAGACCACGGAGACTCGTACAGAGCAGCTACTGTTTTATCGGACAGCTCAACTTTTACACACACGACGTACAGCTGCTTTTTATTAAGCCACATTTACACTTATATGTTGTACAAATTAAATAAATTAACTCTGGCTTAATCCATCATCTAGATTTCAGTTTTTTAAAGATTTGCAAATGTCAACTCATTGGTTAGATATTGCACAATTTGCATATCTATACAAACATTTATGAAAAATGAATGCTAATAAACATTGTTTTAATGTAAGTAATCAAAGTTTCACTATGATATTATTTAAGTTAAATATGTTACCCTATTCACCTGCAGTGTCTCGCCTTAATGATACAGAGAACCCATTCATGGTTCATTTTAGTGCAACTTCATATCACACGGACAGAGAGACAAACAATCCAGAAAGATAGTGGATTTAAAAAAACAACGCGTGAAGGCTAAACATTGAAAAACCAACAACTAATGGTTGATCCTCTAAACATGTGGAATAAATGAATCCTAACAACAAACACCTGCCGCATGATTTTGATGTGACCTTGAACTTTTCAGATGCTTGACCTTACCACATTCCTCTTTGTCATTTTGGACATCTGTCAGCTCATTGGACAAGCCGCTTAATATTGTGTCATTGCAAAATAAGTGGGGCCTTTTTTGCACTTTGTCTGACAGCTTGTTTTGCTTCCCCTAATGGATCCATTAGAAAGGAATGTGTCGTTGAGGACGTTATCTATTTATTCCTTAAAAGGTTACTTTACTATAAAAGTATAAAGTTAGAAAAAAATATCATTTTCAAGGAAACTATCTGCTCTACATTTTGGAATTTTGACGGCAACTAAAACTCTTAAATTTAAGTTAAGTTTTGCAGGAAAGACTGCCAACACCTGAGCCAACTAATCATCTTTTCTTGAGATTTAAGAGTTTTAGTTAAGGCCTCAAATTTTTTTCCTGAAACAGTGGGTCGGATAAATAATGCATTAATGACCGATATAAGTCGGAGAAGAAAGTTGAATAAAACTGAAAGATAGATATAGATGTATTAAAGATCATGGCTGTTTTGGTTTCACCATCCTGAACCTGTATGCATAGACCAACTTCATGCACAGGAGGAACCGGTCATGAATCCCTGCACAGTCAATCTGACCAACAGCAGCATGTCATTGTCCTGTCTTTGGCTGATTGTGAATGGGTGTTTAAGAGGCTTGGCAGCTGGCCAACTCCCTCTGGACCATGAGGGCAACCAGAGCCAGCTCGACCGCCATAGTGGAGATGATTAAAAGCTGTTTCTCATCACGTCACTCACAAGACTCATGTGGAAATAATGACTACGTACTGTATGAGGGCAGCTCAGTTTAAAGCCTCTGGAAACCTGGTCCATACAATTCAATATATAATATCAAAGTTGGATGTCTCAGTAAGCTTTTACAAAAATCTGATTGAAAATAAATGTTTATAAATAGTATAAAACTTAGTTAAAAAACAGCTTCATTGGACCGTTTGACAGTGTGGGTGTGTCTGTATCAAACGGTCTCAGTGGCAGCAGTCGTTGTTTTAATAGAAAGTTCAGGCAGAGAACTACAGTGATTGGTTCAAAATACATATTGTGTAATAAGAACCAGAGCATAGCCCACCTCCGAATTTGTATAAAGTTGATCAAACTTAAATGAGAATATCTTTCATTTGGATTGTTAACTATGAGTAACTCTTTTGAGATGCTTACTATAATGCAACTTACTTCCCAAATTACATAGTTAGAAGGATTTTGTGGATGTGGGCTTTAAAGCCTTGCTTCACTGTTGCCTGTAAACCTTTTTTTATGTTTGTGAGAAAATGAGTGAGTAAATTCAGTGATTTATGTGTGTTGTTTCTGAGGGTTGGGCACAGACAGTAAGAGGTATCACAGCCTGTGCTTGTGCTTTCAAGTGCAACAAGGACACTTAGGGCCTTTTATATGGAACTAGCTTAAGGCTACGACTTTGTCTCCTTCAGCCTGCACTAACTTGTTATAAACTGCTAAACAAAGTCAAGTCACGTGTTTTTTCTAATCAGCCACTTTACTTTGTTTCTTACATTGAAAGTGTTTCTATTAAAAGTGTGTTAGAGTAAGTATAAGATATAAGACAAGTACACCAAATATGAAGCCAACAGTGTGTTCCTTTTTAACACGCTTCATCATTGTCTGCTCATCACAAAAACGAGTCATTATAATCCAAAAAAATTATAATCTTTGGAGTATGTTTGGAGGCCGATCGTTATGGCGATCAAACTAGGAGGCTAAAATTAGCAGCCTTATCTTTACGTGGCCATTTGTTGGTAACAAGCTGATTAGATCTTAAAGAGCCGAAAAGCAGATGGGAGAAGCGAAAAAAAAAAAAACGCAGCCGTCATTATCACCATTTTCAGCACCTCAAAGCCACCAGGCTCTGCAGCTGGATAAACAAAGCATTCCCCAGTGACAGAGAGCACCCATAGTGACCACGGCACATCAAGATAGGCTGCACAGAACCATGGAAGATGGAAAGGAAAACATCCTCTCTGAGCCCCCTTAGCTTGAGATCACCTACACTTCCGCTGGCAACAGGTAGAAAACACCCCCAGCTGCTGCTTTAAGGAGGCTTTTAACGTCCTCTATAGGGAAGGGCTTCTGTAGTTACATGGTGTTGTTGTAAAGGCCTTTTGATGTCTCATGTGTTCACTGTCTGCAGGTCTAATCAGTCCGAAGGGGGTTTGGGCTGCCGAATATGAGACGAACACAGGATAAAAGCTGTAATTACAGATAAAAATGGGAGTTAACTTGTGGGGGAAAAATATGTCCTCGAGGCTATGTAGAGAATAAAGAGGAGTGCCATGAACTGAGGATACAGCTGTATATGGGCCAACATAGCACCTACACACATGCAAGGTTCAATTCACCCAGCAACCATTGGTGGAAGACCATTGGTTCACCAAGAAAACCCAAGAAAACTGGTTGTTTTGATCCTTCGTTTGTGTTATTTTTTTCATATTACTGTTTGGTTATTCACCCAAACAGAAATATGGTGGTTTTGACCCATTGTTTAAACCCAATTAGTTTGACCATAAAATTCTCACAAAGGTATTGACAATTGTACAAAATGAAAAATAGTGATCCATAACTAGTGGTGGAAGGTGTACTTTAGTTACGTGAAAGTACGAATAATGAAAATAAATCAATTAAAAGTAAAAGCATGAAGTCAAAACAAGTCATTGACTTGGGTTTGATTGGTGTCCCATTGGTTTTCTATATACAGTATATGTCTAGTTTTGTCTACCTGGTAAAGTCTTTGAACTGGGTCCATTTCGAGTTTCCAACATTTATCTGGATACAATTTTGATAAAGGTTATGACAGTGAATAAAAGTATTTTACAGAAGCCTGACTAAGTCTCATAGTTGTATTTAGATTTTTTCAATAAACTCAAGTCAACTGTATTAGTAATTTACCTTTACTTAAGTAGTTTTACTAAACCTTCAACCAAAAAACTACAAGTATGTGTAAAATTGGTTCTCGTTGGCCATGGTCAATATCTTTCTTTGCTACTCTGTGCAATGACATAAATAGAAAGCCGCAATGCAGAGAAAAAAGAAATGTGGAGTCCAAAGAAAAGATGTTAGAACAACAACAGGGCTGGAGACAAACTAAACCACAACCTTCTTTGCTGTCCAGTGAAAAGCTCTTTGATGCTCTAGTGGTGTCCACTGTGCAGTCCCCATTCATTTCACCCACCCATCCTATTCTAGACTTGCAATTCAAAGGCTTTAATCTCAGAAGAGTGATGAGCATGAGTAGAGGAGGCAATATTCTATTTAGGTCAACTTAAAAACCTGACGTACAAGTTTCAGATAACGAAACAATCATAGATGCCTTAACATTTGACATGTAACAATAACAGAAACATTATCATAAAACCCATATTAATGTTGAAAAAAAGTGAAAAAATAAATATATGTCTAAGGTCTAAATAAGATTAGCCGAATGAGACATGTTTTCCTGTTTAACCCAAACAGTGAGTATTCACCACGGCTCAACTCCAGCCAACAGGTTTACAACATAATTGTTTGTTGAGCGGAGAAGAAACCGCAGTTGGATGTTTTCATGAAATACTTTCCAAGACACCACAGTGGCTTAGAGTAATCATAGGCTTTGTTTATATGTAAATACATGTCTTGTTACTGTCTCCCCCCATTAAATTTAAAGTTGATGCAGCTCAATGTAAACGTTTAGTCTATAAAATGCCAATCACCATCATATATTTAATTTACAATCATGTAATTTATTTATGTTTTGCTTGATAATATAATATATATTGATGTATGTTGAAAAACTATGAAAGAGTGCATTTTGCATATAGGGACCTTTAAAAGGATTTATTTTGTGAACAGAATGCAAAAAAAATCTTCAGTGAGAATTATTCAAAGAAGAAAATTCCTAATCATGCAACTTATCATATAAGCTGAAAGATAAAGTGCAATAGGAATATACAGTATTATATCATGAAAGCATCAAACCTCTGCCTGAAGCTATAATACAGATTTAAATACAAAAGGGAAATTTCCGTATTAAACATGATCATAATGTTTAAGATATGTTTGCAACTTATTTCTCTATACTTATGATGGCAGATATGGGCCTCATGTTCAAACAGGCTAAACCAGCTGTGTATGCAATTTGACCTTATGTTGTAATTTTCCCATTAAATCCCCTGTATTATATTCCCTTTACATTCTGAATGCACACACCACACAGCTATGTGAACAGCTACTCATTTTCTACCAAAAAGTACATGCAACCTACTCGTTGTCAGCTTTTTTAACATTTAGGATCATATATCAGGGAAACAGTGTTGTTTGGCCACCCAGAAGTCTGCTGCTTAGCACTTATAGAATGTGATTACTTGTTATTTAAACACCGTAAATCTGAGAGGCTTTATCTGTTAAATGTAGAGAGAGAAAACAAGGACGCTGTAAGTCATTATGATTTGCACTGAGGAAAAGTCGCCCTGTGGTCCTCTGAAACTCTTGCACAGTAAATGACCAATTAATGATGCTCAATGTTTGACAGGAATATCCTTATTTAGAGGACTCGCTTCAACAAACCTTATGTTATCTCCTTGTAAATATAGATGTGTTGTTTGTTTGTAGAGCATTTAGCATTTTAAGCATTTGAGATTGTGTGGGTGCAAACTTCTTTACTATACTGTACAGTAAAGGGTGCAAACTAGCAACCTTTTATCATCTAACATGCGTGAAGAGAGTATTGGACTATGTTGATGGATTGATTGCAGAAAAGTTCCCTTCTGCAAAAAAAGTTTTTTTTCCAGTAACTGTTTACACAATGTACAAGCCTGGATTCTTGTGTGAAGTTTGTCAAAGTGGATCTGTATATACTTTGTCTCTACATGAATGTGTGGGCATGCGTGACTGTTTTTGCCTTGTCTTGTGTAGTGTGTGTGTGTGTGTATTATGTACTGTGTATGTGTGTGTGTGTGTGTGTGTGTGTGTGTGTGTGTGTGTGTGTGTGTATGTACTGTGTATGTGTGTGTGTGTGTGTGTGTGTGTCAGGAAGACAAAATAGCAAAGCCAGCTTAAAATTAGGCAGTGGAGATGAAGTGTGTCTGTTTCCCTGGGAGGCAAGAGACAAGCCCTGAAGAAAGGAAAATGTGAACAGACTGCAAAATCCCCACCCATACACACACACACACACACACACACACACACACACACACACAAGCACTTCAATTAGGTTATTATCACTACATATTCGTATTGAGTCCAAGCAAGAAGAGCAGGTCAGCGCATGATGTGATAAATGCAGACGTTGCATCCTTTAGTTTATCCAAAGCAAACACAGGCCGCAGACAGTGAAGTACAATATGCCTCTGACACACTGCAGCAAAATTCAGAAATCCTAATAGACAAGCCCAGACATTCACATCTCTACCACAACCTCATTCCGACCTGGAGAAATAACCCACAAGCTCTCTTGAGATCATGTGCCAACACAGATATACGGCCAACACACAGGAAGCTCATTATTCAGACACATTCAGCAGAACATTTAGTGGAGGATCATTCAAGAATAAAATGTATGGCAAAACACTGCAGGTGAATAGCGGGAACAATTTAACTTATAGATATTATAATGAAACTTTACCAGTTGATTACTGACATTAAAAAAATGTTTTTGTAATTAGAAATGTTCAGCAATGTTTAAATAAATAGGCAAAATTGGCAGTATCTAACTAATTATGCATACATTTGCATCTTTAATGTAGATGTTGGATAAAGCCAGAGTTAGTGATAAGAATGATTATGGAAAGTGTAGTTTATGTAAGTGCTATACAAGCTGAGATCTTTGGTTTAGAGTATTGAAAAAACTAATTATGAGATAATGAGCGTTAACAATGGTTGTATAGGAGAAATATACAAACACAAACAGACAAGGTTTAGTAAAATAAACAACTACATTGGACCTTTTATTTATACTAGCATGTAAGTAGACCTGTTCACCCAAAATTGACCTACGCTTGAAAAAACAATGTTTTTGCCTGCAATGTCTCGCCAATTTTAGTGCGCATAATATTCCTGTAGAAACTTCAGTTTTGTCACTTACATCACAACACAGTCAGAAATACTATTAAAAATGCAAAATTGAAAAAAGATGCGTCTATTACCTGTGCGCTGTGATTGTGCGTGTGTGACCACCAACAGCAGGAGGATGCAGCAGCTCTGCAGGTCCAGCAGCGACCACCTGTCGCGTCCACGCATCCTGCAAGTGATTTATTTACGATTCTGACAAAAGAAAAGACAGAAAGAAAAATATAAAATCCTTTCAGAGGTTGTGAGGGGCAGTGTTCATCTCCAGTGGACAGTTTTAACAGCTAGCAGGGTCAAATAAATCACTGGTGGGGAGGGGGGAACACTTCTCCTCCGACCTCTTGTCTACCTGTGGCAGCCTGCGAGCACCTTGATGCACAAGCAGACTGTGCACAAGTTGCACAAGCGAAGTGTGTCACCCGGGAGATAGTTACACGCGTTCCTGAAGGGGTTTTTCAAAGTAAAAGCTCCACTGATGAACAATTTCTGTAGTTTAAAAAAGTCCAAGGAGTGACAAAACAGTCGGTATGGATTATTTCCACCAATACAATACACAAAATATATAAATTAATGTATATTATATGCTGTAAGACATTTGTGCACACATAACTCTAAAGGTTAAATCAATTAGATTTAAAAGGGACTCTTGCATTTGTTTTTAAAGCTATAGTGCGTAACTTCTGTTGCCCACATGAGGAATTCTGAGTTATTACAACAACGATGTCTGCAGTGATCGCGCTTGGATTGTATATCTTCCGCTGACCGCTGTATGTCTATACTGAGAAATACAGTTTTGTGGAGCTGATAGGCTTAATCAACTTTGTGTCAACTCGTTTGGCAATGGCTTGAATGTAACAGGCATTAACCTATATAAAATTGTTACGCACTATAATTGCACGCTTTAATGTTTATTCATATTTAAAATGTCTATTGATTGGTTAAGGTAATTGCCCAAAACGTTTGACCCCCCAAAAAATGTATTTATTTTGAAAGCAGCTGCCTTTCTTATCCTTCATAAATCGTGCTCTAACTTCACAAATCTGCCTCCAACCAGTTGTTCCCCTCGGGCTCCAAAAAGCCTTAAAAATACTGTATGTGCATGTACTGAGATGACAGCTGTGTGGATATGTACAGTATATGCACATGTATAAAAGACCAGGATTTATTTTTGAGCATTTTTGTCTGTGTGTGCATGTTTGAGTGATTCTTCCATATACACATTAAAAATCTGTCTTTATAGAAGCAATGCCTAGGCCAATTTTTCAGTTTTCCATGTGTGTGACTGTGTTCAGACATGTTGGGCCTACAGTGTGGCACCTGTCTGTGGTCTGCGGCTAAAAAAAAATGCATTCCTTTGAGGAGAGAAAGGCTTCTCATGATGACAGATGCTCCATAACCACCCACTTACCCCTGTCCAACACGCGCACACACACACCCACACTTGCACACAAAAATGCCACAAATCCACTTCTCTTTCAAATCAAGCCAAAGTTTGAGTTGTATTCCCCCTTAAAAAATAAAGTGAAAAAAAGCATGTCTTTGTTACATAGCTCAGAAGGCAGAAGGAAAGTGGATGTCAGAGGGTTTGTCAGAACATGCCCTCCCCCAGCACCTGGATCCATACGCCTGAATAGAAAAATCTCTCCCTGTGGTATAATGTGGATCCCCTTGCTTCTCATTTTGGTTTCAAATCCTGTGAGCACACGTAAAAAAGATAAGCCCCACGTTTCAGCCTGGGGCTATTTTCTCAAGGCATGTGTTGTTGGTTAAACAATATATATGCCCTGTCACACTCCAAATTTAAATTCCATCCATCTTCTCCTCCCGCTCTCGGCTGTCAAAGCTCAGGAAGGAGTCATCTTGAAGGTAGCACTTATGTGGTGACCTGTAAGCGAGTGCAAACACCTGTCATATTTGCCTCAACACACAATAGGGGATATTGTGGCTTCCCACCCACCAGCAAAGGAGAAGACTATTGGGTTGTTACCCCAGTAGGGCCCCTGGTTCGGAATGACTAGGAACATTTCCTGTTGAATGATCAATGATAAATCATAAATCATCAAACAAGATGGTACATTTTGGGAGTTAAAGGCTGCACATGTGCCTCTTGTATTGTATAATAGATGTTATTTGATATGGACATGACAATTTCATTGGATGAACCAGATGCATTGTTTTAAGTGTATTAGCACACCAAAGTTAAAGATGAAATCAGCGATTCTTTAGAATGCTTATTGTCAAAATCTATTGTTGTCCAAATCTGTGAATATGTCCTCACAATCCACTACCTGTCCTTACTGTGTGTGAGCTCAAAAAAATCCAATGTTAATACACAGCCTAGGCTCTGTAAAAAGGCATGTTGCTAGCGACAGTGGGCCCTTTTGTTTACATACCCTTTGTTTACATTCCAGTTAACAGAGCCAAGGCTGTGTATTAACACCAGATTTATTTTCATGCAAACACAGTTCATACAGGTAGCGGATCGCGAGGAGATCTACCCTGATATAGACAAAAAGTGAATTTGACAACCAACATTCTCCAGAATCGCATTCTCGCATATTTGGCGTGTTGTGCATAAAATCAAAAGACTGCAATCACAATAATACACAGGCTTTTTATCTCACTCGATTTTTTTAATGACCATCAGTTTAGGCGACAGAGACTCAAGTTCATAGAGTTCACCAGTTTAACAGTGGGAGTAGCTCTGGGTATCAAGTGGTGATGAGACAAAGGGCAGTGGGGCTCCAGTACCATAGGTGTGGTGTCACTTTTATCATGATCTAAACTCAGCTGGTACAATATTTGAACGACCGCTCATTGTGAGTGTAACTAAATCCAATAGTCCTTTCAACAGGCAGCATTGTTATGTCCTGAAGCAAGATGGCACTATTTTAAACACATTCAAATAATACATATACACAATACAGGACTTGTAATAGAGCATTTGTACAATGTAGTATTAGCACTTTTACTGAAATAAGGCTTTGGAATACTTCCATCACTACTGCATAGATGTGACACAATAATTGAAGCAGGTCCGGAGTTTGTGTTCACATTACAAAAAAAAACAAAATAAAACAACACTTCCTTTAAGTTAAATCATTTTTTTAAACTAAATAAATAGAATATTTTAAATAAAATCCAACTATCAGGTTAAAAAACAAACTTTTTTCCGTTTCTCTCAAGTAAATGTATAAGAAAAATGGAATAACATTTTCTTTTTAATTCTAAACTATTTCCTATTAACTTCATTTATATAATAAACTTCTATACTCCATGTTCCTTCATATACTGTATTATAAAGTCTATCTTTTACACACAGATATGTGAGTGTCTGAGGACCTCTGGTGGATAGATAAGAAAGCAGCAGAGAGCAAAGACAAACATGTAACAAAAAAATTGAAGAGAACGCATTTCATGAGATAATATAATAAATAAATGCCCTCCAATATATATTAAACATTTCCTCTCTTTGGCACATTTTAAATGAGTCCTTTAGAAATATCGAAAAAAACACGTCCTCTCATCTTGCAGCTCTGAATTACATCTACCTGGATCTCTTTTTCTAATTATTTCTAATGATACGGTAATACCTTAAAAACAATAAAGTGCAAAAAAAAGCAACTTCTATCAAGCAAAGATGAAAAATATGTTGTTATAAAATAGATTAGCAAATAGGTATTTACGAAGACTGTGGATGTAAATGACCAGCAGTTAATCTGATTTGCATAAAGTGGATATAAAAAAGTCATCATTGTGCGAGTTATGGAAATGTATTGAGAGTCACTGCTGCTGGATTAATAGGCTACCCGTTGCCTGAGCCAGCATCAGGAAATATAAGCAATAAGGACTGTCCGTGGCATAGCAGATGTCCTTTTGATATCGCCCTTATTGCATGAATTTCACTTTAAAAAACTTTGAAGTTGAACTTGTAGTAGCAGTCATGTGGTTCAGTTCTCAGGTCAAGCATGATACACAGCGTCTAGCACCAGTCACCTGTTTGCTAAAGTGACACTACTTCAGCTTTGGTCCTCATCATTTGGAGGATCCGCTGCTGTTAAATCCACTGCTGTCTCCTGGTCTTGTTCATTTTGTGGATTGTCTAACTCCTGCTTGTGCGCCTCTTGGCCACCTGTCACATGACAGAGAAGATATGTCACTTCCACAACACATCAGCACGTCACACACTGTCATTACCTAGTTCACCTAAGCCTCGTTTCGCATCAGTGGTGCGGTTCGGTTTGGCTCGGCACAATTCATTTTTGTTTTCACAGTCAAAAGTTGGGAAGGGTACCAAAATAAGATAATCGTGCCGCACCTATTTTTGTCACCCTTTCGTTGGGGTACCAAGTGAATCAAAAAAGGTCCCTTAAGGGTGGAGTAACACACTCCATGTGAGATAAACTGCTGTGTGTAATCTCCTCAGCAAGCGTGAGAAGAAAAATACACCTCTTTGTATACCGTGCCATGCCGAACCGAACCGTGCTGCTGAGTGGAAATGAGGCACTGGTATCAGCAGCATTAATTAGCATCTGCGATTTACGTTTGTGACTCACAAAGAGTTCATGCAAGATCACGTGTGAGTCACAACTGTGTCGTTTCTTGGGTTAAAACGACCCGTTGACACCCCTCTGGAAAAGTATCTAATAGACATACAAACAGGAAATGGAGAAAGCAAAATAATGACATAATCTTAATGATATAATATAGTTGTATTCATGAATCAACATAACTCCTCACAGATAAGGGGGAACTCTTACACATGGAGATAATCAATTTGTTCCTCTGGCATTAACTTGAATATGTGACCCATTTTGGACACAATTTATGGTGTTCTTAATCATCATAAAAGTAACCATTCCAATAAACATGTCAATAAACATTTATTTATGTTATATATGGTTTAGGGAGCGAGTGAAAGAGAAACGGCAGGATACATGGCAATGAGGTAATGTCTTTATATGTGACTATGTCAGATTAATAATGGTAATGTGGCGATGGTGAAGCAAAGTAAACTGATGATTTAGTACCGTTCGGGACACAGAGGTTTCTTATTATCATAGTTTTGCATGTGATAACACTTTACTCACCGGTTCCACTGCAAGACACTGCAGATGCTGAGTTCTGGGTTGTTTCCTTGGAAAGCATTGCTGTGTTCTCTGTCAAATAATAAATACATCATCATGACCACAACACAACTGGCTACCACACAGTTCAAACTCTAGTTTACCGCTCCAGAAACTCAAGTTCTGTACAACCTGCATTTGACTATTTCAGGTATTTGGGCCAATTTTAAAAGCCAGAGTTTAACCAAAGCTGTGCAGAAAGTAGCTCCATTGACGAGACCATGAAAATGATTTCCATTAGAGATGTTTTAATAGAGCAGACTAGAGATGAGAATGAGACAAACAGGCGTATTACAGTGAATGTAGTACGTTTAATATAGAGGATTTTTTAAACATTATTTAAAAACAACAACAACAACAACAACTCATATTTGTACCGTGTAGTGCAGTACTTGAGTAACTTCTTATTATCATAGTTTTGGATGTGATAACATTTTACTCACCGGTTCCATTGCAGGTCACTGGATATGCTGAGTCCACGGGTGTTTCCTGAAGCATTACTGTCAAATAATAGAAAAAATGATCATGACTACAACACACCTGTCACATTGTGTAAACTCTAGTTCTGCTGCATCTACACTTGTGTAAAATGTTCTAAAACGTTATCAACAATTTATAAACAAAATGATTGTATGATTGAAAAATAAATATTTAAATACTTTTAAAAAGTTGGATGCAAGTGTTTTTTGTTCAGCATGAAAATGATTTACAATAGAAATGTTTAAAAAAAAATTGTGGATTACAATAGATGTAGTGTTTTACCTTGCATTTCTTCTGCAACATTTTCACCATGTTGTCCTGTATGAACAAATGTACAGAATGTGACTCAATGTTACTCATCATTAATCATCATGTTCACATCCTGGATTTTTAAAACTTGAGCAACAAGTGTTATGCATACATGAAACACTGGATTACTTTGATGTCGATGGAAACTTATAAAACGTGACGATTCCGGTTTGAAATGGCCTCAGCAGCACTGTGGGAATGATCTCAGGCGGTGAGGAAGTTTCCAGGTATTAGTCTCTGCCGAAACACAGCTAAAAAGGCTTGTCCCGTCTTGTCCTTTGAGCTATATAACTTTCATTCTTCTGACTCAGGCTTCTCCTATTTAAAATACTTGTTTGACTTAAGCTTACTAAACCAACACCACCATTACTCTCCCTCAGGATAGAGGCCACAGTATGTTCCTATTATATTAGTGACAACACTGACATTTCTATTTTAAATTAATATTTTTTGAACATGTTATTGTTGCTGAGTTATCTTTCAAATAATAAATAAATAAAAATCATGACGGCAACACTCAGTGTAAACTCTAGCTTACTGCTCCGAAAACTCCAGTATTGCAGGTATGTGAGGTCACTGCAAAGCTATGGGACTGGATATAGTATCTATGATCTAAACAATCTGAAAGTAGCCTAAAATATCACCATGAGAAAATCTTCACCAATTTAAAAAGGTAGAAAACAAGTATTTAAATAAATACTTATAACATGTTTGAAGCAAGCAAGTTTTGCACTGCATGGCAATGATTTACATTAGATGTTTTATATAGAGCAGACTAGAGTGGAGACATTGGATGAAGTGTCTTACCTTGCGCTGCCTCTACATTATATCCACCACCATTCTTTCCTGTATTGAAGTTGAACAAATGTACACAGTAACTCAATATAATATAAAATAATAAAAATAATGACACTTCTATAATTGTAATGTAACAATAAAATATCTTTAATCTCCTTCAAGTTAGTCGAAAGAAAGTCGAATGCACATTATCCTTAAAACCTAAAGACGTGAAAATTGTCAGCTAGAGACACAGATTTGTTAGGTGTATGCATTAAGGATAACACCACAAATACATTTTCAATGTTAGATAAACACAATTTTGGGGTGATTCTTACCCTTTCTGCATTTGCAAACGATGCAAAGGGAGACGCAAACCAACATAAAGAGTCCTGCTACTGTAATGAGGAGGATAAACCGATAGCTCCGAAGACCTACAACAACAGGAATGAACAATTCAAAAAGACAAAGCAAATTGTTGCTAACTCTGCCATAACGTTTAATCTTGTTTACATGGAAACTCACAGATGTATAAGGGGTTCCTGACCCGATCACTGGCTGCATTGCTGACTGGGTTTTCCAAAAAACACTGCAACTCTTTCTCCTGAAACTCCTAGAAGTTAAGCAGATTGTTAGTGGGAAACTTAACAAACACACAAACACACACACACACACACACACACACACACACACACACCATCCAGGAAAATCAGTCACTGATTTATAGCAGTTAATCTCATCACCATCAGAGAGCCAATAAGCATGCTTGATGTGCCAAGATGTAAAAGTGCTGTTGATTGGCAGGCATTAGGATGAGTTCAATGCAATAATGTCAAATGTAGTGTTAGTGAGGACCTATTTCTATGTTAGCAATACCTATTTCTACTGTTGAAGTAGAAAAAGTTGACATTTTATACCTTTGTTTTATTGATCACTTTGGTTGACTGTATGTCGCTTGCCCCCCACACATACTCGATTGGTTGGGCGTCAGTGGTCTCGCCCTCACAGGTGAACAGGCAGTAGGTCTTCTCAGGGTGGCACCATGTGGAGAGAGAGGGTATGTGGACAGGAGCTGGTACAAAGAGTGAACAATTTTTTTTTTAAATATGCATTTCGCTGCCACCGGCAATGTTGTCTTAAAACACATTACAAGCTTCACATTAAAATAGACATACAATACAATTAAGATAGATAAGACATGGACTCTAATTTGATTGCCTGCCATAATTTGCCACGACGCCTATTTAGCACACAGTGGACTGGAGTAGATCCTGAAATCCTTCTTTGAACTGAATCGAATTTGATTTTTAACCGGGCATCGTTTTGAATGGAATCAAAACGTGGGATGCCAAAAGAGTCACACCCCTACTGCATACTTCAGGATGAAACTAAACAAGCCATCTGTGGGCCATGTCTCATTGATAAAGCCTTCTCTTACAGATGACATGGAGCCTAGTGATGCCCGTGGCCTTGTTGTTGATCTCGTAGGAGTAGTTGCCGCTGTGGTTGCCATTCAGTCCAGTGATCGTCAGCTCTCCAGTAATATTGTCCAGTTTACTGTGATCTGTAAATACACACAGACATACATAAAGGGTTGGATTTCGCTTATAAACACAGATCTTGCCTGCTGGAGCAACAGAAAACCAAAAATAAGTAAGAATGATTCTGTGAGGGTAGTTAAAGTGTAAATTGTTTGGATTACAATAAATTCAAGTGTTGCAATATATTCTGGAATTGTTTGCACTCTGCTACAAGGGAGTAACAAGACTTGAGGAGTGTGTCTTCATAAATGTAGGGTACTTCAGTAGAAATAAAATGTATTTTTTTAAAGGGGTTTGTGTGTGTGACTGTACCTTTGAATTGCCGGTAATAGTCGTGTCCGCCTGCGTCCCACAGTGCGGCCATGTCAGCGCCGTGTTTCCATGTTATGCTGGTGATAATACCGGTCACAGAACCTGGCACCAGCACGACCTCACCGCCTACTGCTTTATACACTGTTTCGACTGCAAAACAAAAACAATACATTTCTTTTAGCACTTCATAGTCTGCAAACTTATCTCATACTGTTGGTTTGTATATAACAGTAATTGGAGTAATGTAGAAGCAGCATTTTAATGTTAAAGCTAGTTGATGTGAACATGTAACAAATTTGACTGATAAAAAGTAATATTTTATACATTGATTTACTCAAATGCTGTATTGAAGTACAAATCTACTTATACTCTCCTACAAGTATACACTACAGGAAAATATTGTACTTTTACTGCACTACTCTTATATTTGATGGATAGTCACTACTACACAAAACTACTACAATATTTACCTTTTTAGGGATCAATAATAAGCAATGTTATAATGTATAGGTTATTCAATTGCAACGGGAGTGGTATTTTTCTGCATTACTTTGTATACTATAAATACATTTTGCTGATAGGCCATTTGTAGGCCTATGTGTTATGCAGCATTTTTTTAACACTGTGGAACTGCTTCTTTTACCTAAATGAATACATTCTATTATACCACAGATAAAGATCAACAGTGGTGGAGAAGAAGAAAAATTTAATAATATTAATAAATGTGCCTCTAGAATCCAGCATGGAACAAAATTGAGTTACATTAAGTAGCCTACACTTCTTAATTGACACTGTACTGTAATTCTAAAGAACAAAAACCCTTAAACCCACTTTAGCCTAACTTAATGTTCACACCAATATGTTTAAACAGTTTAAAGCAGTCCCTACTACTTTATGATACAAATATAACGAATTTGATGTCATACAGTTGAGGGTGGGAGTGGCTGTATGTGTTTCCCTAAACACGCACAAATAAATGGACTACATATACGTATATAAAAACAAATATGTAGGCCTGCATTTGAAATGTTACAGGTAGTTATTTTCGTATTATTTCAGGACTTACCAAGTTGGTTGGCTGAGAGCGCGGCGGGCAACAGAAGGAAGTAAATAAATAAAGTAAAACTCTGCCACATTCTGTTCACCTAAATGAATGAAACTGAGATTAAATATAACTTCAGAAAGGAAAAACTCGTCTTTATCTAAATGTTCAGAGACTTTTTGAAGTATGAACGTCAGTCAAACAGGAAGTCTAAAATGTCACGACTGCTTGAAATCGAAAGCAAAGTAGGAAGTGACAGCAGGATATGATGAAAGCGTATACGTAAAAAAAATATTATTATTATTATTAAAATAATTTATTTTTATTTTATTCTATATATTTTTAGTCTCACTCATTAGACAAACAGGGTAGTTAAGGACAGGAGCAGAATAAAATAAAAACAATTATGTAAAATAATATTAACAAAACCTGCTTCCGTTTTTTATGAGCTGTAAATATTAATATCTTTTTTATTTAATTTTGTTTCTTTGTAAATTAAATCCCTTTTCTGTCATTGATAGTTTGACCAGTCCAGGGTATATTCAGCATGATCATTATTCAGAATTATTAGTCTATTATTCTTTCAACGAGCCTTAAAGTACAAGAGCAATCCCTGTAGGATGTTATCACTCCTTTGGTTGCCATAATGGTTGCGATTACACCATTGTTATAACTAGGATATACTTATTTTTACTGTTCCCTAAGTGTTAAATCTTGCCTACTTTAATATAGAAGAATAATAGCTTACTTGCCTGATAAACTTTATTATCATTGACAAGATAATCATTCATGTGTTTTTTTTTTTTGTGAAGTCATTTAAACATAAATTTTGTTTATTGTATTTTTATGATTTTCATTTAGTTTTGTATTGTTTTTGATATGTCTGAAAAAAAAAAATTCAAATGTGCACAATATCTCAGATAAATGATTGGTTGTATAATATGTAGTATATACTTTGCATGGGGGAGTCCCAAATTATCATAGATCACAAAAGCCAAAACTTTGGGATATATAGGTAGCATTCCGTGTGCTTTTTTACTCTAGGGTTATGGAAATACATCAGACGATTCACCCCATGTCATAAAGTATGAATAGAATAAGAATAAAACCGGTAACAAAAGAGACAAGGCTTTTCTCGCAAAAAAGGTGCATTTCAGATCGTAATTAAGTAATATTTGCACTTAAACAAGGCCAGATTTTCTTTAAACATAGTTTTGAATAGATAAAAAACAAGAATCAAGCGTTACTGCACCAATAAATCTTAATAATTTTATTGTATTTGTTCTCATGATTTTACAAATATGATACTTCTGCAATTC
Source organism: Ammodytes marinus (assembly GCF_949987685.1). Classification (NCBI taxonomy): domain Eukaryota; kingdom Metazoa; phylum Chordata; class Actinopteri; order Uranoscopiformes; family Ammodytidae; genus Ammodytes; species Ammodytes marinus. The sequence continues at coordinate 10,577,068 of NC_137228.1, forward strand.
AACTTCAACTGTGCAACACAATGGCATTATGGACTGTTAAACTGGACATCCCCCGAGGAGGGACGTCTGTGACTCCAGGGAGCTGTGAATCCTGCAGACCAAGGCCCTTCATTTGACTTTATTCATTTTATAATATGTATATATTTTTCATTATTATTAAGTGTCATTCTACATGAGTGTTAGGGAAACAAAGAGTCAAGCCTATGCAGTTAATCAAGAGTGTTAATTTATCATTTCTTTGGTGGGCAGGATTCACTAGCAGCATACAACATGGCTACAGTCATTTCCTCCCCCCACTGGTCAGAGAGCGACTCCTCGGAACGCGGCCTTCAAATAAGTCGGACAGTCTCTTTGGATGGGGCTGGTGGCGTATTTTTTTCTTCTTTTTTTTGTTGAAAGGGGGACAGCAGTACAGTTAAGAACAATGGCATGCAAGACTCACATACAGACCCACTTGGTATTATTTATTTTGACCTGTTTTTTTTCTTGTTTTTTTTTTATATAAAATAAAGATTCTGAAATAAGTACAAGCACGGAGCCCTCGCAAAAACACCCAACAGCCAAGCGAATCGGAAACTTTGCACGGAGGACGAACAATGCCTAAAATGACGCCGTTAAGAAGTTATTGGGGGGAGGGAAGGGGGCTTGCGACAGTTAGAACCATTTCAACACAACAGCTGGCTTCTTTTCATATTCAATAAGTCCCGCTTTAGAGGACGTAATACATCTCACATTTATATTAGTTCTTCTTCTACACCTTTTTACTACAAATGTATGTGCTTTTGATTGAAAACAAGTCGGGAAAAACTTAGAATAAAAATAAAGATCTGTAGTTCAACGACACACCACCCCACTCCAGGACATTTTATTGCAAATGAAGTGAGAACCTCTGAACAGCAACACACACTTCAATATGGCACAAGCATCTTAGAACTGACCTTAATGCATCCTGGTTGTCTGGGGTGTATAGAAAAGAAAAAAAAAACACACCATATCTCAAAATATTAAGACATTAATCATCATTAGGGATGAAAAGAAATTAGTTTTTTTCCAACTTGAAACATGCAGTCTGTAATACTTGATTCTGGACCCCCCGTGTGAAAAAATGTCAAATGCATACGAACACTGCAAATGATTAGCCTCGCCAGTCAAGCCGATATTCTTCTATTATTCATGACAGGAGCTGCAGAGTTAAGACAAAATCCAGGTCATTGTGCAACCGAGGAATCTTGTTTTCCTTCTCTTGAAAAAATAAAAATAAAAATGCACACAGGCCAGTAAAGTGAAGCATGTAGTGACTAAACTTCAAATGAAACAAAGAAAATGTTTTTTTAAAGACTTCTGTTTGTTTTCACACATTTATTATGACCCACTTTTATCCCACTTGGTGTGTGTGTGTGTCACTTAAGACATTTTGCTGTGCTTTTCTTAGTGAATAACGGCTTTGGCACACTCTGCTGCTGAGGTACCCAATCAAGTGTTTTTGTCAAGTACGGAAACTAACTGGTTTTTGTCACCACCGAGGATAATCGTTGTTGCATTATACTTTTTTTTTAAATATATATATTTATATATATATATATATATAGAGAGAGGATTATTTGTCTCTAAAATGTCTCTGGAGTGTTTCAGGAGAAAATCTACACATTGAAGAAGGCGTTCTCCTCCAATCCCTTTCTCAGTCTACCTGCCCACCACTTAATCCCACTACAAAATCTAAATAAATATTATTTAAAATAAGGGCAAAATTGGTAAATACAAAGCAAAAAAAGTAAAAATAAATCAATGTAGTGAGTGACTTCATAATGTAACGCAAAAACTCTCAAAATGCAGTAAAATCCATCACCCTTCCAATCGTCCAGTCAAATAAAGGGAAAAGAAAATATTACAGGGGGTGGGATATATCTGGGAGTAGTGGTTGTTTTACAATGGCGCCTACGTCGAGAATGACTGGGCATTAGTTCGTTATGTTCTTTAAAAGCTTCTTCTTCTTCTTCCCCCCACACGTTTTCTGTCTTCCCGGAGGTGATCATGCTCTGTCTGATCAAAGTCTGTGACCTTTATATCCCTTGGCCCTTTCCTATTGGCTCAGAGGTTACGGGGGGGGTGGGCCTTGTTCAGTCGGCGTAGTGCATGATGGACTCCACGTAGTTGCCGGGGAAGAGGCCTGTGGTGCTGTTCATCACGCCCTCGTACCAGCCGTCGTCGTTCTTCTTGATCACGTAAATAATGGCGCCCTCGTTGAACGACAGCTCGTCTTCTTTATCCCGAGCGTAGTCATAGATGGCCACCACTGTACGAAGACAAGGGAGGGACAAGTTTTAATAAGGCAAACTATAAATGTCACCATACCAAAATGTGGTTTCGATACTGGTACCAATAGGAATTTTGGTACTTTTCGATACTTATGTTATAAGAAAAATAATGTTGAAACACTTATAATACTCATAAAATATTATATGCGGGACACACATATATTAGCTTGGCTATTTCAATAGAAGATATGTAATTGCGGGGGGCGCCCTTAGCTCAGTTGGTAGGGCGTCCCCCCCATGGGCCTCGGCCAGCAGCGGACCCGGGTTCGATTCCAGCCCGCGGTCGTTCTCTGCATGTCACTCCCCTCTCTGCCCCATTTCAACTCTGTCTCAACACTATCAATAAAGCATAAAAATGCCAAAAAATACCTTAAAAAAAATATATATATATATATGTAATTGCTGACTTAATTAAATTAAACTTAAAATGTGTGGGCTAAGAATGTGTGGACTAAGAGAAAAATTTCACTTTATATTTAGTGTGTTTATCCTGTAATGGATTTATTATTAAAAATAGTGGATTCGGTTTGCGAATGTGCTACACTTTTTGTGATCTATTATATGGGGGTCTTGTAATCCTTTGTGGGATGGGCCACTTGTATAACATGACACAAAAATAAACTCTTCATTCATCCATTCACCGCTGACTTTGTTATGTTGTACACATTTTTTTTCTACAAATGCAGAAGAGTACTTTTCTGAATATGTTAGTACTGTGGTACCTTTTCAGTACCGGTATACTGTACAAGACTAGAATAGCCAAACACCAAACACTACGGAGTTCTGAAGTGGCCATGAAGAATAAAAACAAAAACAATATTGAGGCCACGTTTTACTACATTGAGCGCACAGGGTAAAATGAGTTGCCACATTTGAGTTGATTTCGCAGACCTTTCTCCAGGTAGGTGCGTGGGGCCCAGGGTGGGTCCTCCTCTGCGTATGGGTCGCTGTACTCCACCACTGCAGACTCTTCTTCGTCTTCTTCATCCTCGTAGTCCTCTGGTGGGGGAGGAGGGGGTGTGGGCTCCTCAAACACCGGCTCATCTGCAGGGGGAGGCGGCGGGGGCACCACGTCTGAGACTAGCAAACAGTTTGACATATTAGACTGAGACTAGTGATGACTGACGGGCGTTTCATGCATTAGGAAAAGATAAAACCATGCTTGATGATGCATTTAGATGACATTAAAAGTTGGAGTCAGCGATTCAGGCCCATTCTTGTTCAAATAAGGGAATATCTCTTCACTATCCGCTGCCTCTCTGTACTGTGTTGAATCTTGTGTTGATAAACAGCCTAAGCTCTGAAAATAGCCTGTAAATACACCATACCAGTTTACAGAGCATAGGCTGTGCATTAACACTGGATTTCTTTTCAACACACACACACACACACACACACACACACACACACACACACACACACACACACACACACACACACACACACACACACACACACACACACACACACACACACACACACACACACACACACACACACACACACACACACACACACACACACACACACACACACACACACACACACAGGTAGTGGATCATGAGGAGATATTCACTGATTTTGACAAAAGTGATTTTGACAGCAAGCGTTCTCCAGAATCGCTGACTCCACCCTGGACTAGGTTTTATTCATTCAAGCTGGCTACTGAACTGTAACAACAGCTCATCCAAACACTGATTCAACATGCATTTAACTTAATTACAGGGATCAGAGGGACACAAAAAAAGAACACACAAACATGCTTCATGTCATTCTTGATAAACCACCAACATTTGCTGCAAAAGGGATGCATCCTTGTCTCCCATTAAATGAACGTTCAATATTCCAATGTATTTTAACTCTTGGTGTCGTTTATAGGTTCTATTTGTATAATTATTATATATTACTTGAACTCTACTTTATACCTTTAGTATACCTTCCTTTGGATTTCATTTTATCGTTGTATATTTAAATGCTGAGTAGATTGCACTTTGCCCAGTACATTTCATTGTATTGTTACCTACATTTGAAAAATAAAACTTGAACCTTGAAAAATGCCTTTATAACATCCCACTGTTTGCCAGAGGAATACTAATTTGAATGGGAAAAACTTCAAAGTGCAGAGTGCAGATCCCTGACCAAGCATATGTTGGCGGTGGTTTGGCAGACGATTGACTGGCACTATGGTGGTGAAGAGAGGTCTTCATGCAGGGGGGAGTGGGAGGGGCTTAAAGCCACTTACTAGTCTCCTGAACCCGGGCCACAAAGCCCATCAGGGGCAGCTGAGGAGTGATCTGCATGGAGGGGGGAGGGGGCGCGAGCGGGCCGGCTAGCACCAAACAAGATCAAACGCACAAGTGGAAGAACAGCAGAGACGTGAGAGAAAGGTTAGAATAAACCAGACAAGAGTTAAAGAACAACATCTAGGAACAGTGGCAGCATGTGAACAATTGCCTCGTTTCTACTGAGCGGTGCAGTATGCTTTTTTTCTGTATTTATTTGTGTATTATTGATGAGATGAATGTCCAAAAAGTGATCACATATTGCAGAAAATATTCAAAAAAGATAAAAGAACACAGGACAAGAGATTGCAAAGAGCAGTGAAAACAGAGAGAGCAGGTGAAGAGTTAAGTTGAAGTGACAGAGAAACCAGACACTCACTGTATATTTGCCTGTTTATTAGTTATGAAGCTTATATTTATAGTAATTACTACATCCCATTCCATGTGGTTTTACAAGATTGTCAATAAAAATTGAAGTGGCGAAATTATGGAATATAATGGTTCAAAGTTAATATTTAATGTTTTGGAACTTGTGGCGACTAAAAGATTCATGAACCAAAACGTGTGAGCCAATGCTTTTGTACCTGGGCTCTGGGCAAAGTGTGGTCCTCCGTTGAGCTGGCTCTGGTTGTGGCTCATGTTGTTGTTGGGCTGACCGGTGACGGAGGATGGCCGGCGGTAGGGCAGAGAACCCCCTACCTGCTGGTTCTGAGGAGGCTGCACCGGCCGGTTCATGCTGTAGAACTGAGGGGGAGCGCCTGAGGAGAGAGAGGGGGCCAGCAGGGGGCAGCACACAGTCACTACACCTGGCCACGGCACTTTGTCCTCTACAGAAAGTTCATTTAGAATTTTTTACCTTTTATTTTGACATGCATGATGTATTTTATAGAGATTATCCTACAGTCTGTCTTTGTAAAGACATATGTAAAAAAAAACAGGCTCATGGTTCATAATACTTTATAGTATACAGGTAGTTGCAATTTAAGCTTAAAAACTGTCAAGAGAAAATGCAGATTATTATTTATGTATATTTAATAGTATTCCTATTTTCCTCTGCTTTATGATTAAAAAATTATGCGATAAACCTTTGTACGGTGATAATCCTTTACAGAAGCTGCCACAAAATTGCAGCGAAATGTTTACAAATGTGACATTGACTTGTCTTTTCCATGACTAAATAACTGAATGGGATAAATAAAAACATAAACATAAAACACCTCTTTATTGACTAATAGATTCCTAAATTCATTGACTACTTGAATCTGAATTAGCAAGAGAAATAAACAAGAAACCAGCCAAACAAGCTGCAGGGCTGAATAAATGAGAGATATTTCCATAATTCCTCAATATTAACATTTTGGTCTTAATTTTACCCTGGACAGCAGCAAAACACATAAACACATAATTACAATATCCAGCCACAGAACTACACAAAAAAGAAGGAAAAAAGAGTTGAATAAATACACAGGTTTGAAGAATTGAGTTGGCATGCATTATGCATCAGAACAACATCATCTTGATCAACACAACACACAGGCAGCTAATGAGAAGCTCTGAGGGATGGAGAACAGGAAATAATATTGGAGCTGCACACTAACCACACTCGTGGTATTCCAGACAGTCGGATGTATGTTTCACTCACTTTTTAAAGAGCAACAGTTTTTTCTTAATTATTATCATCATTATTGTGTTGCTATTGTTGGTATTAGGATTAGGTTAACATGATGCTGTAGTAAACGACATAACACTTCGTATAACAACATTTAAAAAAATTAATAATGCATTAAATTCAAATAGGTTCCTAAGCCACTTAGTAGAACTGTTTTGAACTGTCTCCATACATAAGTTGAAAAGCATAATAACAGAATTTAAGAGGGGTTAACAGCAAATTGACAACTCCTTCATAGAGAAATAAATATCTACACTATTAAAAAAAACCTAATATAATAAGTTCAAAACAACAATGGCAGTGCTTCTTGAATGTAAACGGGTCAAAAAAGTCAAGTCTGTATGTTAATGGGGATATTGAGATTGGATGGGTCTTATCTCTACTAACATGCCAGTGGATGATCAACACATCTGGGTGTTTGCGAGCAGGGTGGTGATGGGGCGGGTGGATGGAGGAAGGGAGTGAGTGGCAGGTTGAGGGGGAGGGGGGGTGTTAGACTCACCTTGTGCAGGGTTGTTGCCCGTGGCTGTGGGGGCTGCGGAGTCAGGGAGCTGGGGAGGGGGAGGGGGGACAGGCGGGGTCTCTACTGGTGGGTTGGGGGCCTGCTGTGGGGGGCCGTCTAAGGCCGTGGTGGGGGGTCCGGGGGGAGTGACAGAGGTGCCGGTGTTGGGTGGAGGTTTGGCTGGGTTGAGAGGGGCAGGGGTTGAAACTGTGGGCGTCCCAAAGAGGTGAAAAATACACAAAGATAAAAAAGGAAGGAGAGAAAAGACAGGTGAGGGAGGTCAAGACGTTATAAGAGTGAGAGAAAGAGGGGAGGAAAGGATTCTAGTATGGGTGCATCTCAAAACATTTGAATATCATGAAAAGTGAAATATGTCTTTTTTTAGTTTTTATTTAGATTATCATGGTTTACAGCTCATGGAATAAAAAAATACTGTATCTCAAAGTATAGGAATACTACATTCCAAAAAAATTAAAATTCTAATACAGAAATGTCAATCTTCTGAAAGTATGTTTATTCTAGAACACTTTTTTAAATTAAATTAGAGAAAAAAAAGCTTCTAATTTATATTAAAATCTTTTGAGATGCACCTGTAGATCCAGGGTTCCTACACATGCTCACATCGACGAGCGTGTAGGAATCCTGGATATCAACGCTGCGTCCAGACAACTTGGACATGGAGAACACTTCGATTTCCCAGTTGTTTGGAATGCAGCATTACCAACCCAGATTAGTCAAGTTAATTAGAGAAGTCAGGCTCACACAGAAACCTGGACAGGAAACAGGAAGTGGACGGTTACCTGGGAAGGCGTTGGGCGGGGCCGGGGTTGGCACGGCGATGGGAACGCCCACGCTGCCACTGCCGCTGTTCTCTCGGCTGCTGCTGCGGCTGCTACTGGGGTGGCTGCCTCCGCTGCTCCCACTGCTGTCGGTGAGTAGGGCAGCAAAACACGTCAGACCACGAACGCTCGCACACAAACACACTCGCTCTCTCTCACACACACTGTCATACACTCACACTTTCAGTTATTAAAAAAGGACCTCAGTGGCTAAACTGTGCTGGAAATAAGCCTACCTTTATCTCTTGCAATCAAGCCCGTCTTCAACCACCAAGATAATCTGTTTTCTGTGATGAAATAATATATTGTGCTACTTTTTTCCTCAATCATTGTCCTGTCCTTCTTTATCTTACTTTCTTGTGTTTTCAGCTTATTTGCAAACATTGTATCTGAATTGAGACTGATCAAAATGCAAACACCATAAATTTGCTTATTAAACATAACACATTTCCATCTTCCTTCCTCATATAGTGGCAGCTTTCTTGTGATTTATTAATTAATAGTCCTGGAAACTGTCTGTCAGTAAGACGGCTGCAATATGGACCAGCATGTACGGTAAAGGAAGACAATGGATGCTGGGGTTAGGCTTGAAAATAAATAGTTAGACTATATCATGAATATACCTATAATTAGTTATCTCTTTATTTTCTCTACTTTTCCTTGCAATTTAAAGCCCAAATTTCCTCTGTGGAGATCAATAAGGATTACCTTATCATATCTTGTCTTATCGTACAGTAACAGAGGAGTTAGACGTGACAAAACCTTCAAGTATGTAGATGGATATCAGTGCTCACACTCTGAATGAAACGTTCAAGAAGCAGTTACCAGTCAAGTTTTTCCAGTCAATTTGTGAAGTTTGCATGATAATCGGGATGAAGTCACAAACATAATTGGACACTAAAAGAAGGCATTTTTTGTTGAACAGTACCAACAAAGTTGTTGTACAGATAAAGTTCCTGTGTTTGAAATGGGCTGCTACAAGAGATACTTTACATTAAATGCAGCTATATTAAATGCTTAGTTTGGAATAAAACTGCTTATATATATTATTCCTTGTTTTGTGGCACCCTCAAGCGCATTGAAATGTTAGTGTGAGCCGTTATGCCTTTGAAATGACTATGTCACAGTGATAAAAAATAAATAAAAATAAAGCAGCTTGAAGCTTCCACCAGGGACACATGACACAGGTGACGCAGTACAAGCGACACAAGACAAAGACAAGTTTACGACACGCTGCAGAAGAAAGAAGCGTGAGCACACATGGGGCGGACTCATATTGTACAACACTAGAGAGCGCATGGCAGAGTGAGAGATGGAGAAGAAATGAGCTGTGGAGAGACTGGTGCTGAGAGGAGAGTCAGGGAAAAGTTATCTGGTCCGGAAATATTGGAAAACATTTGGCCGACAGATGGGACACAATGACGAAAAACTTTCCATGTAGTTTTCCCTTTTTCCAAACTCATGCTTTAGAAAAGGGAATCTGTGAGTATATTATAGTGTTTGGGGATGGAAGGGTCTGTTCTCAGAAGATGAGCTTGAGGAGGGGGACTGTTGGGGGGCGACGTTGCCTATACTACAGTATCTATTTCCATTGGAGCCAGTGTCTGGCCGTGCTATAAAATACAGCTCGGAATATCTGCTTCCACCTCAATTCTTTAAAGAGCAAGAAGAGCAGGTGAGGTTTTAAAAAAAATTAACTGTCAATCTTTGCTTACTGACGACAGTTACCCTTAAAATGAAGAATTATCTTAACTTTTAAATTTTTACAGTGAAGGCGCATTGTTTAGGTGGACTTAAAAAAAGAAGCGAGTAAAAATTATTTTCCTTTCCAAGAGAAGAAGAAGAAGAAGAAGGGCAGAGGCATGTTCAGCAGCTATCTCGCTTTAAGTGGAGGAGAGGAAGAAAGGGTGTGTTTAAGAAGTTTAAAGAGTCATGCAGGGAGCTGGGAGGGAGGGGGGTGGGGTACCTGTACGTGCGTGTCCTCTGATTAACGGATGCAGTGCGTGCAGGGCTCTGCTGGGGCTGCGCCATGTTGCGCGTCGGGCTCGAGACGTAGTCGTTAGGGACAACGGGTGGACGCACCGGCTCGAGTGTCCTATAGGGGGAGTGGCGCCTGCGAGAGGGTCAGGAGGGAGGAGGGGCATCCACAGAGAAGTGTAAGGGAGGAGAGCAAGAAAACAAACAAAAGTGCAAACTTAAAATAACTGGGGAATGACAGGGTGGTGGATGGGGCAGTCAGGAGTCAGGACCAAACAATAGTGCTGCAGTCGGGTAAAAAAATTATTAAAAATCACACTTCCCAAACCAAGATGGACACTGTGTTATTAGAGTATAATAATCAGAGATATGTCGGAGAGTCAGTAATACTGCTCAGCCAGAAGGGAAACCTGGATATGTGTATAAAAAACTATTGAATTATAATATGTTGCTAATTTGTATTCATCATTTTATGACCAAGCACTTAATAATGATCTCTTTTCAGTTTTGTCCTTTAACGGCACATGTGTAGATACGAAAGAAGGAGTCTGTATCAAAGTAGAGGCAGAGTTAAAAAAAATGTTTGGCTCATTTATCATAAAGAGTCACTTTATCACCACATAACAAGCTTGCAATTTGATCTAGAAAAGCTCTAGAAAAGAGACAATTTGAGCTTTAAACATACTTACATACATAAATATTATGCTTGGCTTTACTAAAACGAAAAGGCTGTGTGTGGGTTTTGCATTGAAAACAACAACACAAGACTACAAGGATTTTTATAAGTGGCCTAAAGTCATGTTGGTTTGATTTAAATACCTGTCCTGGAAGTGTGTTTATTTCACCCGACAGCAGTGTTATGCTTATGATGTCCTCAGTTTTCAACATGAAGAACCCTGAGATTGATTGATCTGGGCCTGAGACCATGTGCAGGCGGACACAGCGGGGTGACCCGTCTCTGAGCACTGTTGCTATGGCAAGATGTTGCTATGGAGGAATATGGGGCAGCCAGGAGTGGGCGGGCTGGGTCACAAACACACAACTGAAAGTTCATTTTGAAAAACAATATTTACATAAAAAAAAGGAGAAATAACAGAAGAGAATAAAAATAAAAACGACAAGTGAGATGTCCGCTGGATGCAGAAGGTGCATCACGGAGGAGTGGGAGCTGCGGTTGATCGGCATGCGTCTTACACACACACACACACACACACACACACACACACACACACACACACACACACACACACACACACACACACACACACACACACACACACACACACACACACACACACACACACACACACACACACACACACACACACACACACACACACACACACACACACACACACACACACACACACAGCACTTTTATGCCAGGAAAGTTCCCATGGGTGACAAGAACACAACTTTTAGGTGCTGCACTAGCAGAGTCTCTGTGGGATATAAGAGAAACCTTCAACAGTCAAGACACAAACACGCAACAGGGAACACATCACAAACATTGTGAGCTGTTAAAGAACAAGGAAGAAGAACAACAATAAACATGTTTTTTCCACCCCCATTAACACACTGAGACAGACACACAATCAGGATGAGAAAAGACCACACACACTATTGGCTAAATGGTTGATTATCTCTTTTAACTTAATAGGTCATACTCTAATAAGAGCCTTAACACCTGATAAGAACATATAGGCTGCTTCTTGTTTTAAAAATGCAAAAAAAGCAAATATCATCAATTTAATGTCGTCAATATAAACTTTAACAAAAAGAAAACAAATAAAAAGAAAGCTTAGTTTAGGTAATGATAATAAAAGTTGAAAGATATTATCACTAATAAATCATTACATTAGAGCCGCAGCAGCAGTCATCAAAATCATTTATTGATCACTCGATCGAGGAAAGAGATATTTTGACTTTTCTAAATCTTGCATGATGATAAACAGAACCCCAAACAGCTTTGAACGGGCCAAAGCACAAATCTGTGATAACACACGTTGGCCAGTAATATGGGCATCTATCCCGCTTTAATCCTGACTGAGCGGACATGTTTGGAAGGCTTTCATTACGGGGTTTAAGGCCGATTTCAGTGTTAAGCCTGCAGTAAGTCACGCTTGTAACGTGATGCAAAACTCAACATCTACAAAATCATCATTCTAAAAAAAGGGTTGAAGACTGGGAGACATGAGAGAGAGACATCCTACACAACACTCTGTTCCAGCAAAAAAAGTCCAGTTTTATTTGCCGTTACAGGTAATTTATCATCAGGGGAAAAGTTTGACTCTTTCATAAACATGTAAAAGTTCCTTGTAGTCACTTAAATAAAACCAGTGTGTGTATCTGTGTACTACTTGTGTGTTGTAAAGGGGAAGTCACCCAGAAAGGGCAATCGAGGAAACGTTTATTCTGGGAGCGTCTCAAATTTCTCAACAGGGACCAGCAACGTCATAGACATTAGCAATGAATGAACACTTACATTTGTACTTCTAAACTGACCGGAAGTGGGTTTATGGCAAACGCCAAAAGCTAGAGTCGAAAGCCTTTTTCAGAATCATATTGCTTAGTTATTCTTTGGTCAGCTAGTTACCGATATAACCCTTTACGCAGAGTGGTCTAATACAAAATTACATTTCATTTCAAGCATATAGAGGAAAAATCTTGACTGAGTTTGTTGTAATCCATGCCTAAAGGCGTTAAGATAAAAGTTCTTGGATGGGTTTTTCCCGCCAACAAAAGTTTGTTTTTAGCTGCAAAACATTTGAGCATTACGCATGTTTCCTTTTTTCCAGTCTTCCAAACAGAAGAGGAAAAAGCGTGTTTCAATGATGAGGGCATGAATCAAACTGTCTCGGGGCTAAAAGCAGCTGCTTGAAAAGCTTGGAGAATGTTGTGCAACTCAGAAAAAGATCTTTAAAGTAAAGAAAATAAGGAATTTGTTTGAGAGCAGGAAACCATTCATAAAAAGCAGAGTTTTAGTATTACGTTTGGTTAAATCCGGTCTCACTAGCACGGATGAAAAAGCCAAAAAAAAACAGAGCGGAGAACTGGCACAGCACTGCATTTCTATCCCACCCAAAGGACACTGATTGAACACAGGTGGTGATGATGAAACTAGGGGCAACCAGGCTCCAAACACTGGGGCCTCTTAACTGGACCCTGTGCTGTGTAACGTACCCGAGCGTCCCCTTCCCCGACATGGGCGGGCTGGGGGGCTTCTGTGTGGGGGGGTTGGTGCGAGGGAGGGTGCCTGCTACACCACCTCCTCCTCCGGCCTTCATGTTCTGAGCGCTGGCCTATGGGAGCAGAAAAATCTTGTTAGTCAAATCACTGGACTTCAGAGTAAAGTAAAGTAAAACCGGAACCGGGAGATGCTAAACTAAGATTAGCCAAACGATTGGAAACAAGAGGGGAAACAGCTGGTCTTGCTCTATCAGTCATTAACACGTTACATCTTTTAATAAACACACTTTTTGTATTACAGAATTCGATACAAAATTAAAGGAGTACGGTAGGTATAGCTGTTTCCACCTGCTTCACTCTTTTTGCTAAGCTAACAATCTCAAATTTTATATTAAATAGACCAGAAAGCAACTAAACTTTTGTCTAACTTATCCATTAAGAGCAAACAAAAAGAAATAAGAAAGAAAATACAAAAAGTATAACTCTCACAGGAATTTAAAACAATAAAAACAACTCATTCAGAGAAACAAGTTATAAAAAAGAAAATAATAATCTTGTTTGAGGCTTTTACTTTGAAAGTCTTACCTTAAACCTTAGCAACCACTACGGTTGATTATAAAGAAACAATTAGCGAGCATAAAGAGAGAAGAAGAGAATCAGAGGATTAGTTTGTGAAGAAGGAGGGCTTACAACTGTTAATACATGTGGTACATAAAGCTGAGCTGGTTATTCAAGGAACAATGGCTCAGTGTTTCAAAATGGGAGGAATTTTTCTTCTTTGAGACCTTTGTAAGGATGAAACAAGTGATTTTGTTTTCTGGAAAACAAGCTTTGTCTTTGTTGGGAAAGCAGTTTTTCCAAAATCAAAGACATTGCTATGGAGGAACATGGGGCATGATTGAAGAGCCAGAGTCATTGATTTTTACTCTCACATCACTTATTACTGAAACCCCATGGTGGTTATTTGACCTTTAAAAAGGCCTGAATTTAACACAACCAATGATTATAGGACATTTTGAAAGGTCTCATCAATGTGTCATTTCATATTTCGTCTGAAGAAGCAAAACTTTACAGTGCAGAATAACACTTAAATATGGCAGAAAAACAAAACATACATTTGCAGATTTCCAGGTAGCGAAACACTGCTCTAGAGATCCTTGAACACTTTTTGATTCCACTAGCAGTATATGTTCCCTCCCCCCAAAAAAAACAAACACATGTGGTTTCTCTTTATATAGCCTCACTAGAAGTCAACAGAGCTTAATTAAAAGACCTTCTTTTCTCGTTCCCATTGGAATCAGTGAGTCAACCCCACAATTAAGTCTAATTGATAAAAGGAGTGGGGGAGAAGAGAAGAAAAAAAAGGTAAGGTAAAGGAGCTACCTTGACTCCGTGGCCCATGTCGTCCAGCATGCTGTAGTCTATGGGCTTGCGGATGTAGCGCACAGGCCTCTCGGGATTGGCCGGCGCGATGATCTTGTGTGTGCGCGACGTGTTCTTATTGGTGGTGAGGATGCCGATCTCCCGGCGGGCCACCTTCTCTTTGTGGATGTCCACCGTCTGAGGACAACCAAGACAAGATGTTGGATTTGAAAATGTAAAAAGCTCTGGTAATTAAAGTTGCTGCCTATTTTCTATAAAAAAAAGGAAAAAAATAAAAAAAGAAGGGTCTGCTGCTGTGTCTTTGTTATTAAGAGGCATCACACAGCGTTTATAAGCATTCATCAGCAACAAATTATTTTGCATGTTGAGCAAAAGCAATATAAAAAGATTTTTTTCTTAAAGTGACTACGAGGAACTTTCGACTGTTGTTGATTCTAGTTAAATTAATAAAAGATAATCAATAGAAGAATCGATAAAAAAATGTGTCGTTCAATCTGTTGTATGCTGCTGTTACAGATCATTTTTGTAGAGCTTTCATTCTGAAGATCGCAGCATGGTATGCATTATAGCATCCTTAGAGCAATAAGTGAGGTACCAAAAAAGTAAAGTAGTGGATAAGAGTTGAAAGTCACTATTAATAAATTAAAATATCTTATTTATTCATTTGAAGTCTATAAAAAGCTAGTCAAAGCTGACGGAAGCTTTTAAACAGTAGTTATTGGCTAATCTGAGTCATTTGCGTTTGTTATGGTGACCTGTGAGATGTGGTTGATGGAGCTCTCCATGCGGCGGAGCTGTGACGCCTGGATGTCCAGCATCTGCAGCACATTGTTGGCCAGTGTGTTGATCAGGTAGGCCACACTGGCCAGGGACTGGGTGGTGTAGTTCTTGGTCTCCTCCAGCGCCCGCTCCTTATCTGGAGACTGAACCACAGAAAGCAGAGACTTCAAAATAAAGATTTGATTTGCTTTTTTAAAAGTGGAAAGGAAGCAATCTGTCCAGAGAGCCAGATTGTGTTTACACCTACAACCTCCTTCCCTTTTTCTGATACTTGAGAGAAATTTGTATAATTTTATATGTGAAGTTTACCAGCAAACCCAGCTTGAAATTAACCTGTCGCAGATAAGGAAGTAAAAAAGTTTTTTTCTCTCCTTATTTTTCTCAAACTTTCAGGAGGACATATATAGTTTTAGAGATGATACCAAAAATACAAAGATAGTTACCAAGAAAAACAGATAAACAAGACAAAAGAATTGCATTACAAACAAGTAATGACCATTGTCTTATTTTGCCTTTCTGTTCTGCAAGTCAGAAATGGTTGATAAACTTTAGTTCCACATCCGTATAAATACAGAAATTGTTGGTCTTATGTGTATGAATTTACATTTGTGGATGTAGAAGTTGCCAATAAGTCAAAGTAAATTAATAAGAAAAAAAGCATTTTCACCATGGTCCCTGTTATCAAAGCAGCCACATATTTTTATAATTAAAAGGGTAACAACTTAAGAAATGGTGGCAATTATAAAGTGATTGACATCTTTCCACAAGTAAAAAAGAAGAGTTATCTCTGTCGGTATCAGCATTTCATAACTGATCACAATTTATCTAGAATAATTCAGATTCATAAATTGAAAATTATGAATATTGCACAAGTTGTCATGTCCAATGCGTTATCATCAAATCACTTGTGTTATCTGAAAAACACTGTCACTTTATTTTTGTCAAAAGAAAAAAATAATCACAAATGTATCTAGATTCTAGATTTATCTAGATGAGGATCAGCAGAGCATTGATAATGAAAATACTTGCAACTGTAAATAAAAAACCATTCACCCCTTATTTCTGTGTGCAGCATGGCAGACAATTACTGTTGTGATTAGATATTGACTGATTGATTTCATTTGATCTATTCAATTTAAAATCCCATCTGTGCTGCCAAAGCAAACTTTCAGGATGAAGCAATAAATAAATAAATCATCAATCAATGTAATTGAGTCCTCAGTTCTAATTATGAGTCACTAATTAGTCCTGATACAGATCTAGCTAATCATATTAGTGCAATTCTATTTCTAAATTCTATTTAGTTGATCAAATGAAATGCTCAAACATAGCACAAATCACATATACGATCAAAAAGAAATGACTATCAGAAAGCATCCACAAGTAATTTATACCGTTACATTAATATCTTTGGTAAATAATTTCATCGACAGTCTTTTCAACTTCAAAAAAAGCTCTGATCGGACACAGCATTTAGTCACCTGTCACCCCTCCCAAATTGACTAGACACACACACACACACCTGTAGCATCATGTGAATTAAAGGCTGGGATAGATATTCTACACCATCACCATCTTAATTCAACAAGCAGCACTATTGTGCAAAAGTTATCTAACAAGTCCAACAAGTGTCCATTCCTACATGACTAATGCTTTAATAGAAAAGCTGTCATTAGTTGAGAAGTGACATTAAAGAGAGGACGAGGTGAGGTGTCCTACTAAATATCACTCAGATGAATAGTTCTGTCCAGCTGAATCTAGAAGTGCTAATATCCATGTGACAGCAAATGGGGAATACAAATAAATAAATATAAATAAATAAAGCCGTGGCATGCTACCAGCAAGCTGCCAATCGCATACTTTACAGGGTCAACCTGTCAGACCTGATCAGCCCCATTTATCAATGATGATGTCACAATGATGTCACTATCACACCTAGTCAAAAACCTCTGCTCCCACACATGTCAAAACTCATGTTATAAAAGACAGGGTTTAAAAAGTCTGATAGACAACAAAAAAAAAGATGAGAATATTACAAGTGTAAAGCTGAGAACAGGATTGATTCCAAACACCGAGTTTGTACAGATTAAAGGTGGAGTCAGTGTTTCTGAGACAGAGAACGCTTGTTGCGATGTCAAAATCACTTTGTCAAAAATCTGTGAATATCTCCTCACGATCTGCCACCTGTCCACTGTGTGTGTGCTGAAATAAAAATGTACCTCCAATAAAAATTGATAAATTATTATTTAATAATAAATAAATAAAAATTACTAATTATTTTGACTTTTTACATTGCTAGGCAAGAAAAAAATTATTGATAAAACCTGACTTTTGACAGATTGATTGAAGACATTTTAGTACAATTTAAGTCTTATTTTTAGACCAACTCATATGCTATAACTCACTTTTATGACATAAAATACATGCCAGATTGATTTAAGACTTGACCTTATTTTCTTGATTCATTTCTATATGTTAAGGATCTTTAACCCTGAAACTAGCCAAAATGCTATGCAAAAATTAATCAAATCTATAATAAGACATTGTATTGTCTTTCCCACAATGCAACAGGATCAGAAATCATAGATATGCATGCTTTACACGGAGCATTTGCAGAGGTTTACATGATACCATAAATCCACATGATGTAGCTGTAGCAGCAGCAGCAGCAGCGCTCCAGTGCATCGTAAATCAGCGGCTCTTGGTCATATTGTTAATCTGCTGTGAACCAAAGCTCATCGCTGGCTGATGTGTGTAGCCCCTACATGCATGACCCGCTCACTGATTGATCCTTCATATAGCACACAATTGATTTTTTTTTCTCACGTTGCCTGCGTTTGTAGTATTAATTTCAGCAGTCTTTTTTTTTTAATTAGCAAAAGCTACCTGGCTAACGCGATGGATGTACAAGCCCTACATACATGTACTATCGACGAGAATGGCGTTATAAAAACTATTAATGCGCTGTTAAATCGTGGACATGACAAACGACGTGTTAGCTGGTATAATTACATGCCTTGACAGTGGGTTGTTTTTGGCAGCGTTAGCAACAGCTAGCCTAGTAGCATCAGCTCGCCCCATTTTTTTTCTTTTAATAAAAACGCCAAAATATATAAGAACTACAGCGTGTTTTCTTCCAACATTTGAGAGCCTACCTGGACATAGTTGCTCTCGCAGTACTCCGCTACTCTTTCCAAATTGGTGAAACTATCTAATAGTGCACTTCGTCCGGCTGGGATCTCCTCTTCTAGAAGCATTTGTAGCTCCGCCATTTTTAGCGGAGCACTGCCTGTCTCTCTCTTTCTTGTGTGTGTATGTGCTGTCTGTCTCTCTCTCTCGTTTGTGTGTATGCGTTGTCTGTCTCTCCCTCTCGTGTGTGTGTTCTTTGGCGCCACCGCGGCCGTGTGCGGTACTGCAGGGCTCTCCCCAGCTGCTGGCTGCTGGCTGGTCCCTAGCTGGTGGGGTTCCCAAAACATTAATACATTTAAAAAAACAAAGATGCATTACATTCGACTCCCATTTGGTTAAATGCATTTGTGGTTATGTGGTTTAGCCAAATGGCCCCATAAATACTTGTAATAGATTTACTGTTGTCACATTTCAATGAGTGTTTCCACTGCAGATATTGCAGCCTACTTTCACTAAAGATATTGTACAGAAACACAGGGAGAGATAGATTTTTGCTAATATACTTATAACATATCCTTTAAGACAGATCATATCATCTGTTTATTTTATTCTATTATCAATTGATTTTATATGTATGTATGTATGTATGTATATTATAAATATTATTTATTTTGTCAAAGTTATCTTATTTTATTCTCTTTCCTAGTAATGTTGTTCAAATTAATTTTGTTGTGCTTTTTTAAAAATAAATAAATAAAAGACTTATCTGCATCTCCACATACCCAGTGAGATAGAAACATGCCCAAAGGCACTTCAGAAGGAGCACAGTAATCAGCTGATAGTTATAAATCATTTGGTTAAAACATGTGCAGGCTGAGACTGGATTTTTAACATGGGACTTTCCGTATGGAAGCATTGATACTCAATATAAAATGAAAATAAAGACACAAGAAAATTCCTCATACATATTTTATAGCTGTGTCAATTCCATGTGGGTAACATCAGTCGACAAACAAGCCACGTGCCTTAGGGAATATTGACTCATAGAAAAACGCTTGGCAGCACAAGTTGTTTTTCTCTACTTTGTAGAGTATTAGACACAGAGTTTCCTGTTAGCTGTTAACAGTATTTTCAACAAGTGCAAATGTAGCCTGTGGACAGACAAGGTAATTATGTGCGAAGGGGCTCAGTGCAAAGACACCAGAAAGAGGGCCATGTGAATACTGTGCCGGTGTATGAACTGGTTCTAGCTGGTTCTGCTGCTGACAGTGACCCAGGTCTCGTCTTTAGGCGTGGACACCAGCTCAGACCGGACCTCCACCACCTGACCCTTCAACTGCTTCAGCTTCATCTGACGCACCAACGTGCTGAGCAGGACCGTAGCTACTGTGTAGGCGAACCTGCCACATACAATATACAAATATAGAAATTTACAATCCATTGTGATAAATTTCCCTGAAAAGGTGAGACACTGCAGTTGAATAGGGTTACACTTTTAATTACTGGCATTAAAACATTTTTTTGCATCAAATTTATTTCCAGAAATGTTTGAAAAAATATGTAAATGTACCAATTTCTAACTAATTATGTTTATATTTGCATCTCTTTAAAAACAAAAACAGAAACTAGATGTTCAATAAAGCCAGAGTTTAAATCTATATCTAATTTTAAAACATATGAGTGCCCAAAGTTTTTAAATGGAAGATTTTGGATTCAGCCTTTTTTCTATTTTATAAATCATAATGTTTTATAATCTTGGTCTTTACCTGAGCTCTGGGCACGTTTGATTCCCTGAGAATCCGAGCAAACAGAAAGTCTTTCTGACCGACTCCTCCTCAAATCGATCGGGGTCGAACCTGAAAATCACCAAATTAGAAATTAGTCAAATCAATCTGTTAAACCTGTGACATCCTACAAGGCCCACAATGCCCTTTGATAAAACCCAATGTTGTGTTATGGTAATGGTAATTATTTAGCCACACCTCATATTTCAGGATGTGGACCGGCTGCCTTGTAGTCCAGAGTAATTTATGAACAGCCTTTTTGAAATGAATATGTGAACATGTTGAAGGTATAAGCCCGTGAAGTGAACCTGTATGGGGTGCTCCAAGTCTCAGAATCCTGCAGGACAACTCCCAAAGCATAGATGACCAAAGTCTGAAATAAAGCAAGAATAAAAACAAAAGCATTTCTATATAAGTCTTTTTAAATCATTGTGTGTATCTGTTTCTTTATACTGCCAGCAGATACCTCTTTAGGGATGACATGCTGGTCCACTTTGCCCTCCACTTCCTGAAGTCGAGCTGCGACAGGGGTCAGCTTGGCCGTCCGCACTGTCTCATTAAGGACGTGCTGGCAGAATCTTTGCAAAGGGAAAAAGAAATGTCATGATATCAAGGGGGAGAGTTTTACATTTGATCAGTGGTGGACAAAGTACTCAACTCAATGTTTTACTTCAAAATGTATTGGAGTGAGAGTAAAACGTTTCCAGAAAAGCAGATACTCAAGTAAAGTACAAATACTCAAAAAATGTACTTAAGTTCAGTGCTCAAGTAAATGTACTTTGTTACTGTCCACCACTGCATTTAATGGATTAAAAATGTCAAAAGCCTTTACTTGAGCTGAGGGATCTTGTCAAAGGAAACTGGATCCGAACCCAAAACCTCCTCCAGCTCTTGATACAGTTTGTCCTGAAGTTCCTCCGAGCTGGAGAGGAAGCGAAGCGCCCAGATACACACTGCAAAAAAACCACATCGTACACCCAAGCTTTAAGGTTTCATGTGAAAAAAGCATTTGGGAGTTTCAATTCAATTGTTTTTGATGCTTGTCGTCACTTACAGTTGGCAGTGATGACGCACCCGGCCAAAGTGAAGACCATGCAGTCCTCCAGGATCTGAAACAAAACAAAAGGCACTTTTTTGGGCTGTTTGGTGTTTGTTTTTAAACCAGCGTGGGCTGACTTATCTGGCATTCACCTGTCGCTCTGTGAGGCTCGACTGGAGCAGAGCGTCCACAAACACCATCTGCTTCCTCTGGGCTTTCCTCTCCCTCGCCACCGACAGCAGCATGGACTCCATCTCTGACAGAGCTGAAAAATCAACATTCATTGTGAATCAGTTTATCCTCTAATCAAAGTGTGAGTTACTGTATATGCCTAATTTCACAGAAATCCCTCAAAGCGGACGGTTGGACAACCTGAAAATACATAATGCCTCCGAAAACTCAAAAATATATGAAGTCAGTTCTGTTAAACTTCTTACTTTAACGGCTCACCTTTCTCATAATGTCCTTTCCGGCTTGAGCTCTTCTCAAGGGAGCCGTCCAGGTAGCCTTTCCCAATTTCTGACCATATCTTGTGGCAGAAGAAAAGAAAAAACAAATCAAATAACACATTTTAAACCCGGCCAAATTCATAGTTTTGGTGTCAGTCCATCCGATAAAACAAAGAGCAAGAACTACTTTGTAACAGAAATCAATTGTAGACAATGTAATGTAATATGACATTCGACACCCACAGGAGCAGAGAAGTTAACCAGAATCCAATGCATGAGGTCGTTGTCTCACCGCGTCGTGATTCTTTCGGAAGGAAATGACCTCGCCGTCGTCTCCATAGCGCTCGCCCAGAGCCAGCTGGGTGACGGTCTTCATGGCCAGGCCCAGCATGTGGGCACACAGAGGGGTGTGCTGGGCCTCCGGGAACGACTTCCACTTCCCCACAAGCTCCTCTACCTGCTACAGGAAAACCAGGACAGGAAGGGAATTTGTCACAGTACTCCCCAGGGATCTCCAAGTTTAATTTCAGACTTTTTAATGCCAGTTTAAATTAAGTTGTATGCCAACGTCACGGCTATACTGGCAAATGAATAGTATTTAAGGTACTTTTAACAAATAATACTAACAAAGCATAGTATAATAAACATCCTAATTATATATTGAAACCCAGGGAATGTCTTTGTATCAGTGGAACATACCTTGAGGACAAGAGGGAAGTTGTTTTTCAGTGTGCTGTTGATGGCGCTCTCATACACCTTTTTCCTTATGACGGTCTCTGTGGCACCGCCTCCCATCCCCGACTGGTAACCAAGCAACGACTTCAGCATCGTCTCAAAGGAGTCAGCTGAGAACAGCAAAGAAAGGAAAACCTTGACTTTTTCAAACCACTGTGTACCTTGAAACCGGTTATGGGCCCTTGCCTTGTAGTCAAATGTCATTGTGCTTACTGCTGTGGTTGGGGTTGATGTGCTGCCGTAGCTGGTCCACTGAGCCCAGGCTGACCACAGGCCTACCGCCAAACCAGAAAGACGCCACCGACCCAAACTCCTGATGCAAACTGACAAGGAACTCGTGCAGACTACCTTTACTCACGATGTCCTGCAGGTTCCCATCCCTGAGAGAGGAAGTAGTGACACATCAATGACGTTTTCCATCATTTTATATCAATTATTTTAATATCTTAGGGAGCCAATTATAAATGGCAGGTCTTGGTGGTAACTGGGTCTGTTAGTTAATGAAACAGAGGTAAAAATGACAACTTACTTCTCATCTGTAGGATTAAGTCCTGGGATCCCAGAAACCCTTCTGGATGACTGAAAACATGAATTGATCAAACACATATTTTATAACTTAAGCATTTTGACAAATATGTGTATTGTCTAACCTGGCATTCAAACACATACTCGTGTTTCTTACAAAAGCTTGTAGTTTGTTTATGCATGTCCCAATAAGCAATAACAGCTAGCCTATAGCCGATGAGTGTTGCGTTCAGTAGTATTGAAAAGTAAAAAGTATCTATTTAATGCTTCCTCGCTTACAAGGAAAAACACATTGGCTGACACCACTTAGATAACACAAATGCGACACCTTAAATGAGACTCCCCGCTTTGCAAAAAGCAAAAAATAATAGTTAAGCACTTTTTTGAGACGATATTTTTGCAGCACTGACATATAGCTGAGCAGCTAGCTTTAACTTTAACTTACAGGGTACAAATAAAGAACAGCGCCGACCAAGATGATGACAAACGTGACAGCAAAGATGGCGAAGTCCAGCATGACTTCTACCTTTTAATAACACCAATGTTTTCTAACTTTTCCTCATGGATATCTGCAAACTGATAAGACGCACCGTTACCACGTCAACATAAACTGCTTCTCTGAGATCGAGTACAAAGTCTGGACAGGACGGGAGGCAGGCAGAGAAAAGCAATCGATCTCCGAGGTTATCAATCCTGTAGCATTATTTACTTATACAGTAGATGCATATCAGCCAGGAAAAAAGAGTCACCAGACAGACATGTGTTGGGTAAATCCCCCTGTATTTAAAAATAGACAAGCACATTTCACATTTAAAAAAAATTACAAAAAGAATCTACAAAACATTCATAAACACGGTGCAAAATATATGTGCAAAGTGACAACAAAGCCGTTTCTTCTCATGCCATCATTTCTGACTTGTCCTCTGGTTTAGGAGGCTCCACCTCCATGGCCTTGAGATAACCTAAAGAAAAAGCACATCATAACATGTGGGAAATTTTTATACATAATTATACCTTTTTTTTTTCATTAAAGGCAAAACCTCTAAACTGCATATTTTTCTCCCTCACTCTCAGTGTAGTCTCTTTCCGGTCGCGCAGAGATAAAGATCCAGGCCACTCCCACCAGCAGAGCAACCACTAGGTTGACAGTCACCCATGGATGCAGGATCTGGTGCTCTGTCCCCGGGGGCCTAGACCAGAGAAAGTAAGAGTTACCTCCAAGCTTTAGAGCTGGATTGAAAGGTTAAAAGAATAGTTCAACATTTCTTATTTTTAGCTTGTCACCTCACTGTCAGGTTCAAGACAAGACTACAGAAACCAGAGTGCGTTGGTCAGAAATTAAACAAGTTCCAACAAGCACACAGGAGGGTTTAGTGATGCTGTTTAAGTAAAATTTCTGTCGATGGAGGTAGGCTAATGTTACCTATTGACTACCAGTATTTGAGCTAAGCTAACTAGCGATGAGCGACCTTTGCCTATTTCTTCTTCAGAAATGCACGCACGGTTAAAGGAATGGTTTCTGTCGTCTTGTCTTGAACCTGAGAGTGAGGCCATAAGCTTAAAATAAAAAACTGAGCTATTCCTTTAAATGATTCCAGCGAGTGAGCTCACCATAACGTGGTGTTGTAGTCTGGGTAGAGGTTGATCCGATCGCTGGTCATCTGCTGGCTCAGAGAGAGCACCAATGCACAGAAATACACTGGGGAAAATAGACAAAAAAAAAACGTGAAACAAAAGCAAAATCTCTTTCCGAGAGGAAAGCCCTTTAAAAATACAGTGAATCCTGTGTGGACTCACAGAAGGAGGCGAGAGCAACCGGGTCCAGGGTGACAAACTCCTGCAGAGCCACGGAGCCTTTGGCCAGGTTCACTCTGAAAACACAAACAAGCCGCATTCCTCTTTATACTTTCACACACAACTAAATGTCACCAAGCAGCTGCACTGCACAGGTATTTTTTATACGTAGTTAGTAATCCACTTACATAAAAGGTGGGGAAGTTTAAATTTAAAGCAAGAACGGCTAAAAGGTGGAGTCAGCGATTCTAGAGAAAGCTTGTTGTCAAAATCACTTTTTGTCAAAATCAGTGAATATCTTTTTGTATGTGTTGCATCACATTTGTTTTTTTTCTTTGTGTCAAAGCTGCATGGAGAAAGGAACTCGATCGTCCAATCAGATGCTCACCTTGTTGTCAAGATCATTATCCCTCCGTTTTGCATAATTTTAAAGCTTTTTAATGACATACTTCTCTCAAGCTAAACAGTCAATAATGAAGTGTCAGTAAGGCAGCGTGTTTTGGAAAGAATTCTTCTTATTTCCTCTTATTCCTTTTTAGTAATTCAGAATAGGTACACCAAGTGAAATTATGTTTTTTGATGATGGCACTCCTTTAATATTTCTTCGCACGTGTTGTATCACATTTATTTTATTTTTTTATGTCAAACCACGCATGGGGAGAGGAACTGGATGGACCAATCAGATGCTCAGGTAATAGACAGAGGCAGACAGGAGGGTTGTACCTGTCAAAGGAGGCCACCGTGCAGATGACCAGCAGCATGTAGAGCAGGGACTGTGAGGGGTAGGCCAGAGTGTGGTACTGCTCCAGCAGGTTGGTCAGAGTGCTGAGGTGCTGCCCGGCCAACATGTACACTACCACCACGTTCCATACAGCGTAGCCCGCCAGGAAGCCGTGACAATACATGCCGAACACTCTGCAAGGCACGCAACAAAGCACAGGAGACGGTTAGGGAAGGAGCGTACGGGCATACCGAAGGGTATAAGGGAAAATGAGAAAAAAAAAAAATGAGAGATGGAAGTTTTTTTCTTTCTTTTTTAAATGGCTCTGAGGAACTTTGAGTTTTTGTTGATTCTATCGGCCCCTTCGGACAAAAGCGCTGCTCATGTATGCTATTTGTGTTTTGTACAAGCTTTTTCCCCTGTACCTGAAGCCCTCATGCACGCGCAGAGAAACGTCTCTGGGGGTCCACAGTGGCTGAATGGGCTGGAAGTCAGCCAGGTTCTCCATTTGTACGCTGTTCTTCCTCCAGTCCGAGCGCTCTGCCGCCTGGAATCGCTCTGACACGCACATGCACACACACACACGCACACACACACACACACACACACACACACACACACACACACACACACACACACACACACACACACACACACACACACACACACACACACACACACACACACACACACACACACACACACACACACACACACACACACACACACACACACACACACACACACACACACACACACACACAGAGGCGTTAACACTCCAGCCATTTGAATACACTAGACCACATCTTCTTAGTCTTTTTGTTACTCACTGTTCCTCTCCACAAAGACTTTTCCCACTGGCTGGCTCTGACCCTGCGGCGCCGAGAACAAGGCATGCTGGGGGATGGGAGGAGGCGTGTCGGTAATGATGTCGTCCTCTTCTACGTCCAGTTCATTGGGAGTTTGCGATTCAATGACCCTCGACTTCCTGAAATCACAAGAAGAGAGCTTAAGGAAAAAATCTACCATACAAATATTTATTTCCAACAAACTCCAATTGAGTCATAAACACCTAAACGTTATATTTCATTAAAAGAAAAGAAAGAGAAGAAAAAAACAGACATAAAATAATTAACTAAAATGATATGCAGACACGTGCAGATGTAAAAGAGCATGCAACACGAACCAAGCGTTAAAGGTGGAGTCAGCGAGGCTGGAGAATCGCTTGTTGTCAAAATCAGTGAAAATCTCCTCACGATACTCTACCTGTACACATACTTTGTGTCTACTGAAAAAAACTGTGTTAATTCACAGCCTAGGCTCGGTTAATAGCTAAGGTAGCCCCATTCGTTAACGTAACCTTTGTATAGATACCAGTTTACAGAGCCTAGCGCACACACACAGTAGAGACAGGTAGCGGATCGTGGGGATATGTTCACTGATTTTGACAAGAAGGGATTTTGACAACAAGCGTTCTCCAGAATCACTGACTCCACATTTAATGCATGACAGGATAAATGCCAAAATCAAAAAACATATTATGTGATTATTACTTTTTCTTCCTTGTCTTTTTTACCACTTCTTCTGTGTCTGTGGTCTGATCCGCTGCGTCTCCATTCACCAAGTCGGCTTGGTCGTCGTCAAGATCTGTAACCATCAATTTACATAATCCTTAAATCTTTTTCAGACACTTGAATTTACTCTCCACTGAGATCTGATTATGTTGGAACTACAGCGTGTGAAGATAAGTTCTACCTATAGTGGCAGCTTTCTTTTTCCTCCTCCTCCTCTGCGGTGCTGGCTCTGTGGTGGTTTCGAGGGGAAGTTGTTCCCCGACCTCGGACTGCCTCCGGCTGCCCATGCCTCCCATTTCCAACCCTGGATCTAAACCGAGAAAGAAGCAGAAACCGCTTTATATTTTGAATTAAGAAACTAAAGATTTTGTATGATGGGAACCACACATAACGAAGGAAGGTCTTAAGACTCCTATCCGATGTCTACAAACTGGTGACATACTGTACGTGAAATTGAAATATTTTAAATTGAAATTGGACGATTAGAAATATTTTGATTCCTCAACAGAGCGTTGCCAGTTACACTCTCACCACTAGATGCCGTTAAATACTCCAATATTATATTACACACTGTAC
Source organism: Ammodytes marinus (assembly GCF_949987685.1). Lineage (NCBI taxonomy): Eukaryota > Metazoa > Chordata > Actinopteri > Uranoscopiformes > Ammodytidae > Ammodytes > Ammodytes marinus. Next base: position 10,604,330 of record NC_137228.1, read on the forward strand.
CTTTAAGTGCTGTCAAAACAACGCTGTGTGAGGCTTAATGTCGGGATGAACTTGACCATTAAATCCAGGTAATCACTTCATGTGTGTGTATGTGTACATACCGGCAATATCATCGACTCCATTTGCCTCCTTTCTCGTCCTCCTTTTCTTTTGTTTTGTTGCAGGTGCTTCTCCTGCGCAAGATGACACATAAGTAAAAGATACATTTACTAAATAAAGTAGAAATATGAGACACAAACAAGCAAATGTTGGTGTTTCAAATCCCAACCCACCGGCTGTTTCTTGGCTTCACGTCGCCACACGTCGAACAAAAGAGAAGAAGAAAAAGAAATAAAAGTTTGGTTATATTGTTCAGCATCCATAAATAGTGACCAAATGTATCCAACAGTTGCATTTACTGACCTGGGCATTGTAGGAAGCGACCGTTGCCCTCGCTTAAGAGACAAAAAGACAGGTCAGTTTTATTATGTGTCTGAATTTCAATTTTCAAACAACTTCAATTGCATACAATGTAATACTTATTGCACAGTATGGGATCAGAAGTATTCTAATTGATTTGACATTTATAAATACAATTTTAGTCATTGATTTCCAAGAAGTAAAAATAATTTTTAAGTATCAGCGATGACCAGGACCTTGATAAACAGCAGGGGGTCCGAATAGCTAATTAAGGACTACAACTCTGTTTTTACCTAAGGTCAGGGGTTTTGAATACGAGGGCTGGGGATTATCCAGCTAGTTTTTTTCTAAATAATCCAACAAAAAACACTTAAAACTTATTAATTGATGACTAAGTTTGGTGTAAAATGTATTCTAACAGTCTATTATCTCTTTACAACCAGCATCCAAATGTGACACTTAGCAGTTAGTAAAATTGGATTGAGGACTTGGTACTTAAACACATTAACAAATGACCTCTCATGGGTAAACAATGAGCCCCCAGAGTAACAGTTTATTTTCTAATTTAGACAAACATTGTGTGAACTTGTTTTTAGAAAGTTTCACTTAAAGCAGGTACAAAAAAACAAAACAAACCTTACCATGTTTCGGGCCATTCACCCCTTCAACAGCAAGAATCAAGCAAGAGTGGAGTGAAGCTACGTAGGCTACACTGCTGTCATGGTTAAATCCTCAGCTAAATCTGTGTTCATACATTTGCCAACAGCGTGGATTAGCTCAGGGCAGAGGTCAGCCACTTGAGTGCATGTGTCTGGAACATCCCAGGAAATGCGTATGTGAAACCAGTTTAATCTTTTTGACGGTGTTATAACACCAACACTGTGTTTCTTTTTGTTCTTATGACAACTGTTTTTGTTGTTGTAATTTTTAGGTTTTTAAAAGGTAAAAATCAACATGGAAGTTTTAATTTCTATTTTATGGATGGAAACAGCTAAGGCTATTGTGATTTTCCATTCATGTCACCATGTTGTAATAGAAAATAATGTAAGAAAAAACAATGTTATCGTCCTCTAAATATTAATTTTACTAATTCCACAGAGCCCTATTTTAATCACACTATCTGGGAAATAAATGTACTTGTTGTAACAGGGTAATTTCATAGTGTATAGAGCATTTCTATTCCAGTAAAGATCTCAATACTTGTGTTAAAAGCAAATATTTGGTTTCACAGATGTTAATGGGCACGAGCATTATGTTTAACACCGTATTAACAAGTATGACAAAGCACACTACTTGGATAACTGTAAGGAAATTATATCAAGACTTACCTGATTCACCTGTGGAAGAGGTGGGAGTTCCCTGGGTCTCATTTTCTAGAGAAGCAAAACAGAATAGAACTAGCCATTTATACAAGTTAACTCGCTTTTTACCCAAATTTTAAGATGCAAAAATGGTCAGGAGCTATTTGTTAGCATTTATAAAAGGTTAGTCTGCGTTACGCTACAAAGAATACACGTTAAAGTGGACAATTGTCGTCAAAATAACATTCAAAACACCGTTAAATAAGTTACCTTTGAGCCTCCTGTGTCCATATTATGAATTGTATCCCTAACAGCGACTTTCAATATTAACCCAGCTAAATCGTATTTAGATAAAAGGATATTTTAAAGATTGAAACCTAATAAAAGTAGGAAAACGGCTTATTGATATATTGTTTACTCCTTTATAATGTCTATGGTTTACTCTGTACCCCCATGCTCTGTACGAGCTCAGGCTCAGAGCCGTTACCCGGAAGTTTACAAAGAACAATCATCACTTCCTGTTCCTTCAATATAAAAGCTCTCGCACATAGCACGTATAGGCAAAATAAAAGACCGACAAGACAACTATTCTCCTTCTTTTTAACCAGACGGAGCATGATCGCCACCTTCTGAAGGCTATCATTGATTTAAAAAAAAATCCTATATCCTGATGATAAATAGCCAGTCTACGGAAGAGGATTAGGGCCACACATGAAAAAAACAAATTAAATTCTTACTTTATTCTCAGAACTTTGAGATTAAAGTCATAATTCTGACATTATTTTTTTTTCATGTGTGGCCCTTATCCTCTTCCGTACTGGTCCTACCAGACCATCGTACTTCATTTCATTTGGGAAATGAAAATTGAGCGAAAGTATGTAGGCGGGCAGTGCCAGGCCAGGAGATAAGTCCAGTAAATTGTAAATTAGGTTGATATTATTCCATATTAAAGCTTTGACCTCTGCTTTGCTTTAGTATTGCCAACTCTAAACTATTTGCATCTAATTCTTGGATGCCTATTCGAGCTGGTACCCATAACAACTTCTCAAATTCCCAGTCTAATGACTCTAAGATAGTAGAAATTTCATAAAGCGAATCCGACAAAACAAATTCATTTAAAGAGGTTTATTACTTTCACAAATAGATACACTTTTTTTTTTTTTTTTTGCAAATTTGAACATCTTTGACCCCTTAAAAAAGTATGTAAACATCAAACATAAAAGTCAGAAATCTTTATTGCAGAGTTGTGAACAAGAGGGGAGGAGGGCAAGAAATGATTATTATTTTCTTTTTATTGTTCTCAGCGCCCCAGTCAACATTTGGCTACATTAAAGCTGCACAGCGTTTTCTATGTACATATACTAACTTGTTGAAACTGTTTTTGTAGAACAAGGACAACATTGGAAACTAGTTGACGGTTTTACTGCACAGCTAACCTTCTAATTTTTTATTCCAATTCAGACACAATTTCACAGATTCTTTTGGACTGGAGTCCAGCTCCGTCTTATCTCTTGGGGATTTGAAACTACTTAAGAAGCAGATCAAGCTCACATGTAACACCGATATGAAAATACTTGGGTTTCTTTCAAGCCCTTCTCCCCCGAAAACAAGCAGAGTTAGACAGATATAAACATGATTTACATGTAAGGGATTTTTTTAGATTGAAAATGCTTGCTGGTCAGGACTCTGCACTGGGTCTTATCCAGCTGGCGGGGACCCACTGCGGTTCGTCCTGTGCTTTCCTAGCAGCCGTCAGCAGCTGCTTACAGGCATCCTGCAGGTCGTCGTTGGCGATCGTGTGGTCGAAGAATTGCGAGTAGTGGGACTCCATCTTCCGGGCCCAGTCTTCCATCTCCTGGAAATCTTCGTCCTGTCGAAAGGAACTTCAGTTAGACTCAAACATAAGAACCTTAAATTAGATTGGGTTTTAAATAATACATTTTTATTTATTTTAAACCTTCACTATTACATATTATGTTGGGGTTTGTGTCTGTAAGCTGTCCCCAGATAATAAATACAGTTATTTTATTAGGGAAAATAGTTATATTTAAAGCTCAAACTAATTTCAATTCCATCTTCAAGCTATGTTTTGTTTTTGTCTTCTATTTTTGTTGTTGTAGTATTGTGTGTATGTATCTTTGTTCTATTTTCATCTATTTCATTTACAACTCAATATCTGTTATATTGTTGTAAAATCTTAATAAAGCGGTTTTGCAGAAATACTGCACAAATCTGGAACAAAGATTGTCCGAAACAGGTTATAAAATAAAATAAAAAGGTGTCTACTTTGTACGGTCGGTTGATGTAGTAATTGGTGGTGATGTATGCATCCCGTCTGGTCTCTCTGAGGCGATCTGGAGATGGAGGCTTCACATAGATGACGTAGGCTCTTAGCTCATGGGTCCTCACTGCCTGAATGGCCTGCAACAAAAACATCAAACAATTCAAATAAGACACTGCAGGTGAATAGGGTAAAATGTGTAACTTAAAGATATCACCATGAAGAATGATTATGAAATGATAGTTGATGTAAGTGCTTTAGAATTTGAGATCTTTGGTTTAGAGCAGTGGTTCTCAATTCTTTTCTGTCATGCCCCCCTAGGGGACAGACATTTTTTCGCAAAAAAAATCAAAGTTCAGTTTATTAGCTCAATTTGTAACATTTAAACAAGACTGCTCAGTCTGTGTGAATCTCAGGACAGAGAAACAAGAGCAAATGATTCACTGAGGTTTGCATTTCATTCAAAACATTTATAAACTGTAAACATAGTTAAGGTGGTGTTTTTTTATTATTATAGGCCAATAGGCCTTTTGTGATGCGATAACCAATAATTAATTAATGTTATTATTAGTCTACTTGCTTGATTTCTGTTTAAATAGCCTAAAGAGACACTTGGAGACACATGTGGACATTTATTTACTGCAAATCGCAGCCTTTCGCGCGGATATGACCATACACAAGCACACGTCATGCTTGCTAGCACTTAAAAAAAAAAAACCCTGACAACTCACGGCGCCCCCCCAGGGGAGCGCGCCCCACCATTTGAGAAGCACTGGTTTAGAGTATCTAAAAAAACTCATGATGAGATAATGGTCGTTAAAGATGGTTGCATAGGAGAAATATACAGACCCAAACAGATAAGGTTTAGTCAAATAAACAGCAATATGTACATTTTAGACCTTTTATTTACACTAGTATGAAATAAGACATGTTATGGAAGCAAAAATTACAACGAAATTGACCAGTGCTTGAAAAAACAATGTTTTTTGCCTGCAGTGTCTCGCCTTTAATACATAAATGACCTTTTAATAGACATTTCCATGTTGTTCTTACGTTGGGCTCGATGTCGATGATGCAGATCTTCCCGCTGTTTAAAACGTCCCTCACTGACTCAACACTGGTGCCGTACAGATTCCCTTTGTACTCGCCGTACTCCAGAAGCCTACAGCAATTACAAGTGTTTCATATTTTAACATGAACGTATTCATTAAATTAGTTATGATTTCAGTTAGTGTTAAAGGTAGATTATGTTACAGATAGAATTAATTACAATAAAAATGCTCAAGTATCATATCTATGTTATTATATTTGGTAAAGCAGTATCTCCACTCCAGTCATTTATTATTGATGGCTTTGTACCTGTTGTTATAAACCATGTTGTCGAAGATCTCCCGTGTGGTGAAGTGATATTCTCGGCCTGGCTCCTCGTATCCCTTTGGTGCTCTGGTGGTGTCTGCTCAAGGAAAAGAGAAGCTTTTTATTCATATTTCATAAAACATACTGTATGTTATTTTGTCTTATTGAGACAGATTTAAATATGATTAGACACTGTCATTGTCAAGAATAACACATGACTTTTAAATTAATAATCGTTTTGTATGACAAAAATAGTAACGTACGAGGTATGGGTCCCTGGAAGAGGTTGGGGTGCATATCAATCAAACGCCTCCGAAGTTCATTTACGCCGACACCAGACGGACCTGAGAAGGAAAGAAAAAAAAAAACGTTATCATAATCATATATTTAACTATGTGGAAACAGCTATTGGGAAACTTTGGCGAAAGATCATGCTGATTTCCACAACAGAAAAAAACACGGGATGTACAGTAGTAGGGCACCTGGTTATTTTTTAAGCATGCTGCATCTGACCACAATAATTCTCTTCCATTAAAGCCAGTGTTATTGCAGCCAGGAGCTTGTTGTGTACCTAGGAGTGCGATGAGGCGGTGCTTGTCTTGCGGGTGGCGCTGGTAGCGTACCACCTCTTCATACGGGCTGTTGGTGGCGTTGTGGCAGCTGCTGGGGCAGCGGGCGTGGCAGGATGGATGGATGTTGCCATGGGAGCGCCGCCGCCACAGACGCATGCTACGCCTGAAGCCCACTGAGAGATAGGAGACACAGTTCAAAGACTGATCAACATTCAAAACATACAGAACATAACTGATAGAAATGATCAGACTTTGAATGGTATTTGTATGGTATTGGCAGGTGAATAGGGTAAACATTTTTAACTTATAGATTCCATCACAAAACTTGGCCATTTGATTACTGACATAAAAACAATTATTTTTCGTATTGCAATGTTTTTAGAAATGTTAAAATGAATAAGCACATTTGCAATATCTTTACTTATTATGTGTACTTTTGCATCTTCTTAAGAAACAAAAATCAACATGTTGGATAAAGCCAGAGTTACAATCTGTAGTTCGTTTTTACAACAAACTAGTGTCCAAGGATTTTACAAAACATATTTTAGATAGAGCTTTTAGTTTTTAATTTAATAAATAAAATAATAATATGTACAGGTCTTAAAAATGCATTTTCTGCATGTTTTACTACTATTTTACAGTTAGAAAAATGTATCCTAAACGAGACAATTAACAACATATGAACAAAACCTTCTGTATTGACCTTCAGAATAGTGCTAAGAATGATTATGGACAGTTTTGTGCATGAAAGTGCTTTAGAAGTTGAGATTTTTGGTTCACAGTATTGAAAAAACTAATGTTGAGATAATGGCTTTGATTTATACAAGTATGAAAGAAGACATATATTGACCAAGTTTTTGCCTGCTGTGTCTTGGCTTAATAACATACAAAGTGATAACACCATAACTCACCTACGTAGATCCCGTCAGCGTTGGTGCTGAAGTCATCCCCCTCTGTTTGACGTCAAGATGCAAATAGAGGATTAGATTAGTAAAAAATGAATAAAAAAATAAACAGAAATTAATAATAAGGATTCATAAATCATTTAAATAATCTTCTAAATGCAATTCAATGCAATGCACCACGTTTGAAACAAGGGTGAGATTATCCAATTTGTCACTTGACAGGTTAAATCAATATAATCACTATGGTATTTGTTCATTTATTTGACCATTTGATTTATGAATGTGTCACTTTTTTTCCTCCTAACCCCCAATAAGTTTAAAGCATTTTAAAGCAGTTTTTTTCTCACCTTCTCTGAGCTCCTCTGACATTCCCAGACAGATAGAAGGAGATTTAGGGAGAGAAACAAAACCAAATGTTTCAGATAGAGAGTATTTCGATTGTATCCAACTTTATACTCCTCCACTACATCTCACAGGTAAATCTTGTCCATTTAACAGCTCTACGTTTGTCTAAATTAGTTTTTAGAGATAAGCGGTTCTCACAGGACAGCCACGCAACAAACATATGATGATCTTACAGAATATTTTGCATTGCTATAGATTGTTTCTCTTTAAATGAGGTATCTGAATACAAAACAAAACAAAGACTTACCTACCAGATTCAAAAGCTTCCTCGTCTGACAGTTAGAAAACACACAGATGAGGGAGGAAATTATTTAAAAATCTTTAAAAAACAGGCAGTTAGTTTGATAAATAAATGAGGCAGCTAGGTAGCTAGGTGAAGCTTTACCTGCTTCCACACATTTATCTTCCAAGGCCATCATGTCTTCCTCTGTAGGAGAAAAATGGAAATATTACAGAAAACAATTATCATAGAATTATTAATAATATTTGCCTGAAAAATGAAATGAAATCTCCTTCCTTACCTTCCTCTACAGTGCTCACTTCAGTTAAGCGTGGAATGAAACACAATTGTTAATGATTTAGTCATATATAGGGACTGTCAATGTTGGAAATGATTAAAAAAAATATTAGAGCAAACTCACAGGTCTGCATGCAGGCGTGTGGCTGGTAAGACTGAGACCACCAGAACTCCCTCTGCTTCCTGTTACATTCAGGTTTGTGAAGTGTAAAGCGAAAACAGACAGACAAATTGCATTTAAAATGCTTAAATTCTGAATAACAACATGGCAAGTAAAACCTCTTCCATGTTAAGACTTTTTCTTATTACAACAGTTTCCAATCTCAGAGAGAATGTTTCAAGCCAAAGTTTGTGGTTCCTGATGCTCAAATACAGTATAAATCAACTCTAGTTGTTGTAAGTAGACACTTTCCCTTTGCAGCAAAAAAAACTGTGCAATGTGTGAATGAAAAAAAAAACCTCCAGGTATATCAGTAAAAGCTGTTTTATTCCTGACCGTTTCAGTAGGTTGGTGGATGGTATGAGTCCAGCGCAGGTGGTGTTGCTGGGCAGTTTCTTGGCCTGCCACCAGAGGGTGTCTGTCTGGTCTACGATCTCCAGGACTTCCCCTTTCCTGAAGCTCACACCCGCGTCAGCGCAGGGGATGGTGGGGTCCTGCTGGGGGCTGTAGTCCGCCATGGCCCGCACATACAGCTAACACCAGACAAATGAGCTTATTATGAGGACTTCAAATAAATTGCAAAAATGATCAAATTAGGATTTACCATAGTCTGGTTGTGGACTGGCCTCTCTGTGATAGGAATGACCTTAAACATGATGGTGCCTTGGGACCTCGCTTGCTGATTGGTTGTAGGTAAAAGAAAAAGGATTAGTCAAGATCTTAAAGATCCCAAATGGAAATTAAATTTATATATAGTATGAAAATAATAACATTTTACCTACCACGACTTGTATAACTTGCTCAGGCTCAAGCCCATCAACCGGAAAACCATTCACCTCTATGATCCTGTCCCCTGCATGGAGCAGACCTATACACAAACACAGACATACATAATAAAAATAGAGTGTTTAAACTTCTCGTTACAATAAAGAATCCAGCATAAACCGTTGATCAAAATCAATAAACATTGTCCAACTCACCACTTTGGTCAGCGAGCCCCCCATGGATCACCCGGGCGACAAAAATCTCCCCCGTGATCTCATTTCTCTTTATAGTCGCTCCCTAGGAACGGAAAACATAGAATGAGTAAACCTGCTGTGGTGTGGAGAAGAAGCCAGTTTTATAGGTCATAATAAAAATCAAACAAATGAAGACAATTGATGGGAGGATGTAAACACTCATAGGAGGAAATTATGCTGCGTTCCTTTAACAATGGAAGTCTGAGGTCAGCATAACACAATGACACTGATGAAAGTCGTCGAGCATGTGAGGAGAAAGCAAGGGTGCATTTTATGAAAGGATGAAATGGTCCAACACGATGGAAGAAGAACGATGAGAAATGCTTCAAAGAGTAGGAAATAAAAGCCAACTACCGCTGTGTGTGTTTTGCAGGTCGGACACTTGAAAAGGACAGAAGACGTCTACTCTTTGGACACTCTAGGGGAGTCTCTTATTTGGCCTTCTTCTTAGTCTTCTTCCTCTGGTTTGAACGAGCTCCTTTCAGGGTCTGCTTGGGCTCACCGCCGTCACAAAGTCCATTGGCTTGAACTTGCGTCCATTTCGTTGAGGGCGATTCTTGGGTTTTATTTGGCAAGCCACGGCAGGAGAGTGACAAATGTCCGTGTCCCTGAGATGTGGACGGAGCGGTGTCCAAGGAACCAGAGGAAGAGGAGAAAGAGGAGCACGAAAGAGAAGGGAAGGAACATCTGGACTGGTGCATCAACAATGGACGATGTTCAAGGTTCTTTGGAGTTTTCTTCTTAGGTGTGATACCTTGGTGCTCCTCTTTGGGGCTGTCCATTTCAGCCCTGGTGGAAGCTAGAAGCGCCTGTAGCCCGTCCACTACCTGCGTTAGAAGGACCAGGGCCTGCGAGTTGTCTTGAACAGTGTCCGACATGCGCTCCGTCGCGGCAGCCATCTTGTCCCCGAGGAGCTTGATGTCTTTGGTGCTGTTCTCCATGGAAGAAGCTGCCAGTTGCACCGTGGTCCTAAGCTCATCAAGGCTCTCCTGTTTGGCTAGCTCGACAGGAGGCAAGTTCACCAAATGTCGAGGGCGCAAGGGGCTGGATGGAGCCGTGCGGACACGAGGGCTTTGGTTTTGCAGCCTAAAAGGAAGCCCTGGATGGAGGTAGTTGTCTTCGTTAGAATAGTACGGTTCGGCGAGACACGGGGGAGACATAGTCCAACGCCGGGCTGTATGGAGCGCCGATGGAGCATTTGAGGACTCTGGTTCATCTCCGTCCAGGTCTTGGACGAAGTTGTTGTCTCCAATGTAAAAACAGACATTGTTAATCCGTGGAAAGCCACGAGTAGTTGATGTGATGTAGGATGGATGAAGAATATGATGCAATGATTGATGATGGAACAGATCTGTTCTTACTAGGGGGTGTCACGATATTTCATGACACGAAGTATCACAATATTTCTTACCAATTAGAAAGGAGCTGTAGACTGAAGGTGCAGAGCGGTGCATGCTTTGCTGCCAGGTGTAACAAACTCTGCAGTGGCTCATCTGCTGATAGTCACTCGTTAGCTTATAGCGATGCAAAGGGTAAGGCCGGGAGACTGCTGCCATTGCTGGCTCATTTGGCGGGTAGCTTCCACGTAGGCTCCCGGGAGCAGACCTCATCGCCTCATCTCGGTGAAACCTCTGGTGGGTGATTCGACGCAGCGTGTCCCAGTGACTGTGAATGCGCCCTTTGGAGCTCTTTGCACCTTTGGGCGACGCACCGAGATGAGGCAGCCCGGCTATCTGTCGATCGCAGAGCTGTGACACAATAGAGTCACTCAAAGGTGGGAGGGAAACGTTCAATACAAGGAGCAGAGATTGATAAATTCCATTGGAAAAGAGCGAGGTTTAGAAACACTCAAAAAACCCTCTTTCAATAATCAACTCTATACATTCTGTTAAGGTGAGACACTGCAGGCAAAAATCCAATATCTCAACATTATCATTATTTTAATTTTTTTTCTCCGATTTATGATATACGTTGTTCTTAGAATCATGACTAGAATGCATTGTTGTTAGGAAATGATCTGAAGCATTGGCATCACAAGTACTGAAATGAGATATTATAACATTGAAACGTGCTCTCTGTTGGATTTATATTTAGTAACAACAACAAAGCAGCTTAATATTAAAATATCACCACAGATGATTTACAATGATGATTTCCAACAATTTACACTCTTTGTAGCGACCGCTTAATAAGGTGTGACAGACGGGTTTCTCTAATCCCAGGAAACCCTTTTCTGCATAGAGGGATTAAAAACGACTTTCCTGCGTCACAATGGGGGCTGCGTCCTTGGGTCACAAGTGAATTTGCATTTTTTTAAATATTTAAACAATAGTTAGTGAGAGACTTTGGCTGTGTGTCTAACCAGAGGCTGTTTGTTCTTGACTAGGCAGACGGTCCTGGTGGCATCCTCGTCGTCAGGCAGCTCGTCCGGCATGGGTGGAAGCACCGGGTCATAGTCCTTCTGGGCCACCGTATCATGAGCCGAGAGAAGGGCCTACAACGCAGGGAAAACTGATGAGCTACTAGTGAAAATAGTGAAGTAGCACAGTTAACTAACTTGTCAAATAAAGACTGCATACTTTATCATGCCAATAACTGGTGGTTTCTCACCTGCATGTGTGGCTGCCTCAGGAGGCCATAGAGCTCTTTGGCCTCTGCGGAGGAGTTTTGCAAAGACCTGATGTCCACCAGCAGCTACAAACAAAAAAACACACATATCAAAAATGAATGCAAGGGACAAATGTCAATAAATTGTGAAATATAAAATTCACAATATGAGTATAACCTGCAGTGAAAGTCCTGATGCGTAGGGCAGAGCCGGAGCTGGGGAATCTCTCACAAACCTTTGCAGACGCTCATAAACCTGTAAGAGACAAATATATGAAGATTGCATTATCAAAGTATCCTCAATCTTAAGGCATTGCATAGAAAAGAATAGAATCGTTAAGAAAAGTGTTTGAGACCTTGAGCAGCGACTGCATCCAGGAGGCGTTGAGCAGACTGTGGAGGACCTCTGCTCCGTCGATGTCTGCATTCACTGACTGCCTCAGCTCCGCGATCACGTCTTTCAGGATGTGACGCAGACCTGAAGCAGCACCAACACACACACACACACACACACACACACACACACACACACACACACACACACACACACACACACACACACACACACACACACACACACACACACACACACACACACACACACACACACACACACACCAACTTAGTGGACTACTATAATGAAGAGTGGCAACAGAAAAGCAGTACAATAAAAATAAAATTCCCTTTACTAACCGTGTTCTCCAAGTTCATAGTGTGGGTTTAACACCTGAGCCTCCACCGCCTGCTTCATGGTCACTTGGCCCCCCCCTCCAACGACCTTTGACCCCAACCACGGACTTCTTACAAGGGCTGGTAAAACCTGAAAGAGTTCAAGAACAGTGGTGCTCAGTTTTTTTTTTACATTTGCATACAGTGTGTAACAATTACTGTTTTGTAAATGGACTTTGCCTGGTGTTTGCTGAGTGAGTCCTCATCCCTACATCTACTGTAGGAGGTCCAGCAGATTGCAACGCTCCTTAAATGACTGCACTGGCTTTCTGTGCACCAGAGGGTAGATTTAAAAATAATACCACTCACACTATAAGGTTATGGCCATGAATATATATCAGAATTGTTGATGCTGTTTAGTGCAGCTTTCAAATAAAGTAGTTACATAACTCCCTTTATATCTGTAACTACTTATATGCTTGCTTTGTTCTATTGCATTTGAGGCAACTTATTGATTCAACAGAACTTTAAGCATGAATATGCACCATGTTAGAACAATGTAAAATAATATAATGAAAGGCCTAAAAGTTCATTTTTGCACAGGGAACCTCATCAGTATCTGCTTTAGTTGCAAAACAAAAGAGAGTGACAGTTCCCTGGCTGTTAATCCAGGCGTGAGCGTGCAGTGGGATCAGGTAGAGAGGTGCAGTCAATACTACATTAGCAGTGTGAATGGGGTCAGTGGTTAATGGCACACTTTCACAGCAGCTCTCGATGTAAATACAGAGACGTGCTTAAGAGCATAATCTCCGGTGTTGGAGTAAGCAACAAACAAAACGTGTCGGTAAAAGGATTTTACCGACACGGTTTCGGTAGGAACAAATTCGCATTTGTTGTTATTTGTTTAACCTACACTAAAGGTGGAGTCAGCTATTATGGAGAATGCTTGTTGTCAAAATCAGTGAATATCTATGCATGTGCGCTGAAAAACCCAGTATTAAAAGACAGCCTAGGCTCTGTAAATGGGCATGTTGTTAGCTACGGTGGGCCTCCTTTGTTTACATAATAAAATACCCTTTTTTTTGTACATGCCCTTTAAGGAAGACATTGTGATTGAGCAAAACAAGGAGTGTTTGACAGCCTATTTATCTTTAATCATTGCTGTAAATAAATCCTCACATTCATATTTGAAAGCTGCAAGTGGTGCAAAAAGAGAGAAGGGTTTTCCTTAGTTAAATTTTGAAGCAATTCCTACCTGAATTCTTTATGGTCTGCCAGCAGCTTTGATATTCTAGGTCCTAGAAGTGCAGGAGAATGTTTCTATGATGGGAAACGATTTCCCCGGGGACTAGAGAGAGAGAGAGAGAGTGAAAGAAAGAGAGAGAGGGCTATAATCTCCCCCGATCCCATTTAATCCCAGGGCGAGTGAGCCGCCTGCCTGCGGCCACCGGAAGCCACCGGAACCCCTCACCGGCTGGCTGGCTGGACAAATCTTCTTAACTCTTTCAGCTTTCACGCAGGAGCATATCCAACGTATGTCACAGTCCAACAGTGGGCAAGTGTCCATTTCATAAAGACAGGAGACTTAAAGTTAGACACACACGCCTGCTTTGTCACACAGTTAGAATCACTACTTAAGGTTGTAAGAAAGAGAGAGAGATATGGAAGGTGAAACAAGACATAAATGTCCTCTAATCTTCCTCCAACAGCTGGATTTAATGGAAAGTGGACAGAAAAAGATAAATAAACCTTGACGTTACTGAAGTTAATTAGGTATAATCTCCAGATTGTTAATCTAACTCTTAAAGGAAATTATACAAAAATCCCACAACTGTAAAGGACGCTTAGATTATCTCGTTTGCACATGATAATAGTTGCAGTAACCTTTGACCTCCAAGATCTATTCAGTTCATCTTTCAGAATCTGTTTATTGCCTTTTGTTATTATTCAAAAGGTACAACACATTTGACTACATGTAAAAGACACACAGGTGGAAGTAATGTCAGCCATCTGAAACAAAAAAATGTCATATTATTGAACACCAGACTCCATTGAGAAAACAGTAATTTCCACCCACAATGTAACAGTATGACATGTGTGGGGCGTTTTTTGAGGTACAGTTAGTTTAATGAACAGTTGTCAACAGGTTTTTAAACCATTAATCCAAAATGAGTTCATGAACATTATCTTCAGTTTACATTAATAACCATTCAGATTGTTTTTAAGTTCTACTTCATGTACGAACATTACAGTAAATGTCCAGTTGTGCCTTTGTTGTGTTTGATTTGAAAGTCAGTTTTGTTAAGTCCTTCCTTTTTAAGTGAAAAAAAAATCATAGTTTAAAGAAAGCAATGAAGCTTTGCTTTGTCTCCGGTTGACAGAATAATGTCGAGTTTGTCAATGACCTACTCCTATAGGACGACAACATTGCTTCACTTATTCTAAGTTCCAGGCACATTTGGTCTCACTAGTGTTTACTACACCTGTGCAGACAATATCTGTTGAAATATGAACAGTTTGAAGCTTTGCTTCAATGGAAACTGTTTGTATTCAAACCGTCCTTATTTGCAGCTTTAAATTTCCATTTTGTGATGCAACATTTACAAAATCCTGCAGCTTAAACTTAGTGTGGTCGCTTCTTAACAACTGTGTTTTTTTGTATTGTCCCCCCCCACTACTTATTCCCCCCTCTTAAGCCTTTTTTTTTTCTTTTAACTGACGTTTGTGATGCACATCTCAAATAAGCATCAATGATGGTCAGTGCTGTAAATGGTTTAAAACAAGAACAGTCAGCATTAACAGATGGCGCAGGGAGTCAGCTTTG
This sequence comes from Ammodytes marinus, assembly GCF_949987685.1. Classification (NCBI taxonomy): domain Eukaryota; kingdom Metazoa; phylum Chordata; class Actinopteri; order Uranoscopiformes; family Ammodytidae; genus Ammodytes; species Ammodytes marinus. The sequence goes on from NC_137228.1 coordinate 10,619,345, forward strand.
AACATCACATCTATAAAAAAAACATACAGTATTTGCATTAAGCCGACCGCCTCTGCTTAAACGTCACCTGCAATAAGCATTATCTGATATTTTTAACCTTTTTTTGCAGCCATTCCTTCACAGATGAAGAGATTTTAAGACATTCAAATGTTGGTTAGTTTCATGAAAAATGTGTAGTCTGAACACTGATATCCACAACAATACAATGAAAACAGACTTGTTGAATGATCTCTGTGCTGATGATTGCCGTTCACAACAACACATACAACAATAACATGAGCACATTACGAAATAGTCCTGTTTTTTTACTTTCTGATAATACATCTTTCAGAAATATCGGCTTGGTTTTTAAATGTTTAAATGATCTTGACAATAACAAAACGTTTTGCAACATATAAACAAATACTTTATGGTTCAGTTAATCTGAAAAGTTCACCTTTCGAGATGTATATTTGCAATTCAACCGTAACAATGTATAATGAGGCTGAATAATAATAATAATAATAATAATAATAATGATAATAATAATAATAATAATATATATATTTTACTTTATACTCAAAATACCCCAATTTGAACCCAATACTATTTTGCAGACATGTGGCACCGTTTATTATTCTGAAATCTATAGAGGACTGAAACTGCCAAAATCAAAATAAATGAATGACTCAATAGATACATTAATATTCCATTTCATATTTACCCAAAGCATGCTGCACATTGTTTGTTATTGTATGAAAACAGTATCAAACCCAACTAGCTATGTTGTTCCAATCGGAAAAAAAACAGTCAGTTCGACTTCATGGTTTGAGTCTACTTTTTAGTAAAACTGGAAAAATACTGTTTGCAAACACTTCTGATGCAATAAGCAATAATCAAAGTTTTATGTCAAGGGAGTTTCTTTTAAGGTCAAGGAAACCGTCTGTAAAACATAGTGATGTCCCATCGGATAAAGTCACAAATAAAAGGGTTTGTCAGAGTATTCGATGCAGATGATTTCCTTGTAATGTCCGTTTTTTTTGCAGCAAAATGATTTTAAAAAATGGCAGCAAAAAAAGAATACTTCTGATCCCCCAAGTTTGTGTTATTTTCTTTGATGGCAAAAGTTGTTTTTTTATGTTGAAAAAATCCAGATGTTCAGAGAACAAAACATTCCCATTTGAACAAATGAAATACGTGTAAGAACCTTTGAATTTGCTCCCAGGTAACAATGTCGCCTGCGTCAAGATTTTCCACAGGAAGTCACGTCGGCCAAGTCTTCTGCTGTTTTACACTGGAGGGTATGAAGTGGCTCATCGCTGGCAGTTTAACTAAAAAATATTCACATGTGCACCTTCATGAGGATTAGAAGTCAGAGTGTGTGTCTTTGTGTGTGTGTCATCTCCACAACAGCAGCAGATGGAGCTGTCGGCAACCTGTATGTTTGATCCTCCGCCGTCATGGAGTCCTGATAGCCCTCCTGGCTCTATGATTGGCTGCGATTGTAGAAGGGGGTGGGGCTTAAGTGATTTTCTCGTGCTGGATCTGGTAGTAACAAGCCTTGGAGGTGGAGAGGAATATACACATATTAAACCAGTGCTGTGCCATACAAGTGATTTTAATTGTGTGTGTGTGTGTGTGTGTGTATGTGTGTGTGTGTTACCTTGAGCGTAGTGAACATGATGCCATGCTCTCCGTGCTGCACACAGGGGTCCATCAGGTCTTCAATCAGGCTGACCTCTGAGCCCAGGTTCCTAATACTGGACCACCAAATTAAAAGTTGCTGTTAGTTGAATGCGTCTCATATAATTTAGTGGCAAATTAATAATACAAATAATAATAATATATTACATTTAATATATAAATATAGAAATTCCATTTAGCTACAGTAAAATAATCAGAACATGTTAGGAAGTGTGTGTTTGTGTGTGGGAGTGGGTCTGGTTTGGGGGCTGACCGTGCACGCAGCACCACATAGAGGAAAACGGGGAAAAGCTCGTCCATGGACCACAGGAAGTCCTGTTTGAGCAGTGACATCACTTCCTGTGTGATCTCCTCGAAGGTGAGCTGGATCACCTGCAGCTTGTCTGACGGGGTGAATGTTGTGCTGCAGACAAACAAGGAATATGGACAATTTGTGTGTAGCATGGAATAAGCTATATCTGCATTTAATAACACAATAAAGCTGCACATTGATTGCAGCATGCACTCAAAGGTTGTGTTCCTTTGTTACTTCAAATAAGATGACAGTGTAAAATGTTCAGGTACCTGATCTGTTGTAGTGTTTCCACTGCGGAGGCAAAGCAGGCGTCCTTGGTGCTGGTGAGGACCTAGAGGAGACAAGGTTTACTTTCTACTCATGGTTCATAGTGGTCACTGTTGAAGACTCACTCTTGCTTTGTTCCATCTAATCAGCACACTTCAGTTTGGCGCGGTACGGTTTGGCAGGGCACTGTAACCCTAGATCTGGCTTGCGTTTCCACTACAGACAGCACTCTTACTTGGTAGGCGGGGTTTATGCCGAATGGTTGGAGATACCCGCGGTCAGACTTTATATAGTCTATGGGTCAGAACTGTTGGACAGCACTGCCGAGCCGAGCCACACCGCACCAAACTACTAGGCTTTTGTAACGTGAACATTGTATATTTACTGTATTTCCACCAGGAATTGATGCTGATGCAAACTTTCCAGAGTTGCATAATCTTTTAGGATTACTTTAGAAACTGCGGTTGAGTGTTTTATGCACCTGATAACTCATTTTCCCCCTCAAATTGTAATGTTTTTCTATTTGACAATTGCTCAATCAAATGTCAATGTGACAAAGTGAATAACCCAAACATACCTGCTGCTTCTCCCCTAGTGCAGCAATTGAGGTGGTGAAGGAAACAGGCCAAAACTTTCTGAATGGGAAAGAAAGTAATTGTTATTAATGCAATAGTATTGCAAAACATTAAGGCAAGACACTGCAGTCAAAAACATTGTTTTTTCAAGCACATTCTACCCTTACAACCTGCAGTGTCTCGCTTTAAAGCATAAAGCATAAACTATCTTGTGTGTGTTACTCACTGCTGGATGCCTAGGAATGCGAGCAGAGCCAGGTCTGGCTGCTTGTTGAGGCGGAGCACACACTCCCAGTAGAGGTCGTCCTCTCGCTCTTTGTCCAGAGCGTAGAGCGTGAAGAGAGGAGGGTACAGACGAGGCAGCAGCACCGGCAGCAGCAGACCACAGCTGCTCACCACACGGCTGAGGAGACACACAGGAGAAGTGCATGAGAAACCTTTTCTCAGGGCGCATTCACACTTGGCCCACTTGCCCCGTACCGTGCCGTGCCTAAGCAAGTTTGAGGCGTGTCCTGTTTTTTTACCCGGGTTTGGGTGACTCTAGCTGGGCCTCAGTTGATCCTGGCTCCTTCTTATCCAGGGGGCTGGTGGTCGGCTCTGGGATCAGACCGCCCTCTTCTGGCAGGTCTGGGAAGAGAAACCTTTAAAAAAAAAGAAAATGTATGGAAATGTTTTAATGTGTAAATGCTAGGGATGGGCAAGAGTATGGAGTACTAGTGTAATCGAAATCTATTTTTAGAACGCACCACATCTGTCTGCAGGAGTAAAAACAGTCGCACTTACATATGATATATAAAAGATTTTTTTTTTTAAATTCAAAACAATTTATCCGACCAAAAAAGTAAATAAAGTTCATTTGAAAAAATGGCTATTTGAGGAATATCTTCACTGACGGCCATCCCTAGTAGATCCATTTGAAATGAATCTATAAGCAGGTTGTTGCTGTTCTGTGTGTAAACTAACCGGACGATGTTGAAGATGCGATTGAGGTAAGACTTGATTTCGCTGACAGCCTGTTGCAGCAGCCGGCGGTTGGCTCCAACGCCCACGTACGTCATCCTGTAAACAGCCACCAGGGTCTCCAGCAGGCGGCCCAGTGGGTGGAGGGGGGTGTCACACGCCTGCAGGGAGTACAGAGGAACTGTTTAACTAGAGGAATATCACCATCAACTAAATTTGATATATTAGAGAATATAGAACCCAGATATCAGAATCGGGTTAGAACTGAAATATAGTGGAACTGTGCATCTGTACTTAATTCTGACCAAAGTGAATGTGTTGTTTAGAAGTGAGTACCGCTAAGTGGGCTCACCTTGATGAGGTAGAGGCGGATGGCGTGATATCTCTCCATGGTAACGGGCCCGACGTGCTGCGGGATGACCTCCAGACTCTCCAGGGTTCTGCTGTGACTCCGCGACAATATCTCCGGCCTGGAACGCACACGGAAAAACACACAAACATCACACATTAAAGCCTTCTGGAACTGCTCTACAATAGTGAAAATCAATATCTGATATCAAAGTGAGGTGTCTCAATAAGCTTTTACAAAAAGCTGATTGAAAATAAATGTTCATTAACATTATAAAAAAAAGTAAAGAGGAAAAAAAGTAAAGAGGAAAAGCTTTTTTACTTTCTAGACCATTTGACAGGAGTGTGTGGGCGTGGCCGTATCAAACGTTCTCCATGGCAATGGTCATTGTTCTTTAAATATGCCCCTAACTCTTTTCAGATGCTGAAAATCATGCAACTAGCCCCCCAAATGACACAGTTAGAAGGATGTTTGGTGTGTACCTGTCCTGGATGTGTTTTCGGCTGGTGGTTAGAGCCACAGCGATGTTCTCCCACGCTTTACAGTTCTCTCCCTGTCCCTGTGCCGAGCAGCCCAGCTGAGTCCAACACTCCTCGAACACGGCCTGCCACTTATCCTCCGCACACACACACAGACGGCCCAGCTTCCTACCACAGCACACACACACACACACAAAGTACACAAGTCATGAAGTATAATAATGAAAAAGTTACGTTTGTTTTTGTGTATTTATTTCGTGAGCTTACACAGTGCGGGTCTTGTCCTTGTCGGAGTCGAACAGGTGAGGTTTGAAGTAGGACCCCGTCACCTTGAGTCCAGAGCCCCATTCGCCGTTAAAGGAGCCCTCCAGGTAGTCTCCATTTGCCATGGTGAGAACTCCCTAAAGGAGAGCCAATCAGTACATTTAACAAGTAGTGGAAAGTAACCATGTACATTTACTCAAGCACTGCACTTAAGTAAACATTTGAGATACAGTATTTGAGCTACAGTACTTCTGCTTTACTTTAGAATGATCCTTTTATGTTAATTTATACTTTTACACCAATACACTTCAGGGGGACATTTTTTATTCACTACAATTATTTGATCAATGTAGTTTTTAGATACTTTACTAATTTAATTTTTTAAACTTCCCAAAGGTTCATGCAAGTACAGCTGAAACATTAATCCATTAATTGATTGGTCATTTGACTGAAAATAAATTGGCTATTGACTTTATGTATTGGACAGTTGTGTGACATTTTTATGCAAATGTGCACAAGATTTCCTTTAAGCTGAGCTCTGAGTCAAGCATAACACCAAGGTTTGAGTACGTAAGTTACTTTTCCATTGAGCGTCCAGTCATCTGAGAAATCCCCCTCGTATGTGGTGTCGTCCTCTGACAGGAGGATCCCAGTGCCCTAAAAGAAAAGCAAGAAAAATACCTGCCATCAGTCCCTAAACATGGCCATCTTTTAACGCGCGGTATTGTTGTAGCTGGAAAATAAAGCTAAAAGTGACTATGAGGAACATTTGGTGTTATATATGTATATGTATATATTATAATATGTATGTATAAGTGTGAAACAGAAGTGCTAACCATCATCTTGTTATCTTTGAAGGTTCCTTCGTAGTAGAGGCCAAACTGAGTGACGACAACCCCGGTGCCCTGCCGCTGGTGGTCCTGCCACATGCCCATGTACTTCTCCCCTCTGGCAAAAACAAAAAACTTATTTGACATTTGCACATGCAATTTCTACCGTTGACAGCCACTTAACAGAATACATTTGGTAGCCTGAGGTGGCTACAGTGATCGTACTTTGTGATATCGTCAAAGACCCCGTAGCCGGTCTTCTTGTCCTGCAGCCAGTGACCAATGAAGACACTGGGGGAGGAGGTGTTGAGGCTGCCGCTGCGCAGCATGCCGTGGCCGTGACGCATGCTGTCCTGGAACGATCCCTCGTAAACTTCCCCGCTGGCATACCTGAGGAAGGACAGATGGAAGACGGATTGTTTTTGGTAAAACAACCAACTAATCTTCTCTTTATTTAAATCATGGTTTATTCATTGAATGACAAAGTGCAAGAGTATGGATAAACTTGTTTTTACATATTATATTTGTATCCATTTTTTCCCTAAGTCCCACTGATGGCTAACACACAGACACAACACACAGAGATGCATAGCAACTAGCACAAGACAACAACCTTTCCATATAAAATGTGTGCTCAAAAATAAATAAATAACTGGAAATGCAACGATTAATATACAGTAGACAAATTGAAAAGATACACAAAAAATTACAGATAAATATAATTCCTCATACACACACTAACCTGTATGTCCCCAGTCCATGCATCTTTCCATCTTTCCAGTGGCCTTGGTAGTCATCGTTCTTGTTTAGCGTCTTATTGGGAGCAACAAATTCCCCGAAGCTAAACAAACACATTAACATATTATAAGCTGAAAAAAAATGCATGACAGAATTACAGACGACGATCAAGTACACTCACCCATCTTCCAATCCGTTCTTGAACGACCCTGTGTAGTTTCTCCCATCAGGCCATTTTAACACTCCCCTGGAAAACACAATAAATCCCAATCATTATTACATATCATATCAATATCTTAAATATAATATTAAATGTGGTGTCAGCGATTCTGTAGTCAAAATCACTTTTTGTCAAACAGTGAATATCTCTTCACAATCCGCTACCTGTCCGTATTGTGTTTGTGCTGAGAAAATAAAATAAAAATACACAGCCTTGGCTCTGTAAACTAGCATGTAAACAAAGGGGCCCACCGTAGCTAGCAACATGCTCATTTAGAGAGTCTAGGCTGTGTATTAAGACTGGAATTTCAGCGCACACACAGCATGAACAGGTTTTATCATGAGGAGATATTCACTGATTTTGACAACAAGCATTAACTAGAAACACTGACTCCACCTTTAACGTGCAGACAGACATTGTGTGTGTGTGTGTGTGTGTGTGTGGACCAACCTGCCGTTGGGCCTGCCAGCTAGCCAGCGTCCCTCGTACTTGGCCTCTTTCAGTCTTCCGTCCTTGTAATAAGTGTATGACGCTGTCCTGGAGATGGGAGGCTCCAGTTTAAGCCCCGACCCTGAGCCGCATGACGCAGAGTCCTGGCCCGCCCCGCTCAGAGCGTGGTCCACCGCTTGGTTGATGGAGCGAAGCCACTTGGCCTAAAGATAACAACAAATACATTGTGCAATTTGATCAAGGAGATCAAACACAGTGGTCAAAGTTTTGTTTGAGCTGCCGCAAATTGAAATCCCTTTTTTTTTAAAGTGAGCATCGTGTACCTTTTCCATGGCAGAGGAAGCTAGCAGAGTGAGTGTCTCCTCCGGTGTGATCACCTTTAGTCCAAAGCTACAGACAGACAGACATTTTAAGTTATTCTAGTGATATCCCATATCAAACCTGTAAAAATATTGATGTGTTTGATTAAGCAGACTTACAGGCCAGTGTTTTCCTCTGGGATGGGCTCTACCCACAGAGTGGCCAAAGGGAAGACGTGATGAGTGGAGAACTGAGGAAGAAAGACATAACAACATTACTCTTATTAACACATTTTTACCACACTGAGACAGTGACTCAAACACAGACAGAACATGAACTACAGTAAAGCCACTTGTACAAACTGATCACTAATAATCAACAAATTGAGACTTTAATTTTATAATGATACACTTTTTCTACCAGCAGTGTACTTTCCAAGCTGCTGCCATTAAGATTGATTATTGTTCACATTTCAGCCACTTACCAAGAACAACATAATAATAATATAGTTGGAGTAAAAGAAACAGAAAGGAAGAAGAAGGAAGGAAGGAAGTCGATGTGTTTATTGCTACAAGACATATCTAAGTTTTTACCATACAAATCATTTTGGATATGGAGAATAATCACAGACAAGTTATATAAGAGGATAATAATTTAAATTATACCTTACATTTTAGGCATACAACATTGACTAATCAGGTCATGTCAATGCCATAAAGAAAAGGGTTCAAGTTGAAGATCTGAAAGGCCCATTCATGCAAGGCGTTCAAAATGTAGCATGCAGGGGGCAACGAGACAAACGGAGAAAAAGGAAGGAATCTGCTTTGAAGATGTGAACCAGAAACTGTTGGTGCTAATCAATGACTTTCGGATATCATTATTAAAAAGACGTTATAGTTTTTGCTTGATTTGAAAATTCAACACAAAACAGTGGCATATGTTAAAATAACTAAAACTGCATTAAACCCATTAGTTTCAGTGAGTTCATCCTTCAATGCAGACTGGGTGAGGTAGAGAGCAGGCAGAGGTAAGCGGTCGGGAAAGGGCTCAGTATCACTGGATGTATTCATGTAGTTATGCAGCTCTACTCAGACAAAGAGAAATAGTAATGAAGTAAAGGAGAAAAGTAACGAAAGAAGTTGAAATCACATAAAGATAGAAATGAAGCAACAGGGTAAAGAAAGAAAGTAAAGAAGGTAAACTGAAATACAGAAGTGAACAAAGAAGGAAGTTAAAAGTAATAAACAAACAGTGAGGAAGAAAGTAAATGGATTTTATCTGTTGCCAAACCCCATATAGTTCAAAACTAAATTAAAATGATACTACAGCTAAAATCTTTCATCTCAAGTATAATCTTCTTTTTACATTACTCAACAAAATAAGATGATTTAAAGGTCCCATATTATGCTAAATGCACTTTTTAAATGTGTTCCAACATATCCATGCGTCCACGGTGTGCCTAGAGACTGCCAAAATATCAAAAAAAATAACAATCTCTCCTGTTCTCACTCTCCCCTTTTCTGAAACCCCCACCCCTCCCCCTCAATATACTCCAGTCAGAATTCTCCCAGTTTCTGACCTCACAAACTGGAAAGCCAGAAGCTTCCACTGTGCAGCCCACACCCCTATTTCTTATTGGTCCACGGCCCTGACAGACAGAGGGCGAGGCGTATCTGGCTTCGCTTCCGGACAGGGGGCGGGGCAGCTCAAAGATTGTATATTTACGAGGGGAGCTGCAGCTCTTTTTAAAAAATAGGCCATTGTGAGATTAGCTGAACATCAGCATAGTACAATAAATTATCTGAAAGTTTTGTTCTGCAAACAATTAAAGAAAAACGTATTAGGGACCACTAAGACCATATAATATGGTGTATTAGTACCGAAAAGTGTATAATATGGGAGCTTTAATGTGGAGATACTGTACTTAAATCAGGAAATGGCAACACCTCATTCGTATTTGCGTTTTTATTTGTTTGAGCCCTAAGCCCTCCACACACACACACAAACACACAGACACGCAAAGGAATAGAGGGGTCATGGGAGCGTTGGGGTCTCTGTGCTGACATATTGCTTCTGGCTTCATACTTACAAGATTTTTACAAGGCGCCACGCCCTGACAGCACGGAGGCAAGCACATACAAAAGCTTGAAAAACACCAAGTTACAGTGTCGGAAATGATAAAAAGTAAGAGGATGTGATGGGAAGTGTGTGTGTGTGTGTGTGTGTGTGGTTACCTGTGCGTGAACCAAAGTGTCGGTGAAGAGGATGAACCAGTTGACGGAGAACCTGCCAGCGTTTTGCAGCGTCAGGGCTTTGTTGCTGCTCTCGCAGATCAGCCGGCGGTTAGGTTTCCTTAGCGAGTCCTGACCGCAAACACACACACAGACACACAATGACACTATTGAGCCACACGGGTGACATCATGGGACACCTCGAGGAATCCATATAAGAAAAGGTTCCGCTACGGTTAAAGAATGGAACACACACACACACACACACACACACACACACACACACACACACACACACACACACACACACACACACACACACACACACACACACACACACACACACACACACACACACACACACACACACACACACACACACACACACACACACACACACACACACACACACACACACACACACACACACACACACACACACACACACACACACACACACACACAGTGAGAGTACCGTCATTTTGCCAGGGAAGCTTTTCCAGAAGTTTACGGTGTAGTCGGCGTCTTTCCTTTTCCTCTTCAGCTGCACCACCAAAGCTTCAAACCTGGAGCAGCTGTCCTGCAGCTTCTCATAGTCACCAGAGCTCTGACAAAACACACATTCACATTTAGTTTATGGAAGTACAGAAAATACGTAAAACGGAAGTAAACAGAAGAGGAGCAATAAAGCAGGAAAGAATGACAGTTAAAAAATACACAAAAAAATCAAAAATCATTGCATTAGATGTTCGGTTTGTTTAAACCCACCACTTCAAAGCATGTTGCCAGTTTGAGCAACAGCCGTGCGTACTCGTGCAGGTGGCGCGTTGGGAGGTAGAAGAGCGCCACTAGGAGGTCGGCCATGGCAGGGTTCTCCTCGCTGCACTCTGACAGCCTCTGAAGCAACTCCGGACTCTTCCCAAAGAAATCTCTGCAACAAAGACATTATGGGTGGGTATAAAAAAGAAATCTAAATAATAAATTGCTAATAATCAGTTGCTCTTTTTATTATTTTTCATTTTGAATGCTGGTGCTCACAGTGAGGGTTTGGTCAAGCTCTGGAAACCTCCCATCACTTGGAAGTTCCCCAGGACGCTGCAGTACCTACATGGAAGAAGAGACAAGCAACAATAAATAAATCTATCGGTTTATATGGGTGTATTTTCGGCATCCTCTAGTGGTGGAAAATTCTAGATTGCAACTTCTCTTCTACAATACGAAGTGATGAGGTGAAGACGCATTTGGTTATTTAATCTATAGCACTTCTTCCAACAGGTGTATGAAGCTGTATGAAGTTGGCGGTGCAACATGGCGGCCTCAGTGCCACGCTCCTATGTAGATATATAAAGACGTACTCGCTGTAGCAGTCGAGGAAGATGCTGGCGTGGTCTAGGACCAGCAGGCTTTTGACGTCGCGGCGGCGGCGCAGGTTAGCGGTGAGGCTGGCGGCGTGCTGCCCGGTCAGGTGACACAACAGGCTGAAGCGACCAGCAAGAGACTGCAGGAGCTCCAGAACCACAGGGCCCACGGCTGCACTCAGACACTCTGCAACAAAAACATGGATCCTTTAGTGTTTTAATTATAGTGTTTCAAATAATAATTGAATAAAGTTAAATAAATTATATTCAAAAGAATAATACATCTAATGAATAAGTCATGAGTACATTTAGTTTTCTAGCATGTCTTTTGCATTTATTTAGTGAGTGTAGGTTCAGCCAATACATTTGTTTGAAGGACAGATCTGATTAAAGGTGGAGTCAGCGATTCTAGAGAACGCTTGTTGACAATATGACTTTGTCAAAATCAGTAAGCATCTCCTCTTGATCAGCTACCTGTCCATACTTTGTATGCGCTGAAAAGAAAATCTGGTGTAAATACACAGCCTAGGCTCTGTAAACTGGAATGTAAACAAAGCCTAGGCTGTGGACAGGTAGCTGATCGTGAGGATATATTCATTGATTTTGACTAACATTTTGACAAAACACTTTACCCAGAATCACTGACTCCACCTTTAAAAATGAAACTCTTTCTTATGTCAGTGTTTTCTTTTTATCCTCATGTGTCAGTCTCACCCAGCTCCAGTAGGGGGCGTATGATCTGTGTTTTGATGTTGCACAGCTTGCAGTAGAACCTCCTCTCGAGCGAAGCCAGCTCGTGGAGGCTGGCGATGAAGCCCATCACGTTCTGGTCCGAGAGCGCCACGCAGCGCTCGCCGCCCGCAAACACATTGCTCACATAACGCAGCTGCAACAACACCAAACAAACAGACAACAACAAACTCAGGCTTTTCCTTTCATTTTAATTGTATTTAACAAAGAATCTGCAAAAAGCAGTGTTTTTGTCCTTACGTTCATGCAGAATGGCAGTAGTACAGGTTGTTGGGTGTAGCCACCAGCGCGCTGCTCCTCTTCCTCCTCTCCCTCCTTGCCGGGGCTCTCCTGCGCTCCTTCTCTAACCTGCTGTCCACTGTAGTAGATGATGGGCTGGATGCAGTCTCCGTCCGCCAGCAGGACACTGTGTCTCTCTCCAGCGCTCACGTCCCACACCAGGATCCCCTCTGACAGCTGAGAAATGGGAGTTATTGAACGTCAAAGGCCTTTTCAATCTGTTCCGTGTGTGTGCTTGTGTGTGCGTGCATGTGTGTGTGTGTGTGTGTCTCACCTTTGCGAGGCGGGGGACAGTGCTTGGTGACTCCATGTGTCCGAGCTGACCACAGCTGTTACTTCCCCATGAAAACACCTGGAAGAAAAGACACCAAAATGAAGCAGGAATACTGGTCATTCAAACTCTGCCTGTTCCATGCTTGTTACTCTATTTTATTGTTTTTTTTTTGCCCCTGTGGACACAGATACAATGGGGCTTATTCAAGGCTTCATTTCTCACTGTATGACGGTGAGTATAACTGGCGACGCATGCTACCTGATAAGGTCTTAAGGAGTTATATTTGAATTAATCTACAATTTCTTCACATTGGGACTAATATGAAATGTCACATACAGGCTTTTGGGACAATGCTTAACACATTGCTGTTAAATGTTAAAAGAGCTGAACCAGCGACTGACCTGGGACTGTGCAGTCAGAGCGAGGGAATGATGAGCGCCGGCCGCCACCCGCACCACCTCCTTATTGTTCAGACTCTTGATGCACAGCGGCTGTAACCTGCAAACACATTACACATGATTCAGAACATGTGTTGTAGGATCACAACAGCTGTGTGTATTAATGCATCTTATTACTACATCAAATTGCTATAAAGGGATAGTTCAGTATTTTTCAAGTGGGGTTGTATCAATCAATCTGTTAATACACAGCCTTGGACCCCTTTGTTTATGGAGCCTATGCTGTGTATTAACACTGGTAGCTGATCTAAGGAGATATTCACTGATTTTGACAAATAGTGTTTGGACAACCAGCATTCTCCAAAGTCACTGACTTTCCAGTTTCAATATATAGAAGTTTGGATATATACTGTAGAAAAAATATCCCAAAAAACTCCATCTATTTCATTGTGCTATTGGGGAGCGTATTATGCAAGAGGTCTTTTCCCCACCTGTCCAGAGTGTCTCCGTGTCCCAGCTGTCCGTGCTCACACTGTCCCCAGCTCCACACCTCAGTCTGCAGGGTGGGAAAGACGTCCTGGGCCTCAGGCAGGGGCCCTCCCAGCGGGGTAAGGGCCACAGCACGCATCCTACCACGACCCGCTTTCCTCAGCAGCCGCGGGGACACTGATGATGGCACACACACAAAGACATTATTCCAATAATGTCTTCTAACTAATTTTGTCCACTGCAAGAAATGTAAGGCGAAACGTGGCAAGAAAAAAACATAGATGGAACAGAGATTATAAAAAAAGGTCCAACATGTACATTTAAATGGTTATTTATCTAAACACGTCTGTTTTGCATCTGTATATTTCTCCTATATAACCATCTTTAATGGCCATTATCTCAACATTTGTTTTTTTATCAATACAATGAACCAAACATCTCAACTTCTCAAACCCTTACATCAACTTAACATTCCGTAATCATTCTGAGCACTATTCTGAAAGTTATAACACAAGGATTTGTTCGTCTGTTTGTTCATATACATGTGTGATTTATGAGTACATTTCTATTTTACACGCCATGATCCTTTACTTTTGCAGTTCTTTTCTCTGCTAATCAAAATCCTCCTGGTATGCGATAACCTATTTGGCAATACACCTGATTCTGATGGAAGAGATAGAAAGAGCCGAAATGAATCACAGGTGCAAAGTTCAGCAGCAGAAATCAATGTGTGTTATCAACAACACAACAGTGGACAAACAGCGAGGAGGAGAAGCCAGCTAGAAGCCCAACACACACTGACTGATATGGGGCCACACAGACGCTAAGACCATTCCCAGAATGCACCAGGCTCCTTTTAAAGACCTTCATTCTGCCCTGTTCAATCGGCTAAATCCTTCTCTAAGGTTTCTTCTTGATCAGTGAAAAAAGCTCCATGTTTGGAGGCTAAATGTCAATCTGCATTCCTCAGCGCTTTTAATCACACAAAGGCGACGGGCTCGACCTCGCTCAGAGTGGACTTAAAACTCACATGCACAAAGCAGTACAAAAAAAGCATTAAGACTTTTGAATTTTCTCTGGCCTGTACTGAAAAAAGTTTATGACCCCTTCACAATGGTAATAATTATTAATAAATGTTGTGGTTGGAATATTCTTGAACGTGAATACTGCATGTTTATCTTGAATGCAAGTATTCTAAATGAATGTTTCTTGTTTGTCTATGTTTCAGCTAGCCCTGTTTATCGTGAGAAAAGAAAAGAAAGGAGCATTTCATCTATATCTGAAGCTATGAAAGTGCAGTGTGTCAAGGGAATTGGCCTTTTTTCCAGCACAGACTTGGTAAAAATGTAATATAATATTCATAGTAATGTTTTAATTAGTATATAATCCCTTGACATTTTTTATTATTATAAATAAACAGTAGAGTAGATGTATCAACATCAGTAGTAGCAGCCCTATACAAAATGGAGTGAAAGCATACATGTACAAATAGAAATAGTTACAGGTTTTAAGATCTTCTAAGAAAGACTTTGAGGGAAGAATGTTGTCTCCACTTCCTTAATGTAAATACTGTTTGCCACTGGTTGCGGTGCACAAAGTGTAACTAGGAGAGCAGCCTTATTGCCATGCTGCATGAAGAAGCCTGAAGCACCAACACACACACATGGACCTTGCAAAAAGGCCCCATGCCATACTTTGTACTACTTACGCAGCAGCAGATAGTTGTGGGTTAAGAAGAGGTGAACAGCGTATCTACCCTGTGAGAGCAGTCCGGGCAGGGAGAGGCGTCTGCGCAGACCCTCGGCCTCCTCTTCGCGGATGTCCCCCGTGCTGGAGCTCTTCTTGGCCTGGATAGAGTCTTCAAGACGGACTCGCTCGGTGCTGGTGTCCCCCACTACACCACCGGGCCTGTTGGAGTAAAGGTTCATCATCTTCTTAAGGGACAGGGCCTCGTATGTGGAGGCAACCCGCTCCCCCACTGCAGACGCACAGCTGGCCACCAGGCTGTTGAGAGTGGTACCGGGGGTGAGGCCTGCTGCTGCGGAGGGCTGGAAGGGGAAAGAAAGCAGAGAATAGCATGGTCAAATTATATGCAGAAGTGCCCTATCTTGTTGCTGAAATGTTTTCTTCTGTCTTAAACTGAATTGATAACACTCATGAGGATAATATGAGATGGATGAGCGTCAATCCAGTCTATTTCACCAGCTGATATACCTTTAAAAAAAGGACAATATAGCACCTTTGAGTTGTTTTTCTTTTGCCAGAAATTGATCCGAAACCTATCTTGTTTCTGAAATGTTTTTTTCTGCCTTAAAAGTGAATTGATAACGTTCATGAGGATTATATGAGATGGATAAGAGCCAATCCACTTTTAACTATTTTAAAATGTTTCAATTCCCTTCTTTATTGCATTAATAAACGTTTGTCTCTACCTGACAAAGAGCCAGATTGGACTCATGATTTTGTATTTTTTATTCAGTAATAAAAAAATCTAATTATGGAATGGAAGCAGATGCCAGTGTTGAAGTCATCACTACTGGTTACAAAACTATATTTTCATAAAAGCAGGCACCAAAAGGTTCCCCGCAATTCACAGAAAAACCTGACTGATGCACAGTTTGAAAGTTGTTTTGTCCTTTTACATGTGATTCAGTCCATGTCCACACATACCCAGACTTCCCTGCTATTTAGTATGCCAAAGAAATATTTGGGGTGTCCCAATACATGTGGTGAGATACAGTATGCTGAAAAATACCCGGATGCCCTATTCATTCTTAGTGTGGAAATCAGTATGCTTTTTTGACCTTTCTGACCAATCGACGGAGTCGCAGCGTGAAAATTAAATATGCCAATGATGTCATGGATACATAAGCAAGTGGCAGGTTCAAGGTGCGACGTTAGGATTAAATAAACAAGTAAAAGTATGTCCGAATTGTATGCCTACTGCATGCAAACCATTTTGTATGGTCAGCTGTACTATTTAGAATAGTAAATACTGTAGTACACATGGACATGGACTAAGTCCCACTCACCAGCAGCGTGTGCAGTCCTCCGGTAGTGGCGGCGGCCTTCTGCTCGGCGTGTGCGTTGTC
Source organism: Ammodytes marinus (assembly GCF_949987685.1). Classification (NCBI taxonomy): domain Eukaryota; kingdom Metazoa; phylum Chordata; class Actinopteri; order Uranoscopiformes; family Ammodytidae; genus Ammodytes; species Ammodytes marinus. The sequence continues at coordinate 10,635,626 of NC_137228.1, forward strand.
CGCCAGTCGTTTGAGGTAGTCTTTGACAGCCTGCTCGTCTGGATACGGTGAACCGGTCTTCACCCCTCCTTTGGACTGAGCCTGGGGGTCAGAGGGGTCTGACATCAGTGCTCCATTCAATAAGGCTGACTCTGATTCTTGTACAGAGTCAGTTAAGGTCTGGGCAGCTCGATCAGGTGTAGAGGGGATTGGGGTGGAGGTTTGTGAGGGGAGCAGGGGCTGGGATGGGGATGTTTTGAGCCCCTGTGTGGGAGCTGGGGCCTCCGGTGGCCGGGCTTGGTGGCCCTCGTCTTCGGTTAGCTCCACCCCTAGTGGGCAGTAGTGGCCGTCAGAGATGATGACGTGGTCCTCCTTGTCCGTCATGGTGTACAGCAGCTGGTTGCACTGGCGACATTTGTCCACGGGCGGCCGGTGGAGGTCCCGCGGCCCCAGGCAGCGCACCAGGGCCAGGCTGTGGGACCCGCCGCACACCACCTGCAATACATACCTGGATGGATGGATGAAAATATTAGTTCATATTTTCATCTGAGACATATGTAGCCCATTTCTTTGCATAAACATTTTTAATTTATTGTTTAAACGCAGATAGAATTGCGATATAGATAGATGGATGGATGGATGATAGATAGATAGATAATGAGATAGATAGATCGATAGATTTTTTATTATTATTATTGCATATAACACACAAAAATGTTGTTTGCAGCACCGCTCCAACTACAAGCATTTGAAAAGGGCATGAATAGGTCGTAATAAATAATAATAAATTATAGAAATCAGTCAAGTCAGTCACCTTCCCGCCAAGTGCTCCACTTTCTGGGGCTTCCACACAGGGGTGGCGGTGGCGGTGTTGAGGCCCAGCTGTGAGCCGCTGCCCCAGGCCCAGACCTCGTGCTGCACCGACAGGGCCAGGGTGTGGCGCTCTCCACAGGCCAGCTCCAGCACGGGCAGCGACTGTGTGGGAGGAGAGCTCCTGTCACAGTCCAGCAGAGCCACAGGCGTGGGGTTAGGCACAGTGCTGCTGAGGCCCGACAGGCCGCACTGACCCCAGGCATTGTCCCCCCACATGTGGACACCGCCGTCCTCCGTCACCGCCCCGCTGTGGAAGCTCCCGGCGGCCACAGACACCACGCGCTGCCCACTGAGAGCGCTCTCCAGCCAGGGCTTGTCTGGCTCAGGGACTTGACTCTGCTTCCAGGGCAAGTCCCCAAAACTGTACACCTGGCCTCCTAAATCAGGGGAGGAAGGAGATAGAACAGTGCAGACTTTTTCATACAAAATAGTACATCTCTATTTAGTCCATTTTAGTTTTTTTGTCAATAGTTTATAGTATAGATTTCTTTGTTTTTCAAAAATCACAACTATAGGCATTTTAAAAAAAAAGAGATATACAACAATGTCAGCAGGATCTTTCACAATAAAAATTAAGGTAACACTTTACAATAAGGTACACAAAATTGTAGTAGCTACTACATACCTACTACATAGTTTTTTTTTTTTTGTGCTACCTATGTGTTAGGTAGCACAAAAAAAAAAAACCCTATGTGTTAGGTAGCACATAGGGTTTTTTTTTTGTGCTACCTATGTGTTAGGTAGCACAAAAAAAAAAAACCTTATGTGTTACCTACTACATAGTTTTTTTTTTTTTGCGCTACCTATGTGTTAGGTAGCACAAAAAAAAAAAACCCTATGTGTTAGGTAGCACATAGGTTTTTTTTTTTTTTGTGCTACCTATGTGTTAGGTAGCACAAAAAAAAAAACCCCTATGTGTTACCTACTACATAGTTTTTTTTTTTTTGTGCTACCTATGTGTTAGGTAGCACAAAAAAAAAAAACCCTATGTGTTAGGTAGCACATAGGGTTTTTTTTTTTGTGCTACCTATGTGTTAGGTAGCACAAAAAAAAAAACCTTATGTGTTACCTACTACATAGTTTTTTTTTTTTTGCGCTACCTATGTGTTAGGTAGCACAAAAAAAAAACCCCTATGTGTTAGGTAGCACATAGGGTTTTTTTTTTTTGTGCTACCTATGTGTTAGTTAGCACAAAAAAAAAAAACCCTATGTGTTACCTACTACATAGTTTTTTTTTTTTGTGCTACCTATGTGTTAGTTAGCACAAAAAAAAAAAACCCTATGTGTTACCTACTACATAGTTTTTTTTTTTTGTGCTACCTATGTGTTAGTTAGCACAAAAAAAAAAACCCTATGTGTTACCTACTACATAGTTTTTTTTTTTTTGCGCTACCTATGTGTTAGGTAGCACAAAAAAAAAAACCCTATGTGTTACCTACTACATAGTTTTTTTTTTTTTGTGCTACCTATGTGTTAGGTAGCACAAAAAAAAAAAAAACCCTATGTGTTAGGTAGCACATAGGGGTTTTTTTTTTGTGCTAACTAACACATAGGTAGCACAAAAAAAAAAAAACTATGTAGTAGGTAACACATAGGGTTTTTTTTTTTGTGCTAACTAACACATAGGTAGCACAAAAAAAAAAAACCCTATGTGCTACCTAACACATAGGGTTTTTTTTTTTTGTGCTACCTAACACATAGGTAGCGCAAAAAAACAACAACTATGTAGTAGGTAACACATAAGGTTTTTTTTTTTGTGCTACCTAACACATAGGTAGCACAAAAAAAAAAAACCCTATGTGCTACCTAACACATAGGGTTTTTTTTTTTTGTGCTACCTAACACATAGGTAGCACAAAAAAAAAAACTATGTAGTAGGTAACACATAGGGGGTTTTTTTTTTGTGCTACCTAACACATAGGTAGCACAAAAAAAAAAAAAACCTATGTGCTACCTAACACATAGGGTTTTTTTTTTTTGTGCTACCTAACACATAGGTAGCGCAAAAAAAAAAAAACTATGTAGTAGGTAACACATAAGGTTTTTTTTTTTTGTGCTACCTAACACATAGGTAGCACAAAAAAAAAAACCCCTATGTGCTACCTAACACATAGGGTTTTTTTTTTGTGCTACCTAACACATAGGTAGCACAAAAAAAAAAAAACTATGTAGTAGGTATGTAGTAGCTACTACAATTTTGTGTACCTTATTGTAAAGTGTTACCAAAATTGAATAAACGAATAAGAAAATAAATTAAAATAAATTATACTTAAAAGAATTGTAAATACAAATACAAAAACAAAAAATTAAAAAATAAAAGAGAAAGGAGTAAGAAATAATCGTTTTAGTCCACTTTGTAATAGACTACTACTTACCTTCCACCATCAGGACTCCATGGCGTGTGCCCAGGGCGACCTGTAGGACAGGCCTGGGGAGAGGCAGCCTCTCTGGGGTGACGCTGCAGGAATAGCCCCTCCAGGTGTGGAGCAGACCGCGCTCTGAGTCTGCACCATCCTCTTCTGTAGAGCTGAGAGATCCATCAGGAAGAAGCAAAAAGACCAAGATTAGAAGGCTGATATTAAATGATTTATTTAATTTATCAAATTGCTTTAGGAATATTAACAATATTGTACATGCATACAGCATTTCACCTTATACATACATGACATGCCAACCATTTCCATTGTGGATAAACAGACTAAAAATGCTAACTACGATTACAGAAGTGAATCCCTGAGGGTTGAAAACAGAATTAATCATTCCAACTATAGCCAATTATACAAATACTAGTTCAACAACTGATGTTTTGTGGGTGAAAGGCAGAAGTGAGCACAAGTCCCTCTGTAGGCGGTGTCACATGCTGGTGATCACATCCAGACTTTCAGCCACAGAATTACCAGTAACAGTTTAAGCAGAGAAGTCTATTTTTGGGGGTAGATGGGGGGCTTTTTGCGTACCTCCTCCTCTGAGTTTCCATCGGTGGGGGTTTATTCCTCCATCAGCATGTCACTCCTACAATGCAAACACAAAAAAAACTGCTGTCAGTGCAAACAAGAGTCCTGTAAGTCTTGTTTTCCCCGCAGGAACTAAAATCCCTCAAAGCAGACGAATAGCTAAATGAAAGTAGATGTCGTTTCACTTTCACGCTTACTCTTTAAAAACGACTTCTAATCTAATCTTTATTTACCACTATAAACGGCATTGCATGACCTGCAGCTTCTTTCAGGTGTTACAGGCTGTTACGTTAATCTCGCAGGCCAGTATTAGCTATTAGTCCCGCCAGCTAGCCAAAAAAAGCACACAAAGTCTCCTCCGTGATTTCTTGCATAAAGAAAGCTTTTTTCTTCTTACCAGCTGGCTCCGGGCACATCTCCTAGAGGTATTCGCTCACACAGAGCAGGAATGACAAAGGTCCGTGAGATAGTTTAGCAGATAAAACGATGGGAAATGTTGTTCATCTCCTGATGTTGACACAGCGAGGAGCCGCTACTGACCAAAGATCCTGTATGAGACAGGAGGGCTCACTCAGCAGCGGGGCTGCGCGACCACCGCGAGGACGCGCCTTAAAGATACACTTCTCACGGAATATAAATTAGGAAAAAACAATTATTTTTAGATTATTATAACTCATACATTAACCCACAAAAAAACTTGGTGTTGCAAAAGTAGGAATTATCTCCAAAAATTAACAATTTCTCATTAATTTCCAGCGTCACTGAATAAGTACATATCTGCATTTCTCTCCAAATTTCCAAAGTTTTTCCCCCTCCCAATCCTTAACAGCAGCAGAGTGGCACCTCTTCTCTTGTTTCGTCCTCTCTGGAGCCGCTCAGCTGCTGCTCTGTTGTTGTGACAGAAGCGACGGAATCCGAGAAAACTCATAATTCCAAGAGCGCAAAGGCGTAAATCACATGCAAACCCAATATGTGACATATAAAGTCTTTAAGTCAGCTTGAGTGTTTCAATCACAATGAAAAAAGATGTTTCTTCGTTATTTTCGTCTTTAACATATCAAACTACTACGACATTACTCCACTATAGTAAATTTGCAGATTTACATAATAAATCATATTATATAGCCTGTTATAATCAGTGACGTGCGGTGAGATGTCACACACACACACACACACACACACACACACACACACACACACACACACACACACACACACACACACACACACACAGATCAGACGTATATGAAATGATACGACGGAGACTGCGGGTTCTGTTTGCACGTAGGCTACTGTAGATTGGCCTTTTTTTGAACAGGCAGCAAAGGCACTGCTTATTTTCACGTAGGCTAACTAACTGCCACATTTTTCATCATAACGTCTAAACTTTCTTTAAGTAATACAACAATTACATATACAAATCACAAGAATAAACAGTTATAATACAAAAACAAGTTTATTAAATACAGTTATTATTACTATAATTATTTTTTGGATCTGGCAGGGTAGGCAGTCAGCACGTCGCTGGCAATGTCTATTTTCAGTGATTTATGTCTATAAGACATAAATCCGTTTTTAACTATGCCTCAATACTGCCGTCCTGTGACCACAATGAGGTACTACACCTACAGTTTTTGAATGGAGTCAGTCAAATTGTTCTCAATCAGTAAGATAAATCCTATTGAAAGCATGACTCCTGGCGCCCCCCTGTGGTCATACATTCCTACAACGACACTGGACGCTAGGCGGCACACATTAACATTTTTGCGTTAAAGTGTTGGCTGTGTTACTATAAACTCGCGTTGTTAAAATGTATTTTACCGTTTCAAAGCACCAATGTACTACGCCGGTTAATAGCCTATCTGTGATTAAAAGCAGACAACATGCTACCTTTATTTTTACAAGGCACACATTAGAAACATTATAGAAGGAGGAAGGTTGGCTACATTTTGTTAGCTGCAATAGCTCTTAAGCTAACGGTTTATAGTAAGCGAAACTTCAGTCAGCATTAATCAACCCATTATGATCGAGTCAAAAAAGTAAGAGAAGTTAAAGGCCTACTTCACCGGTTTGAATATGAAGGTGTATTGAATTCTGAGATCCTATGTAGTATAAATGTGCGAAAAAAATTGAAATCGGTTCATCCTAGCCTGAGAAAAGGCCTTCTCGTGACATCTGTGATGTCACGAGAAGGCCTTCTCGTGACATCACAGAAAGAGAAATATAGGGTTAAAAAAAAAAAACTTACTTTGTAAATATTACTGTGATGTCTTTTACTGTGACATCACAGTAATATTTACAAGTACGTTTTTTTTAACCCTATATTTCTCTTTCTGTGATGTCACGAGAAAGAGAAATATAGGGTTAAAAAAAACACTCTTTCTGCCTTTTCTCAGGCTAGGATGAACCAATTTTATTTTTTTTTGCACATTTATACTACATAGGATCTCAGAATTCAATTCACCTTCATATTCAAACCGGTGAAGTAGGCCTTTAAATCGGTATCCTATTCAAAGCACGGACGTTGTCGCCCCCCTGTGGCCACACACCGTAACGGCAACCATGTATAAAGCCAGATGCACTCACATACAAGTAATACTCCCGGTTAAACCCTTCAAAATAAAACGTCAGAAAACTAGACATTCAAATACAAGCAGTTTTTCCGGTAGAGAAAAAAAACAAGTTAAACGCATTCACCTGCCAAGATACACCTAAAGATGTCTCTTTAGTGTCTATAACAACTGCTGCCACTCCTGTATGTATTGTGTGTGTGTCTTTATCTAATGTAGTGTCTGTGTGTGTTTAGTGAAATATTAATACTTCAGATATAGCGTTTGTGATAATATTTAAAATAAAAACATTATCCATCTATTTTATTTATCAGTTTGTTACAACATTAATGTCTGAGCTGAAATCTTTGCATGTAACAAAAACACTCACAAAAAATGCCGGATATGCCCAAATGTGAAATAAATGTATTTTATTGTTTTCATCGTCATAGTCATAATTGTTGCTAAATATTAAGCTTATTTAGCCTATAGACCAAAGACTGAAGGGAAACGGCCAGTCTGCCTGGCTCAGTATAAAAGTTACTGATAGATTTGGTTACCTTTTAAGATGAGATATATTCAGATATTGTTCTTAAGTTAAAGTACAACAGTTAAACAACTATTAAATAAATGAAGTAGAGTAAAAAAAGTAAAATGTTTGCATCGAAAATGTGTTTAAAAGTGGAATAAAATGCCCCCCCAAAATAATATTGATAGAGGTGTGATTGCATGCTGCTGACAGGAGATGGTGATCATGTATATATTTATATAAATACAGAGGGGGCTGTGACTATAATGGTGCATCCAGCTGTTTGAAGCCAGAGCGGGACAGATGAGGTGAAAAGAAAAAGGCTGTAACACCTTCACACTGGAGTCTGTTTGTGTTGCTTTGTATTTATAATGGAGAACAGAAGAGATTCAACGCGGACTTCAGCTCTTTACTGCTGGATCCTCATTAACTCTGGTCAGTTCTCTATCTATCTATCTATCTATCTATCTATCTATCTATCTATCTATCTATCTATACAGACTTAATAGGGTGAAGATTTTATTGATTTTGTAATATACTTGTCCTTTCCAACATTCTTATAATGGTACAACTTATGTTGAATGATATTGGGATACAAATACACAAGAAAAATATAAAATGTAATTACAAAAAACCATGTATGCAATTAGTGAGTGGCAAGTGCCTATCACAGTTTAGGGTTTACATTTGAAGTTATTATTTGAGTGGATGTCAAATGTTTGCACTTGTACACGTAACTATATGCTGCATTTCTTAGTTTAACTAATCAATAAAAAAATGAACACATGATATTTGATGTTTATGTGATGTAAGAATGGTCCTTTGTTTATTAAATATTTGCAAATTGACTTCTTCTGCTGATGCCACCATGAAAACAAGCACATTTCAACCTTATATCCATTTAAAACTTCATTTAAATGACTGATGACTTAATAAACGTCAAAATGAGCTGGCATACAAAGTCAAAACTTGTAATAGCAGCAGCAGTTTAAAGGAAAAACACATACTTTTAAGTAAAAAAGGAACACGTAAGTGGGTTTTTTTTAACACCTGAAGCCAGAATAATCAGTGATAAAAAAGGTGCATGATGGTAATAAATATCATAAAAAGGGTGTGCAGATGTTAGTGCAGAAAAAAAAACTCTCGGTAGGCTATTTAATCCTGCAGCGGCTTGTTCTCCACTAGCACAGACGCACCTCAAACATTGCTATTGTCGGTTATAAAAAGCCAATATAATCACCAGAACTGGCTTGGCACAAATTTGAACAGTTTGTGATGTTGGCTCGCCGTATTCCCTCGCTGCCCAATCCTAAATTGCTTGCCGTTGATGCCAGATTGCTTGAAAGACAGATTTTGCCCTCCCAAAAAAAAGTGAATAGGGAAGATAAAGAATATGTTTGTCCCATGTGCACAATCACACTCGACTCAAAAGCTGGTCCTTTAGATCTGTTCCAAGCATACAATCGTGACTGATGATTGCTTGGAAACTTGGATCTGGTGTTGATCAATTATCTAAAATGACTTCTGTGTCACATACAATTAAATCAGTAGATCAAATCTGTAAAGTTTCTATGAACAATACATTTCAGCTAATTGCCTTTTTTTCTCCAGAGTGGATATGATACTTCTTTCAGCGTAGCAAGAAGAAGGGAATAGGATATGGGGAAGGGGGTGAGAATTGCAGAATAGCCCTTTAAAAAGACAATTGGAAATCTGCATGGGATAGAAAAAACTGTATCTGATTCCTTTTGCACTCAAAACATTTTTCATCACACGTTTGGATGATAACCATGTGATGTCTGCTCCTCTCTCTGTCTGTCAGTACTGTCTGAAGACTGGACTCGTGTCCACATGGAGGACGTCCTCTTCAGGAGTCTGTTTGGGGGCTACACCAAGTGGACACGTCCAGCGCGAAACACCACCGACGTGGTCATCGTCAAGTTCGGCCTCTCGATCGCGCAGCTAATAGATGTGGTGGGGACAAACACTGTTTTCTACATCTGTAAAAGACAAATAAATCACACACAGCTAATTGTTTCTCTGCATTGTTTGGCTCCGAAACAGGATGAGAAAAATCAGATGATGACAACCAACGTATGGCTGAAACAGGTATGGAAGAAAGTTAAAAAAATACGGTTTTCCTGTGTTAAACTCTCTTAAAACCGTTCATGTGCTTGCAGGAGTGGACGGACTACAAGCTGCAATGGAGCCCCTCCGACTTTGACAACATCACGTCCATCAGAGTTCCTTCTGAGCTCATCTGGGTGCCTGACATTGTGCTGTACAACAAGTAAAAACACACACTCAACACAAATCTTGATCATTTCTAAACTTGAAGACAGACTTTCTTAAGGTGAGACACTGCAGGTGAATAGAGTAAAACAAATTTACTTGTAGATATCATCATTAAACGTTGCCTATCATCATTAAAGTTGATTCCTTTCATTAAAACAATAATATATTTGTATTGCAGCTTTTTCTGAAATATTTGAATAAATAAGATAATTATGAGAACATTTGCATCTTTTTAAAAAACAAAAATCTTGTTTTGGTTTTTATGCAAGAGAACAGTTTACTCTATGGAAGCCTTGTTTTTACCTTGGTAAAAGATCTTCTCACATCTACGGACACACAAACTTTATCTGAAACAGACACGACTGATGAGTTTCTGTAGGTGGAGCTGGAAATAATCTGTAGTGATCAATTACCCACTTAATCCGTAACAACGTGCTCATCCCCTGAAGGAGGAAAAGGTCATGTACGTTGAGACCCAAAGAACTTGATGATACCTTTGCATACCAATCGGTGGTGAAACATGCAAATGATCCTGTTGAATAAATGACTCTGTAACCGTCTGGGCTGCATCTTGCATCACACGGTCTCAGACTGGTATTTCTCCCCTTCGGGGCCTGAGGAAGCATCGAGACAAAAGACTTTCTCCTCCTTCGGCATTTGTTTAAATGAGCTTGCATCATAAGTACAGCGTTGTCAGCATAGAGGGATGAATTATTAAACGTTGCCTTATGTAAATTGGCATAGCTCGAGGTTTATTGATTCCCCCGTGTCGGCTCGAGACATAATAAGGCGGAAACTGGGGACCCAAAATACCTTTTATCCAGATTAGAACTCCTGGCATGATTTCCTGTCTCCATGCTGTGCCTCTTCGCCTCATTTTTTCTTCTTGCATTCTCTAGTGCAGACGGAGAGTTTGCCGTTACCCACATGACCAAGGCCCACCTGTTTCACACCGGCCGCGTGCGTTGGGTGCCCCCAGCCATATACAAGTCCTCCTGCTCCATAGACGTCACCTTTTTCCCTTTCGACCAGCAGAGCTGCAAGATGAAGTTCGGCTCCTGGACCTACGACCGCGCCAAGATCGACCTGGAGCCCTTTTCGACCACGGTGGACCTGAAGGTGGGAGCAGAGTGGGGTTTTGTTTTCTCTTTACCTCCTCATTGTGTCAAACAGTTAAAGCTTCAGTGCGTATCATTTCCATAGAAATTAATGTGGGTTAGGTTACATTCAAAGCCAAATTAGTTGCCATTGCCAAATTAGTTGACAGTTGACATCAGCTCCACAAAACTCTCTCTGTATTTCTCATAGAGTTTTTTTTTGGCCAAGGAGCTCAAGAAATGTTTCAGTTGTTGATCCTACTGCTGAGAAAAAACCTGGACGTACAGCAGAAGGTATCAAATCCATGCGCGATCACGGAAAGGCTTGTCTCTTGTAGATGCACTGACAATGTTGTTGTAATTACTCAGAGTTTCTCATGGGGGCGACAGCAGAATTTACGCAATAGCTTTAAAGACAACAAAACGTTCCCAAAAGTCAAGATGTCATTCGCAGGATTACTGGGAGAGTGGAGAGTGGGCGATCGTCAACGCAGTGGGCACCTACAATACCAAGAAGTACGACTGCTGCCGCGAGATCTACCCCGACATCACGTACTACTTTGTCATCCGCCGGCTGCCGTTGTTCTACACCATCAACCTGATCATCCCGTGCCTGCTTATCTCCTGCCTCACCGTGCTGGTCTTCTACCTGCCATCCGACTGCGGCGAGAAGATCACGCTGTGTATCTCCGTGCTGCTCTCGCTCACTGTGTTCCTACTTCTCATTACCGAGATCATACCGTCCACGTCCCTGGTCATACCGCTGATCGGCAAGTACCTACTCTACAAACCAATAAAAGTCAGAAGACAAAAAGAAAAACATAGATTGAAGGTGGTTTCATCATTCACTATTAAAGATAAAGCAGTTTACACATAATAAAATAGCCAGTTAGAATAAAATAAAATAATAATAGTAACAGCAACGGAGTCAAGCAGTTAAGTAGCCTATCTTCCAACAATCTCAAAAATTGGTTTCCACCCCGTACTGAAACTGTCTTGTGAATTCCGTTTGTTAAAGCAAATCTGTTCCATCCTAGCAAAATATGTCATTTCATTAAGCCACCTCCTGAGGCATGGGGCCTGAAGAGACTTCCAGTTAAATAATAACTTTTTAGGTGCAACCATGCAAATTTTAGGCACCTGCTTCTGATGGGAGGGGAGGGCCTTTGTCTTTTTCAGAGGAATACAATCTTGACAAATTACAGTCTGGCTAAATTTTAACTTTCCATTGCTTTGACAGTACCAAAATAAGTGTAACAATGAGCCTTCAATGGTTCCACATCTGTCACATAGGCGAGTACCTGCTCTTCACCATGATTTTCGTCACCCTGTCCATCGTCATCACCGTCTTTGTGCTCAACGTGCACCACCGCTCGCCGGAGACCCACACCATGCCGCGCTGGGTGCGCAGGCTTTTCCTATCAGCAGTGCCACGCTGGCTGTGCATGAGGCGTCCAGATCATGGTCGCAGCAGACCAGGAGGGTGAGAAAAATCACTACTGTTAAGATGAAAAAAGTTTGGAAAACTCCAAATGCCTACCTTTAAGCCAACTGATTCTCTTTTGAGATATAACTTATCATTCATGTTTCATATGTATAGAAACTTAAAAAACTTGAGTTCTACATACAAATATTTTGCTGACTAATTATTTGTCATGTAGATAACAGAAACAAAAGCAAGTCGGTCAAAATGTTGATTGAAACCTCACAGTGTTAAGTCTCTCAACCAAAAATAAGAATTTGCAACAGAATTTCGGAATTCTTAGTATGTAGAACTCAAAACTTGCAGTTACATATGATGTTATCTCAACAAAAGATAATTAGTTGGCCCAAAGGTTTTCCTCCTAACACAAGCTTTTTAGTTTTAGCCTCAAAACTAGTGATAAATCATGCTGTTGTTCTAAACGTGACCTCACTGTCCCAGGCGGCACCGCCACCCTGTCCGGACCCCGGGCCCTTCCAACAGCCCGTCTACCTGGACCACTCAGGAGTCTGATATCGATCTCCATCTTTACCAGGGCGATGACAGCATCCACAACATCGCCTCCTTGGATACTCGGGGTAAAATTCACCGATGTGACCTTCATGATCACCCCAACAGCTATCTTCCGGGGAGGTTTGGGGTGAAGCTATCTGGTCGACGGAGGATTTCTTCCCTCTCTCCTTCCTCCCCTCCATGTCTTGGTTACAGCCGCCTCCCACAGAGAAGCTCTACACTCAGCCTGGACTGGGAAGCCCTTCCTGGGGAGCACAGTTCCACCCAGAGCCCCTCAGCCTCCATTCTGTCTCCCGCGGTACTGTCGGCCATGGAGGGGGTCATCTACATCGCAGAGCATCTCAGAGCCGAGGATGCAGACTTTTCAGTGAGCTCTGGTTATCATTGTTAAAATGATCATGAACTGATTTGCAGATATCTGGAGATTTGCTGTGTCCTCTTCTTTCTTGTCTCTGCAGGTGAAGGATGACTGGAAATATGTGGCCATGGTTGTGGATCGGATCTTCTTGTGGATGTTCATCATTGTGTGTCTGCTGGGGACAGTGGGACTCTTCCTGCCTCCGTGGCTCAATGGGATGTTTTAGCACCAAACTGAAAATCAAAACAAATGAAATTAATAAAGAAATGATTCAGAGAAGGTGGAGAAGTTTTGAAAGCTAACTCACTTATTAACATGCAAAGTAGGATATTTACTGCTAAATAACCTCTCTTTCTTTTTTCTTTTTTTTACTATAATACAACTAGGGCCGCTGGTAAGAATTTTACTTTCTAAATTATTAATTGATTGTCAAAATTGGTGCATATTTATTAACTGATATAATCAGCTCTATTTTTAAATGCTGGAATCACAAAAAAAACAACTAAATTAAATTGAATTGTACTATTTTCAAACAAGTGGATTAAAACCTAATGTTTTGCAATTTGCTTCACTTCTTATGATACTGGCTTTCGGCTGATATCAAAGTTCACCGTACAAGTATCTGTCTTACTAGAGCAAGGCAAAATGATTTTCCACAAAAACAGCAAACTTCACATTGAGAATGAAAATCCAAATGTATAGCTGCAGAGTAGATGAGGAAGCTTGAACAAACTCACCCAATTACAACTGAAGGTTCAGAAAGTTCAAAGATTTAGAATGAACTATGAACTGATTGGCTAATTATACCGAATTTAAGTAGCTGTCAATCTTTACCTTGGTCCGTACTATCGACTGTTCACCGTTATCATCAACGTGATATATTCAGGTCAGCATCTCAACACTTCAAAACCAATCCCATAAAATTGCCAGTAAATGTAATCGGAAAACGTTTTTTTCTGACCTCAATTAAACTATATGATTACACAGAGAAGATATAATAGAAAAATCACTGAAAAGACACCGATTATTTAAGTATTTAAAACTCATTGGATTATGATTATCTGATATCTTACTGTGATGATATTAAAAATACTAAATATCCAGAATCCTTCCAATCATTTGTAGACCTCAACAGGACATGTGGAAAAGGCCAATGGCATCATGCATAGACATCTTAGCTGCAGTTCTTTTATTTAATTTCTACTTTTTGTGTGAGTTGATATAATGGTATGATAGATCAATCATAAGTCAAGGTAATCAAGGAAAGATCATGTGGAGAAATATTACCTTCATAATTTTACAAATTTGCATAATGATTAAAAACAGGAAATTGTGAATAAAAAGGAGCATCTGATATTAACGTTTGCTTTATTTTCATGTAACAGGTTTATCTGTTAAAGATGACATCTGAAAAACAACAAAGACAGTCAACATTTTTGTGATTATTGTTAATTATCTAATAATTAAATCCTCCCTTTTCAAAATAAAATGAATAAATTGTAAATCTATTTCAGCTTTAGGTATTGCCGTGTGATAAGTAACAGCAACATGAAACTTCACAGATGTGTAATCTCAATTAACAATGCCCAATATGTTGAAAAGCAAAAATACTTATTTTGATGCCAAATCGATGATGTTAAAACAGCGATAAATGTAATTCTAAGTTGTCTGACAGTGTGGTTTAAGTTACACTAAGATAAGTCACATAAGGTGGAGCCGTAAATCCTCCGTGTGGTCATTGCAGACAAATGTGGCAGTTTTATACACGAGAGGGGTAGGGAAATTACAAGAAATTAGAAAAAATTAAGAAAAATGTCCACATATAATTTTATATTTCTGAATCTCCTTAGCTGTTTTACATATTATTTTATGCTCAGTAACTTATTTTCTCACTTACATAGGGTGTAGGCCTACAATCAGTAGATGCAATGTGCTTTTTTATAATAAGAAATAAGTATAAAAAGGCCAAAAGCTGTGAAAACAAATTGCATAGAAACAAAATATGGAAGGCAGATGTCCTTGAGGGTCAGATCACACAATGAAGACTATGGAGTCCATGAGAAGAAGAGACTCCATATTTACAAATTGTATTAATGTGTCAAACATCCAAATGTAATCAGCCAAGTTTATTTCATCCTACTTTTGCATGATGATATCTATAAGTTTAAAATGTTTACCATATTTACCTGCAGTGTTTCGCCCTTAAAGTTACATTGATAAATGTATGATTAAGTGATTTGTCTAAGCTCCCACTACAGGTAAATGGTTAGCAGTTCTTACATTTTTGTTGTTGCTAGATGGTAACAACGCAACTTGTTTCTTACAAGTGTGTTTTTATGTTACGTGAAATGTGAGGATAATTAAAGAGCACAATAGTCCTACTTTCTATCTACATTTCAGTCTTTGATGTGACACCTCTGAGAATGATAAGGCCGAGAATATTAAGGATTTCTTTGTAATTGTCGGCAAATCCCACGAAAACACTCAATAACAATTAAATACTTCTTCCAAAAGCCTTTTTATTGATCTATATCCTATGATCCATATAGCTACATTGTTGTCCAAAGAAACTATTAAAAGTAGGTCAATGAGCCACACTCGAAATTGGATTAATGTGCCTGCTAAAAATAGTCCCCAAACAAATTCAATATTCCCTTTCTGTTTGGCTTGTACAGATGTATGTATTCGAAAAGAATTAACGTTCCTGGGGGATTACAGCCGCACACAGGAAGTGTTAAAACTATTGAGGGATGGACTAACACATTGTTGATTTCAGGCTTTTCATGAGATAAGTGGACAATAATCAAAATATAGAACACAGAGATTTTCTTCTGAATTTCCTCCACAATATCATAACCTAGTTATTTAATGTAAGGCTTTTTAACGGCATAGACATACATTGGTCCGAATAATTTTCTTATTTTTTTACCTATTTTATTTATAGAAATTGAATTTAAACACATGGTTTTTAATCTATGTAACTCTTGATTACTATTTAAGATCATAAACATTGGTTTATATCAATTAAATCAGTGCTTGATCAGCGGCGTGAGGCAGTGCTGTTTTTCATAGTAAGAAGTAAAAGCCAGGGATAAACTTCTCAATCTCAGTGTAATAAGGCAACTAATACAGTACTTCAAAACAGTGGTAGCGCTCTTGCGATTTTTTCTTCAGAAAGGTGCAACTGTTCACCGAAATCAGAGTTTACATGAAAAAATAAAATTAAGAAAAAATCTACTCATGATGGTGACAACAGTTTCTGAACACAGTAGCTTCGTTTGCAGCCGGTCCGGTCTCCATAGAAACCCACAAGTTGGCAAAACTGTCCAATTGCAGAGCTTCTAAAATAGTCCAATCAGGTCTCCACTTTGCCGTAGGTGCCGTCGGGCGGCCGGTAGTGTTTGGGGAAGGCCTTGAGCTGCAGGCAATTGAACGCGTACTTTCGGCATCCCACGTTCTTCACAGTATTCTCTCGTCTGCAGCCCTCGCTATGGAGACAAAACAGGAGGAGGAGGGGGGGAAGTGTTCACAAACAATATGAGGGCAAACTAATACAAAAAAAATGCAGGGTGTGTAAATGATTTTTTTCAATTGACAATTGAAATTTTTCTCTCTTGTTATGTTAAATATTCTATTTATATTATTTATGGTGAGGCACTGCAGGCGAACATTGTTTTTTCAAGCACTGGTCAATTTAGAAGTTTTTGTCTGTTTTAGCATCCATAGCATGTCTTCTTTCATACAAGTTTAAATAAAAAGATCCAAAATGTAAATTTAAGTTTTTATTTGACTAAGGTTTGTCTGTTTGCATCTGTATATTGCTCCTATACAACCATCTTTAACAGCCATTATGAAATTATCTTTTATTTATAACATGAAAAAAGACTGAAAGATTTGAACTCTAATACTGTATGTTGTATGACTTATATAAATAATTCAACTCTAGCATTTAACAACATATTGGTTTTTAAAGAGAAGAAAATGTATCAGTTCAGTTCACATGATCAGTTCAATATTTCCAAATTTGATTTAATCACCAGCAGAGAGCAGTGACGACTTAAACTGCTTCAAAAAGTGAATGAGGAACACAACATTGTAGAAACATGCAACAGCATTCACACCTAGACAAACACAGACACGGACACACATGAACGAAAAGCTCAGATAAAAAGGACAGTTAAGGTAAAGACTTTTTTTAAGAGATGCAAACAAACACCAGCAATCTGTTTATATTCTGCAAGTGGAGGCAGAACATGTTTATTACAACAGGAGCGTGGCATTCAGGGACACAGCAATGCTATAAAGCTTTTTGGAGATTTCAAGTGATGTGAAAAGAAAAATCACATGAATAAACTGACCTGGGATCTGTCGGAGTATTATGTTTAACACCCAAAAACACCAAGCCAATGGGAGTCAAGACTTTAGAATTAAAAATATGCCCAAACCAACTTTTCTAGAGACACTTTCTCCGCAAGAAGACACTGAAAGACCAAAGAAATTAAACAAGGAAACAATATTTAAAGTTAAAAATAACATTTTCTTTGAAATACCATATACATTTTGACACAAAACGCAATCGGTTTGTTCAGCACTAAAGGGAAACGTTCGATTAATAACTCAATTTTAACACTATAATACTTTGCAGTAGGTATTATCCATCCATTCTACTAACATATATTTCAATGAACATGGTTTAACAGTCCTGATTAACAAAAACATACCAACTTTGTAACAAGATCACTAAGACATATTGAGCTGTGACAAAAGCATGACAGTTATGGCACAAGCATAATAATATAATAATAAATATGGATCTATACATATACACACATACTCTGCTTTGGAATAACTTAAGACAATATATAGCAAACTTTTGCATATAGGCAAAGCAATACAAGCAATTAAATACAGTTCATATACAGCGATACAAATATATTCTCTGATATATCTGGACTCCTAAGAATAAAAACTGAAAAGGATTGGCAAAATATAGATTTTTTACTCTCTCTGAAGTGAATGATTTTTTATTTCTATTTTTAATGAAACACCTAAGTGTAATTACATGTGTACTATATGTATGGGGAATCATTTCTAAGTTTATTGGAACATTGGACATATTGGGAACCTTTGTTTTAAAACTATAGTTTAAATATATTTTCATCATTGTACCTGAAATAATTCCTGTTTAATCACATCCCTGCTGCTCAGTGATTATGTAATTAATTACATATTTGTATATTACATTTATTCATGTATTAACTTTTTTTAAATATATATATTAAGTCCGACATTTAACTTCCGTCTTGCAGAGGTAGTTCTAATAGAAAGAAATTGTAAAAAAACAGCAACATAATAATTATAAGTGAAAAATAACTTAATCACACAATAGATAAACATTCAAGGAGAGTTGCTTTTTGTTTCATCAGACTCCTGGTGAGAAAGCAAACAATTGCCAAAAAAGGTTAAAGGGCACATAATATGCAAAATACACTTTTTAATGTTTTTTCAACATAAATATGGGTCCCCGGTTTTTCTAGAGCCTCCAAAAGTATGAGAAAAAACGACCCTCTTTCTTTTTATCCAACACCACATGTCTGAAAACATATGTTCAAAAACCACAGTCAGATTTTTCTCCCCTTATGACGTCATAAGTATAAAAAAATCTCCAGTTTCTAGAAGTAATCCACATTACAATTTTGAACCTGAAAATGAACATTATATGTGACCTTTAAAATAATATGTTGTTTAATCATTAACAAAGTCTGATTCATCTCTTAATCAAATTATAAAAACTTATTACACATTTTTCTTTTCAACTGTTTCATAAAAATGTCTGGGAAACTTTAATATTTGCATATAAAAAATATGCAAATATTTGTTTAATAAAAAAAAACAGAACAATATTTAACATTTCCATCCCTCCTTTTTGGTTTATAAAGATTACTGCATTTACTGTAGGAGCACATGGATCATTAGAATTCATGTTTCAGTGGTTAGGGGTCATATCACAAGAGCATGTTCAACTCCTAAGGGAAGCTATTTTTATGTCCTATCCATTTTCCTTACTGGGTCGATCGTAATGAGAGGAAGCCTCAGAACTCCGGGGAGGGGACTGACGCTTTCGTTTGGTTTTTCAGCACAAGATATTGATTTTTAAATCCAGGTTGTTATATGTTATTAAACTACATACATTTGTGTTATATGTCATCTTTTTTTTTAAAGACAAATTGATTAATTGAAAAATGTTGAAAGGTTAATCGTTTTTTGCATCATTTCCCAGTAAAATTACCTGAAGCAAGCTAAACTCAATGCCTTTTCTTGCATATTTTCTCTCATTTTCGGGACGCATAAAACAAACATGGAAATGGACTGCATTCATATAAAGACACATCTTTTCTGGCTTAATCTCTTTTCAAACACTGCTCCTAAAAAAACCTGAATTCACTCGATAAAGACCAGGCTAAAGCATTTGGCACAAGCTTGGAAGCATTATTCAACGCATGAATGAAATAATATCAGTTCCTTCACTCAATGCAAAAGGATTCTGTAATGCTGATATGAACAGTTTTGGCTGCAGACTGTGCCAGTATCGTCTGAATGGATGTTAACCGGCACAAGTAAATGCGCTAAAGGACGTAGAACCTTTTAGTCCTACACTGCATAATAACACATTGCCCCTGAATATCCAATAATAATCATACAATTTCAGTGAGGGAAAACTACAGCTCAAAGGGTATCTAGAGCTGTGTTTGTATGAATATTGTGAATAAATTTATTTATTATGTAGGTGATAAGGTTTTCATCATTATCTACTACTATTTTCTTGCTTACTTCCCAATTGGAGCTATATATAATACTTTGTACTATCCGCTTCAACTTGCCACACAGGCACTACACCTACATTCAATCCCTTCAGTCACACGGCTCCTTATATCTGGGGTCATGTGTGTTGTCACAGGACATGATCCGTGGGCTTTCTGCTCCGAGGTATGCAAGGTATTTAAACTAAAATTATTTGGGGGGAGTGCAGAGGCTGTTTATGCACTAAAGTTTTATATAGGCCCCCCATTGTTTACATACGGTTGTGTTTACATACCAGTTTACAGAGCCTAGGCTGTGTATCAACACTAGGGTTTTTTTTTTTTTTTACCACGGAGGAGGTAGCGGATCATAAGGAGATATTCACTGACTTTGACAAAGACTGATTGTGACAGCAAGCGTTCTCCAGAATCACTGACACCACCTTTAAGTCTTCAATTGATCTATTGTGTGTCATTCTTATATTCAATATTGTTGGTTAAAAATGTACTTGTAACATTTTAATGATTACGCTGCATGTAAACAGAGAGGGAATCCATAACCGACCCACATCTACTGGAAAGTGCACAGGCTGAAGTACAAGCAAATAAAATATTCCATCTTCCACAAAGAAAGCAGGAAGACTTAAATCAAAAATAGCAAATACGGTCTGTTAAGTAAATACATATAAATATATAGTTTGCTTACCTAAATTTGGCACCAAATAAAAAACATTGTTTATTAGCTTATAAAATGTGCAGAAAGTGCAGAAGCACATGGAAGACAATGATAAATCAAACAAGCTAAATGCATTGCACAAAAGAAACAAGCTTTTCCGTTCGTGCACAGCTTATTGCAGAATAAATTAGGTATGTCTTTTTACATTATAACGGCTACCATCAACTATAACTCTTTCCTGAAAGCAGGATTTATATACAATCTGCTTATTTATTTTATACATATTCACAACTTAGGTGTAATATCCGGTATATATTATGTTTCACACACTTTGTATTTTCTAACACATCAAAATCTATCCACTAGAGGGCACTGTCCACAAAGAAAAGTGAGATTTCCTTTGAGGTGATATCATTTTTCAAACAGACATTTTGGAAAGTGTGGCGCATATGACGCGTGTAAACTTGTGTTTTTAGGTTTCTAATGTTAGATCGAATGCAGTTTCAACGCAAGATTGATTGAGGGATTGAAAAAGAAGACATTGGGGGCGCCCTTAGCTCAGTTGGTAGGGCGTCCCCCCCATGGGCCTCGGCCAGCAGCGGACCCGGGTTCGATTCCAGCCCGCGGTCGTTCTCTGCATGTCACTCCCCTCTCTGCCCCATTTCAACTCTGTCTCTACACTATCAATAAAGCATAAAAAAGCCCAAAAAAAATTTAAAAAAGAAAAGAAAAAGAAGACATAGACATAAACTCATAGATAAGAAAAAGTTTGGCAGGTAAACTGTGCAGTGTTTTTCAAAAGCTGGCAACGGAAATGTTCTGTAAACAAACAAATCGGGCAGGAGGGGGCTTGCCTGGCATCAATTGTTGTATTGTTTGAAGCCCTTGTTGATCAGGGTGGGACAGCGTGTGCACATGAGTTTCATATACACTCAGTCACAGGACGGTGGCACCGTTTCAGAAAAAAAAAACATCCTCTGGGAATCATTGTGAAGTATTTTCTGACACCCCTCCCATTTCTGCTCATCAACCAATCAGCTACAGCGCAGTTTGGCCAGGAAGTAGGCCACGCTGAGGAAGATCCACACCACCAGTAGGTTGGGCGTGAGGGCCAGAAGGGGCAGCGAGTAGAGGAGGCTGGGGTCCAGGCGGAAGTCACGCACGGGCAGCAAGCCACTGAGGTTCTTCTGGATCACCCCCTCCCTCGTGCCAACGCTGCCCAGTCACGGCAAGAGGAAGTAGAAGGGGAAGTGGATGTGGAAACAGCCAAAAAAAGGGTTGGCGCAAAAGGGAGAAAAAAAAATGATAAAATGGAAATAAAAAAGTGTTGGGAGGAAATCAAAAGGGATAATGGAAGAATTGCATGATGGGAAGTGAAGTATAGAGCAAGGGAGGAAGCAGGAAGTAATAAAGCCAAAAATAAAAAGCCAATGGCATGTACAGCATGATCACAAGCACACATGTGGAAATGGCAAAAAATAAAAAGTGACACCGGCGGATAAAAAAACAGCGTTTCCATGGTAGACGGAAAAATGTATAGGAATTGTGAAAGTAGTTTTTTGAAAAATCAGGTGGCAGTCACAAGGAAATGGATACGAATCACAAACCGATGAGAAGATGAATTCATAACAAGTCGCACACACACAGAGGAAGAGGAAAAAAGACAAAGAGGAAAAAAGAGAGAAATTAAGAAAGATGTATTTCAGCAGAAAATAAATAGGAAAGATAAGATAAGGAAACACAGCAATGGCTCTCCATGTTTATAACGCTCTAAGACATGGGGTGAAGAGGGAGGAATTAAATGGATTTGGTATCATTTTGAAGTAGTTTCCACTCTGGATCGGGAACTTTATACAAAATGCATGCAGCTAGTAGGGCTGGGTATAGAAGTTTGATACGTTTTTGGTATTGATATCGGTATCTGTATCAATATAGAAAACTTTAGAACAGTACACAGCCAGCCCTAGCAGCTAAATATGCTAACAATGAAAACATGCAGTAGAAAAGTAAAAATGTATATTTAAGAGTATGGATAAGAGGGTCAATGAAAGGGAATGTTTGGAGGGGGAGGGTTTATAGTATTGCCAAGCCCTTTTCCCATCATGCACCACAGCTCAAACAAAGCAATTACTGTAAATATGATTTTAAAAAGCTGCGTTCATGCTCATCGACTGAGGAGAGCAGAGCCAGAGGAGGAGAGAATGGAGAGAAGAGGTGAAGAGTTGTCGTAACATGCCAGGATCAGTGTAAAAGACTGCAACTTTATTGAGCACTTGGACAAGACAGGGGCAGCCTAATACAGCTTACTACAACATCAAAATCACATAGATAGTTCAACCCCCACCGCAAAGATACAAATACTCAAATTTCTTGAAGCTTTTTCTGTCCCCGCCGAGAACAAAATCACATTTTCAGAAAAGCTTTGTAACAACATGGATCAATAACTATAAAAGCTCTGTGTCTGAACATGAATTCCCTCATGTGCACTGTAATTCCTCTGTCTCCTCTCTTGTATTTTTACGATACTGGACATATTATTTCTTTTTTGAACCCGATGTAGTGATCTTATTTGCTGGTTTTACCTGTTTTAGTGTGTTTTTATTTTTACTGTATCTATTGTTATTGTGCGTTTTTGCGTTTCTCAACTTCTAAATCAACTTTACTTTCCATAATCATTATGGATATTTTCAGCAACATGCCGAAAATGCATTTTGTAAGACCTGTAAATAGTATTCATAGATTTGTAAAATGAAAAAAAAAATCTAACTTATACAAGGTAAACTAAATCTTTCTTTACACCCTTATACTAAGCAAGGAAAGGAGAAAATCGTAAAGGAAATAATAAAGAAAAAGTAGCATATCTATCCCTCATAGCCGGTTGGCAACTCAGGCTCTGAAACGGCTTTGAAGAAAAGGAAAGACAAGACAAGACAAGACAATGTTGGGTGGACAGACATAACAGATTCATGGACAAGAGGACGTACAGACGGACAAAACAAGCACACAAGGCAAAGTATGATCCCCTCTGAATATCTATCAGTTAGGTACCTCCCTTCTCTAGACCCAAAGTCAACATAATGTGAACCTTTTTGACAAGAGTCTGGTGAAGTGAGTGACCAACTGAATATCGAAATATTCAAGTATCCCCCCTACCAATCTTTGAGATAAACTTACAAGATCTAGATAGTTTATATTCACAGAGGATGCAGGCAATGATGAGAGATTACAAATCACACGTGGGCAAAACTTCACTTTCCAAACTTTCTATAATCATATAACTATAATTATAATCTATTAAAAAAATGTATATATATAAAATGAAAAAAGGTTGCATCCAAAATCTGTTCTGTAAAGACTTTGGACAAAACAATTAAATAAAGATTTTTAATTGTGGCCTTATCAAACATCTAGAGTTTTTGTTTATAAAAAAGATTAAAACATACACATAATTATTTAGATATTGCTAGATTTGCAAATTCATTTAAACATCTCTGAAAAGAAAAATTTAAACACCTCAAATAATTGTTTTAATGTCAGTAATATAAACTGGCAAAGTTTCAAGATGATAAGCAACATATTTGACCCTATTCACCTGCAAGAAACTATGTGTAAAATACTGCCAAATGAAAAGAATCAATGGGTAAATAATATAGTAGACACAAAGGAACCAATATGAATATATCTTGGTTGTTTTTGACCTGTCTGGGAGATTCTTTTTGCCAATGTGTGATTTTGATTTGCATTCAGGCAGTGTGAGTGGGTCCTACCTGCGCATACAGTCGAGGGCCTGGGTGAAGACCTGTGGGGCCATGCCGTGCTCGTGCTGCAGGATCAGGCACTGCTCCAGGGTCACAGACATGGCCGTGCGGTCTTTGGCGCTTTTGCAGCTGGTGAAACGCACGCCGTTCAGCCGCCGACAGATCTGAGTCGGAGAGCGATTAAATATCTTGTTTAGATAGACAGACAGACAGACAGACAGACAGACAGACAGACAGACAGACAGACAGACAGACAGACAGACAGACAGACAGACAGACAGACAGACAGACAGACACATAGATAGATAGATGGATAGATGGATAGATAGATGTGTTTGATACACAACAGAGCAGAGAGGTCACCTCGGCCGCCTGCCACAGGATGTCCACGTTCTTGTTTTTCCTGGCGTGGACATTCTGCCCCAGAAACCTCAGCAGCTCAGGGAGACACGTCTGAGAGCGTGACCGAGGGAGGCCTGACAAAGGATGAAAATGAAAACTGATGAATAAATGAGTAAAAGTATCACAACGTACAACAATATCTGATGAATGTATTTAAAACATTGAGGAAAAGTACTCAATGTGCCTAAAATCGGCCCATTTCTAACTTAGGTTTTTGATGGTCTTTAATACTCACAGTCCTCAGGCAGGACTTCTTTGAACTGTTCGTAGTACGAGTTCAGCCTGGACAGACTCTCCACGTTAATAATCTCCTGCAGGGAAGTGTCACCAAACCTGAAGATAGACACACACATTTATCTCCCATGAAGTTACAAGAGAAATCCAAAATTGAAAAAACAAAACAACAAAAAGACGCTTCAGAAGCCCCCTCACTTCTCAGCGAGCGTCTGCTGCTCGTTGATGCCCACGTTGAAGTGTACTGGCTGGACCCTGAGCAGCATGCCGCTCTGGATCTCCCGCGGCAACGCGTCAAACATGGCGCCCGGCAACGGGATGCGCACGTTGAAGCCGTCTCTGTTCCCCGTGATGATGGGCAGCATGTCTGGGGCCGAGCTGCCGGTGGCCTGGGTCACCTTTCAACACGCAGGGAAATGACCTCGTTTTATTCAATGAACAGTCCTAAACTTCAAGATACTCAGTTTGGTATCATATACAAAGAAGAATAGCATCAAATATTCTCTCACATTTCTTATATAAAAATACAAATTTCAATGAAAGTGTCTACCTTAAAGGTGACGTTACGAAGATCCATGATGCCCACGCTCATGTCCTCCAACATCGCCAACTCCTCTCCTAAGAACACATACATAGTCAGCGTGGATAATGTGTGTGTGTGTGTGTGTGTGTATGTGTGCATGTGTGTGTGTGTGTGTGTGATTGTGTACCATAGGTGCTGAGCAGAGACTCGGACTGAGCGAGCAGGCCGATGGTGTAGAGCTGTCGGAGGAAGCCGTTGTCGCGGAGACAGTTCCTCAGTTTGATAATAAAGCCACAGATGAGAGCGGTGAGCTGTCACACAAACACAATCACACACACACACACACACACACACACACACACACACACACACACACACACACACACACACACACACACACACACACACACACACACACACACACACACACACACACACACACACACACACACACACACACACACACACACACACATCAAAATCAACTTAACTGAACAACATATGTCACATGGACAAAATGAGTTACTTAATGTCTGCCTGACAAAGTGTCAAAAGTTGTCAAAGTGCTGAATTCCCGGATAAAGTACAAAATAATAATACGAATAAAGTATTCGTATTATTATGGGCACAAGACACATTTACATATATTTTTATCAAAATTCATTTGAAAGGATGAAGAAGGATGATTAACAATTAAATAAAAAGTAATATTTAAGGCATCTGAGTACATATCAACAGTGGTAGTGCGAGATGATCACATGTTGCGGTCTAAATGATCTGATATTGGTTGACTTTTTTCTCCGTGTCCAAGAATCTTTGCTATTTTTTACAAGTGAGGCAGCACAGATCTCTAATGTCAGTGAAATATTACTGTTACTGTAACTGAGCCAAAGGTACACAACTAAAGGGTTGTAAGAATGAAATCCAGTGGGAACATATCCTATTTTTGGCCCAAAGACCAGACATTTTCAGTCTAACCTTCTTTTATTTATCCTATTTTCTTTTACATGCCCTTACTCAAACCTTTGTCAGTGATTCTGGAGAATGCTAAGTTCTATAGAAGGGCATGTTGCTAGCTACTATGGGCCCCTTTGTTTACATTTAATTCGTCAAAATACCAATTTACAAGTGTTTTAACACTTGATGTTTTTTCAGAGCACACACAGTAAGGGTAGGTAACCGAGGATCATGTGGAAATATTCACAGATTTTTTACAAAAAGTGATTTGGTCAACAGGTGGAATCAGAATCACTGACTCCACCTTCAATGGTCTCATAAATACTGTAAAAAACACTGACTGCTGGACAGTTATACCCTTGCTGATAAAGCTGCTGTGAATGTTTGTGTGCTGGTACCGTCTGGCAGAAGACCACATCGCGGCGGTACTGCAGGGACAGGTCCATGGCTATGGTGGGAGCGCTGTCCTGCATCAGTAGGAATACCATGGACTTCTTGGCCGTGTCACTCATCATGGCAACGCACTCAGTGAGCGTGGTGAGGAGTGGGTACAACGCCTCGCTCCACTCGCCTAAAACACACACACAGGCGCACACACACAGAAAGTGTTAATGCTTTGCCGATGTTTAACAAAACAAACTCTGCACCACTAATCCCTAACCATTACCAATAATGCCACATTCAATAGATTTATGAGCAAAATTTGATCTTTTAAGGCGAAAAACATTGGATTGTCTTTTCAAGCACTGGTCAATTTAGTCTATTTTGCTTCCATAACTTGTCTTCTGTCATGCTAGGATAAATACATTGTCCAAAATGTTAAATTAAAAAAATTGCAAAGAGAAATATTACCGATGGAACAGAGAGACAACAGGGAAAGCAAAATAGCTGACACACAGAGAGAGAAAGCTCCAGAACAAGTCTTGTCAAATTTAGTTTTTTTTATTATCCAATATTTTCCCACAGGACAATTTCTACTAATCCAGCCAGCTGCCACTTCTCTAACGGACACATTGTTTAAAAGGAGAGAAGAATTGAAACTATTACATGTTCCCTTGAGGGAAATCACTTCGCTGCAGCTAAATAGAAACCAAAAATGTTTAATAACTGGTCAATTATTGTTTTTGTACAGTCACTTCATCATGAGTCTGTATTGTGTAGGACCTAAGGGTGGACGAGGCAGAGAAGCTATGGGTGGGACAGCAGCTCTTACCTGGGTACGCTTCCTCAGCACTGGGGCTCCCATCTGGAAGAGGGGATGGAGGTGCAACATGCATGATTAGCAGGGCGCTGGAAGCCACACAGGGCAGCAAAGACACACATACAATACACTAGGCGCACCGGGGGTCAAACATCTTTCCAGAACAAACATTAAACTTATGTGAAAAGGTTTGTCTTTTAGGCAGTTAAGGTGAGACACGGCAGGCAAAAACTTAATTTTTTTAAGCCCTGGTCAATTGAGATTTTTGTCTATGTTGTGTCTCGCCTTACGCCTAAGTAAAGGCGTGGATAGACATGTGACCCCTGGTCCAGTACAACATGTAGAAAAAGCACAAAAATCTCAGATACAACAGTTAGCTGGAGGACTGGGCTGTGTTCAGCCACAAAGCAGCAATGGCAGCACTTACACTGGCAAAGATGGAAAGTTAAAAGCTGTTTTGCAATGTTCTGTTCAGTCATTCTTAAACATTATGAACTGTAGTGTAGACGGACTCGAGGGACAAAAACTATAACGATTAAAAGATTACACATGAACACGAAGCAGTTTTCCTGGAGGAGTCATTTAAAAAATACACATTTTTGATGAATAACACAAGAAAGATATGTTTATGACGTCTTATCTTGAAGTTAATAAAACAATGCAATTAGAAGAAAAGTGATGAGAAAATAGGAGAGGAAGAAAAGAACGTAAAGTATGAAATGAATGAAACCTACAGGATTCTTGTTGGGGACTGGGAGGACGTGCAGTGGAGAGGGCGGGCGGAGAAGAGGAAGAGGATGGAGGTGGTGATGATGATGATGGTAATGATGAAGGTTCCTGTGAAGAACCTTCTGGGTTGATCCAGAAAGCTCGTCTTTTTTCGTCACCTTGTTACAGCCACACACGGCAGTGTTTATTTATACTTCTAGAATGTATTCAATGTCAATTCCTTTCTATAAATATCAAGTAATGTTGAAGTTAATTTCCTTTTTTTGTTTTTAATTAAAAAAATGTATGGAGGTACATACCTAAGTGAACTGCCCCCCTTCTAAAGGTGGAGTCGGTGATTCTGGAGAATGCTTCTTGTCAAAATCAGTTAATATCTCCTCATGATCCGCTACCTGTCAGTACTGTGTGTGTGCTGAAATAAAAACCTGGTTTAATACACAGCATAGGCTCTGTAAACTGGTATGTAAACAAAATGGGGCCAACCATTGCTAGCAACATGCCCATGTACAGAGCCTAGGCTGTGCATTAACACTGGCTGTCTTTTCAGCACAAACACAGTACGGACAGGCAGCGGATCGTGAGGAGATATTCACTGATTTTGACAGAAAATAGTTTTGACTACAAACATTATCCAGAATTTCAGACTCCACCTTTAAATGATGAGGTCAACAAAAGTTATTTCCAACATATTTAAAACAACTAAAGCATGCAAAATGAAAAGCAGATAATTTAAAGAGCTTGTTTGAATGTGTGTTGCAAACATTTGGATTGCGTCACAGAATATTTTGGTCTGTATAAAAAAACAAAACAATGCACTGCCATCCAGAACAAAGAAATATGAAAGTTTTGGTCAATACCAACAGGTACAACCTCTGGACAGAAGATTGTCCATGACATCCCTGCCAAACCTTCCATGTTTAGGCACATTTCTGCCTTGAAAAGTAAAAAAACAAAAAATAACAAAGGCAGAAACACAAATTTATATTCATAGTGTGTGTTACCTTTCTTGCTGGCACCGCCCTGCAGGTCAGACTGGGCACTGTCCAGGCTGCTGCAGCTGGGTCTCCTCTCCTTCTGCAATAGCTTGTCGACACGCTCGATGATGCACTCCAGAGACTTATCCACATTCACCCAAACCTTCTCCTGCATCAACAATTACACATGAGACCAAATGAAAGGGCTGATAGAGAAGTTACAGCAGGGCTAAAATAATGAGGCCAGAGGGGGGTAGAGGATACACAAGAGATGAGATATATGCAAATGAGGGGGCACGCCACAAATTTGCTTAACAAAGATTTATGTAATGAAGGGAAATTTAGAGCAGAGGCTTTATTACATAACTACAAACTCTTTATGGACATATTTACAGCTATACTATAATATCAAGTTTGAACTAATAGGATTATGCAAAATCATTTTAGTCTTGCACAGTTGAGACTCTAAATATAAAATATTATAACTGGCAAAAAAACCTGGCCAAAAGACCTGCTACAATGCACTAACATTCATTAAAAAGGGTATATTTATTCCTAACATACCCACTCCTCTTCATGCCAGTCCACCGCCAGTGAGGACCGACTGGTGCTACTGCTACCGCTCCACTTGGCGAGCAGCGTGTCCTGGTCGTTGCGGAGGACTACTTGTTCAGAGTCGGCGGAGGGAGACGCTTTGGAGGCAATGTACTCGGGCCGTGCTGCGTTCAGGGCCTGGATGGCCGAAGCCAGAAGCTTACAGTCGCACACCGTCACCAGCTGACGAGTCTGAGAGATGGGGAAACAGGAGTCAGTCCAAAACAACATTAATGCTGGGAAAAAATCATTTCCCAGCATAAGTGCTCCTGAATTACATATGGCATCCTAACCTTGTCAGCCAGAATAGCGAGCGTTCTCTCCAGCCCGCTGGCAGATCGGTCTTTGGCGGCTCGGGACAGCCTCTCGGCGTAGTAGCTGACCTGCGTCTTCAGTGTGTTGATGTGGGCAATGATCTCTTTTGCTCTGACTATGTCCTGGGGTATGTAGACGATGGACTGCGAGCTGGACAGGGCGCTGCTGCAGAGAGAAAATATGCCATGGTTTAGCGGCATATATGGTCAGAGTGTATGCAGATGACACTCTATCATATCCTCAAAATTCAAAAAAAGTTGTAGGAGCCAATATAATTTTATTCCCATTGAGGGGAATAATACAACCCTACTTAAATGACAACTTTGTTACAGACATTAACTGACAAAGACACAGCATTTTTTCATGCACATGCCTGTTCTTTACAACAGTCCTAAACAGTGCTACATACACAAAGACAAAGAGAAACTGACTTTAGGGGGTTTTGACACTGTTCACTTTGGACATTCAGATGGATCTTTAAGATAATTTACTATGTTCTTAATCAATATTTTGATGTTTTTTGAGTGTTAATATGTGATAGCAATGAATGAATTTACAAAATGAGCAGTATCTCAACAGACTACTATGGGTTCCATATATTGAGAAATTTGAGTGTCTTTTAAACAACACTGTTAATACCAGATGCATCATGTGTCATTATTTCTTGATGTGAGCAACCTACTCACCAGTTCCTCCAGCGTGCTTGTTAAACGTTATTGACAGCTCAAAGCAACTGTATTTTATATGTGGCAGTGAGAGGCAAACAATGTACAAACAAATGAAAAAACACACAAAGCCGTGCAACAACTCACCATTCCTCCTCATAAACGCTGATCAGAAAAGTAACAAAAACAAAATTAAGAAGGAGGCCAAAGAACTGAACTGTAGAATTAAAGCAATAGTTGAAGAAACAATGCATTTATTCATATCTTAAATGTAAAAATGACCACAGGGAAGCAAAACTTTGATGCAAAATAATTCCATATGGATCAAAATAATCCATTTCCAATTCAAATAATGAATAAAGCAACAATATTAAAGGAAGGGAAACATGCTAATATGATTTTCTTTCTTTCATTCACCTATTAGATGGTCATTTATGTTCAATAAAGACCGTTTTTCAAACTTACTGTTTCTTTGCCTCCTCAAACTTTAGGATGAGTTTCCTCAAACCGCTGTTTTTGAAACCTTGGCAGTGAGCCGCAGGAGCTCCGATCGTTATGACATCATACGTGTGTTCTGCAGAGTGGAGATTTCAGAGATTTGTTTAAATAGAAATGACAAAAAAAACATTGAGAATCAAGAATCAAATAGATTTGGACAATCATGATTGCCCTAGTATTTAGGAATGCAAAATGTCCATTTTTCTCACCAAAGCCTAGCTCATCCTGCACTCTCATCCTCTGAACGTGCAGGTTGGTGGGCATGAACTCCAGCTTCCTCTCTGCCTTAAGGTTGCTGGCTTTAAACGATGGACCTGGTGTATGTACAGGAAAAGAAGAAGAAGAACAGGGCGGACATAGATTATACATGTGACAAACAGAACATGATGCATTGATGTAGCTTGCTTTGAAGACACGTCTTAGTTACCTCTGTAGTTGTTGAGGTCCGTCAGCGTTTCCTGGTAGGCCAGTATTATGGTCTGGTACTGGGAGACGATCTGTCGCCGCAGATTCTCCCAGCAGGGCGATAACTCTCCAAGCTCCTCCAGCTCACACACCCTGGACACACAGACAGAAACTCTGTTTTATCCACAAGTATGTGAAATAAGTAATTATTAAAATATGCCTGATTAAAAAAGTTGATTGAATTTCATGAATATAGACAAAGTTTATTTAAAATTATTTTCAGTTTCATGCTCATTTTAGCTTCTCAATTGTGAGAATTTGCTGCTTTTCTTGACTTGGCATGTGTGTTCTTGTACCTTGCTGCGTCCTCCTCCAGCAAAAGCTTGACAAACTGTCTGGGGATGTTTAAAGAGAGGACACTCTCGGCCATTTGCTCCAGCACCCGAAGGTGGTTCCCGTCTGTCGTAGGGAAGCGGTACATCCTGGACATGGTACCTCCAAACACTGAAGCCAGAGGTTAAATCAAATTAAATCGGAGATATTAGATTCAATCAGAATGAAGTTTAGTTCTACACAGTGTAGGCTCTGTAAACTGGAATGAAAACAAAAGATATTTAAACAAATAGGGGCCCCAATGTAGCTAGCAATAGGCCCGTTTACAGGGCCTAGGCTGTGTATTGACAGTGGATTTATTTTTCAGTGCACATACTGTACGGACCTGGAGCGGATTGTGAGGAGATATTCACAGATTTTGAGAAAAAGCGATTTTGACAACAAGCATAGATAGATAGATAGATAGATAGATAGCTTTATTGTCATATGCACCGTTACAGCACAATGAAATTTGCCTTTTCAGTACACACCTCTCCAAGAAACATACAAGACAGTGACAATAACATGGGTGGACAGGAGATAGTGTAACTGCAGGGTCGCAGCGGTGCCGCGCCCCTCTTTCATAGGAGGAAAAGGAGAACAACAGGAAAGATAGGTCAAAAAAATGCAAATCTCGAACTACGTTCCTTATGGGAGCGCAGTGCGTGATCAGTGAAAAACCACCTTAGCACAAATAAGCAACATGATAAACACCACAGACAATAAGACTCGTAGACAATGCACATTAAAGGAACGGGTTAGGGCTTTATGGGAAGGTAGGTGTCACAGCCCAGGCACCAGGGGGCGTACGCAGCCGGCAGGCGCCCCGCCCGCAGCTTCCGGTCCGCAACGAGGGAGGGAGAGGGGGGACATTCACAAGAATCGCTGACTCCACCTTTAATAAACCTCTTTCTTCTGCAGACAAATGCATGTCCAAGAATGTATTCCTTCCACCAAATAACATTCAAAAGGAAATGATTTTTGTAGTTTTTTTATGTTAGGTTCTGCACATGCCACTTGTCATACCTGAGCGCAGCAGAGTGTCTTTGCATAGCGAGGCGTATTTGATACGCACTCCCATCGACTCTGTGAGGCTCTCGTCAACAGGCAGCATGGTCTGCATGACACACACACACACGCACACACACACACACACACACACACACGCACACTGGTGTTACACAACAGGTAAACAATCACCTCCTCGGGGCCTGTCCACTCTCAAACCTACGCCACACTCTAAACCACTCTGACAATGCTCCTATACAGAGCTAAATGCCCCGTGAGGCTGTGTGACATGTTTATTATGACAGAAAGCAGGTTAGGTCGAATTACAGAGCACTATATACAGGAAGCCGCAGAGACACACGTAAAACACATTTCTCTTTTATATTAATTCAGAGATGGACGTCAACATCCGGATACGAGACTCACTGCTGGAAAATAACTGAAATAATAAAACAATAGCATATCATCCAGTCCCATTAAAGCAATGCATATGTAACTCTTGCTTTACCCAAAACGAGATTTTAGATTTTTTTAAAGAGATGCAAATGTACACATTAATTAGTTAGACATTGCCAAATTGGCATATTTATTCATTTATTTCCAATACAATTGTAATACAAAAACAATTGTTTTAATGTAAGTTATCAACTGGCAAAGTTTAATGATGTTATCTATCAGTTAAGAATCTTACACTATTCACCTGCAGTGTAAACTGGGCTCAGTCATTACCATATTAGAGATCATACGTAAAGACCAGATACCGAACACTAAGGGACTTTATTTTGAAAAATAAAGTGCCTCTCACCCGGCCGTTGATGCTGTCTGGCAGGCGGCCCACAGACATCCTCTGATCCGCTCTCTCCTCCATCTGCCAGGCTGCTATGGAGACGTTTCCCACCCGCTGGTTCTCTGCTGATCTGGAACACACAAACACATTTACTGCATTTATTTCACATGTGAATGCATTATCTCTTTTTATTATCTATCAATCTGTAATATATTGTTGGGATTCTTTGTTTTAGTCTACAAAACAGTGAATAAACTAATAATTCATACAAATTTTAAGTAACAAAACCTAAAATATAAGTATTTTATTGCTCAATGAAAACAATTTCAGCAGACTGTATTCCTACAAAAAGGATATAGAGAAATGTATGACTTTGAATTCTTAGATGAGAATGTACATCCACTTGTTTTGTCAGTGGAACCAACAATCTTACACTACATGCTGACATTCTCGCAAATCAAGTGGTTGAAGGAATGTAACATTTTCTGCATATAAAGCAACAGATTTCTTCATATGTATATTGTAGATTCTTTGGATCAACACAAATGTTTAAACACAAATTAAAAAGACTAGGGTGCATACTGTTATTAAGAACATATGTATGAATATCTATGAATAATAAAAGGACTTTACTTTGTTTAATACAATATGAAGAATTTACAAGTGTGTGTGTGTGTGTTACCTTAGTTCGAGCAGTAATCTGTGGCTCCTCTCTTGCAACAACTCCTTCACAGGAAAGAGTGCAGAGCCCAACATGTACATCTAGAAAAGAGACAGGAAGACGTTGTATATGCGAAAGATTTGTTCATATACAGCTACTCCTTTTTCTCTTCTTAACTACTGTGAAGTGTGAATATGTTTTACCGTGCCCTGCGAGCGGTCCTTGACATCATAGACAGCCACTTTGACCTGTGTCTGCTGGTTGATGTTGGACTCCTGGAAGAAGGCAATGCTGCTGAGGAAGATAGGGTTACTGGTTCCCTGTGGATGGAGAAACAATTGTATTCAATTGTTTTTCATGCTGGACATATTTTGTTTACAGCATCTGATTAATGAGGGATATGTTCATCAGATATAATAGCTATAATTTAGTTATTTACCAAAGCTTTATACAGAGTTTTTACATTTCACAAGTATGCACTTTTGAAGTTAAATTGACAGGTTAAACGATCCATCAATTAGGGTTAGGGTTAGGGTTGGATACTAATGTTTTTTGGTGCATTGGTCAACAAAACCAACCATTTGACAAGAGCATTCTATAAACAAAACGGTTTCAGAAGTTAATTAAGAAAATAATCATTAGTTGCAAATTTATATCGAAATCTGTCTTAAAGCATTGATTATGATTATGCTCAAAATATTTATGATGACTCATTCTGCACTCCACATCGTTAGTTTGTGGATCATAGAGAGAGATTTCAAGAGGTTGGAGGTCGGTCTGTATGTAGGCGATGTAGGTGGAGACAAAGAGTCAGCCAAATCCCATTATGGGGTCAGATTATTCTCTCACAGCCATGTTTTTGTGTGTGAGGACTCTGACCTCGATGACCTCTGTCTGGGCGTGTTTGGTCCAGAAGGCCTGTGGCGGCGTGGTGCAGCTCACTGCTACAAAGCTGTTGGGTTTACGATCCAAGGCCGGAGTCAGCAGGTCTGTGCAGGCTGCAGAAGAATACACACACACACACACACACAAATATACGCACACGCACACAAACACACAGGTCAACACAGGAACAAGCCCATTGCAAGCAATTATTGATGAGCACCAGAGGAGCTACAGCTAAATTCCTGAGATGTTTCTCACCCACGCTGAATTCCAGCACCGGCTCATCGGGGTCCTGACTGTTTCCTGGGATTAAAAATACAAACAAACAAATTACACAATTTGCAGCACAGTCAGTAATTTCAAGTACATTTACTAGTACTGCACTAAAATACAATTACGTAGTACATGTACTTTACTGAGGTATTTGCATTGTATGCTATTGTAGACTTCTACTCCGCTCTCTATTTAAAAACTTTAGTAACTTTGCAGATTCAGATTCATAATACAAAATATAAATCAACAAAACATTATTTGTATTCTATATTATTTTAAAATGTTTAGTGTAGTATAAGTAAAAGTAAGTTGCAGCCCTGATCATGATGTTTTCAAAACAACTTCAGCTAAAAAAATGTGTTTGCTCATAAAAAGGGACAAGGTCTGAGTTTATCTATGTAGTCAAAACAGAAGGCAGTATGTCTTTTTATCTCAAGTATCGTTTTAATATTTCTGTTTTGCAATATCTAGTTTGCGTCTTACCTTCATCCACTTGTAGTGAATATGTACATGGGTTCATTCATTCCTTAAGACTTTTGACTCTAAAGTGAATTAAGACTTGGTTTCTGACCAAGCAAAATGTTTGTGTCCCAACCCCCCAACATTTCTCTGTTTGAGCCAAAGCTGTTATCTGTGTTTTCACACCTATCGGTTCCTCTGCTCTGCCAGCCCCAAGACAGGATGTCCCACATGACCCCTGTCTCTTCTGCCATTGGTCAGAAGTCTTATGCTGTTTTCTGATAATAGCAAGTGAGCTGATACAGCTCACCCTCTTCCCTTCAAGCACCATCCGAGGTGTTTCTCTCTTCTCCACGCACCACCCAACAGACTGGGGGTGCCAGTTGCTCTTCTCTACCCACCACCAAACGGTGTGGAGGTACAGCTCTCTTCTTCCCCAACTTCCAGACTGGGAGGGGGAATCCACCAAGTTCTCTGGAGCCGGCAATCAGCCTCTCCACAGTGAAAGACCTGGTGCTGCTCTCTTCTCCTCGCAACCTCAAGGAAGGAGGTCTGCTCTCTGCTCTTCTTCATGCACCATCCGAGGTGCTGAAGCTTCTTCTCCTCTCCTCCACCAAGGGAGGTTGGAGGACGCTCAGCTTGGCCTACCAACAAAGGAGGCTAGCACGCTCTCTCCTGCCTTGCTAACCACCCCAGACCGGGGGTAGCTCAAACTTCTGGACCCCGACTCTCTGCTCTCCCTGATCCAAGCTCTACAACACGGCCTGTTCAAACAGCCGTGAAGCCACTCTCAACCAAAGAGGAACAAGGATCCACCCTGTTGCTCCCAGCAACTAAAGAGGTACCAGGAGAACCAGGAGAACCTGGGAACGAACCAAGCTCCCACAAAGGCCAGACCCTTTAAGAAGAAGAAGAAGAACTACTAAGCTACAACCGTAGCCCAGAGACAACAACGCCAGTTAGCTCGCCGCTACTGAAGAACCAAAGGACCTGCTCAACAGAGCTGCATCACGACCGACCCTGCCAAGCAAAACCCCCATCATGCCACAAAGACCAGTCTCCCAACACTGCAACGAACGCTGTGTAAACATCTGGTATCGTATGAACTACTGGGCTTAGCTTAGCTTAGCAAGAACACATGGCTTAAAAGACTGTTAACTTGGAAATGTATATTTACTGATTTTGAACTGTTCATTGTTACTTTGTAATTGGGTTTACAATACTGTGATATTACCTTGAACTTATTGGTTAGATACCCAAACATTTATGTTGATTTGAATTACCTTTAAAAAGGGACCTTCAACCAAAGGCCCCCCTTTTTGTTTCTCTTCCCCCTCTTCTCCCACCACAGGGAGGAAGGTGTGAAAGACCGGCTAATTTGCATCTACACATACATGCACTCACAGACACAGATACCCACACCCACACACACACACACACACACACACACACACACACACACACACACACTCTCTCTGTGTGCTTTAGTTTTAGTGGTTTTTAAATGTGTTGGATTTTATTTACTTTATGTTAATAAATTACATGCATTTTCTTTTGTAACTAGAAGTTTCTGTCATTCATTTGTGTGAATATTATTGGGAAGTCCGCAACCAACAAGTACAAGAACTCTGGATCCTTCAGTGTTAAGATCATATTACCAAATTTATAATAGTAATTATTTGATTACATTATTTTATGGAAATGATCATTGAGACTAGGATTTATTAATGTTGATTCATTTAACTGAACCTTAAAGTAATCAACATTTGAGAATAAACCATTGATTAAACGAGACAATTTGCTATTATTTTTCCATTCTTAAATGAATGGTGGTGCCCCTTTTGAACTTTAATAAACTATTAAAGTATTATTAATCATCAGATTAATTTCTAATAGCAGAATTAATCTGAACCACCTGTACCCGCTACACACTCTAGAGTGACTAAGTTGTCAATAATGAAGTTACACCAGACTTCATTACATGCTTTCATCAAATATATAAATACTTTTCTATCCGGTTTACTTTGTATAAAAGCTCCATAAAGCATGGACGTCCCGCCCCCCTCACCTGCGAGAGCCAATCCGATCATCTCGTTGGACAGCTCGAAGGTGTTGGCGCGGTAAACCGACCACGGCCTCTGTGTCCGGGAGCCGCTGCGCTCTCTGACCCCCGCCATGTCTGTCCGCCCTCACACACACCCTCACACACTCCCATGTGACGTGCCCCAAAATCTACACAGTTCCACGGCTGCCCCAGGGAAGAGGTTCACCTTCTCTGTACAGAAAAGCGAAGAAGAGAAAAGGAAGGATGGATTAAGATAACATAATTTTATAATTAATTTATAAAACAAACCTTGTTCTGAAATCAATTTAACCAGAACCTTTAAGGTTTTGGTGCAATTCTTCATTTGACATGTTCCTCTTCTGTGCTTATGCGTAAGAAAAAGAAAAGGAGTACAATGCCGCAAAAATAGTTTTATTGGCATTTGGCAGAATATAATTTTTTTATATTTCAGTTTTTCTGTTTTGAAGTAATTTAATATACATTTTATTTAAGTGGTAATTAATTTAAACGTAACATACATTTACTGTCACTGTCATCTTTGATTATAAGCTATAAAGTTCAACTGTGAAATATTTTCATTCAAACGTGTGCAGAAGTTTATGATATTTTAAACAAAGTATTCACATGCCGGTTAGAGATATAAAAGACCCTGCTTATGATTGTCAATTGCTTTATTGTCAGTGGCGATAAACTATACTATACGAGTTAACATACAAACTTTAGAGACAACCTCCCAGTTTAAAAAAAAAAAAAATACAAAACCTAG
The DNA here is from genome assembly GCF_949987685.1 of Ammodytes marinus. Lineage (NCBI taxonomy): Eukaryota > Metazoa > Chordata > Actinopteri > Uranoscopiformes > Ammodytidae > Ammodytes > Ammodytes marinus. Next base: position 10,674,263 of record NC_137228.1, read on the forward strand.
AGTCAATAATGCTAATGGCTCCAAAAAAAGCAAAAGCATGAAAATAACAGAAAGAAGGAACAAGATATAGAAAGTGAGAGAATCATGTAACATCTCAGAATATCAAGTGCAACTTTGAAAGGTCAACTCTAATCTATATTCACATTCGCCACCCACAAAGACAGTACCACATGCTCTGTTTCTGATTTGTATTCTCTCGTTCTGTGCTCATGGTCCATATAAACCCAATTGTATTAACAGGAATCAACAAGGTTTCATGCAATAATTTGCAATCTTCTAACGACCGTCAATCCTTATCTCTTATGCACAAAGAAAAGTTAGTTCAATATATTTAAGAAATAGGTGATCTTTACTTGTTTTGTTCATTCGTGCTGCAGCTATATTGATTTACATAGGCTACAGGATGTGAGAGCAAATATGAATTAATAATGATTTTTTTCAGTTATCCATTAGCGAAAAGTTGCATGTCTACTTCACCCTTGTGACATCAACTCTGTTCTCCAAATTTGAGAAAACTCAGCTAATCCTTCTGCTTCACTTAGTGAAGCAGAAGGATAAATGTGTATCTACAGTTATTTATTTATTTCCTTTTGTATTCATAGACTGGAAAAGACAGAGGCACGTGTCTGTTAGCATGCGACGGAGCACTCAACATCAGCACTATATACAGTATCTCATCTATAGACTGTGCTAGGGTACAGCCTGTGACGCGCACATTTGCATCTTATGTGCCTTGTTATGCTCGCTAGAAGAGCAAGGATCATGCATGATATGTCGATGTTGCAAAGAGACTATAGGTTTTCCTCTTCGACATTATCCATTCTCGCTCCATCTGAGGTCTCTCAGCCACACCAGTTTGCTGCCCAATATACTGTATATTTTTTGTTCCTTTACCTCCTGGTTTTATCCCCCAATCCAACACCTTAATCTTTCGGGATTTAGAAGCTGTCCCACTCTTTGCTGTCACTCCTGTCCCATTTTGTCAAAGAGCAATTAGCCTATTTGCAGCAAAGGGACAGTATGTGGCTCAAACTCTCTATACGAGTATGAGGCAGCATCTCTCTATACGAGGTCTATTTTTGGTAAAATTATGCTCTATTTATTAGTGAAATATGTGTTTCAGTGACTGGGTTTTAGGTAAAAGTTACAGTCTTTCAGTGTTTTTCTGAGGGATTTTTTTTTCTTCATCAGATGAAGCGGGACATTGTAACTGTGGTTCTGGGTTAATAGTTTCTGGCCTACTTTCTTGTACGTGGTCCATGGTGGATCTCCTGGCAGCGCCCAGTATATGTCCCACTTTGGGTCAACTCAGATGCACGTGCCCTACATCTGTCACTGCAAACACATCTGGAGCAAGACCTCAAGTCTTTTTGATGGAAGGAGAATTCATTTTACTCTTTACATTCTACACTTTTGGATATGAGATAGTGTTAAGTAAAGAGCAGATAACACGATGCAACGTTTTAAACTTAAACTGCTTTTTTCCTTTTACATCAGTAATGTAGTTTTAGTGTTAATGAGTAAAAAATAGAGGAAATATCAGAACAAAATACATAATAAGAGTGTTTTCAGTGCACTTGAGAATCTGCACCCCGAAATATTAAAGTCAGCTTTGAATCCCACTCGATAAAGATCCCTCTGTTCCTATCAACATATGACAGGATTTCTTTTGACATCTCTAACCTTTCATTTGGAGCTAACTTGTTTAATTCTGATGTCTTTTTAGCTAGCAATCCGAAATATGTTGAACTGAAGAGAATGCACAAGTCAAGAAGCAAAAGCAAAACTAAGTATGACTACATCTTATCTTTGTCAATCCATCTCCTTCTAATTGAATCGGAAAAACCAAATCATTGCAAAACAAGCTTTCATGAGTTTCTTCTAGGAATGTGCCTACCTCGTTCCTGTAGTGTTTTGTCAATTATCACATTATCAAACCACAAACATGAAAAAAGACGAGACTCTTTGTTCCTCAGCCTGGAAGGAAGATTTCCACTCCCTCAGCCAACTGGAGTCACATTTTCCACTCCTAAAGCCAAAAAACTAAACCAAAAAAAAGCAGTCACAGACACACGCACACACCAAGATCTTTCCTTATCATAACATGAGCTTTTTCTGCACATCATGCGATCTCTCAAGAATATCAACTTCCTATGGGTGGTGGAAGATTTTCAGTCAAACTTTTCAGCAACCAGAATTGGTCAAAAACTCTTTTGTCTACATGTTTTTTTGTGCATTATAATATCACTTTTCATAGTTTCTCGCACCTGAGATTCAGGAAAAATCCTTTTGTGTGCAACCTACAGCAGAGGACAGATTTATCAATAGGGCTGCACAATTAATCGAATTTAATCGAAATTGGAATAGGATCTACTGCAATTTTTAAATGGTAGGAAGGTTCAGTATTTGTTAAAGGGTAAATGTTTGTCAAAATTAAATATTGGCATGCAGAGTTGTCCTGGCCGGTACACATAACATTTTACAGAATTAAGAAAACATCTTTGTTCGCTGCAGATTCCAACAAAAATCACACCAAAATCATTTGAATGTTTTTCAATGAAATGACAATAATGATGTGAAAGTGATCAATCCTTCTTGTATCACAAATAATATCGCAATTGCAATGTCAGTCACAATGCAAATAATTTTATTTTTCTATATCGTGCAGCCCGACACCTCAAATCAATTTTAGGAATTCAACACATCTGGGAATTGGCTATCTTGCTAAAATGATCCATTGATGCCAAATAATACCAGCAGCAAACAGCACAGTAACTTTACTTAAAGGGGAAAAGCTGCCATATAAGGGAGCTCCAAATTTAGACTCAATAAGAGTGTGTGTAGGTTTGTGAGTCACATGAATCAGCACACACACACAGTACAGGCCACTGTTAATCCAGGCCACAGCTCCTGACAAACAACACCCCCAGTCCAGGATTCACAAAGTGGATTTTGGCTTATTATAGCAGGTAACAGGCCTTAAGATCCACTAAGAAGATAATCTATAGGGAGTTTTTAACTACATTTAACAAGTTCTGCCTTAAAATGTTGCGACAGAAATCAAACTAAGGAACTATTACCATATAATTGATGATCGCATTCAAATTAGGGGTCACCTTTTGCACATTTCTTACTTATTTTTAACATTTATCTTCAGCGAAAACACTGTATTAAAAATCAGAAACTCCTGGAGGAAGTTATGACCTGGTTTATCGATATTTGCCTAACAGATGGGCGCTCATATTCTCTGCTAATACGTTGTATGTGTATATGTAAGCTTCTGTCTTAGTTTGAAAGGAACACTGGGAGAAAGAGGGAGACAGAGTGTATGAGAGGGAGCGTCCAGCTGACCATATAAGGCCATTTTACAGCTTTCTCTATGCCACCACATTTGTGTGTGTGTGTGTGTGTGTGTGTGTGTGTGTGTGTATTCGTGTGTGTGTGTCCAAAAAACTTAGCTGGAAATTTGTCAAACTTTTCGGGGCAGAGACAAGGATATCTAGTATCCAACCAGATGAAAGAGTGGATTTGATTTCCTGCTTAACAGAAGCTATTAATGATTCATGCAACCATATTCTAATCATTGTAAAACATGCTTTGATTCTGAAAATGTTAAAAGCAGATCTTAGAGTGGTTCTCTTGGAATACTGGGATTTATTAGTTGATATTGATTAGTCTTTACATCAGGCGGAAACCCTAGAATATTATGGGTATATCCACTCCAATGTGAGAATTGGCTGCTTTTTTTTCAACTAGTTCGATATGAGTTTAAAATATCGATATTTTGAAGACATCCACTTGATATCTCGGAATCCAAACAATAAGTAAATTAATACCAATTAAAGCTAATTAGCATAACGAAGATAAGCGCTAGTTGCAGCCAAGACAACAGGGTATTCTCTGATCATTTTATATCTATACTCACAGTCTGTAAATGTAATGTAGGAGGAGAGGAAGTAGGCTGATCCAGGTTCAGTAAGGTTCAGGTTCTTCATTCACAATCTGAGAAGACATTGAAACAATAGAGAATTGTAGACAATTATGCTAGCACCACATTGCGATTATTGCTCACTCTCTACCTAATAGATAAAAGTAAGTCCTATCAAATCTGGCCCCATGTTACTGGACCGAGGCGATAATAGAGGAGAGAGCGTGGACCCTGTGGGATCGCCATTAGAATAAGGCATGAATAATTTATTTAGGAGGGACGGAGCAGCTGTAGCCCCTTTCAAATGAAAATAAGCGTCACCCACACACACACACACACACACACACACACACACACACACACACACACACACACACACACACACACACACACACACACACACACACACACACACACACACACACACACACACACACACACACACACACACACACACACACACACACACACACACACACACACACACACACACACACACACACACACACACACACACACACACACACACACACTGAGAGCTATATCGAGTCTCTCCCCCTCACTCTCGGCCACATCAACACATATTTCTCAGTGTCAGAAAACTGACTCATAACTTTACATTGAAAAAAAAATTCTGATAGCAAGTTGGCATATTGATTTAGAGGTCATTTGTTTTCCTTCATTTGTAAACTCAGAAACTTATCTCTCTTTCAAGCAAAAAGCATCTAAATAACATTGCAAGGAAAAGAAAAACAATACAATATCAAAAGTGTGCTAAATGGAAACGTAGAGATTATATCTTTATAGCAATACCTAATAGTTTTGAATACATTTAGATGTCAGATAAAGCCAGAGTTAAAATCTTTGTTAATCTTTGCAACATATATGAGGCAACAATCACATAAAAATACAGTACTGATTTGTAACCCTGCCAACAATGGCTTGATAATACATCTGATATACTAAAAGGGGTAGTACATAAATGGATATCAACAGGGTCAAGAAATCTCGTAAAACTAGTACATTGTTGTTCATCTGTTGCTAGGAAGACTTTGAGACCTCCAATCACTACAATACAAGTCACTGGAGCACCACAAGCTTTAACATAAAATCTAAAAACAACAGTTTTAGAGAGGCAAATAATATTAAACTTACCTGCAAGTCCTATGTCAATGTAGGTAAGACTTTTCTGTATTGCTGTACACAGAGAAATATTGTTTTCAGAGTGCCAAGATATTGGGTTGTTCATTGGTAACATTTTCCAGTACGTGCGAGACAATTTGTACAGCCTGTTACTTTATCTGCAAACAGTATCAAAAAGTTTTTGGCACAATGTGTCCCCTAGCTGGCTTGACAAACTCTTTGGACCAAGTTTTGATAGTGACAGAGAAAAACAATGCTCACTCCAGTGTTTGTGTGTGTGTGTGTGTGTGTGTGACAGCGCTCCTTGCGAAGGGAGCTTCACTTCCTTCTGTTGGTTCAGGAAGTGTCTTCAAAGAGTGTGACAGCGCTAACTGTAACCTAGTCTGCTTTTGTCTGAACCAAATATCTGGCAGTTTCACTGTCAAAATCATGGCAAGGAATTCTTTGAAATAATAAAAATAACCTATGTGCACTGTGGGCCACATATAATTTCTCTCCACAATAAGTGCACGCATTAGGATCAAATTAAAATGATTGAAGGTCACCCAATTTCTAATTGGTCTGCTTAAAGAGCTGTTATATGTTTAACCTAACTTGATTAACATTTTAAGCCTAAAAATCACTGTCAAACAATGGTTTCAAACAGACACACACACACACACACACACACACACACACACACACACACACACACACACACACACACACACACACACACACACACACACACACACACACACACACACACACACACACACACACACACACACACACACACACACACACACACACACACACACACACACACACACACACACACACACACACACACACGCACCATTAAGTTCCTCAGTGTACAAAAACTCGACAGACACCTGACAATCAATCTTGGTTATATAACATAACCATCATATATGGAGATGTTGAAAGTGAAACCAATTGCATACATAATTGTGGAAGCTTTAAATGCCATTTAACACACGCTGCTATTGAAAAAACAGTTGAGAGGATTTCCTGCTACTGATCAAGCCTGGCAACACAAGCATGTAATAATAAGCCACATGTGCAGTGTGCATTATAGATGGGTGGATTGTTCACACTTTAAGTACGTGCATTGCAGCTGACACAGGGCATCTTTCTGTGGTCAAACATGGCGCAGGTCTGGAGACAGCAGAAAGCAGAAGTGAGCATGCAGGGTTTACAGCCAACAGTCTCACTTTGAATGGCTCCTGGGCATTAACTGCTAAAAGATGATTGTATATGTCTACATCATGAGCTGCTTTTGTTCTTGTCCAAAGAGAAATCTCTAGATAGATATAGATCCCACGTGATGTAACCATGACCTCATCTGGTTCTGAAGAGGCATCAGCTGGTGAATCATAACAACGAGGAGAAAAACTAACCACAAAACAAAATGTAAGTATGTGTCACACAGCTAATTTAAAAGACGATGCTTGCTTTACATCAAAAGCATCATTTAGAGAAAGGTCTCCTATTCTGGACTGCATACTGTATATCTTTTCAGAAAAAAAGCATCTTGTGCACTCACAGTCTGACTTAATATCCGTTGTGTCTCAAATATTTGAAATAACATTGAGAAATTGATACGTTGACTAAATGAATAAAAACAAGAGATGCATTCAACAGGATCTGGGCGACCTAATACTTCTGCCAAACAATTTTCTGCAAGTGCGTACATCCCTTGTACTGACATTGTCCTACAGCTGTGACTGTGTCAGTAAAGCTCAGTACAGCATCATTTTGTAGGAAAGGAACTCTCTGATTGGTTAAAAAGATGACCTATTAGCATATAGCATGATTGTGCATTTCCTACCATATGCCAAAACACACCTCAGAAGGCATAGAAAAAACCCTGTTAACATCCATGAGGGGTGTATGAAAACAGAAGATGGCAGGCTGAGATTACACACACACACATACACATACACACACACACACATACCCGAGAACGTCTGCTCTGCCGACGATGGATGTAAACAAACTCACGCCGCAGACGCCGTCACGAGGCAAAAAGAGACTGCAGCTGCATCCCATCTCTCTCTCTCCCTCTATCTCTCTCTCTTTCTTCCCAGGCCGATATTTAACTCTTTATATGCCTGGTCTGCAGCAAATAGCAGCGTGGTATCCTCCAATGGTTAAACACAGCCTCCAAAATGACCATAAAGTCTCTATTCTAAGCCCTCTATAAAGCAGCTTGAATAGAAACCACACATGCTCACTCCAGTGTTTGTGTGTGTGTGTGTGTGTGTGTGTGTGTGTAGTATTGTTGTTTGAACACACACACACACACACACACACACACACACACACACACACACACACACACACACACACACACACACACACACACACACACACACACACACACACACACACACACACACACACACACACACACACACACACACACACACACACACACACACACACACACACAGGGTTCCCTCTTTTGTGTGATGCCTCTCCATTTTTCCCCCAGTCCTGCTCATCAGCACCATCAATAATTAATGTATGTGTGTGTGTACTGTCAGTCACTGTATGTTGTTTATTTTCTTCCAAAACATGTCTTATTTTCATAAATAAAAGCTCCAAAATGTACGTCCAGGTGTTTATTTGACTAAACCTTGTCTGTTTGGGTCTTTCTCCAGATACAACCAACTTTATCGGCCATTATCTCAATATTAGTTTTTGTCAATACTCAGAACCAAAAATCTCTACTCCTAAGCACTTGCGATATTCATTCATAGCACTATTCTGTTCAGTTAATACAGTTGACTACACAAGGACACCTGTATAATACTATTGTTGTCAGAGTTGGAAAAGCCTCCTTAAACTTTAATGGAGTCTCTCAAAAATCAGCTGCTCTGATGTCAACGGAAGACTGAAGTGAGTGATTTATGCGGAACTGCAGGAGGAAATGGAAACAGTGGGGTTTTCCAGGGCTGCAAAGCATACAGCATAATCCTCTAACATATGACTATAAATCAAGTCATGTGATGACAAATGAGGCAGCAGCTCTACTCTCTGAACAAAAGGCAGGCTGCATAACACAACAATGTTACATCTTTTGTTGAGGAGAAAAAGCGAAAACTCCGATCCCACGTGTCAAACCTTGAATTTCAATCACACACACACACACACACACACACACACACACACACACACACACACACACACACACACACACACACACACACACACACACACACACACACACACACACACACACACACACACACACACACACACACACAAAAGGGCCATGAAGAGCATCATCAGCTCTTGGAAATCAATGTCCACGCTGACCTTGACTCTTGCACAGCGAAACTCAAAACCACTGAAGAGACTGCGGTGAAATGTGTGTGGCTGGTAGGCCTAATATAAAACACACACACACACACAATACTGGCATTACAGAAATAAATGTGTGTGTAAGCATGAAAAGCAAGCAAATAAGCATGTGTAGGCATAACAGGGCATTAGACACACACACACACACACACACACACACACACACACACACACACACACACACACACACACACACACACACACACACACACACACACACACACACACACACACACACACACACACACACACACACACACACACACACACACACACACACACACACACACACACACACACACACACACACACACACACACACACACACACACACACACACACACAGTAGGCTTGGAGGGGAGATGCACCCTTTGCTTACTAAGTTGCATAACACTGGCTGCAGCAGTGTGACACCTCTCAGCAAACTAACAAGAGATTACTCACAGGCTTCCTGTCTGACACTTCAACATACTCATTGAAAACCAACAATAAAATCCCATTTCATATCATTTCTAATCTCATTTCTGCCACACACACCTCCTGTTACACTCTATCAGCTTGTATAATATTATGCCATAAATAAGTGGTGTTTACATAAATACGTGCCAAGAAACAAAACTACAAGCGTCGTTTCATAACTTGTAACACCAAGGAAGCCGCAGCCTTTAGCTCCTTTAGCCCTCATTATACGGGGTACTTTGAATGGAAATTAACCGTATTTAGCTGTTACTTACCGGTTTAGGTTCGGTTTGTCTAAAATCTCCGTTTCTTGTATGAAAGATCAGCTTATAGAAGATGTGTTCTCAAACGTCCCTGTGTGTAAGTGTATAGCTGTAGCAGCAACAGCCGCTGGACACGCCCCTTGCACGGCACGTTCGTGGCGTCATCACGCAATGGCTCTCTCGCAGTAAGTAGACTTTCCTTTTTTCAAAATAATAAAAAAATATTTATTTGCAGGCTATGTATTTCTTTCTTTCTATCCATCTATCTATCTATCTATCTATCTATCTATCTATCTATCTATCTATCTATCTATCTATCTATCTATCTATCTATCTATCTATCTATCTATCTATCTATCTATCTATCTATCTATCTATCTATCTATCTATCTATCTATCTATCTATCTATCTATCTATCTATCTATCTATCTATCTATCTATCTATCTATCTATCTATCTATCTATCTATCTATCTATCTATCTATCTATCTGACATATAGTAGCCAAGAGAAAAAGTAAAAAGCAGCATAAAATGGAAATATTGACATGGAGTTCTCAAATCTCTACTAATGCACCATATTAATTCACTTTAATACACAGTGTATTCAAGGACGGATTAACATGACCACGGGCCCTGGACACAAACCAGTCATGGACCCCTACCAACACGCAAATACACGCACTAGCACACCGTGCAATCCACAATCACATACATTATAATGCAGTGCACGGCCTAGAGAGAGAAAGAGAGAGATAGAGCGAAATACAATTCTATAAAGTCTCTCTGGTGCTGCGCAAGAGAAAGAGACTCTTTGCGCCGGAGCTACTAGACAGTTAGATTGGGGCAGAGACACCGGCGATGCGAGCGCGCGCTCAGCGCGCGAGCAGATTTTTTTTGCCATTGTAAGATCTCTGCGCCTGCTTTTTGGCTCACCCTTGCCCCCCTCGGAGCCTACACTCAATGTCTGAGCGAAGCAGCGCGTCACCCGGTGAAACGCTGTGTTGGTGTCGTTCAGTGAGACAGACACACTCTGGTTTAAAACTAAATGATCACAGGGGATTCCTGCACGTTAACGGGTGTCGAGGGGACAGGCTCCGCGATCTGATTGCATGTCCCGAGCCTGGATACCCCAATCTCACTGCCGACTAACTGTAAAGTGAAACAACCGCCTCGCTCGTTACACTGGTAGGCCTACTGGTGCGTAAAGGGAACGCACAGTTGGCAAACTCTCCTCACTACAACTGCCACAGCAGAAAAGCCACTGTAGGTCGATCGCTTTGTCGATTCGTGCCTCTGACACGTTGACTCGCATCATAATGAGTCGAGGCTTTGATTTCAGTGGGGATGTGGAGCTCTTTGGCCATTTCCCGTGCCTTTTTTTTCTCTAGACACATCGTTCTCTCTCCAAGCGCACACACGCTTGTCCCGGCCGAATATAAGACCCCGAATATAAAACAACCCGACTTTTTACGACCCATTCCCAGGGGGGAAACCCACGTCAAATTTTTTTAATAAAAAAAAAAAATCAAGGGCCCCCCTATTGGCCAGGGCCCTGGACATGTGCCCACTTTGCCCATGCAGTAATCCGTCATTGAGTGTATTACATGAATTCATTGATCTCTAATATAACAGTCATGATAATAATGACTTGTTCCTGCTGTTATACTGAAGAGCCGCTGTTTCAAAGTGTACTTGTCTTATACTGCCATCATGTGGAGTTAATATGTCACTGCAGGATTCAACACCAGTATTACAGTTTTTGCCTAATGCTTACACACTAATAGTGGTTGCTAGGCCCAAAGCATCACAACCTCTAACTTTGGTGACCATGCCCTAAACACAAGCACCAACCCTACAAACACAATAAGTGCTTTGCACTGTGTTTGAAATTCTCCAACACACTTTTTGCAAAACACTACACACAGTGTTTTACATAAGACACATTGGTCAAAAAGGAAATCACCTGCAATCCTTTGGAAAACACATCTATTTAAAATACAAAACACAACTAAAATTGGAAAAGCACACAGATTCACCCACATGCAAAATTAAAAATAAAGCTAATATAATACCAGTCAGTGTGAGCCTTAGCATTACACATAGACCTCAGGTGAGCTCAGCTCCTCTGTGAGACAGTAAGAGTCGGGGGAAGAGGACAAAAGAGAGCGGCAGGAGGACGATGACAAAGGAGACAACAGACGGAGACAGGGTCACTATAGTGGACCATGTTATAGATCATGGCCTAACAATATAGGAGGCTGGTCTGAGATTCCAGCCCAACAAAACAATAGCTCCATAATTAGGACATTTAGACTGGATATCAGGAATATTTTTGCTGTTGCTTCTGAAAGGATGAAATTGCATGTGATGTCGATGAGGCGATGTAGCCAGACACAAACGGGAGGCGGTATCCAAAGGATTCATAATCCACTCGCCCCATTCCTTACAACACATCTTTTTTTTTACTGTAATTGTTTCAGAGTTCATAGTGACACACTGAATTGCTTGTTGAACTGCGATCCATCCTACCTATTCGTTGTGTTTTTTTCTTTTGTTGGCCAAAACCATGAAATTGCAATATAAACTTGTTTTCTTTTCTAATTGAAAATATAGTGGATCAATCGTTCCAAAAAATTCTGCAAAAGGTTGGATACGGCACGCAAGGCGATATTTCCCCCGTTGCTTGGCAAGGGAGGACATTGCCTTTGACGTGGATGAGGTGATGTGGCCAGATGCCAACAGGAGACAGGATTCATAGCCTAAATGTCTTCCAATCATTCCCTTAGAACACTATGTTTTGTAGAATATTCTAGTTGTACCATTTCTTTTTTTACTTTTGCAAAAACCTGAAATGGCAAAATAAAATAAAAAATCTGAAGCGTTTACATTTTGTTTTCATGTGTCTAGATCAACTGTAGTGGATCAATCTTTCACAAAAAAAATCTGTATGAGACTTTTAAAGTCAAAAACCATCCAAAGTACTGAATACAGCTGTGTTTTGCGTAAAGCACATCTGTGTGTTGTTGCTGCTAGGAAAGAGTAATTCAAAAGTGCATGTGTGTATTGTTTTGATGCTAAAAACAGTTTTGAAATGGGATTGTTAGGTTTTGTTTCAAGAGTTTCATTTTGCCGTATAAGTTAGAAGTTTATCTCCATGTGCTTTGTCCTATTCGGCCTGTGTGTTAAGTTTTGACACAGTGGGCCAAAGTCTGCAACATGTGTGTAAGCATTCGGCAAAAACTGTAAAAGCTACAGTTAGAGTTGTGCACAAACCTGCTGCCTTATCCATGCTTGTTAATGTTAATTAAACTGGACTCGTCTTATAGCAACATGCCAAAGACTTAGTCATGCGGTTGTCTTGTCATGTCAGTGAGGTCATGCACTCCGCCTGATGGGCTCCACCCAGTAGGCAGGGCACACAGGTGGAGTGGCAAGCAGGTTCAGCAACAGTACAAACCACACATAAGTTTCACTTCTAATTGTATGCTGTTAGGCCTTTGCAAACTGGCCACTTTGCTTCTTTCATTTTACCTTTCAATATGACTCTTTGATGTTTAATTGCCACAAACATGGACTGGAGTAGAGCCGTTTTTCAATGTCTTGGGACCTACATTCTGAATGGTTTATGACTAACATTGGGATTACTTGAGCAGTGGTAATGGGGCCATGTGTTGTGTTCGAGATCAGGTCGTCTAGAGGAGTATTGCACATGCTTTTGTTAGTTCTATTCCTCTGCAGTACTGGAGGGAAATGTGAGCTGGAGTCAAAACCAGCAGAGCCGACCAACCTGCCAGCCAGCGTCAACCCTTTTGAAAATGAACCCCAGGCCTTCCCAGAGGAGGAGAGGGCCAACCTCCCTGTGTTTACTATGGACTACCCCAGGATCCAGGTCCCCTTTGAGTTCACACTGTGGATACTGCTGGCCTCCTTTGCCAAAATTGGTACGAGTGCAGCACTTGAGTTAAAGGTTAATGTTTGTGTTGAAATAATAACTGTTTTTCCAGATTGCATACGCTTAAAGAAACAGGGATCCACTTGATTTTCAACATCAACTCCCTAACGCAACAAAGTTCTTTTTTGCAAATGTGTTCACACACTTTTCATTAGTTACACTCATTTTCCAGACTATTTTCTAAACAGTGAACACAGATCCCATTCAAAGACATACAACTGGTTTGGATTAACTGTGTTAAAGGCATACTAGGCAATTCTGGAGAATGTTTGTTGACAAATCACTTTTTGTAAAAATCTGTCAATATCTCCTCACAATATGCTACCTGTCCGTATTGTGTATTCCCTTTGTTTACGTACCAGTTTACAGAGCTTAGACTCTATATTAACACCAGATTTTTTCTTTCAGTGCACACAGAGTACGGACAGGTAGCCCACAGTGCACATCTACTTCCTGATTGGGTAAACTGCAAAATAAAACCTGAAATGTTGCTAAATGAATAGGCAGGAACACAATTTTACCAACAAATTATTTTTTGCAAATGTCTTTCATATGTGATGTCAAAGGCTTGCATAGGCGTAAGCCGTATGCAGTATCACTAAGTCCACCTTTAAACACCAGATAATTGGTATTTTTGTTTTGTTCAATTGTCTTTTTTCTTCTTTACAGGCTTCAACATTTACAATAAAATCACCATATGGATCCCGGAGTCGTGCCTCCTGATCGCTGTTGGCCTCATAGTGGGCGGCATCATGCACGCGGTCAAAGAGGAGCCTCCCGCCGTGCTCAGCTCCAACGTCTTCTTCCTGTACATGCTGCCGCCCATAGTGCTGGACAGCGGCTACTTCATGCCCACCCGGCCCTTCTTTGAGAACCTCGGCTCTGTCATGTGGTACGCCGTGGTGGGCACCTTGTGGAACAGCATCGGCATCGGCCTCTCGCTCTTCGCCATCTGCCAGTTCGAGGTGTTTGGAGTGCAAGATATCAACCTGCAGGTCAGCCAAGGTCACAAGAAGCCTACAAATTAAAACGCTATAGTGTGTATATGAAGGTCAATTTGGTTCATATCTAATTTGTAGTAAAAAAGTCACACATGTGCTCCAGTAAATGTGTAGTTGTAGAAAATAGTAAGCCTAGTGAGACCAGACGGATTTCACTAGCTCAACATGCGTTTCTCTCCCGCAGATCAGTCTGAACTTTCTCCAATCTATGTTGGGAGGAGCCCCCTCTAGGTCCGTTTGACACCTGTGACAGGTCTTTTATTGATCAGGCTCCTCCCCTCAAAAGATTGGAGAAACGTTCCTAAAATGTTTGCAGAGAATATGGTGCAAAAACACATTTACACACCCATGTCAAATCATATGTCATTTTAGTACGTCCTGGTTTCCATGGTCGCAAATAATATTTTCCACTCCTTTCCTTGCAGGAGAACTTGCTGTTTGGTGCCATCATCTCAGCTGTGGACCCGGTGGCTGCTCTGAATGTGTTTGATGACATCGGTGTCAATGAACAGTTATACATTGTCATATTTGGAGAGGGACTCTTCAATGATGCCGTCACTGTGGTGAGTATGTGGAATATGACACAAAAAGATCAGGTTTAGTCAAATCAACACCTAAATGTAGGTTACATTTTTTACCTTTGATTTATAGTTTGAAAGAAGACATGTTGGAAGCAAAACGGCCAGGAATCTCATTTGCCTCAAGCCTTTGCTTTGTGTTTAACTCAATACTGTGTCTTGCTACTGTGTTGCATCCCAACATCACGTCACCAACAGAAAGTCATGTTGGTGCACGATATCCAGCCTGACCCCTAATTCAAACAATTCAAACAATAGTTTAATTGGCTCTAATGCTACGAGAGTGTTTGAGCAGTTGAACATGCTCGACAACATCTTTCCAAAAAAAAAAGAAAGATGATTTGTTCCTTTTTTTGCGTAGGTGCTTTCCAGCATGTTCTCCTTCCTGGCGGATATGCCAGTCATTGAATCCACCGATGTGTTCCTGGGAGTGGCCCGGTTCGCTGTGGTGGCGGCCGGGGGCGTCCTCTTCGGCCTCCTGTTTGGATTTGTGGCGGCGTTCACCACACGTTTCACCCACAACGTGCGTCAGATTGAGCCCCTGTTTGTCTTCATGTACAGCTACCTGGCCTACCTGGTGGCAGAGTGCTTTGCCATCTCCAGCGTCTTGGCGTGAGTTTAGGCAAAAACACACAGTTATCCACAAAATGCATTTGGGCCTGAATCCATAGGGCAGGGGTGGAAGAAGTATTTATTAATCAATAACTTAGTAGCAAAATACTCCATTACAAGTAAAAGGAAAGATGTTCAAAATATATATATATATTTTTAAAGGTCACATATATTGTTAATTTTCCGTTTCAAAATTGTTATTTTAGATTTCTACTAGAAACTATTTTAATGATGTAGCGTCCAAAAAACTCTTTATATTTCTCACTGTGCCATTGCTGGATCTCCTCCTTTCAGCCTTTGTCTGAAACAATCTATTTAAGCCCAGTCTGCCCTGATTTGTCCTTAATCTAACAGTTGGTTTATATGGAGGTGTGCTTATCACAGGTGGACTTGTTGATAAGTTAGGGTTGTAATGAGGGTGCGTGGCTTCTCCCCATATGACGCCATAAGGGGATAAGCCACGCCCCTCATCAGAGAACGGACTGGGGTTATGGAACACTGGTATTCAGAAAGGTGGAGGTGGAGAAAAAGAGAGAGGGTTGTTTTCCTCATACTTTGGGAGACTTTAGGTACACAGGGGACCCATATTAATGTTGAAACCCCATAAAAAAAGTGAAATTAGCATTATATGTGACCTTTAACTTTTATTTAACCAGGCGGGTCATTAACAACAAATTCTTATTTACAAAGATGGCCTGGTAAAAGAAAACTTACACACCTTTTCACAGTAGCAAGAATGTAGCCTTCGTATATGACAACTATTGTATTTAAGCATTTGTTCCTCCGTTCAGCATCATAACATGTGCCATCACCATGAAGTATTACGTGGAGGAGAATGTCTCCCAGAGGTCCTGCACCACCATCCGCCATGTTGTCAAGATGCTCGCCACAATCTCCGAAACGCTCATCTTCTTCTTCCTGGGCATGGTCACCATAACCAGTGAGCATGAGTGGAACTGGGCCTACATCCTCTTCACACTGCTGTTCACATTCATCTGGAGAGGACTTGGTGAGAGAGGATACATTTAAACCTTCTTAAAAAGCAGAAAATAGAGAAAACACAATAATATGAAGTCAACATGAACAAATTGATTGTGAAGAATTTGATTTTAAAAGATCATGAAGAATTTGAACGATAGAATGAAACACCTATGATATGAAAAGAAGTTGGTAAGGTTAAATCAAGCTGATTTTCCCAATACTTTGTCTTTCAGGCATCCTGGTGCTGACCCAGATCATCAACCCTTTCCGCACCATCCCGTTCAATTTCAAGGACCAGTTTGGCCTTTCCTACGGAGGCCTGCGAGGCGCAATCTGCTTCGCCCTAGTCTTCACTTTGCCCGACACCATCAACAGGAAGAACCTGTTTGTCACGGCTTCAATCACAATCATTATATTCACCGTTTTCATACAGGTGGACACTTAACTTCACACTTTTTCATTGTCATCATATGTATCCTTGTCAAAATGGAAGACTGAAAATGCCTAAATGCAAATCTAGTTTTTATAAACATTTTTTTTATTATCTTAATTTTGGAGCTGAAGAGACAGTATAGTTTCCTGAGGAGGTGGTTCCCAAAACAGGAGCTAAAAGACAGAGAATAGTGGATGCAAACAAGAATTAAAATGTGCTGATGAAAAACAGATCTGTGCGTGGAAACAGCCACCCTTTTAAATATTTACCTTTGTCTGTTTTCTTTACAGGGCATCAGCGTTCGTCCACTACTAGAATATATAAACATCAGGAGAACCAACAAAGTCCTGAACTCCATTAACGTAGAGTTTCACACAAGGGCAAGTATCAGCCAACGAAGATATTTATCGTTCTGCCTGTAGCTGGTGTATCATATTATTTTCTTGTGTTTTTTCCAGATGATGGAGCACGTTGTCTGTGGCATTGAGGACTTGTGTGGACAATGGAGCCACTATTACTGGAAAGACAAGTAGGAATCATGTATCTAACTAGATTGTGAAATATCAAAAGGAGTTATTTAATTATTGATACAATGGTTTGATTTAGGGAATTAGGAAGAATTCCCATAACGTCCATGAAGCGTGATATATCAGTCATAAGGCCTCGATATCGATACAGCCATTTTGACTCAATTTGTCCACTGAATTATCAATATAATGCGTATGAATACCGCCAACAACTTATTTTTCTACTGTTTTTACATTTTCAGTGAACTATGTGGAATATGGCAAACTGCATCGTATAGCTATCTATCGCGATATATCATATCATAACCCATGTATCTTGATGCATATTGTATCGTTAAATTATTGCCAATACACAAACCTTACCAGTCGCCTTTACCCCTTTGTGTTTGCGTCAGGTTCAAGAAGTTCAATGACCGTGTTTTGAGGCGCATCCTTGTCCGAGACACCCGGGCCGAGTCCAGCATCGTGTCTCTGTATAAGAGGCTGGAGCTGCAGAACGCCTTGGAGATACTTGACACTAGTATGGGAGACATCAGCGCAGCGCCATCTATCCAATCTCTCAAGTACGCTCTGCCAACTGATCTTATTTGTCTTTTTTTATCAAGGCGAGACACTGCAGGTGGATAGGGTAACATGTTTAAGGTATCGTCAGGAAACTTTGCCAGCCGATTACTTACATTGACTATCACTCTTTGTATTATTAGGAATGTTTGAATACATATGAAAATGTTGCTAATGTTGAGATGATGGCCGTTAAAGATGGTGGTATGGGATAAATATAGAAACGCAAACAGACAAAGTTTAGTCAAACTTATAATTGCGTTATAAAATTATTTGTAATGCGTAATGCAATTCAGTTTGTAAGACTGAAACTGTATCTTCTTACTAAGTGTCAGCATGAGTGCATCAGCAAAATGCTTGGAGCTAAATCTAATTTGGCTCCAGCAGATGAGGATCTTTCTCTCGGTCCTAATTGCCGTTCTCATTGTTAACGTCGATAGCACTGATGACAGAACACATTTCAGCGA
Organism: Ammodytes marinus; assembly: GCF_949987685.1. Classification (NCBI taxonomy): domain Eukaryota; kingdom Metazoa; phylum Chordata; class Actinopteri; order Uranoscopiformes; family Ammodytidae; genus Ammodytes; species Ammodytes marinus. The sequence continues at coordinate 10,692,542 of NC_137228.1, forward strand.
TGTGTCTGGTTCACTGTTCACTGCTCTTGCTTCCCTATCAGTGAAGAGAGGAGGCCGGCGTCTCGACCAAGGAGGAAACAAAATGAAGATTTTGGGAAAATACACGACATACTGTCAAAGCACATGTACAAGATCAGACAGCAGGTACATACCAAAGCGATGACATATTTTTTTTAGCGAAAACTACATTTGTGCCATGCTTTCCACCTACAGAATGAATGGTAATTTCTCCTGGTCTTTAAAATGAGTGAGAGAAGAAGTGATGAAGTGAGTGTTAACAGATTGCCTTATTAAAGCAATAAAAACTATCGTATTTTTGACCATGGAAGGTTCTAAATTTGTGGAATGAATGGAACCGGAGGAAGTTATATCAAAGGCACTGCAAATCAACCATAATATTAAATAACTTTGTTACAATATATTCTAGGAAAAGTATATTTTAATCACTATCAATAAATCCCACAAAAAAAGTGGGCTTAGATTTGTCAGGATACACAGGATTGAACTGATATCCACTCCCAAAATTCTTTCCTAATTATAAAGTGTTCGTATTCAATGTTGTTCAACTTCCGCCAAATATCTCTCTGTGCTTTCCAGACCAAGGGTTTCAACAGGTACAATCTCCCCGACGACAGCATCGCCAGGGAGATCCTGATTCGCCGCCACCCGAGCATCCTTCGCAACCTCCGGCCAGGAAGTCTACGAGAGCAGGTGGGTTTCTGTTGTAGAGAAGGTTAAAACATTATTTGTATTCTGACATTCCTCACCTTCACTCTCCCTGCTATTTCAGCCCGATCAAAATGTACCCAAGTCCCAGAGATACTTCTCCCTCCAGCCTGGAGGAGATCTGGAGACGGCCTTTCCCCTACGGAGACGAAGTCACGGTGACACAAAAAGGGTTTATCCTGCAAGAGTGGGATGATATTAATGTGTGACACTTTTTTCAACACTGTAAACCATGAATCTCAACTTTTAAATAACTTACATCAACTTAAACTTCCCCAATCATTCTTAGCACTATTATAAAGATTATTACAGAAGGATTTTTACATGTTGGTATTTGTCTGATTTGTGATTCATTTTCCTCATAAAACATGCTGAAAATGCATTTTTAAGACGTGTACATAGTATTCATGTATTTATAAAATGAAAAAGATGTTCCCCTATTCACCTGAAGTGCCCCCCCCAATTAACTAAACTAATGCTTGAATATTATCTCCACTGTTAGCTGGTGTGTCCACCCGCTCCTCGACCCGCTCTCTACTTATGAAGAGGCTGAACACCATCAAGGAGGCTCCAAAAGCAGGGGAGCAGCAAGCTGCCTCCACCCGCCCACACTCCTCCTCTCCTGGGGTGGATCTCTTGGATGAGGGGGGTCCTGGAAGCAGAGCACCAGTGTTGCATTTGGCTGATGAAGACCCCACTGACTCTGAAGGTGCAGGAGAAAGAGGGGGAGCACCTTGTCCTCCTCCCGGCTGGGTACCGGACAACCAGGCCCCCCTGGATAACTGTGCAGGAAACCCCCTACTCAGACACTTGTGTTAACAGAATTTAATTTGCTTTATTGTATAATATTTTAATGCACAATACATGCTTTCTGGCTGTTGAACTTTGTCCCAGTTTTGCTACAAGTTTGTTGTTTAGCCTTGAAGCCTAATAAGATTTTGGCCCATACAGAGGTATGACGCATTCATGTGCACAGTAGCTTCACTCCCCATATTCTGTTATCAGACATTGTATGAAGGATAACACCAGCTGAGATGAATTTCTGGGAATGTATGCCTAATTAAAACATTTCTGCTTTCGCCAGCAAAATAAGGGCTGGACACACCAAACCTAGTATGTGTTTGCGCACACACCAACTTCTCTTGCATATAATCTCTGTACACTGTTCATTCGATGTATTCAATCATGTAAGCCCATTTGTGGTACATTGTTGTTTGACCCTTGCTGCTGTTTGCAAGTAAATTCACCTGCTTCCAAGAAGGCCTGACTCAGTTTCAATTATTCAAATACTTGGGTAGTTTGATGAAATAATTCTAGTAACAAATGGTCCTTCGAGTGAGCCGGATCCAACATCCTCTTCTCTGGACAAGAAGAGCCTGCACCGTGCACGGGGGAGTCCAAGATCTCTCGACAAAAGACCTCCAGTAAACAGAGCTACAAAAGAGGCTGTCTGCAGACTCGACTTGGACGGAGAGGGGTGACGGAATCCAGAGCCTGAGCGAGTCGGGGCTTTCTTGAAATCAGGTGAATATAAACAGCTGATTTTGTGTTATATTTGTTCTTACTTAGAGACGAGTAAGGTAACTACTGGCTTACATAGAGACGAGTAAGGTAACTACTGGCTTACATAGAGACGAGTAAGGTAACTACTGGCTTACATAGAGACGAGTAAGGTAACTACTGGCTTACATAGAGTGGTTTGAACAGGGTTCAAGTCCCTGTTCGGGCCCCACGTTGGGGTCTCAACCTGTAGTGTTTGGGGAGATGCACTAGAGACAAACCTATCTCAGCCTTTGGTGTTTGAGAATTTACACTGTTAAAAACAAAAGTCTCACGTACGTAATTAGATGATCATTAGTGTGGGGTCGAGGGTGGTCCCTTTATTCTGACAGATATAGTTTGTTCCATTAAACTGAGAGTTTTGTAATTCGGGAAGGTTTTATGGAAACAAATTGATATCTGGCTGCTTGTTGTTACTTAGCCTGGGGATATAGTACTGCTCCAGGGAGTTAGTCTATGACAGGTTGTTTATTTGTTTTGTTTTGTTATGTTTGTCAATAGTCTACAACTGCAGAGTAGACTTATTTGTTTTGTTTAGAATACATCACATAGGGTGTTCTAGTTTTAAATTGGTGAATTTTGTTAATCAATTGGAGGGAATAGGGGTGTTCATCCTGTTTAAATAGATTACTGGGTAATTTGATATTAGATTTTACATTTTAAAAAAAAAGTCTCCTCTACCCCTTCCTGTGTCTCTTTCCATTGAGACCCATAGTGAACCTTAAAGATTAAAGGTGCAGTCAATCATTTGAAGTTCCAGCATAAACTTACAAAAAAGCGACCTTTTGTGTTCTTTTTATGAAAATGTTCACTAAAAAGACTTGTTCAATGCTTTTGATTTGAATTACAAGTTAAAGGGGATTTTTATGCTGAAAATATGATCATAATGTGTATTGTTGATATAAATTGATTCAAAAACTGGTTAACTGTAAAGACACCTATACTTAACCTACATGTTAACTTTTGTTATTTGAAGAACAAACTATAACACCATGTCAGATTTGGAGAAGTAGAGAGCTTCTCATATCTAGAAGGAATGTGGTGTGTGTGTGATTCAGTCCCATGCAGAAAAGGGAGGGCCTGTCTCACTGCCTGCCTGTGTGTGCTTGAATGCTGCCCAAACACAGACAACCATGTGGAAGAATGAAATCAAACCTATCCTAAAATGTTGTTGTGCGTTAATTGTGACATCTAGAGCAAGCAAAATGGATAGGATGATATTTTAGAAACAACCCTGGCAGAATGATGAGCATTTCTTTTGAGAACATGTTACTGCTCGAATTCATTCTGTTTCAGATGCAAGGAGAAGACCAAGCTGACCATGCTTCAATAAGGACAATTGGACACTGAGGAACAATCTGAATCGGTTATGGTAATATCCTACATAACCATTCCCCCAGTGACTGTGATATGAAGGACACTTTGCGTCAGAATGCCACAAAAGGACTTGTTGACCATCAAGACGACCTAGGTTCCTGTTCCCTGGCTTCTACAAAGACTGTCCTCTATGAAACTGTACATAGACAAAGTTGCACCAGTACACACACTTGCATTTTCACAACTGTGATGTTGATGTACTTGATATTATTCTGCTTGACTGAAATATATTTACTCATATGCTTTGCCCTTTTGCTTTGAAGTGTTGCAAGAAAGTTGCATTAAATATTATAAAAAGGGTGGAATGTTAACAGAATTTAATTTGCTTTATTGTATAATATTTTAATGCACAATACATGCTTTCTGGCTGTTGAACTTTGTCCCAGTTTTGCTACAAGTTTGTTGTTTAGCCTTGAAGCCTAATAAGATTTTGGCCCATACAGAGGTATGACGCATTCATGTGCACAGTAGCTTCACTCCCCATATTCTGTTATCAGACATTGTATGAAGGATAACACCAGCTGAGATGAATTTCTGGGAATGTATGCCTAATTAAAACATTTCTGCTTTCGCCAGCAAAATAAGGGCTGGACACACCAAACCTAGTATGTGTTTGCGCACACACCAACTTCTCTTGCATATAATCTCTGTACACTGTTCATTCGATGTATTCAATCATGTAAGCCCATTTGTGGTACATTGTTGTTTGACCCTTGCTGCTGTTTGCAAGTAAATTCACCTGCTTCCAAGAAGGCCTGACTCAGTTTCAATTATTCAAATACTTGGGTAGTTTGATGAAATAATTCTAGTAACAACTTGTTACAGGGGTTGCGAGGGTCCAAGAGTTCATGACCGACACAGAATGAATGGAGATGCTCGTGAGGACCAACTCATTTTAATGATTAAAATAACATTGGGAAGATTATTACATAACTTATGCTCAAAGCTTGGTGAAAGATACAAATAAAACCGACTTTTTACTATGGCGTAAAAGCATTGTGACATCATCTGTTTTTTTTCTTACTGCCCTTCTCTGAATTTTTTTTTTAACTCAACCTGCAACATTTTTTCAATGAGTCCTAAAATCTTTGTCTGAAAATATTGTACAAGACATTAAAATTATTGAGCTCACTCAAACACAGGCACAATTGTTACTTTTAATATACATGTCAAGCCAGCTTTCAGTGAAGGAAAGTAACAAAGTACATAATATTATGACTTCTACCACTAATGTATTTAAGTACAATTCTTAGTTATTTGTACTTTACTTAAATATATTTGTGTTTCAGTTTAAGGTATTTGTACTACTGTATTGCTCCTGTACAATATAATACCATCATCTCATGTTATTCCATTATAGTTTCCAGCTTTCCTGCCAGTGTCATTAAATAAGACAGGGATTTCCTTTAGGTTATAGATCCAGTTTTATTACCTGATGCATATGGATATGGAGTTATATTACATCATTGTATTCTAGAATTTAACCAGTACATTTGCAACCAGACACATAGTGGACCAGCAGGAACTATTAAACTCAGGAGAAAGGAGTAGATAAAGGCTCTAGTCGTTTGCTTTAATGTCCTCTTTTATTGGACTCTCTGACGGCCTTCCAAACCCAAGATCAAATTTCAAAGTTAACATATTTGTATCTGCTAGCCACACAGGGAAAAAAGTGTAAAATATATTGCCTTCAGAGACAGGCTCTTAAACGCAGAATTTCAGACAGAGACTGAAAAGGGGAAATTCAGCAATGGCACAGTGAGAAAATATAAACGGGTTACGATTACGCTCGGCTTCCTGCTCTAATGAAAGATCTCCCAACAAGATCATCAGTGTTTTATTGTTAACTTCAAATCACCACAGTATGAAATTAACAATTTGTAGTAAAGAAAGTAAAGTAAAGAAAAACAAAATCATCACAAATGCACATACAGTATTGGGAATATTACGATAATTGGGGAAAATATGAAGATAAACGTACCTGTTAAAAAGAGTGACAATTTTGCTCTGTGTTTTTTACATCCCAAAGGGGCGTTTTAACTAAATATCCATTCTTCAAATAATTTGTCTGTCTTTGATTAGAAAAGGAGGTAAGGGGAGTTTTCTGTCAATACTTTTGTATTGTTTGAACAGCATTTGTTTAATATATTTCCTATTTTTAGATTCATATACATATAGTTACATTCAAATTGCTGAGGCAAGAAAGCTGCGTGCTAATGACGCCTAATAGAGATCCAGATAGATAAAGAAATGAATCAGTGTATGTAAACGGACACGGACTAAGACCCGAACGCTTTTATAGTTACTGTATTTCCACTTCTAATATGCATAAAGAGCCAGAGCGGGAAATTGACCTCATGGAATGGAAGTGAATGGAAACATCCAATAGAGACTAAAAGCTGCTCGTGCTCAAAGCAAGCGATTACACTCTGTGATAGATATATGATTGGTGGAGTGGAGATTCGCCAGCTCATCAAATATGAATTCTGCTCATGCATTTATAATGGACACAACAGTGTTACTGTAAGGTACAACAACAAATCTGGGGAAAAGAGATAAAGAGGGGCAGTGCTTGATTGTATTCAAATATTCAATGAACATCTTGCGATCTCAAGAAAACAGAGCTTGTTTGGTGGTTATAACGAGTAGGCCTACTTCAAGTATTGTAATCATGGCCTTTCTTGGCTTCCGTAAATATCCCCTCTTCTTAATCTATTGTCTTAAGTAAAGTACTATTTATTCAGCAGCGGGTTTCTCAAAGGGTCAGAGTTTGCATTTAACATTCATTCATCAACGTGTTTTTCAAAAGCAAACAGACAACATGTCTTTTCAAAATGTCTTTCATCCAAACGCCAAACGCGTGTTATAAGAAGCTTTTGAACATGAACGTCAGGGAAAAAGAAAATGCTTTTGGATTAAAAAACAAAAAACAAAACGCCTGCGATGTCTTTGCCTGCAGCCAATTTGCATTCTGATGAAGGGAAAAGCGTTTTCTCGCATGTGGGAGGCACTGGCAACATCCTGCTTTATGAACTGTCTGTCAGTGGCACAGAGCAGTAGGAAAGAGGAGAATAGGAGGGACTGCATTCAAATGTCATGCCAGAGAGAGAAGGGAGGGAGAGAGAGAGAGAGGGAATAAAGAAGAAGAAAAAAAACGATTGTGTATTTTAATGTCCAACACCAACGCGTTGGGAGAGCATTGCAGCTTTCAGCTCTCTATGTTTTATCATCATCCGTGTCTGCTTTGGTCAGCTTGGAGGTGCAATTGTACGGGAAGTCGGAGGAAACTTTAAAAAAAATTGAGCTGCATTTTATTTTTTTTAAGATTTATTTTTTAAAGGAGCATTCGGTGAAACTGAGATAGAAAGATGAACCAAACTGCGTCTGTCTCACATCAGATTGACTGCAAGAGTGCAAAGGGTGACAAGGTAGGATGGATTTATTTGTGGTGTCAGTTCCTTTATTTGTCTAATGGGAGTGTTGCTTTCATCACACTTGTTTTAATCAGCCCTCGGAGTCATCCAGCCAGAGGTGGAGGAAGTACTCAGATCTTTTACTTTGGTGAAAGTCCCAATAGTCCTGCATTGAAAAGTCCGTAACCAGGAAACTGTTTAAAGTATTAAAAGTATTGTATTATTCTATATTCTGTTGTTCTATATTAGTTGATTATTACTCAGCCTTAACGTACAAGCGGGATTTTACTGTGACTAATTTTGAACTTTTTAGAATCGGACTTCCACTAAAGATTCTTCAATTGATAGATTGAATGTTAGATTACATTTTTATTTTCATTTTTTTTTAAGATATTTTTTGGCAATTTTCATGCTTTATTGATAGTGTTTAAGAGACAGAGGTGAAATGGGGCAGAGAGGGGAGTGACATGCAGAGAACGACCGCGGGCGGGAATCGAACTCGGGTCTGCTGCTGGGCCCGGCCCAAGGGGGACGCCCTACCAACTGAGCTAAGGGTGCCCCCTTGATTCAAATTCTTGACATAGATTCAAAGGAAAGAAAGCAGAGAAAAGCAGAGAATCTTAACATGGGAGAAGCTGGTAAAATGTATTAAACATCTACTGTACGTTTTAGTTAATGTGGACTATGACCAGTTAATTCTGGTCATAATCAGAGATCAAAGCGCAGTTGTATGTTTTGTGACATCCTCTTGTTTTTACAGTGGATGTATGCGGCGGGAAAAAAAATCCAGCAGCAAGAAAAAATAAGGTCTTTGGAATTACAGAGCTTCATAATTGCTCACCGTTTATGCAAAGCGCTTCTTAGCTGTTAGCGGTTTCCCCTAAAACGCGGAGACAAACAGCCAAAGTATATAATCCCATACAATCCTACTGCAGAATCAGCAGCAGCATGGGAATAATCTGGCAGGAGCGAGCTTCCATAATTTATGCAAACCACAGCATGTGTCACATTTTGTCAAGTACGTCCCCAGGTACATGGGATTTAATGTTTTTTTTCCAGCTTGACCACACTTTAAGAAGTAAAGACATTTCCAAATCTGATCCCAGAACTATACAAATCAACAAAGATACTTAAAAAGCACGAGGGATGCTCCTTTGTTTTCCCTTTTGCATTATTCAGCTTGCATTCCAAATCCTAGCTCAGTAATCCACTGTCATGTGCCATATTATTGCTTCATCAATAAGCTGCTGCCTCTCGAGATACAAAAGATGTGTATGAGAATTTCGCAAAGCTGCTGAGGCTAATGAAGGCATAGATTAGAGGATAAACATTTTAGCTTCCAATATGCAAAGAGACAAACTGGTTTGTAATTTGCGTTGCAACGAGCAACAATTATGGGATAATGGGAAATGGGAAAACATTTGAAAACGATAGGAGTGGACCTAAAAGACTCAGCAAACTACTTTATGTAAATTTGAAGTTTGCTAACATTTTAGACATAAAATAATTTATAATAAACTCCATCCTCAATTCTCAATATCTGGGAACCATCTATTGAATGAAGAAATCTGGTACATACTCTGTGAAATGAAAATGAAAGGGTTGCAAAGGATGTTGAAGTTTTCGAAACAGAATGTGTTGGTCTGTCAGCCTACTCATGACCCATCGCTATACAGAGTGACAGGGGCTAATTCACCACCTTTGAATGCTGCAGACCCTCAATTCATAATGCCCTGAACAAAAACATCCGCCAAACAGCTTAGCACCTAACAATTATCATCTCTTTCTCAACACAAGTCTGAAATCAAAGGTGCTCCGGAAGCGTCAAGTCTAAACATAGCCATTGCCAAAGCAGACATAGCAAATATAAAGTGATGCAGTTAAGATATGGACATTAAAAAGGAATCGCTGACACCTTTCTTCAATATTAACACATTTTCAGCACATTTTGTTTGTTGTTTGATGAACAGTAATGGCCAAAGCCTTGTCCATATGAACAATGCAAGTTGTTGTCCCTTAGTATTCCAGCGGAGGAGCAGCAGCGGGCTTGACGGTCGATTATATTTTAAATTACCCCCCTTTTTTTACAAGCCGACTTTATTAATGTGTTAAGCTTTGAGGTTTTCTATCATTTTCATGTTCAATATCAACGCATATATAGTATGTTTAGTATTTATTGTATTTCATTTGTCTTTTTGACCATTGCTTACTCTGGTTTTCTGAATTTGAAATCAAATCAGTTTTATTTGTATAGCCCAATATCACAAATAGACATTCGCCTCAGTGGGCTTTACATTCCATACAGTATGACACCCTGCCCATACACCCTTAGCTCGGTGAATTTGCTGCTGTAATCATGCTGGTTGTTGCTAAGTAACTTGTTATTCAAGGATATTTTTATCATATATATTCATCAGTCAGATCCCATTTAGCACAGGGTCAGGAGAGTGGGTGTGTGATTACATGGTCGAGGCCGGTAGTGAGTCAGTGCTAGAAGAAACTGGCATCGATTTCGAATGAGAAAAAAATTCTTATAAAACAGTTTCCTTTCATCTTTAGAGCCGGTGTCGAAGTCGGATGATCTGTTGACATCGAGAAGTACGGCTCTCCTCTGTGTCAGCTCACATTCCACATAATTGAAAAAAGTTTTTTGAAAACCACGAGTAAGTAGGATTTTATTTGTGTAGGAAAAAAAGGAAAACAATTAAAGCAAGAGAGAGTTGTATCACAAGCTACATATACTGTAGGTAGGTGCCTATAAACACATTGACAACATAAGTAAGACGATGCAACAGTTAAAGCTCATCTGTATAAAGCAGTGGTTTTCAACTAAGGGTCAGGGCCCCTTGAGTGGGTCACAAGATCATTTCGAGGGGTCACAAGATGATTCATGTGGTATGAAATAAGATAAAAACATAGTTCTTCTATACACATTGTGCTTTTTTTCTTGTTGAATATCTGAAACCTTTCCCCATTCCAGTACTTGTCACTCGTCATATTTCGAGAAAGGCTTTAAATGTCAAACATCTTCTCATTTACCTTAAGTGCCTTTAAATCTTTTGCCCCCTCATCATGGTGTAAGCTACAGGAACACCTTAAATTTGAATCCCTTATCACCATGAACAATTACAAAAGCAGGATTAAGGACTATTTAACCGCAAACTGTACATGCCCGGTTACTGAACACTGACTTACTGCCAATGAGATTGATGCTTTGTGACTTTTTATTTTATTTTTGTTTACTTTTTATTGTGTTTTGTGTCTTGTTTTAAGTGTGAAATTTTGTTTTTTAATGTGAAACTTTTATGTTTTTATGCTGCCTTCTTGGCCAGGACTCTCTTGAAAAAGAGATTTTGAATCTCAATGAGTATATTCCTAGAAAAATAAAGGTTAATAAAAAAAATTAAATAAAAATACCTTTTCACCAGAAATGGAACGAACATATTTGTAAAAGTAACTCAAAATGCAAGAGAAAAAAAATATATCAATCCTTTTCCTCTAATAGCAAGAACTTGGCTTTCAGTTGACATGCTTTTCTGAAACAACAACTTTTTTCCCTGGGCTAAACTCCAAAAAGCCTTAAACCTGTGAAACTGAACAGATTGCCAACACAACACAGAGTTTAGCAGCCTGTGTGTGCAGCTCCCGGTCACAGTCAGAATCACTGAATATTAACATTAGCCCTGTGCCCTCACTGCCATCTGTTACCGTGAAGATGGACATGCAGTAAAGAAGCTTGTAACCATGCGAGCCTTTGAGTGTTGCTCGGTCAGTAAAGCAGATAGACCTGAACAATATTATGATGCTGTATATTTAATCCTTTAATAAGAAATGGCATATGAAAAAAGGCAAGAGTTGTGGTCCTAAATGCGAACATGAGCTGTTTGCATTTGCTCTGCCTACACTGTTAACATGTGAGTTGTGTGTGAGATGAGAAATCACACGGTCAAGTTCCTGACTTTGTATACACAGGGCCGTGGTGCACACAGTAGCATATAAATAAATGCAAGTCTGCTATTGGACACTAGAGTGCAGCGCTACACAAGACTCGCTCAGCACTTGTGTGTGGATTTTTTTTTCTGGCTAACAGTGATGTAATGAGAAACTATACAAATGTAACAGAAAGGCATAAAAATAAGGCTTTCATCATTTAGATTCAGGGAGTCACCTGTACCATGAAAATTACCCATCTTTACATTTTTTGTATGCTTTCCCATCACAGTAACCTGCTTGAGGAATCCACTTAAATGCATCAGTTGTTTTTACTTTTTATTTGAAAGTCCTCCTCTTTCATCCCCCTCTTTGTAGTTTAGGGCGTATTCTTTTTTTGGAGGGGTTAGTTAGTGTGAGTCAGACTGTTTCTCATGTGGAAACATCTCGGGTAAGTCTGTACTGAAAAAGGACAAAAAAACTACGTATATTTTCTCATAATTTAGTCATAGCCGCTTCCCTCTAGCACAAAACAAAATGCACAGTCTGGAAAAATTGGCCTATACACTGATAAATAAAGGACACAACTAGTCTCACAGCTGCCGTTCTTTGGATAAATTCAAATATTAGACTCTGTAATAAAAAAAGGATAATACGTAGAAGCTTATTACGCCATAGCTCAAGGCCTGTTGTGACAGGTGTCTCCAATGATCAATCAATCAATAAAACAATGACCTTTATTTCCACTTGAGAGATGCTGAGGTTGCCCTCCTTAACAGTGACGTTGCGCAAGAGGAAACACACGATTAACAAGGATAAGATATTATAAACAAGGATAACACAGAAATAAGGAACAAAAGGATAAAAGTAGGGATACAATTAGGATATAAAATAATATAGGAGCAAGAAATTCAGCTAAAACAGCTAAGAAAATCAGAAATCATAGTTAATATACCAAAAGTAGGAAGAGAAGATTTTTTTAATTACTTTGCAGGGTCCCTGTGATATTAATTGGTCAACATTAGACAAAACAATTCAAAATTAAACTGAGGACGGACATTTGCTTTCATCAGATGCACTGTATGTCACGGGCCAGAATGCAATCCAAAAACATTTTACTGTGAATCCAATTAAATCCAGTTCAACTGCAGTTCAGCGATGGTGAACTTTGACCCTGCAATTTGGCACTAGTGGGCAGCAACAGCTTCCCTCGGTACAGCTGAACTTTGCAGGTAAGCCAGAGAGTCCATAATATAGTGTAAAGTGACCAATCAATTAGCTATACTTGCATGATTTGTAAAGGAACGAGAAACTACATTTATCAAATAATTGTATTGGAATAAAAGTATAAAGTAACATAAAAAGATAATACTATTTTCCTCATGGAAAATATTGTACGATCCGGGTCTAAACAGAGAAGGAGGTGATAACATGTGTAACTGGCAGACAGACAGTGAGAAAGTGCCTGGTGCATATGCATAGACTTAACGAGGGAACGAGTGGCAGGTGTGCTGAAATTCAGTCAAAAAATTCAATAACATCTGAAATGATTTGCTGTTAAAAGCAACATGCAGTGATGTGCAGGAAGCATTCAAAGTCAAGGTTGCTTTTATTGCCTCCAGAGAAAGTGAAAATTAATTAAGTACATAAAAAGACTACTACATCTTAGTATAAAAATATCATTTTAAGACAGCATATCTCGAGAAATGTCCAACATAGTGAGAGTAGTAACACCTCAATTTACAGAAACGCATTAATGTGATCTTTAGGAAACACCAGTTTCAATACACAGCCTAGGCTCTGTAAACTGGCATGTTGATAGCTACAGTGGCCCTACTTTGTTTACATAACCTTTTTCAGCTTATATACATTATGTACAGGTAGTGGATCGTAAGAAATATTCACAGATTTTGACAAAAGTTTTGTGATAACAAAAATTCTCCAGAATTGCAGACCTTTAACTGCTACTGGTGACAGTTGGTCCAGTATAGAACTGAATCAAATGAGTGAGTACAGAGGTATCAGGAAAAAGAGCGAGGCTCTTTTACGATTAATAAAAAGCTTTCATCTTAATCGGTAATGAACTCTGTGATCCATGGCTTCTCTCCAGGTGGTGTGTGTGGAGAGACTTAAAGAGCTCTTACTGGGAAAATGTATTTTAGAAAAAGTTCTAAAGCCTACTTACTGACGCCTAAATAATACCTGGAATCTCTTTAGTTGAGCAGATTTAAACCACTCTTATGTTTGAGCAGCAGCTGAGAGTAGCTAAGGGTTCATCTTGAAAAAACTGTACTATACTTTTGCACAGATGAAATAGTGCTTCCATAACCATAGTCTTATTTCATACAAGTATAACACAAGATCCAATTTGTACATTTAGGTGTTCATTTGACAAAACCTTGATTGTCTGCATCTGAATATTTCTCCTACACAAGCATCTTTAATGGATTTTTCTGAACATTCGCTTTTTTCCCAATACTCTGAACAAGATAGATAGATAGATAGATAGATAGATAGATAGATAGATAGATAGATAGATAGATAGATAGATAGATAGATAGATAGATAGATAGATAGATAGATAGATTGACATTTTTCTTCTGAAACCACCATAGTCCGATTGACATAAACTAAGTGGTATTAAGCTCAATGGTCCTTGGGGTCACCACCAGGCAAAGTCCCACTGTTACAGACATAATATAATCAATTAACGATGCCAAGTGAAACTGGGTTGACTGTTTTTTTTAAACTACTTATAACACCATTTTATAAGTAGTAAAACCAGAGCAGAGGGGTTTGGTGTGTGTGTGTGTGTGTGTGTGTGTGTGTGTGTGTGTGTGTGTGTGTGTGTGTGTGTGTGTGCCAGATGTCTATTTACTCTGAAGGGAAAAGCTAAAGAAAGACAGACACGCTGGTGGCACGAGCAGAAGAGGAAGGCTATCCATTTCCTTCTTATTGTAGTTTTTCCCCCACTCCATTTCATTGCAGAATGAATGCATTTTTTATTTGTCTTCTTTTGGACAACACTGGCCACTTTGTAGGGGTTGAGAAATAATTGGACTTGGAGGAGTGAGTCTCGTTTGCTGCCCTAGAGATTTGTGCTTCCAATTTCCTGTGTTTTTGACTTGGAGAAGACGTCAACGTGATGGATCCAGAGTACATTGAGGTGAGATGTCAATACGCTCTTATTTAGAGAATGAAATGTTCTGTTTGGGGTTTCTTCTGGAAGGTGTTGAGTGAGGCCTTTGTGCAGTAGTGGAATAATTTAAACAATAAAAAAAAATATCTTAAATTGTCTTTCATAGCTGGAAAATCAATACAGGTGAGTGATGTGTGTGTATGTGTGTGTGTGTGTGTGTGTGTGTGTGTGTGTGTGTGTGTGTGTGTGTGTGTTTTATCGCTAAGTCCCAGAAGTGCGTGGAAGCTCCGAGAAACAGACACGCATCCATGGGGACTCAAAGTGTGTCAGGACTCGGGCTGTTGTGGCTCAGGAGTGATTGATGAATGGGCTCGAGGGGAGTGTGAGATGCCGAGACTGAGCTGTGCACAGTTGAGCCAATGGAAAAAGCAGGAAGCAGATATTTCTGAAACAGTCAATTTTTTTGTCTGATGATCTTTGCACCATCAGTGCAAAGAAAGCTATTTTTTATATGTGTTTTCTTAATTTCTTTGTCATGGGTACGCTCACCCATGAGTTACAGCTGGCGTACTAGAAACACTACCGCTTTTTTCCAAATGTGGTGCAAGAATTTACACAAACTGAAAGTTCCTCGGAGCACCTTTAAAAACCTAGTCTGAATCTGGTGTATGCATTTTTTCAATATGGCAGCATCAAAATAAGGTTATTCCTCTGATAGGTGAACCAGGTCTGACGTTGATGTGAGATTCGAAAACCCATTTTTTGTTTGAGTTGGATCCTGGAGGTATTTGATTTTAACAGAGACATCTGCAGTCACACTCTCAAGACTAATTCGACTCAGGAGGCTCTTCTTGGCCAAGAACCCAACGGCAAAATTGTCCAACCCTGCAGTTTGTTTCTTGACAGTTTAAACCTTGTTTCTTTAGATGCTGGAGCTCCACAGGGCCTCGCGGGCTGGTTAATGGGTCAGTCACTAAACCATGGCCCACTTATTTTCTAGGTCAAGGTAGTGAATCTTAAAAAGCCCCACTGACTGTGGCCTAGTATATTTCTGTTTTGTGTCAACCTTTGTCATTTCAATGTTCCACATATTTTATTTTATTAATAATTAATATGAATCTAAGGTGCAGTGTGTAATGTAGGAGTATTTCTGGGCGGCATCGAGTGGTGAATTTCTAGATTGGAACGCTCCATGTCTACCCCTCCTGTTCTGAGAATTTATAGAAGCTAAGGTGGCTTTTCAAGGACAAGAAGCTAGTAACTAAAGATGGCATCATCCTCCACTGCCTCAGGCCCTTTCACAATATCAAGTGATGAGGTGAAGATGTATTTAGTTATTTATTCTATAGTACTTCTTATTCGTCTTCCAACAGGTGCATTTTCCCGGGACACCCACTACATACAAAAATGTGCAAGGCCGTTAACTTAGGAACCTGAATTCTTCTCCCACCACTGTTTTTTTTAAATATTTATTTGAAGTTAAATGCTTCAAAGTGCTTCCAGGCACATACATGTATCACATAGAAAAAGGGGAAATTATGCAAATACAGTTCTAAAAATATATTTGTGTGTTTTGATGACATCACTTGCCCTACATCGAAGTGTTTGGCTCTGATTCACTCAACAGCCCAGTCTGAGTAACACTTAGTCATGTGAAGCTTTTGATTTATACACTTTAAATCCATCGTGCAGTTGTTGAGTAATATTTTTGTTCAGGTACATGGCCTTCAACTTCCAGCAGCAAATACACTCCCACTCAGATCACTGTCTTTGTGATTGCAATGTTTGCAATTTAGCATTTATATAAATGGCACAATTCAGTGTTTCAGGTATGGAATAGAATTTCTTCCATTCTATTATGATTGTTTACCGATTGGTCCTTGACTATATTTCCTTCCGTTATGACCTGTATGGACAGTAAAACAGCCTGTTAAACTAAATTAATCTGAAATGCACTAGCCAAAAACAAATACTTTTCCTCTCCGTCTCGATTTAGTTGAAAGATTGTGATTTATCTTTAAATGTGTGCACAGATATTTCACAGAAATAAAATATTTTTTCCAGTCAAACTGTGTAGTTACAGCTAGTAGGATGGTTGCAGGATGTAGGCTTGAACCCTTTTCATGCCTAAAGTGATTTTTTAGCATTCTAGTTGGCTCCTATTAAAATGTGCAATCTGTTGATGGTGCTGGGCTCAAACCTCTTTCAATTATGCCATTTGGAGCTGGCCTTCCTTCACATTGTAAAATTAAATAAGATGACCTTACTTTAAAAAATCTAGGAAACCGATTGTCGTTAAAACGTTAAGAAAATATAACTATTAGTCTCAAGTTTAGTTTACATTATATCTTCTTGTTAAGCTTACTTCAAGTGTAGTTGTATTTACTTTCATCTGTGTGGTTTCACCAACCAAAAACTCTAAGTGCAGTACAAGTGTGATACTGTATATCTAAGACGAGCAGTGAAACACTTTTGCTCAGTGCTTTGAGCCTGTAACCTGCTCTTAACAGGACTTTTCCTCAGTACGCCCTGGGTCAATTTACCCAATTAGGGACCTTTTGTTATATCAATAAAAAACACTTCTCAACCAAACTAGTGGTTCCAGTCTCATTGCCCTTCAGGTTAATTACATTGACCTGGCATCCCAGGTGTAAATCAGTCTCTTTCAGTAATGAAACCAAGGACTCTCAACCCCCGAGACCCTTAAAAACCATGTGTTGCCTGCTTGCTGTCTCTCGCAACAGGCTATTTTTCTCTCTGGAAGATGTTGCATCTGGATGTTGATCCCAATTACTTATACTGTAGGTTTGGTTAAGGCTAAGTGAAATTGGGGTCAGCCAGTCTGGACTGCAGCCAATGAAATACACATCCTAGTGAGGCTCAAAATTACTTCATAATAAAATAAAATAGTACAAAGCAGAAAAAAACACGACAATACAATTGTTTAATATGTTATTTTTCCATACAATAAATCAAATCCTGAAGGCAATGAAATCCTTTTCTCCTACAGTCTCCATATTAACAATGGTAGTTGTTCTCAAATGCAAACTCATGAAGGGCTGGCGTATATGCTTGCAAGAAACGTGCACAAGCACACGTGCACAAACCAAGGCTTGAGGTCTGAAGACGGTGGAGAACACTTCGGCCTCTGGGACATTAGTGAACTACCCGAACACTAGCAGAGGTCAGAAACAGAGAGAGGGATAATTTCCATGTGCTCTCTGATTCCGCCTGCTAAATATTTAATGGAGGAGGGAAGACAGTCCAGCCCGATGGTGACGATCTTTTTCTATTCTACCACCACTTTTCTTCTTCTCTTCCCCTCCTCCACTTCCATCGTCTTCACCCTCTCTCTCTCTCTCTCTCTCTCTCTCTCTCTCTTCACCCATCCTTTGCTTTTTCTCAGAAAAGGTTGATCCTCTGCCATTTAATTCCCTGCTTGTTGACCCCGAGCATCTGCTTATGTTGATGACTTTTAACTCCCATATCATCTTTCCTTTAATCCTTAAAACTGGCTGTACATTCCCAATTCAAAGATGCGCAGGGCTCTGGAAAGCCTTGAGCATTGACTGTGTGGGAAACATACACATTAAGAAGAAATCCTTTTAAGACCACTTTTCTTTGGATGCTGCTAAAGGTTGATTTCTCTTTTATTTTGGGTTACGATTTTACGCATACGGCTAACAATTTCCAGTCAGTGAGGATGAAGTACTGCAAGTATTATTACCCAAATTACATTATTTTCATAGATGTACAAAAGAAAGGCTGTTCTATAATTCATGTCTTCTTCATTGGAAGATCAAACGGTGGGATTGCTGACCTGTTGCACAGTCTTTGTCTGACTCTATTACATAGGCCTACACAGTCCATCCGGTGCATTATGACATGGTTTACATTTTAATTAGATTCAACTAGAAACAAAAAATAGTCAACTGGAGACAGCCTTTTGTTCAACGAACTCAGGAGATTGTTAGCTTAATAAGCTAGTTAGTGTGGCATCGGACACGTGGTAGAGAGCTGCAAAATTGTTGCCGCTACACACAACACTATCTCCCAGAATGCCTCACGACCCTGGCAGGTGTTTTTCCGCCAACAATTTTCAAATACAGGCATTCATCACATTTAACAAATTATTCCATGCAGCATAGTTGGGAATTAAATCCATTACATGAAACAACAACCAATTTGACAAAAATCAACAATAAAAATATCAAATGAAATCAAAGGAAAGTACTTCTTTCCTCGTGGGATTGACACGGATACACACACACACGCAACAGGAGATTGTATCGTGGAGGTTTTGTCTTTTCTTGTCTAAATACTCCATTTCCACCCTTCTCCTGTTATCTTCATTTTCTATTTTCGGGTTGGGATAGTGTGTGTTTGTGAAAGAGAGAGAGAGAGAGAGAGAGAGAGAGAGAGAGAGAGAGAGAGAGAGAGAGAGAGAGAGAGAGAGAGAGAGAGAGAGAGAGAGAGAGAGAGAGAGAGAGAGAGAGAGAGAGAGAGAGAGAGAGAGAGAGAGTGTGTGTGTGTGTGTGATAGTGAGGGCTTGTGTCTTCAGGGCTTTATCTGTGACACCTATCAGTTTGTATCCAGTCACTTGCTGGACTGTCTCGCCTCATTCTCCATTCTGAAGGGGATTTCACACCAAGCCGCCTCCTGGTCCGGTTCACTCTAAAATCCCTATCTTTTATTTCCTAGGGATATTCTAATACCGAGGAGCTTTTAATGGGCTAATCCCCAACGTGATACTGTAGTGACGTCATCAGAGACAAAAATACCACCAAGTGCAAGACTCTTCCACACTGTGAGCCCCTTTTCCCTGCTACACAAATACTTATTCACTGGAAAACTATAACTAATCGCTATCATGGAAGTGCTGGGAAGGCTCAGTGTATGACCTTTACCATATTAGCATTTCAATTATCTCAAATCGGAAGGGCAATGAATTCAAATATGAGTGCTTTTGGGTATCGTATTGCTTTCTTTTATTAAAATACCGTGTCTCACTACCACTGTTTCTTACTACAGTTAAGATATTCACCATTATGATAAAGCTACAGGTGCCTCTGTGTGTTTGTTACCACAGTTTGCAGTGGGCCTTTATAACATAATGCTATTCCTTTAATGATTTCCACAACCTTGAAATAACAGTAATAGGCCTACTGGAGTATAGAGCTCCGCACCTATTACAAAGACAGATTGAATTTTCAGCACCACGGACAGCGCACATACAAACCGGATGTCTACTACTAAATAAGAAAATAAAAGCTCATGACAAATGTTTTTAAGTGCAATATCATTTATACAGTGAAGCTAGAAAGCAGTTTTGTGTTTTGTACTTGAACATTATTATTTGTAAACTACTGTGAGTACAATATACATACAAGAGGAAAAAAACATATACATTTATTTGTGTAGCAAATTGTCTAACAGAGCTATTAAGGGATTTTGCGATGAAAACAAAATACAAAACCCAAATAATAAAAGGCAAATAAATAAGGAAATAGACTTTTAAAGTACAAGGATGATTAAATCCATGTAGATCAAAATATACAATGGAATCAATGGAGAGTTAAAATGATAAGAAAACATTTCTTAGTTCAGTTTTATATGAAAATTATCCCACTATGGACTAGGATTATTTTATTTTCTGTATTTTTGAAGTGGGATTGTATGAGGTACTTATGCATAGTTAGTCACTTACCTTATGGAGATGGCGATCAGTGCAGTCATCTTAAGGAGTTTGGGGGAGACAGTGTTGTAGTGGAAGTCAGCCTTGTACTGTTGCGGAGAGGGGCAGAAGAAAATCATTTTTTGCCACCTATAAATTTGATTGTCTAATAGAGAAATATTTGTTCAATTGTCCGACATAAATGTAGAATTTCTTTCACTGCTGATTTGCAGACTGATCCGCTGCACAGCACAGGAAAACAGCTGTTTACTATTGCACTTTCTTTCGAGCGTAGTCCGGCCATCTATTACTTCGCCTACTCCTGCCGGTGCACTGCAGCGTTTTACTCTGCTAATAAACAATGAAATAATCCTACATTTTACGTACAATTGAACAGATATTTTTGTATTAGACAGGCATTTATTAGGTGGCAAAAAAAACGATTTTCTGCTGACCCCCTCCGCAACAGTAGGCTACAAGGCTGACATCCACTACAGCACCGTCTTCCCCAAACTCCTTAAAATATCTGCGCTCATCACCATCTCCATAAGGTAACAGACTAACCATGCAGAAGTGCTTCATACAACCCCTTTTCAAAAATATTAAACTAACCCTTTAAGAGGGAAAAAAAGCTTTTATTGTGAAAGTCCCAGCCCGACCGTAAATCTCCCTAGTCTTCTTGCCTACGGGCAGCTTGACTCTCCTGCTGCTATATTCTCGTGCCGACATGTCTGGCTGTTACTCCCAGGCAGAGGCGCTGGATTCAGGCTGAGGAGGAGAACCGTTTCTCCGGAACAATGACAGCGTCCAAAGACACTACCAAGAAGATACCAAAGGAGGGTCAGCAGGATGAGGTAGATAGAGATATACAGACAATTATGTTTTATTATGTCAGCTCTGACGACATAGATCAGTTCAAGCTGCTCGGTAGAATATTATAGAGATGATGACAAATACTAAAATGATTGAAGTGCAGTAAGATTAAGGTAAACAGTTGAGGAATATTTGGATTTTTGCAAATGTAAACATGACTGCCAGTGCAAGAAGTAGTACATTTTCCTAATTTAATATTATCTGCAAACGGTAGGCTACTTTAAGTACTTATAATACTGAAAAAAGACCATTGTGGGGGTTTTCCTGTTATATATTGTTACAGTATCACTGATTTATTCATGTGTAATTAATATTCTAATATTGTAACTCATTTACATATGCCTACTACTGGGTAGTTTAATATATTGTAAGTACAAACTATTATGAATTATCTATGTTGGATAAATGAAATGCAGTAAAGAAAATCACAGCATTTGCCTATGAGATGTATTGAAGTAAAGTAGTGGGATACTGTAGCATAAAATGGAAATACTGTAATTATACCGTTCAAATACAGCTTGTATAGTACTGGCATAATCTATCTCAGCAGTTGTAGAGGACAAGACAATATAAAGAAAATAAGAACTTGCAGGATGTCTTACTATGGGTCTGACTAGTTTCAGTGTTTCTTATTTACCTCATATTTTACGCGCAGTGCCCATACATAATATGGCCCTCTATATTCTATGTGCAGAGCTCAATAGCAATTAGCTTCATTTGTTTTTTTTCAGCAAGTGTTCGATGATTTTTTTTACCTTTGGCTCTAATTGGTGCAGATAGTGTGACGTATTTTGCCTAAAAGGTGTTTTTTGGAACCACTATTGGTTGTATTTCTTTGGAACATGGTTGATGATTTATGTTTTATGCATGTATTTGTAAAAAACATATAAAATGTTTTGTGGATGTCCTTGAAATGTGGTCTTATCCTGGAAAACATCTTTGTTTTTTCCCAGATACAGATTGATGGTCTATTACAGTGTCTTTATCGCTTTAACTCTATCTCATTCTCTCACACACACACACACACACACACACACACACACACACACACACACACACACACACACACACACACACACACACACACACACACACACACACACACACACACACACACACACACACACACACACACACACACACACACACACACAAACACACACGCACACACACACACACATACACACAAACACACACACACACACACACACACACACACACACACACACACACACACACACACACACACAAACACACACACACTTGATTTCCCCCGCCTGCTTTACTTTCCACTGAAGGGAACCTGATCAAAAGACTGTTGCAGTGGACTGTGTCTGCCAAAGCCTGCTAAACACACACACACACACACACACACACACACACACACACACACACACACACACACACACATGTGAGAGCATGCGGAGAATTAGCTCGAAGATGTTGAACTAATGGAGCAGTCGATTCGCAAAGTGGTGTGCAATGAATGCTCTACCCACTGATGAGCGTGAGTTTGTTTCTGCATGTGCTCTTGTGTGTGTGTGTGTGTGTGTGTGTGTGTGTGTGTGTGTGTGTATGTACTTTCACCCGCTTCATTAATTAAAGCATTTTTACCTCGCCGACAGCTCATGTGATGCAGATTGTTGGGGACACATTTGTTCCTCTTATCTTCAGTGTCAGACAAGATAAATGGTTTCACGATCATAATCCTTTGGTTCCAGTTAAAAGTCAGCACTATGTGACACTGTAATACAACTACTGCTTGCCATACTGTTAATCTTTGAAACTAAAACGCTTCAGGCTGTTTCCAAAGATGTATTACTTACTGTACTGTTCTAATCAGTGGCGGAATATAACTAAGTATTACGTACTTGTGTATCTCTATGTTATACTTTTAACGTCACTACTCCAGAGGTAAATATAGTAGCTGATCATGCTTCTGTTCTTTAACTTTAGTATCATTCTTAATACATGGATTTTTAGTACTTTTGGACTAATGATATTTCTGCTTTTACTTAAGTAAAGCATCTGATTACTTTTCAACCGCTGGTTTTGATTTTGTAAGAGCACAAGTCGTGGTTATCTTTTCTTGGATATGAATGGTCTACTAGTGTTATTCAAAACTACTCAACTGGGGATGATTATTCTATTGTTGATTCAAACCATTCAAAAAGCAAAGGGCCCCTCCTGTCCTCTCTTACCCCTGTAGAAGGAGTTTTCTACAGAGGAAAACGAGCAGTGCCGCTCAGCTCAGACACTGTTTCTGATGTGCCAAACAGGCCTTTGATGTATCTCTCTGTCTTTCTCCTGAGCTTTGAAGAGGGGCGAATTAAACGCCACATGACAGCTACCTATTACACTTCCCTGCAGTGTCACCGTTTGAAAACCTTCTGGCCAAATCCTATAGGGGGCTTGAACTCAAAAGCCCACCCCCTGTTGCATCATTTCCTCCTCCTTTTAAGGCCTTGACAACAGGTGACTTTCATAATTTTTTTTGCCTGAAGAGACCCAAAAGATCAGTCCAGAGAAAATTATGCAAAACCTGTGAGTTCAGAGGCCGTCCTCACGTCAAAAGTTTTGTTCGTCCATTAGTGTTCATCTCTTAAAAGTACAAGGCCTTATCTGAAAGTCGAAAACTCAAGATTACTTTTTATATGTCGAGCCCAAGTGTATTCTTTCTCATTTTTTTTTATAAAATTTTTTCACAAAAAAGTGTTTTTTCTCTGTCTAGACATGTACAAGCTCTGAGCTGTATGCGAGTTACAAGAGGAGCTGCTGCCCCGAAAACCAATTAATGTGGAAGGACAAGTCGATAAAAATGGATTTCATTCTACGTTTGATGCCATAAAAAAAACATGATATATCGCCTTATATTATTCTGTTTGGAACAGCAGAGGTTTTGGATGGTTATGCCTAGAGGGTACTATGCAACACTGACAACTTGTATTTAATGTTTATGTGTGTGTTTGCAGGACTTTGTGGACGTCAGCCCCCCACAGAGGAACTGGAAAGGCATCGCCATCTCTCTGCTGGTGATCGTGGCGGTGTGCTCGCTCATCAGCATGTCCGTGGTCGTCCTCACACCTGGTAATTGCACAAATGTCCACTCAAATTCAAGGATAAACTGATTAGATTTTTTATATCTCAAGAACGCTTTGAGGGATTTTCATCAACATTTGTTACAAACTCACACTTCTATTAGAGGAAAAACTGATTACATTTTGACGTCAAAGGTCAAGGTCACTGTGACCTTGCGTGTTGTGAACGCAATATCGCATGCACGCTTTTAGGGATTTTCTTCAAAGTTTGCACGAATGTCCACTCGAAGACTTAAAGATGAACTTCATAGATTTTGGAGTTCAAAGGTTACTGCGTTTATTGTGGCTTCTTATGAGATTTACGGTATCTTCTTTAAAGCATTTCCTACCACCGCTGTACTATCACCATTCGGCAATTGTATGCCCTGCAGAGGCATTTAACTGAAAAGCGGAATTTCAAATAGTTGTTTTTTCTTCCAGCGGAGATCCCTGGCAACAGCAAGTCCAGGCTGACCGTGGCCGATCTGTACAAACCAGAGTTCAGCGCTCACGACCCCGAGGCCTTGTGGATCAGTGGTGAGTCCTGCCCTTAAAGAGTCTTCATATTAAAGGTTACACATTTGCTAAAAGAAGCTGAAGATGTAAAAATCGTAAACAAGAATACAAATATTTAGGAGCAGTGTTCGACTCACAGCTGAAATTCAATTAGAATACAGATTGTATCGTCAAGCAGGGAAAACAAAGAATTTATTTTCTGAGGAAGCTCAACATCTTATGGTGTCTGCAAGAACATTTTATGAGAGCCTTTTGACGTTCGCACGTGTGTGCTGATTCAATGGGTTGTCTGTTTAATAAATAATATTTCAACAATGCACTTTCCAGGAAATTTTCATTTATGCCGGTTGGTACGGAAAAAACAAATCATTAGGCAAATTCCTTCAGCTATATGCGAACTTGTTGTCACTGGCATGTTGGTGTTGTTGATGTTGATGTTGATGCTGATGTTTGATTGCTGTCGTAAGTTTATGTATTTATATAGATGGGATAGACTGTAACATTTAATTGGATTAAAAAAACATTCTGAATCTGAATCTGAAGCTAGCATTAACCACCATAAGCCAGCGGTCACACCATATCAAGTGAGGCTGTTATGTTATATGTACGACAATCTGAGAAAGTATTTTTTAATTCTGTATGCTCATATGGGCAGTGTGACTTTGAGAGCAAGGTGTGATGGTGATGTAACAAAGGGGAACAAAAACGGTGCGACTTTGACTTTGAGAGGAGGCTTGAGGGACTTGTTTGCGAAGCCTGGACATGGCCCTGTGTGCTATTTTTACCTCCGTAAAAAATGAAACTAATGTGCTCTTGGGTCAGGTGAGCTAAGCTTGCATAGAACATCTGGGTTACATCTGGCTGCAAATACGTCGAGCAACATATTTTTGTTGCTCGACGTATTTGCAGGGCCTGTACTGGTTAGACCAAAAAGGATTATCACTCACTTCTGCAATTCCCCCATGGTTTTACAGAGCTAAGTAGCATCTTTAAGTTCATTGTTTAGCTGTCTGGCCTTCAACTTCATTGTTTTGATTGATTTTCACAGTTCTCATTGAGTTTTTAGCAGCTAATAAATTACGGTGGTGAGCTTTGGTTTTAAGTTAGCCATATTTGCAGAATTATTTTTTTTCTTCTGGCCTTGTCTGCAAGAGTACAAGGCGGACTCCTGTTACAGAGACGTCTCTCCAAAACTCCTTAAGGCCAGGACACACCGGCCCGATAATCGGCCATCGGACATGGTCGGAGAGTCTGGAGGGGGCGGGGACACAAATCTGTTTGGTGTGTTCGTTGATGTCGGCCGTCATAGATGCCGTTGGGCTTCTTTTCAGCCGATTCAACATGTTCAATCGGCGTCGGGCAGTCTTTCAGTCGGAGCAATTTGATTGGTGGAGGGCTAGCGAATCAGTGAAGCCCGGAAGTGAGGCGGGTAGCACAAACAGCTGACAACAGTATCGCATTGCTAGCCATTGTTTTAATTTGTTTGTTTGTTTCATTCAGCGAGTACTCACATGCATCAACCCTTCTTGACTGCTCGACACCATGCTGGACACTCTCTGCTAAAAATGGTGCTCTTTATGGTCCATAGATATAAATACGTATTTATATCTATATCTATCTATTTATGTCTAGAGAGCTGTTCCATCATTTCCGGTTTCCGTATTTTTTTGGGCCACAATACAGATTAGCGCCGCCTGCTGTTATGGAGACATTATGTCCCGCGCAAGCGCAGAGCGTACGGAAAGTCAGTGGTCGGCTCGGTGTGTTCTTCGCACTTTTTTGGCCGTGACAGGCAGACTGGAGCTGCCTGAATCGGCAGACTCCATTTTCGGGCGACGGTCGGTAGTCGGACCGGTGTGTCCTGGCCTTTACTTGTAACTATGCCTAAGTACATCATACAACCCCACTTCAAAAATACCGAAATACCCTTTAATGGTCCTACTATAGCTATGAAAGTTAATTAACTCAAACTGTTATATCCATTGTTTCTGGGCCAGACGGTGCTGACTGGTTGAACATATGAGTGTAATAAAAAGCCAATATCGTCTGGATGAATTCATAAAAACCCTGTGGATGGATGTGCTGTTCTTACGAGGGGAGGGAACACAAAGCACAGAGAGCTGCGGGAAAAAGTTCAGTGCGTTAACAGAAAATGAGAATCTCTCTCTACCTGAGCTTTCATTAGAGCCTCCAAACATTTGTCAGTGAAGAGAGAGGTGGCCACTATCACGTCCTTATATATTAAAGCCATTTATTCTCCAAGATCTCCAGGGCTCTAAAATGAGCTGTAAACTTTGCTGCTGCCTGTGGACTTACAGGGTATTCATCAAGGAATCCACAATCCGAAGTAAATGTTTTATTCACTTATATTAATGAATTAAATGTTTTGACATATAAAATTAAGAATAAAAAATAAATAAAGATATTATATTATATTATTAAAATAATTAAAAAAGAAAAATTTAATTAATGTAATATAAAACAATCACATTTGTAAAATTATAGATTTATTTAATTGTATTATGTTATTTACACACAAAAAAGGTATCCAAATTTAATTCAAATATGAAATATCAATTCATAATAAAATTAAATGTTAATAAAATAATAATTGAATTGAGAATTTAACTCATTATAAATAATCAGATTTATAGTAAGATATATTGATGGATGGATGGATGGATAGATAGATAGATAGATAGATAGATAGATAGATAGATAGATAGATAGATAGATAGATAGATAGATAGATAGATAGATAGATAGATAGATAGATAGATAGATAGATAGATAGATAGATAGATAGATAGATAGATAGATAGATAGATAGATAGATAGATAGATAGATAGATAGATAGATAGATAGATAGATAGATAGATAGATAGATAGATAGATAGATACTGACTGACTGACTGACTGACTGACTGACTTGGGATCATCATAACTGATGGTTTATATTTTCTACTACCTTTTATCTGCACATTGCATAAACATAAAGTCATTGAAGCGCCTCCTGCTGACCTGCATGTCCAAACACAGATGGCCTCGCAGTGTTGAGTCCAGAGTAGAACGGCCTGTGGGTCAAAACATCCTCCCACACTGTGAGAAACCATATTCAAGCTATCATGACAACAACACATACTTATCATAGTAACTTATTGATAAAAGTGTGCAACCGTCACAGGGAAAAAAACAGTGTTGAACTTCATCCTCTACATATTGCATTACTGCTGTAATGCGATTAACTGCACTCATCTAATTTCCCTGCACACATCCACCGGCATACCCAATAATACACAGTCCTTAATTAGATTATATTAAAAATATAATGCCAGCCATTGAAATAATAAAACGAGGCCAACACAAATTATTATTTGAAAGAGGGGTTGAATGGGATTGAGCTGGATAAACCGATGCATTTTTTATTATTAGTGAGTTAAATATATATATATATATATAGAGAGAGAGAGAGAGAGAGAGAGAGAGAGGGAGAGAGAGAGAGGAAGAGAGAGAGAGAGAGGAAGAGAGAGAGAGAGAAAGAACATAGCAAATCTAGCTGGAAGGAGCTGAACAGAAAAAAAAATAGACTTGCGTGGTCTGTTTAGAATATGACAGGCAAATTATCGCTTTGATGGGTAAGTTTGGGGGAGGGGGGAGGGAGATGACTAAATGTGTCCATATTAACTAACACCTTTGTGGGCCTGCTGGGAGTGACAGAAGGACATACACAAGGACAGAGTTGACAGTGAGAGAGAGATTGGCCTTTTCTGAGATCCAACGCCTGCTGCGTCCCTCCCTATACCACAGGGAGATAATACTAATGACTTGTCCTGCAGGCATGTGGCTTCTCACTATACTGTATGGGCACTGGTTGGGACGGCCTTCAACAACACTGTGTATATACACTGTAAAATCTGGTGTATAAGAAACACATTTATTAACTTTTTTAGTAAGGAGTACTCAAGTTACCTTAAACATAGCAGGAATTCATCATTGAAATGTCCATGTAAACATCCTAACACAACCCGTACTCATGGATTAGTTTGTGAGCAGATCAGGTGATTTTAAAACACAAGATAGATTTTCATTTAATTTCATTTTCACTTATTTATTAGTGCGAAATAAACTAGATTGAAATAACATAGGAATAAACATGAAGGCTATACATACAAACATGCACAGGTGGGGAACAAATAAACCACTGAAGGCTTGTAAGAGATGCCCACCTAATGTTAAGATTAAAAACATAAGCAAATACAAACAAAGCAATACATTAAAGAAGCAATAGATCATATTGATAAGTTGGTTAGTGCACTGATGGATTTACTGTGCTTTGTTCAAAAGTTTGGAGTACACAGTTAGCTTAGATGCACTACATCAACCTTGGGGGAATGAGTTCACTTTGGTCTGTAGTTCCACCATAATGCATTTTCTCAACCCAACAGGGTCAGCCGTCCCATTAGCTGTGGTGCTAGGATTGAGTGTGAAGTTGGGAAATTAACTGGCTGACATGTTTTGAGGTGTAAATCTAGAGTGGAGCTGGGGTGCGACCAAAGCTTTCTGAAAAAAGTAGAGTAGATGCCTTTGGTCTGGGGCATGATTTACTCCCAGGGGGTTCCTGGGGGTGTTATTCAAACACATTGGTAATGGAAATGGCTTCCTTGACAACCTCCAGCTAATTTCTCTCCTCTCCCCTCTAACACAGGAGTCAAGCTAGAATGGTTGGCTGCTCCCCCCTAATTTAATAGCATGAGAAAGACACTTAACATGAGAGCTCCTATAATAGAACTTCACTATTCGCCAGACTTAAACCAAGCAAGACACCGCAGGATGTTAGATTCTTGTCCAACAAAGAAAAACATAATTTGGTGTATGGCAGGGTTTCATTTAAAGTAATACTACAGGGTTGTATTCACCTTCCTGCAGAGATGTAAATGATAAGAGTGATTCACAGCTCTCAAACACTTAGCTTAGTTTAGCATAAAGTCTGGAAAGAGGCCGGAAACAGCATTCCCAGATGTAGCATGCTGGATGCAGCCAACAAGGAAAAACCCTTTTCAATGTAGTCTTTTTTGTCAAATTTTGTATTATACTATTTTGTGACATGTTTTATTGCATTAAACTAAACATACACATCAACATTTTGTGGAGAGCAGAGCCTATTCTCCTATCGGAGCTTATTTAGGTATTTTCATAAAGCATTCTCATCAGGGTTATGGATGTTACGTTGCTTCCTAATGTTACCACGGGGACCTTGTCATAGACTGTATAGTAAAGGGAGTGAATTATTCATGCAGTTTTTGTTTACATTGTGTCTTGTTAATGGCGAGTAAAGCAGAGCTTGTTTACATCAGATGAAGAAGAAAAAACACCCATAGGTTCTTACATAAGAGTGTGTATCCAGTTAGGGAGTCTGTCATATGTGCTCACAAACAATCGGCTGCATCTTCAGCAGTGACCCATGCTAATATAACAACGTGAATAATGCATTGTTTACGACAAAGACGAGAGCACCATAATTTCTTTAATAATATGTCCTCAATAAATCCTCTATAAGGGCAAACAGAGGATGGGAGACATTGGTGGACACTCAGACATTACACAACATTATGTTAAGGCCAGATACTGCAGATGAATACGGAATACTAACAGTTATCATACTGACATTTTGCCAGTTTGATAACTTACATTAGAACAATTATTTTTTGTAACACAAATTTGCAAAGGTTTAGCAACCGCAAAAGCAACACAATCCTTTTGTGAATTCGGCCCCTTATGTTGTAATCAGTTTGTTCAGGTGTTCAAGTTCAATATCTGACAGGTGTTTTGCATTTACTCTGCCTAATTAGAGACAAAGACAACCCTTTTTATTTTAATTTTTGTTAAAGGATAAGTTTAATTCCGTCTACTGTAGTTCAAAGCTGCCTTTCATGTCATACATTTAACAGTGCTTATCTTCTGACTTGACCCTCGCTGTGTTTCCTCTCCCAGATTCGGAGGTGGTTTACAGGAACCGCGACGGCCACGTCATCAAATTCAACTTTGCCTCTAACGAGACGGAAGTCATTCTGAGCAACAGCACGTTTGTAAGTAACATTCACCACATGTTAGTGTAAATGCTAAAATGCTAAACTCTGACTGCTCTGTTATCTCTTTAGCGTTCCCTTCCACTTAAATGATAGCTCATAAAATAGTGTCGGGAAATTTGTTTCTTTTTCTTTTTCATTTTATCAGAGAAAATGGAAAGTTTGAAATCCATCTTTGACGTCTACGAGGGGACTTTTGGTATTTATCACACTCAGATGTCGCACAGTGGCCTGAACGTCCACTACAGTACATCAATACATGAAAAAATACAAAAAAATATACAGTATGTGATATAAATAAGATAAAACAAGCTCAAGGAGCACAAGATGCATACATTATGTATCCATCTGACACTGCTGCTGTAAAGACAGAAAGAAAATGCTGTCCAGTCCTGATCTCTACCTCTTTTAAAAAATAGAGATGTCTTTTCTGGTTTTGGATTGGATCCCCAGAGGCTCTGGAAAACATGTCAGAGCTTCCGGCTGCGCCTCATCACTCCCGTTTCCTTCACAATGAGAATATGATAATACCTGGCAGAGGGTGGCCTGTGCACACACACTGTGGGCGAGCTAAGAAAATGCGCTCACCTCCCCTCACCCAACAACAGAACAATCAGCAGTATAGAATTGAGCAATTCAGGTTATGCTCCTGACGCAATCAAATCACAATGTGTACTTCCAGGAACATGAAAATATGTCTGCATGTAATCCTATTTGGAATTTCAGCCAAATCCAATCAACAACGTTAATGTTAATCAGAAAGCAGGGCCAAATACAGCATGACATCTTCCTGCCAACATGTTTGCAAAATTGCACCACGCACCAGTTAAAGCTTTTGATATGTTGCATAACTGGATTTGATGAGGATTTGAGGTTGTGAAGGTATAAGCTTGTCAGACGATGCAGAACGAAACCCCCCACAAAAAAAGGCAGAGGTGGCTTGGTATTTACGCCCTTTCCAAAAGCAGGGGGGGGGGAGTAAAAAGGGGGACCTTCTCTTTGATGCTCTAATGTCACATGAGAGTGGCACCTGAGCCCAAACCCTTGTATGACCTTCTACTTGAATTTTGGAAGTTCAATAGCCCATTATTTTAAATACACTGGTTTGAATTAAAACACAAAAAAAATTCCAGGATTGTAACTCCTAGTCCTATAAAGCAAATTAAAAATGGTCCCCCCTGCACGCCACTGATCCAAAGTGAACACATCTGCTGCCTGGCTGCACAGCTAAAATCTGAAAATAATATATGATATGAATTATTGTATTAATGTATTATTACACACACACACACACACACACACACACACACACACACACACACACACACACACACACACACACACACACAAAGACACATTCAAGCATCCAAAGAAACACTAAGTCACCAAGTCCGCAATTGTTCAGCTAATTTTGGATTATTTTTTTTTCAGGTGGCTTTCAAGGTGGCAAAGTACTCACTCTCTGCAGATTTGAAATATGCGCTCTTCGCTTACGATGTGAAACCGGTGAGTTTTCAAAACAAAGCAACTGAGAGTTGTGGATCATCCCCGGCGTTACCCACAATTCTTCTTTGCCTGTTGTTTATCTCCCGACACACTGTCATTTATATTTCAATCCCCGAGGGGAGCTGTCAGTCAACCCATCTCCATGCATGAACAAACCGAAAAGCTCAGGCATGTTGTTTTTCTACCCATATTGATGCTGTTTTATATTCCCTACGGACTACTTTGCTGCCTTTTCTGTTACTTAAAATTTGCAATTGAGGGTGTATTGAAGAGATGCTAGTTGGAGGGAAGCTGTCTGATTGCGCCACCTGCACTGAACAGGCGTGAATGTATTTGTTATGATTGCGTTTGGTTAGATGTGTATCTCAGTATGAAGTGTGTTTTTTTTCTGTGCTGACATTCAGTCATCCACCATGAAACTTGTCTTTTTTGCTTCTCAAAGTCGAGGCTTTTTTCATTGATTTTTTTCCCCCTCCACTTGTTTGCAAACACATGGATCTAGGCAGGGCTCAGTTTTAGAAACACTGCAGCAGCTGATGTATACTTGCAAATATATAGTTTCTGTAATCGTTGCCGGATCCACATCTTGCTTTAAGATCCTCTCTCTCTTGAATCTGACACCCTCCAGTGCATATAGAAAACACTGATTTCTCCACTCCTCTTCTGTATATAAAGGCTTAATTGATTGATTTAGTTGTTGCCAGGGCAACGTGAAAAAATAAACAACAACTTACTTAGAGTCCGGCTGTGCAGCACAGCCCACCTGCAGTGAAAGAAAAGTTCCTATAAATACTGTATGTCAGGCTTTTGATTTGTTTTTGTGCGGCAAAATCTATACTGTAGAAGGATGCATTAGACATCGGTTTAAATATTTCATTTCGGTGAAAACCATTATATAGCTTTCACGCACAGGTGGAACAAGCGGATACTGAATATGAAGGGATGCTGTCAGACAGTGGATAACAAGTAAAGATGGGTTTACAATCTCTCGGTTGCTTTAGGGGAAGCATAAATAGTTTTACAGTATAGAATTAATCCTTTAGATCAGAACGAAGGTAAGAATGCATTATATATATGAACAGATTTAACATTTAAGTGATGATATCTCGTTGCAGATATACAGATATTCCTACACGGCGTCCTACATCGTTTACAACATCTACACCCGGTACGTTATACCTTCTTGACACAATGTGGCATCCAGGACACAGACGCTGGTTGTTCATATCAATATGTCAGTGTGTATTTATTATTATATGTTTTGTTGAACAGGGAGGTTTGGGAGCTAAACCCTCCGGAGGTTCAGAACGCAGTGCTCCAACACGCAGCTTGGGGAAAACAAGGACAGCAGTTGGTAAGGCCCAGTGTGTGTTTGCTCACACAATACATTCTCTCTCTGTTGCTTTCTCTCAATCGTTCTCTCTCTTTATACATTCCTCGTCCTTGCCTGATACAATTGGGATCTGATACAAGTATTCTTACTTCAGTTCTGCAGAATAAGCTGTGTATACTTTTGTACTGTTTGCCTCGAAAGTATGTGACCATAATGTGTTCATGATCTAATTTTTGTGAGTGCACAGCGAGGACATATCAGAATCGCTTGACTTGGTGGTGCAAGGTATTAAAAACACGAGGAATTAAGTTAAAAAGATTAAAATAAGGTCAGACAGCGAGACAGTAATAAATAGCCCTGGTTCTTCTCTCTGTAGCTGTAACTAGGAGGCAGCTATACCATTCAGCAAATAATCGATAATAAGGATTTCTGCATGCAGTGTCTTTTACACAGGGAATGTTTTATTGGCGGACATGCATTCAGTATGTGTTCGGCGGGGCTGATCAAATGCAAATATTACAACACTGATGGAAAGAGGGAGAGTAAACACTGACTGAGATAACGCCCAGAGCTTTAGAATTAGAAAACAAAATCTCATCAGGGAGGTAATCAAAAAGCAAAACCGATGGAAAAAAACAGGGAACACAAGGAATGAGATAAGAGCGCCAGTACAATCTCTCTTTCTCTATCTCTCTCTCCCCCTCTCCCTCCTCTCTCTCTCCTCAGATCTACATCTTTGAGAATAACATCTACTATCAGTCAGACGTGAGGAGCAACTCCCTGAGGATCACCTCCTCTGGCAGGGAGGGAGTCGTCTTCAACGGACTGTCTGATTGGTTGTACGAAGGTGTGTGATTGTGTGTGTGTGTGTGTGTGTGTGTGTGTGTGTGTGTGTGTGTGTGTGTGTCTGTGTGTGTGGTGTGTATGTGTAGAGGTTTTCTCTGTATTTCAAAAATCTGTTGGTTTCAGATTCCATACATGAGCATTTGAAATTGTATCGACCCAGTAGTGCACAAAGTATCATAGTAAATTTGGCTCCACATTGACAAAGTACCACATGAAAATGCTCTCACTTGTCTTTGTTATGTGATAAAAACACAAGTATTCTGCATAATATGAATGTTAAATACAAATTTCTGCTGTGATTTTTTGTACTTTTAATTAAGTAAAGTACCTTTTTCCACTAGGAAAGAAGCATTGTTTGGACTAATCTCCACTCATCTGTTTCAAACATGTGTCCTTCTGCATTAAAAAAACTAAGCCGAATGGGCAATGAATAAAAAATAAAATAAAAATAAACCACTCGACAATCCATTAAGCCGGGGTGTAAACACAGAAAGCAGCACAAACACAGATGGGAAACATTATGGAATCCTTTCTGTTTGCAGACTAACTGCAAGCTCTGTTTTCTTCCTTCTTTAAATTTGCGATTGTTTTCGATCGTAACCATTTGGCTGGTAGTTTTACAGCGTGGGGAAGAGTTAAAGGTGCAGGGTGTAGCATCTGTGATTATTCGAAAGGGAGGGGAGCATTGCAATCTAAAACTTGACTACTAGATGCCACAAAATGTTCCAATATTACACGATGCACCTTTAAGTCCTATTTCACCAATGAAATGAGCCACAATCTTGTCTCTTTAAAAGTGTGCTACAAATGTTGATTTTTGCAGAGGAGATTCTGCATTCACAGCTGGCTCACTGGTGGTCGCCGGACGGAGAGCGACTTGCGTTCCTCACCGTCAACGACACGCTAGTGCCTAACATGCTCCTGCCCCAGTTCACCGGGAACACCTACCCCAGGGGACTGCAGTACCCGTACCCTATGGTGAGCCTTAACACACTGCAATCTACACTGGCAGTTAGATTCAGGGCCAATCAGAGCAGACTGGGCTTCTTGGAAGGCAATTTCGAACCTAAACATTTTGATGATTTTTGTGACCTTTAAAGGTGCAGTGTGTAATATCGGAATATTTAGTGGCATCTAGTGATGGAAGTTCTAGATTGCAACAATCCCTGCTACCTAAAATGCCAATAAATTCTACACACTGCACCTTTAAATCTGATTGATGCTGTCTCTACTTTATATAATAATTACTTTCCTGTAATACCCCATTTTATAACTTTTGTTCTGTGTCCTCCCCTCTTTAGGCTGGACAGATAAACCCCACAGTCAGGCTGTCAGTGGTCAACCTGTTTGGAGTGACACACACTCAGGAGCTGCAGCCTCCAGACCAGCTCAGGCTCAGGTGACATACAGTTCATATCCATAAAACAGAAATATATTTATCAGTGAATCTTGAGAAGTGGGACAAAACAGGGTGCAATGTTGAAAAAATACAAACCCTTTGTTTAGGCAAATCAAATTACATGTATGTATCCAACATATACTAAGCTACTGAGCTAAGGTTTGACACAACCTCCCAGCTTTTGTCCTTTTTATCAAAATGGGCTTTTTAGCTTGCCATTCCTTATTTTGTGTCATCTCCGTCAGACACCAAAAAACACAAATTCATTTTCCCTCAATTTATGCTAGACCCATGAGATGTATAGTGATCACAAATATTCACCAAAACCGATAGAGACCACAACAAATATTTTCAAAATGTATATGAATATAATTTCTTTTGATATCTGACGGTGTTGACATATTTAACGTTACTAAAAAAGTGTCCCACCACTTTGAAACCATATGAAACATGAATGTGTTGAAGAAAAACAGTTTTTATTGATATAAGAGATTATTTAGTGTTGCTTTTGATGAAAAAAACACTTTTTAATCATTAAAGTACATTTTTAATAGGTTTTATTGAATATGAAAGATTGAAACCCTCTCTGAAACACACTGTTTTGGACGTCATGAGAAGATAACAATTGTCATATATTTGACATAATAATGATAAAATGTAAATTAAGGGGATTATTGTGCTCCAGACATTCTATTCTTAATCCCTAATCCCATCTACAATTTTAAATATTTTTATCTTTAAAGATATCAGCAGTTACATATGGAAGACGGCCTTTTGTCCCGGTTCTCAAGAACCACTGATATATATACAGTATATAAAGCACTAAATCCTAAATGTGATCCTCCTCTTGTTGCAGGCCTTTCTACGTCACCATGGTGAAGTGGATCAGTGACACTCACCTGGCCGTGCGCTGGCTCAACCGGCCCCAGAATGCATCACTGCTGATGGTGTGTGACATCACCATAGGATCCTGTATCCAGGTGGGTCTTTCTGAAAGTTTATGGAAATGTCTGATATTTTACTTTATTTATACAGTTTTTATTCCTATATTTATACACTGTATATTATTTATTTTATTTCTAATTTGTCTATGTTCATGTCCTATTCTCATTTTATCTTCCTTGTTTGATTTGTTTTCATTGCACTTTGTAACATTGTTAGGACAACTGCTATATTCATAAAGTTTATTTTAATTATTGTCATTTAACATGAACCAGGTTAATTATTAGTCATCTATGAAACGTATGGTTGTTGTGCATAACTTCTGATACCATTGCTATTGTGTGTCTGGACTTAACAACAAGATGGTAGAGTATGAACACACACAGCTCCTCAAGATGAAAGAAATAACTTTAAAAGTGAATAATGTTTTGCCATTCCCCTCTCCTTTAATTTCAGAGACACGAGGAGTCTTCTGAGACGTGGCTTTCCAGACCGGTAAAAGCAAAAATACGTTTCTCATATCAATATTGGACAACAACCTTTTTTTTAATTTAATTATTATTGTTATATAAGCGTGACATCAGCTATATAACCCTAGCAGCAGGATAAAGTGTGTATGTGAGCTCTGAGGCCTGTGTTGGTCCATTTAGAGGCAGGTGCCTTTGTTCTCCGCGGATAGGAGCCGCTTCTTTTTGGCGCTGCCCGTCAAACAAGGCGGACAGGGAGAGTACCACCACGTCACCATGTTCAGCAAAAAGGTGACTCTCTCCTCCACATACAGCCAATTTGTATCTTAAAGGGATGGTTCAATATTTTGGAAGTGGGCTTGTATGATGTAGCCTACTTATGCATAGTTAGTGTGTTATGGAGATGGCGATCAAACTCCTAAAGGCGAAGACACACCGGGCCGATAATCAGGCGTCGAACATAGTCGGAGAGTTTGGAGGGGGCGGGGACACAAATCTGTTTGGTGTGTTCTGTGACGTCGGCCGTCGTAGATGTCGTCGGCCTTCTTTTCACCTGATTCAACATGTGTAATCGGCTTCGGTTAGTCTGTCAGCCGGAGCAATCTGATTGGTGGAGGGCTAGCTCGTCTTTGCTCTGCCACGGCAGCGGAGCAGATATTAGTTTCACTTTTGTCAAACATGATTTAGGAAGCAATCGATAGAATCTGAGAATGTTCGGATTTTCATGTAGGCTTAACACAATCAGCACACAGCATTAGATTGTCCGTGCACGACGTTTTCACATGTTTTCAGTAATAGTCAAGGTAGTGTGGGCGATGAGCGGCCACAGGTGTGTGTGTGTGTGTGTCAGTGTGTGTGTGTCTGCAGCATGCATTCTCTCCGTTATAATGACAGCCTACGGTATAACATCCTACTTAATGTCATCCCGCACAAGCGCAGAATGCACGGCAATTTGGTAGTCGGCTTGTGTTCTTCGCACTTTTTTGACCGCGTCGGGGAGATTGGAGCTGCCTGAATCTGCAGACTCCATTTTCTGGCGACGGTCGGTAGTCGGCCTGGTGTGTCTTTGCCTTTAAAATGACTGCGCTGATCACCATTTCCATAAGGTCTCAGACTAACTATGCATAAGTATGCATACAACACTTCAAAAATACTGAACTATCCCTTTATGTTTGTATTGTTTTCTGGCATTTTTTCCAAGCTCTTAAAAACTGAATCTGATTTCAGCTGCGAAGCGACCGCGACGAAGTTCGACACCTTACGTCAGGAGTCTGGGAGGTGACGGAAATCGTCGCATATGATGAAAACAACCAGATCATGTACGTTTATCTTATCTTGCATGTCTGTCTGTCTTATATTTTCACTTTGGTTTGCAATCAAAATCGTTTAACATGCCGGAAACTTAATTTTTGTTGGGGATATTCGACCGATCTTCAAACACATTTGGTATACAGACTAGTCTGTAGAAGAAGACAGGAGCTTTGTAAATGGCTTCATGACTGTATCAATAGGTGTTCATCATGGTTTGCAGATATTTCCTGAGCACCGAGGGCTCGCCTCAGCAGAGACACTTTTACAGGTAAAGCTCATGAATACATAATCCATTCATTAACTATGCCAATTTGTATTGTATATTTGCAGTAAAAGGTATAAAAAAACAAAAGCATGCCGTTCATTGTTTCCACGGTAGCGTTTCCGCCCTGGGCCTGTATCCACGGCGATGCCTGACCTGCGAGCTGAAGGAAGAGTGTTCCTTCTTCACCGCCGACGTCAGGGCCGACGCACAGCATGCCATACTGCACTGCAAAGGTCAGAGAAGAGAAGGAAATATACACATGTTAGGCTTAAATGAGTTATCTATAATACACTATAGTACCTTTTATTAGTAACTGATAAATACAACAAAACTTACACATTAAGTCTGGCCCTTACCTTTTTTTTTTATCTCCCAAATTAGTCACAAGCTCTGATTTCTAACGTGTCTTCTCAGCATCTGGTGTCACATTCATAAAAACAACATGGATGTTTGAATATAAATCTCATCTGCAGGTCCTGGAGTTCCAGCTGTGCTTCTTCTAAGTCTTGATGACGTGGACTGTGAGTGTTTCTCTCTCTCTCTTGTCCGCTCTGAAAGTGGAAAATATAGTACAAAGCAGAGTATATTTAAATGGCATATGGAAAGCTACGGTAGTAGTACAGACAGTTTAGAGAGGAAGATAGAGTTGAAAATGTAAAATAATTGGAATAAGTCTGTAAAAGTGCTGTCCATGTGCCTTTCTGTTTTTCTCACCAAATGCATCCTGGGTAAATATACGTCTGGTGAACTTCTGTGCTTTTCTAATGGAGCTATTGGTTTCCCCTGTTATGTCATTTTTTCCTGTAATTTTCAGCCTATTTCATCCTGGAGAACAACCTCCCGCTGCGTTCTGCGCTGGAGACCAAGAAGACGGTTCAGACACAAATCCGGATGATCACTAATGACAACTTTGGTATGAATGATCTGCCATTAAAGGTTCAGTGTGTAGAATGTATGACCATTTTTCAGAACAGACTTGGTAGAAAGGGAATATGATGTTCAAAAGTATGCTTTAACTAGTGAATAATCGCTTGGAAAAAAAGTTGTTCCTTTTATCTCCCTAGAATGACCCTTTTATATCTACATAGAAACGGGTCACAGAATCGACAAACATAACGGCCATATGTGTTTTTATATATAAGGGGTGTCCTGGGGAAATGCACCTAGGAAGTACTATAGAATAAAGAACCAAATATATATTCTCTCCGCATCACATGATATTGTGGAAAGACTTGAGGCAGTGGTGGATGATGGCATCTTTAGTAAGTAATTTCTTGTCATTGAAGGCCACCGTAGCTTTTTTTTTAAATGTAAAGAGAAGGGTTAGCAAGGAAACATTGCAATCTATAACTTTCAACAGATGCCACTAAACATTCCGATATAACTTGTACCCACTGCACCTTTAACAGATGTGTGTGTGTTTGATTTGCACACAATATTTAAGTATAAGATATGTTTCTGTCTCTCCTCCTCACAGAACTGCCTCTGAAGCTCACCTATCCTCCCGACTTCTCAGAGTTAAACATCTACGGCCTCCTCCTCATCCTGTAATTCCACCTCATAACATTTTATTCAAACAACATTTCGGTTCACTTATGAACTTTTTTTTTTTGCAGAGAAGTATCAGTAAAGTTGCAAAATGCTGAATTTCTCCCTCTTCAATTAACGGTGCAGTCTGCGATTCTGGAGGACGCTTGATGTCAAAATAGCTGTTGTCCAGATCAGTGGGGAGATATTCACTGATTTTGACAAAAAGGGAAATTTAACAACAAGCGTTCTCCTGAACCCGCTGTCAAACTGTTACTATACATACTCACATACCATTTTGTAACGGCCCTAAATGGGCTAAATACATGTAGTGCAATAAAAAGTAAAACATTTTCCTCATAGATGTAGTGAAGTAGAACTTGAGTAATAAGATGATAGTCTTTTAGCATGTGATAAAATGATGAGTTTGTTTTTTCGGTTTGTACAACACAGCGGCAGTTCTCCGGGGGAACAGGCAGTGACAGAGGAGTGGAAGCCGGACTGGGACTGGGTGTTGGTGGGGTCAGACCAGGTCGTTGTGGCAAGACTGGACGGCAGAGGGTCAGGCTTCAAAGGTCAAAGGTATAATGCACAAACACTCAACATGTTATGGTAGTTTTGACGCCGTGTTTTTAATTCATACTTTAATTAAAGGTGCAGTCAGCGATTCAAGAGTTTGACGACAAACATTCTCCAGAATCACTGACTGCACCTTTAATTCTAATTCATCTACATCTTGCAGGGTTTTGCAGCAGCTCCATGGAGGACTCGGCACAGTGGATGCACAGGACCAGCTAGCAGCTCTGGAGTACGTATAACACATTCTACCAACTCTTTCCTGCATTTCTTTTTTTTTCTTATATTTTATTAATGTTATTAAATGTCCCATAGCAAGGGAAAAACACTATTCTTCTGCCTTTTTCTTCTCGTGCACAATTAAACACAATTGGTTCAGATAATTGTGATAATATATTGTTTCTCAAATGTTAATTTTCTAATTTTCTTCGACTCTAATGTTGGTGAAATATATATATATATTTTAGGGGCTTTTGTACTGTGAGCAAACATTTAATTGTGCCCGGAAGATTGTAAATCACTATTTTTATAAATAACACTTCTTTACACAACAAATAATGAATGGATTGGGAAAATATTGGCAGATTAATCACTGCAGCTCCAGATGCATCTTTGAGGAACAGATTAGAGTGATGGGTTCAATTTTGTCGTCTGGATGATAAAGAGCTGTTGATATCAGTGTGTTAAGAAATATTGGAAACTACAAAACCAAACTTCTCATAAAAAGCAGAATAAATTGGATTTTTGTACCAGGTTTGGATGGTTTAGAATAATATAATAAAGCAAACTTTAAAAAAAGAACACAGTAGTTCACAGCGACCACTCTTGCGAATTAAACTCAAACGCAATAAATCCATTGACCGGTCTCCTTGTGTTTTTAAAACTTTCCAGACACCTGGTGAAGTTGCCGTTCATCGACCGCACTCGTGTCGGAGTCTTCGGAGAGGTTGGTCCGTTCAATCATAACACTTTGGACCCTGAGCTACACCTCTACTAATGATACTGTTTGTCCCCCTCTCCCGTGGCCCTAATACTTCGGTAGAAAAGAGCTTGCAGTGTTAAACTGAACATTGATCCTCTTACAGGACTACGGCGGCTTCCTAGCGCTGGTGATGCTGAAGTCGACAGAGAAGCTGATCAGATGTGCAGCGGCTCAGGCTCCCGTCATCGACTGGTCCATGTACGGTGAGCGCTGGACAGTAAACACACACATCTCATCCTATTCTTTAAAGCTCCCTGTAAACCCAAATCCACACAATCTTTCTAACTATGTCATTTTGGGAGATAATTGCATGATAGCAAGCACCTTAAAAAGCATATGTTTCAACCAAATGTAATATATAGTCATTTAAAGGCCCCCCGGCTGTATTTTACAAAGGTAGCATTTGTTGGTTTGTTGCCAAATAATTAACTAACGGCACCTTTAATAGACTGAAGTGTTTACTAACAAGAGCAGGAGAATATTTTCTGTATTTTTTACATATAAAATCAGTAATTTTCTTTCTGTTTCTGTTTTCTAGCCTCTGCGTTCTCGGAGAGATACCTTGGCTCACCGTCAGCTGAGGAGGACAGATACCAGGTAAAACATATAAACGGCAAATAAAATTAATAAAATGTGGATTGTCGGAGCTCACTGCGTTTTTCAGTCTGACCTCCATGATCCTGGGCTTTTAATCGAATTCAATTCATCTGAAGCAGCATAATGGGCAAAGCTGGAAAAAGAATAAAATATATAACCGACTTCCAAGAAAAATAGCTGAAGGTCGCGCCAGTGTAGAACTGTAGGGACATCGA
Organism: Ammodytes marinus; assembly: GCF_949987685.1. Taxonomy (NCBI): domain Eukaryota; kingdom Metazoa; phylum Chordata; class Actinopteri; order Uranoscopiformes; family Ammodytidae; genus Ammodytes; species Ammodytes marinus. The sequence goes on from NC_137228.1 coordinate 10,734,880, forward strand.
GATAATTGTTCAAGGCCTAAAGAGGCAAAGATTAGAGAAAAGCTCCAAGAATTAATCCAAGTTCATTGCTTTTGTCGTTTTTAATCACATTTATCTTGTGACCCTTGGTCTTTGTTTCTAATATATTTTTGTATATAAATGAGGTTAAAGCTCCACTTCTACAAGCTACAACAGCAAAGTCCAGACTTGAATAAATCAGAATTTATAGGCAAGGCAAGGCAAGTTTGTTTTATAGGTGAGATTTGGTTCAGAGAATTAAAAAAAAAAAATTGAGATAATGGCCGATAATGAGATAAATTAAAGATGGGTCCGTAGGGGAAATACGATGCATACATATAGTGATGCAAACAGACAAGGTTTAGTCAAATTAACACCTAAATGTACATTTTAGACCTTTTACTTATTTTAGTATGAGAGAAGATATGTTATGGAGGCATAAAAGACAACAATCTCATTCATCATCATTTTTGCCTGCAGTGTCTCGCCTTAAATAAACATGTTGCATAATGTCAATGAGCTGTGAGTAGTTCCACCAAAGAGTGACTTAAAACACACACAAAAATACAGCAATTAGTTAATGATTTAATTTCTTTCCACAATATCTAATTTCTTTTTGTGTGTCAAGGTAAAGGTCACACAGCTATCAGCTTTGGTTAAGTCCACCACAATTTCCGGCAACGCTCCAAATCGTTTTAGGTACGACATTAGTGTAAAAAAAACAAAAAACACACACACAAATGCCAGAGGTGTGGGCTTAAAAAAGAAAGAAAACCCACAGGATTGTCCTCCTAAGTGAAGGTTGCATTCAAAGTGGGTTGCCATGCCTCCAAACTGGGCCAGCTATTTCTGTGGCGGTGTGTGGCGAACGGGAACTGTGATCATACACTAAATCAGCCCTTGTCTACGTCCTCTGAGACCAACGGAGTAGAAAGAAATGGATTAGAAAAGGGCATATAACTGACCGGAAAATCCTCTTCATCCAAGCGACTGAGATTTGCTTGAGATTTTCGAATTGAATTGTATGCCTTAAAGGTGGAGTCAGTGATTCTGGAGAATGCTTCTTGTCAAAATAACTTTTTGTCCGCTACCTGTCTGTACTGTGTGTGCGCCGGAAAGAAAATAGTGTTTGTACACAGCCTAGGCTCTGTAAACTGGTATGTACTGTATATCTTTTTGTCCTGCAGGCGTCCAGAGTACTGGCCAACATGAAAGGCTTGCAGGGAGGATCTCTGTTTCTGGCTCACGGCACCGCTGACGGTACGGACAATTCAACACACCAGGGCCGAAGTGGGACTCATTTTCAGCCCTGGAGTTTCATGCCTCAGATCAGCCCACTTTCACGCCGACATTATTAATGTAATGTAATAACAACCTTAATATGTACGTCTGCAAAAGTGCACTGTTCTCTGCACCCTTGTAATTCTGTGTTTTTAGACTGTGTGGACTCAAATGCTCCTGTTTAGCCTATAGCCTACTCAGGTGCCTGCCATGGTGCTACTATGTGCAGTAGGAGTGTACGGAGACGTCATTATCTGTAGGCTATCTGTTCAACAAACACAATTAGCCTATCTATATGTAGGCTACCTGTATTCGGATATGAAACCGGAAGTGGCTGGGGCTTATGGGCTTATGTGTGAAAAAAACAACAATTATTGTCCCTTCAGAGCCTCAAATTGATTTAATATTGGCATATTATCAATAATGAGATAGGCATATTTTCCTCATACTGTACTCATCTGTTTCTCTCTCTCATTATAACTGTCTAAGCCCCTACACGTTTGATTGGGGGACATTGAACATTCAGAGTCTGAAACAGTAGGCCTATTACATCACAGTAAATCATAAACTTGCCCAATTTATTTTATTTTTTCATCTCTGTCCCTTTTTATTTTTAACTAAACTAAGTTGTATCATCGATCTAGATAAGATTTATTTTGCCCGTTTATTTCCCTCTTCTCTCTCACTCTCCCTCTGTCTCTCATAGGCCTATCTCTGTCTCGCTATCTCTCTCTCCCTCTCTTTTTTAATTTCTAACTTAGTTCAATGAATAATTACTTTAGACTAGGAAACAGCGTTTTATAATCTAGAGGTCTAATTGATCAACGCACAAAAACGAAACTTTTTTTGAGCAAATCTCTTAGTTATAAACAGATTGTATGAACTAAACAAGCGAAGTGTTTGCAGATCGAATATTTAAAGATCGATTTTATTAAATGAAGAGACGTGGTTCACGTTCAGAGATTTGAAATAAATAAAAGTCAGGAGGGACTGAAGGTGACTCGGGGTCACAAACATCCAGCGGAATGGAGAGACCGCAGCTCACGGGGCCATGCATAAATGCAGCTGGTCTATCTCTTTTCTGCCACGGCAGCGGAGATGAACAGCTGATAGGTGCCACTCATGTTAAGGCAGAACGCGCCGCGTCAATTTAGTGCATGATAGGCAAAATAAATAAATAGTTGTTTCCTGAATAATAACGAGATTATTCGCGAAGTAAACATATTCGGATCGATCATCTCATTATCCGTGCTCATCCGAATAGGCCAACATGTTCGGATTCTGGCTCATCCCAGTGCAGCCGACGCTCCAGTCGCCATTGTCCCGAGCATGCATTGAACATATATGACTGGGGGCTGTGACTAACTTTCATAAAGCCTTTGGTATGAGCGCAGAATTACAAGTTATCTTTCACCTCGTAGTCCGACATGCTGCTAGAGAGAGACACGCAGCAGGGCTAGGAGGCCCTAAATTCTGCTTCAAAATAAAAGTAATCTCACGTTACGCCAGTTAGATGCTTTTAATGTGAAACTGAAGCTGTAGGAAATGGTCAGTTTCCATTAGCAGTAACTTAACTGCGGACTAATAATGTGATTTTTAATGCACCAATAGGTAAAATGATATTTTAACCCAGTGCCATGACTGGGCCGGCCCTCGCAGCCCAAAAACCAGAGCGGCCCACCGGGAATGCTCCCGGTTCTCCCGATTAGCCACTCCGGGCCTGCAACACACCATGTCTTTACACATAGCATAGTGTGAAGATGTCATTCCCACAGCAGCCAGTAATGTGTGTTATTAAAGACAGGCGATAACTAACTGGACCGGGAGCCTGTTATCTAGCAGTGGAGTAAATTAACCTCCTCAAATGTTGTTCTCCCTCCACAGCAAATGTCCACTTTGCGCACTCGGCAGAGCTCATCAAACACTTAATTAAGATCGGAGCCAACTACACTATGCAGGTAAGGGCTGCAGACAAAGTGACACACAAGGATTTTAACATTTTTCAGATTCGATTTTTTCTCAAATGAACAATGTGTCCTGCTAATTAAGTCCCGTTATTATCCTTTATCCTTATATGTGAGTCAGGAATTATAATTATTATATCCCTTGTTCCATACTGCACTGGAACGCACTAGACTAGAAATAGATGAAGAAGTGTTAAAGATGCCAAAAACAAGGCCTTAAATATGTTTGCCTGGAAATGGAAAGCACCAATAGATTTATGTTTTGTGTGTGTGTTTTGTGACGGACAGATTTACCCGGATGAGGGCCACTTCCTGTCCAGACGCAGTCGGACCCAGCTGACTCACTCCCTGATTGGTTATTTCAGAGCGTGTCTGCACCACGCGTCAACGTTACTGGAGAAACAGCAGCGTGAAGACGACTGAGAGGTTGTTACTGGGCTGTGAATTTTCCTCCCTGGTAGACTGAGAGAGAGTGTGTGTGTGTGTGTGTGTGTGTGTGTGTGTGTGTGTGTGTGTGTGTGTGTGTGTGTGTGTGTGTGTGTGTGTGTGTGTGTTTTATACGTGTAGCACAAAGTTTGATGGACAATGTATCATAACAGTCTATTTGAGGTTTGAAGCACCTGAAATATTCCCTGTTTTGGACAAAACACAGAAAATGGCTCCTTTTTGTGTTTTTGAATTCTGATAAAATGATCGTGCCATGTTGAGGCAACTTTAGCAGGTATAAGAAAATGAAAGATAATACTTAATGTATTCATTCATCCCGAAGGAAATAATTGAGCAGCAGTTGCAGCTCAAAATAGGACAAAGTGCACATACAAGAAAGATCATTCTTGGTATATGTATAATAAAATAGCATAGTTATGTTGAAATGTTTGTGACTAAATGAGCAAAAATCTAAATGACAATTAAAACCATCCTTATTATAAATAAAACTTTACATATTTATGTGCTTTAGAGTTTACCGCCAAGCTGATGAACAATGATAACTTATAATAACTATTATAACGAATCCGATAATGCCAAGAAGATAGATTATTATTATTAAAATGCCAAGAAGATAGATTATTTTAAGACATAAAAGTCTGGTCTGCCTCATCAGGACTGTGGAGGTTTGGTTTCAGTAAAGTTTGCTTTTTTTTAAACAAATTTGAGCTAGTAAAAGAAGAAGAAAACTTTTCTTGAATGTGGTCATCATGCACATGGATGCGGAGAACAACATTTATATATGGTAACGGATTTGTGCAATAGTGCTAAACAGATTTACATGATATGATGTTTTCTTTTATATACTATATCCGCCTCAATGTCAGTATCAGTGTTTCTGCTGAGGTTTATTATTTATTAATTTATTAATAAAATTGGGTTTTTATTGTTTCACATCAACAGTTTCCTTCTCAATATTTAGATTAAAGAGGCAATAAGTGAATTTTTCAGTCACTGTCTGATCTGACAATTTCTGCTGTACTAAACTCGTCATCTAATGTTTTGATTGCTACTATTTAAATTTTTATGTTTTAATATTTTATAAAAAAACACTTCAATGTTCCTCTTTAATTAGCTTTCTCTATTTGCAAATACTTTTTTTCTTTAGTATTATAAACTTGAAAAGAATCTTGTGGATGAGTCATTTCAGTCGCTCTTCACTTTTGCAGCATAGTGCGTCTGTTTCCAGCTGTTGATCGCCATGCCGACTGGGGAGTTATATGTCCTTGGATACCATAGATATAATATACGTATATATGTCTATGCTTGGATACAACCACTCTAGTATGAAAGGGGCTGCGTAAAACTGCCTCACACTGGTGAGAACAAACTTGATGAGCTGTCTGTGGAGCCACATTTATTGTTTGTATAAGGGTTTGTACTGTGAGTTTAATTTATTTATTCTTTGTGTACATTAATGATGTGGTCGAAGGAAGGATAAAGAAAAGCTAGTTGTCTTTTTGTAATTTTTGGGCTGTTTTAATATTAAAGAATAATGAATAAGACCATTTCTGAGTCTTTGAAGCTTTTTTCCCCCCCTTTGTGTCTTTAGTACTTTGAATAAATTACCATGGTCCAAAAATACTTTATTAAACCTCCTGAGTTCAATATGTTTCTGAAATGTTATCAGAAATATGTAGTCTACTTAAATTATTTAAATTACTTTTAATTAATTAAGTGTGCACATCAGCACATGGCTAGTTTAATCTACAGCAATGCATCATCTCCCTGTTATTTTTTTTTTTTTTTACAAAACTTGGCAGCACAATAGAAAAAAAAATTATTTTTCTCTGTCCTTTATGCCCTTTCTAAGTCCCATGTCCACACAGCATAGACTTAATTACATCAAAGCAATTAGAGAGCCGGTATGAAGGCCTCGTCCGCTGAGGAAAGGAGGAGAGTAAAAAAAACTTCAGAAACAATTAGTTAATACAAGTACCAGAGACAGACTGAACCGTCTGTCACTTTTATAAAGAAGAAAGAGCTACCTCAGTGAAAGCTGGTGGCCTTAAGATCTCTCAATTCAGATTTGAGTGGCCTTTTTCATCTTTCCCACTATGTGGCTGTTATGAATGGAGTAAGGCAACACTGTCACCTTGTGGTTTAACACCCACAGTTCACCAAAATTGATTAAAGTGAGCGCCTCTTATTTTGAAATCGTGGCAGAATGGGCCGATAGTTGAAACCAGCAGCACTTATATGATTGGCTGAGTGCTGATCATGTGACTGCAGTTACACGTGTGGGGAAGCCTCCCAGCATGCTCAAGGGTAAGTTTTCAAATTCCCACTTTGATGTTGAATTAAATGCAATAAATACATTAACAATTGCTTTTTAGTTGAGGTTAGGTCTTTTTGGTTACAGTTTCTGACGTTATAATTTTGGTTGGTTTACTTTTAAGTGTAAAAGCTTTTATTTCGTTGTATATTTTTTTAAATCATTTATAGTATACTCAGTCTAGTATACTCAGTGTCTATCAGGTGCTTTTTTTGTGAAATACTTAAAAGTTTCCAGGGGATACAAATGATTTCAAACTGCATTTTCACCACAAGATGTTTCCCCCTCAATAATGCTCGATCTGGAAATATTTCACACCGTGTCTAATAACCTTGTTGCATTTTGAGAAGTTTCTACAAGTTTCTAAGATATTTAACAGACTATTTGCACACAAAGTCGCAAACACAGTTTGTTACACTGTTATGTATAAGTATATGGAAACGTTCAACTAAGCGTGGCCTCAATGATCTGTCGTTTAAAATCATATTTATATCAACACTCTTTAACTATAAATATAAGAAATTTCTGTTTAAAACAACGAAAAAGTCTTCATTTACCAACATTATTTGTAAACATAATCAAACCCCACAGGCTAATAATTCAAGATAAGTCACAGCTCTGTTACTCTTGGAAGTCAAGAAAGATTTGATGGAGAGAATTTGGTGCAAACATCTTTATTTAGAAAAAGAAGGTAAAGGCACATTTGCGCACATCGGAGAGTCCTTTTTTATTTTAAATAATCCAAACACCATGGGATTGAGCTCGGACAAACTGCTGCCCTGCAGTAACATTAGTGTTTATTGGTGGTCTACAATCCAGTCGTTAAAACTGCACATGATGAACACTTCAAATCAATCAGTTACATTCGGAGAGAACTTTGCCCTTTCTTTAAGGCTATAGTGCGTAACTCCTGTGGCCCACATGAGGAATTATGAATAATTACAAAACTGTCGGTGCATCTACATGAGGTAAGCTTTTGGTGATCGCGCATGGATTTATTACCCGCTGCTGTACGTCCAGGTTTTTTCTTAGCAGTAGAATCAGCAATTTAAAACTTTTTGACACTTCTTGGGATTCTTTTGAGCCCCTGCGCCAGTGCCAGAGGAACAACACCAGTTTGTATATGCTGCCATACTGAGAAATACAGAGAGAGAGAGTTACCTGGAGCTGAGAGGCTTGAATGTAACCGACATTCACTTCTATGAAAAAGTTACGCACTATAGTTTAAACACAGCCCGCCTGCTTTTTAATACTCCTCGCCCTCTTCGTCCTCCTCGAAGGAGTCGAGGCCGACCTCCTCGTAGTCCTTCTCCAGTGCGGCCATGTCTTCTCTGGCCTCAGAGAACTCTCCCTCCTCCATGCCCTCACCAACGTACCAGTGGACGAAGGCCCTCTTGGCGTACATCAGGTCGAACTTGTGGTCGAGTCGCGCCCATGCCTCTGCGATGGCTGTGGTGTTACTCAGCATGCACAAGGCCCTCTGCACCTTAGCAAGGTCTCCTCCGGGAACCACAGTCGGTGGCTGGTAGTTGATGCCAACCTTGAACCCAGTGGGGCACCAGTCCACGAACTGGATGGAGCGCTTGGTCTTGATGTTGCTGATCGCCACGTTGACATCTTTGGGCACAACATCGCCACGGTAGAGCAGACAGCAGGCCATGTACTTGCCGTGGCGAGGATCGCATTTCACCATCTGGTTGGCCGGCTCGAAGCAGGAGTTGGTGATTTCAGCCACGGTGAGCTGCTCGTGGTAGGCCTTCTCGGCTGAGATCACTGGAGCGTAGGTGGCCAGTGGGAAGTGGATGCGTGGGTAGGGCACCAGGTTGGTCTGGAACTCTGTGAGGTCCACGTTCAAGGCTCCGTCGAATCGCAAGGACGCGGTGATGGAGGAGACAATCTGGCTGATGAGGCGGTTCAGATTGGTGTAGGACGGACGCTCGATGTCCAGGTTCCTGCGGCAGATGTCGTAGATGGCCTCGTTGTCCACCATGAAGGCGCAGTCGGAGTGCTCTAGGGTGGTGTGCGTGGTAAGGATGGAGTTGTAAGGCTCCACCACAGCAGTAGACACCTGAGGAGCAGGGTAGATGGCGAACTCCAGCTTTGACTTCTTTCCAAAGTCGACTGAGAGACGCTCCATCAGCAGGGAGGTGAAGCCAGAGCCGGTTCCTCCACCGAACGAATGGAAGACCAGGAATCCTTGGAGCCCAGTGCACTGGTCAGACTGAACGACAGAGGTTGGATTAGTAATCATAAGTGTGGTACAAAGTGTGCTGATTCAACATATTTTGATATATACTGTATCTGCATGCCGATTGCAGGGTTTCCCCCAGAAAGTTGTTCGGCATGGTGCCAACTTTTTATTCTTTGTTCAGAAAGATTTACAGGCAGTTTTAACACTGTTTAATGTTTGAATCAACATTTCCACTGACTTGGTTTTGTTTGTTATCTGTATGACCGAGAACTAGTTTGCACATCTGTTAATGTTCGACATTATTAGTATGTAGAGCCAAAATTATATCACTGTAATAGACTTCTTTAAAATCTTGCTGTAATTTATTTGAGTGTGTGGTTGTTTTGCCTCTAAAGTCCTCACCAGTTTGCGGATTCTGTCGAGCACACAGTCAATATGCTCCTTTCCAACGGTGTAGTGACCGCGGGCGTAGTTGTTGGCGGCGTCCTCCTTTCCTGAGATCATCTGCTCAGGGTGGAAAAGCTGGCGGTAGGGGCCTGTTCGCACCTCGTCTGATGGAGGGACAAGAGATAGTGTCTTATCAAGATTATACTTTTTAGGGTTTAGAAATTAAAAGTAAATTGGGCTTAACAGAGAAAAAGTTTAAAACACAACTTGTTTGAAATTCTTTGTAGAACTCAAATTGTGAAGTTTGTATCCTGTATATATAATATAAATTTTCATTACATATGAATGATAAGTTATCTCAACAAAAGATAATTAGATGACTCAAATGTGGGCAGTGTTCCTAAAAAACTTAAGACTTTTAGTTGGCCTCACAACTCCAAATATAGTGTATACAGTTGCCTTGCTTTAGTTTTCCTGTCTTAACCTATTTACATTTATTATGTACAGCAAATTAATATATATTTGTGAACAAAACCTTGACTCTGACCGTTAACTATATAGCCACAGTCAAAATGAACTGATTGGCAAATTTGAATTGCTTGAAATGAAATTTGGTCAAAACATAAATTGATATGACTGGATTTAGGACACTCAAAAGGTAAAATGGGTAATTATTAGCTGGTGTAAATCTTTATTGCTTTATTGTCACTTTCATCTATCTGCAGTTACTTGGCCAGATCAGGCTTTTTCTCTAGCTCCCACCTCCTTAACATTATCTCTGAGTTGAACCAGAGGGATGTGAGACTTTCTCACCAATGACAGTGGGCTCCAGGTCGACAAAGATGGCCCTGGGGACATATTTCCCAGTGCCAGTCTCACTGAAAAAGGTGGTGAAGGAGTCGTCGTAGCCCCTGGCGGGCTTCTCTTTGGGCATTGTGCCGTCCTGCTGGATGCCATGCTCCAGGCAGTACAGCTCCCAACATGTGTTGCCCATCTGGACACCAGCCTGACCCACGTGGATAGAGATACATTCGCGCTGTGGACAAAAAAGAAAATAATTTATATTTCGATACTATTCAATATTATACTTATTTAGTCTTTCTCTGCTGTCTCGAATGTGACTTAGATTCAGATTATGATCAGTTTCAACTTTATCTCCCATTTCTACATGCAACATGTCATAATTCCTCATGCAAACCAAAATACCATGCCTGTTGGATTTGGAATGTGAACCTGTCTTGACCTGCCAAATACACCAGGTGGAGTCATCATGTTACAGTGACTTTTCAACAACTTGTTGGTATTTCTTTCTTGATACTTTCCGCTGCAGCTGGAGTTCTGTGTGTTCAAATATGTGGGGGAATTTGCACACAGCTGTAAAATTGTAGTCGGATGAGTATAGAGTATAGTAGGATGTAACACATAGAAATCAGGAGCCACTGATCTAAATAAGCGAGCGGTCGTGATTAACATGTCCTTGTGAAAGTGTTTGCAGGGGCCAAAGTGCTCCCACACCCTGCTGAAGTATTTCTAGTCCTCGTAGTAAAAGATGTGGGAGAGGAGGGAGGCCAATGGGTGCAGTCTTTTTTGCTGAGGGCTGAAACAGGTTCGGTCTCATCATTCGGAAAAGGGAGATGTGGCCGGAGGAAGTTAGGGATGCAAACGACGTTGTACGTATGCAAACGGTCCGTTGTTGGTGTGTCTTTCCTCATACTTAAGCAAACCTTGTGATATTTTTTAACTTGCTTTTTTGTTTGCAAGGTGACACAGTGGCAAAATAGGCTTGACACGACTGCTACCTTTGACCTACTTTGTAGAGCCAGGGAAATATTCATGTTGTTGTGAAATTCCTGTTAAGTCAGGCTCGCTTTGAGCCCTACAGCTTAGCCTAAAGGCATCTTGACTGGGCAGCTCTTCACATTTTTTCCAGTTAGACCTCTTTAGCATAACAAACAAACCAGGCCTTAACAATGCACAGGAGCTCACAAGATGAGCAGTTTGGGATTAAGTTTTCCTCTAAAACAAATAAGGCTTGCCCGTATCGATATTTGATCAGGAATTTACTTGACACAAGTGATCAAATGAACTGACCTATACTTTCTTTCAAGTTAGCCAAATACGTTTAGTTTAAACCACGTAAACTGGTGTTAGCTGATTAAGCTATATACAAATGTAAGACAGTGGGTTAAATAGCGCATCAAAAGTAAGTAAAGAAAAGTAAATATAGTTAGCTTTCAGTAATGGATACATAGTTAAATTGCTAAAAAAAAGGATCAGTAAATGGTTTAAATGTAGCCGGAAGTGATGGTTAAATGTAAAGTAATCAATAAATGATTGCACTATTATAGCTGAAAGTTAATAGTTTAAATAGCTGATATAGAGCTGAATGAAAATGGTTGAGCTATAGCAAAAAGTAAACGGTTGAAATGCCACAGTGATATAGCCTGTAATGGTACTGCTACAAGTGGTCGAAGTACGAATAACCAAACATTCGGCAGTTCAGTTATGTAAATAGACAACCACCAGGAACTCCCTTGGCATCCTCCTCCCCCTCAAAAAGCCTTTGATAAGGGCGGAGGAAGGGTCATCACCGCCACATGGGAGGCGCCAACTATGGTAATGGCGGCCAGGTTATTTTGAGGGAAGCTTCAATCATTTGACCCACGCAGAGGGCCCTATACTCTACCCCAATGACCTGTTTACACTGTAAGCTCAATCCTCCCATGGAAATAACATGCTTGAACTGCAGGGTGCTGCTAAAAATAAGACCAAGCGAGCAACTCTACATGCTATTATGCAATGCTAGGATACCACAAAACTCGTTTTATATTCAGCGTATTCCGTTACAGCTTTGTAAATGGAAGTGGTTCCCCTGCCTGGAGTTGCAACATACCACATCCGCTCTTGTTTACAAGACACACTGTCTGTGTAACGTTCCCCTTCAAGGCAATGGCGGTTAAATGAGTAATTATCTGCTTCCTGTATCTCGTCTTGAAAGTACGTCACGGCTGACATTTGGGGGACTTAAATCTGGTGCTCAAACACAGTGGGAGATTGTACTGTTGGTATGTTGTTTACCAAGACTGAATGAAGAAGCATAGAAACTACATTTTTATGGTTTCGCAATTGACATAAAAACTAACTAGAGGGATTCTTTTTTTTAAGTTCTCATTCTTTCATGTGACCTTTCCCTGACTTAATTTGACGGATCCTCTTTAGAAAACCTTATTGTAAAAGTGAATACAAATAATGATCTCCTTCTAAACCCACAAAAACAATACTTTTTAAAGGCAGAAGAGCAACACTAAAGGCGGGAAGCCTCCCCACAACTCCTCCTCTTTCATGTTATGCGCACCAAATGGTCCAACAGGAAGTGAGAACAGCTTAAAAAACCATTTGGGAAGCAGGACATTTCTCTTGCAGTTGCCCACTTCAACAAACTGCTTTTAGTCACACCTCGTCTTTCCTTTGCAAATTGCCTGCAAATGTTACCACACATCCCCCCACACATCCCCCGCATTCCCCTAAACGCACAAACTCTATAGGGTAAAGGTCAGCTTCCTGAACCCGTGCTGGAGAATTAACTCAGGGTTCTTTAGCTCCTGATAGCTTGTAAAAATGTTGATCCATGGCTACAAGGGGTTTACCGTCATGTGCCTGAGCTCATGTTTCAAAATCAAGAATAAGCATTTTTAGTTGATTAAAGCTGAACCCGGTGTGTTCCTTTAATGCATTGAGAAGTGGCGTCTTTAGGTCTGGCAGTGCAGGAATGCAGCAGCTTATCAGCATTGGTTATTGCACAGGGCAGAAATAGAAAATGTAAAACACACAAGAAGCCACTGAAAGCCACATCAGCATTTCCCAGAGCCAGCCAGGCGGGCAAACAAGCACGCCCTCCAGACAGGAGGCAGCGCTGCATATGGAAACAGTTAACCTTTAGTGGAGCTGGAGCCACATGCCTGGGAGCATATGCTTTTTTAAAAAACATTTTCAAACATGACTTTTAAGTGCAAAAGCAATGCCGAAAAGTTATTTTGCCGTGGCCCAATAATGTGATTACAATAGGCCAAAATCTAAGTAAGTCTAAAGTACGCACATGCAAACAGGAAATCTATGGTTATTACACAAGCGCACTTCAGTTGTGACTCACCAGAAGAACATAAAGTACTGAAAACATTGCCTTTCCCCACAAGAGAGTTAAAGGAATTAAGTGAATAAAAGTTGTAACATCTGGATACTTACCATTGTGATGTTTTGATTGTCCTTTTTGAAAAAGAAAAAGAAGAAAAAGTTGAAACTTTGCGGCTCTCACAGGGCACCTATAATGAGATCTCTGTGAGTGAAGTCTTAACCAGTGGGTGACACATGGACTTTTATAGATACTACAAGGGGGTGGAGGAGGATGAGGAGGAGCCATCAACAGCTGCAGCATTGTTCTGTTCAAAAAAATTGTAGGGCTTCCTGTCGGGGCTTTTTCAGTGTAAAAGCAACATCGGAAGCTCCTAACTTGAGTGTTTAAAAGAAATGGGCATAAAGTTATTTATCTGACAACTTCAGCTATACTTTTCACATCTAGATGTTATGCTCACTTAAAAAAGATATGCGGCATTGTTGCAGATAAAACTTGTTGCAACAGCAGAGGTGAAATAAATACTAGATCTTTGAGAAATATCACAGTGCGGATATACTCTTATAAGTAACATTTACCTTGTTACAAAGATCAAAAGTAAAAGGAAAATACCAAAAGTAAAAAGTATTCGTCATGCAGAAAAACCCATTTGAGAATAATCTATAGTATTATGTACAATTTTAATTTCGGGAATTGAGACTACTCAGAGTCATGTGTAACAAAAATACAAACTTGGGGCATGGAGTAGGCAAGGAGTGTTGTGTTGCATTGTGGGAAATTTAGGATCCAGTGTTTTCGGAGCTTGATTCGAACAAAGAAGTGAATACATGTTATCTCGGTCTCTCGGTGGTAATGATTTTCGAACACATTTTTTTGTAAATGCGTCACTCAAGACTAAATCACTGGAATAGGCCTTAAAGAAACATAATAATGTAATAGAATAAAGATACACACACACACACACACACACACACACACACACACACACACACACACACACACACACAAAACAACCAGTAAAAGTACTTACATTTTGACATAAACATATTCACTGGACTATGGTTTGTTGCTTTTTATCAATGCAGTTTATTAATTAATACATTTAAATTTTTAAATGTTCATGCTCTTGTTATAGCTCAGTGAGTGATGTACAGTGAGATATGGCTTCCTAGGGGCAGTTTTCAGATGTTATACTCAATTTAAAACGATATGCTGCATTGTTACAAATAAAAATAATATTGGAATAGAATAAATATATCCATGCACATAAACCAACCAAGAAAATCCTTCACTATATCGTTTTTTTTTTTATCTTTAATTTTCTTGTTATAGCTCATTTTACATGGCAAGTACATCTTGCAGCCACTAGATGGTGTCCTTGTCACATTATTTATGTGTGAGCGCAGCACCTGGACAATTTCCCCTGTAACCATATTTATAGGAGCAGGCGGTCATTTGAAAATAAAGTTATTGCTTTCGCCTAGGAGAGACCTTTTAACCTTATGGATATGCATATGATAGTGCACCAAGGAAAAAACTTTTTATTTGTTTGTCTACTTCTTGAAATGACAGCAGCATGTTACATCTGCACAACATGGAGGCTTTGTGTTTGTGAGCTCCACCTGTCCATCACTCTTTCACTGGCCCCCCCGGTTCTGAATGTAAACGTCCTCATAATCCTCTCAAACAAGCCCCTGAGTCCTCTTCAAACGCCCCTCCCCTAAGCATCTTTTCTTTTCTTTTTCTTGTTTGGAAAAGGAGAGATAGTTCTTTCGATAGACGGATAATGGGAAAATCTTTTTCTCAAGTGTTGTGTGTCATCCTCCCCGCCCCCCCTCCAAGGGCCACGGATTACTTTTCCTTTACATCTTTTCAGACTGTAAACTATTTATTTTGTCCTTGCTTTCTCCTGATAGTTTGGCAGCTTTTCTAACACAGATATACTAAAAAACAGACTGGGACGTGCTTAAGTTTTTAATTTAGGGGTAATTCCTCTTACAATAAGTATCCGAGTAAACTTTCCTTTTAAAATCTTGAACAAACGAAATAATTTGTTTAAAGACCAATTCATTCCTTACAAAGTACTTTACTTATAACAAGGATTACTACTTCATTACTTGTTAAAACAGTTGTTAATTGCCTTGAGTGTTAAATGGTAAAGTGTGGAGCATTGTATACAAGTCCACAGTGGTTGCAGGCAATGCTTTAAAGAAGGTAAAACTCCTAACAAATTACATTATGGTACAAGGTCACTGCGACCTGACAGAACTTCCTCTTTTTGGAAGACAAACATTTGAACCAAACTTTTACAAAATAATTCTTATGAAAGCTTGACATGTAATAGTGTTTAACATCCTCACAATGTCTGTATACATTTTACGAGGAATGCTACTCAGCCTGTGGAAACCAGGCCCCCAGGATGCTGCCTTCTCCGAGCAGCCAGCATGGACATGTGGCCAACCCATTGTTATTGCATGGTAAGGGGTGGAGCTTATTTTCATGCGGCCCGTAGGCAGATGTCCCTGTCCACACAGTACAAGCGGCGAACAAGATTGTGTCTCTGCACATTTTTTCTGGATATCAATCATAGGCTCATACTTATCTTTAGACCATATACTATTAAAATGTAAGTTTTCTCATTTCAAAACGCCACCTCAAGCGTTTTATTAGCCCAACGGCTTTTAACGGCTTTCAGTTTGTTTTCGCCAGGCTAGATGCTACAGAACGAGACACCCGCCTCCAGTCCGCTACGCTTGCCGCCCTCTTTCTTGATAGGTCCATAATGCCGCTACGTCCATGCTACGTAATGCTTTGGGCCGCATGGAAATGTAGTATCAATAACTTATTGCAGCAAAAAGTCAATTGTTAAATCTGTCCTTTGCAAGTAGGGCTACCCAACTGTATGCAGGTCACTGAAGTACACATTTAAAGGTACTAAAACCGCCATAATGCACCGCCACAGAAAGAACAAATGTTTTTTTATATAGTGTGCGTCGTGGGAAAATGCACCTGTTGGAAGACGCAATAAGTACTATAGCATAAATAACTAAATACATCATCACCTGATATTGTGAGTTAGACATTTTCCCAAAACTTTGGATTATCATCAAACTACTACTAAACTAAAGTAATTCTCATCTGCCTCAGCTAGTAATGTCATGGGACATTTCATCATCTTGAGGTGTTTATTCAGTCCCTTTCTGTCTGAAATAATCCAAATAACTGATTCAAGTGTTTGAACGCCTGTTAGCTGTTTTCAGATAATGCTAATTTGAGCTGTAGCCAAGGGACTCCCTGAATGGGTTTACCCCCAGCAAAAGATAACCAACTCTAATCCTGTTTAATTATTGTTTGCAATACAGGAAGATTTAGACGCTGAGTGGAACCCTTCACCCTGACAAAATACTTAGGTTTTAATACAAAATCCACTCATTGTTCATAAAAAACCATGTGGTTTGAATGAAGTCTCACAAAGTCTTAAAAAAAGTGACCTCCAAGACAGCTACGTGATTTAATTCATCCATGTTTTCTCTATCTCTAAATCCACATTGAGCTATTGTTAGAGGAGTATTTTATAGCTTTTTGGATATAATCAGTTTTTTTTAATAATAATAAAAAAGAACAAGGGTTTTACTGATTACATGTTGACTCAAAAAGTGTTAAAACATTGTATTAAATCTTAAATTTTTGCTAAATGCACCGTTTCCCATGCAAACAATGCAATAAACTGTAATATTTGCCGTCTAAGAACAGGTTTTAGGCGTACTTTGAACAATGAAAATCTGAAATTCAAGCAATTTATTATATTATGTTATATTATAAAAAAAATTGGATCAATCAAATGGATATGTGTGTGACCCGTTTATAATTACAGCAGCTATTGAGGCATCTGCTCAGTAATCTGTAGTAATCTGTAATGGATTACACGTTGAAGGTAACCCGGCTTGTAAATCTGTATTTGATGCTGGCCATCTCTGGACTGGCGGTGATAAGGGCTTAAGCCGTATTGAAGCTGGATGGATGCACAGATCAAAGTGTGCGCTCAGGAACCCCACCAGTTGTTGTTGCTCTCGAGATAAAAAATAAATATAAAGGTGTTGTCTCTATCTATATATTTTGACAACAGCGTTCTCCATAATTGCTGACTCCACCTTTAATCCTTTAATATTGATTTAAAGGCAGAAATGGAGGGGGAATCACATATGCTAGGTAGCAGTTGGTTCTACAATCACGGAGCAGCTAGTGCAAAGTACATTTCTGAAAGTTGTGACATTGGCATGGCTGTATACGCTAGTCACCAAAAAAAGGTGATTGTCTACAGTAGCTCAGAAGAGACTGACATCTCCATTCCACTTAACCACACCACTGATGAGAGTTCAGATGGCCAGACAGATGATGATGGTGACTTTGTCATTGTGAGCTTGGCAGGTAAAACCATTAGATCTGCTAGGCCTTGTTCAAGAAAATTGATCTTCAATCTTTGTAAAATATTTACTTTAAATAAACCTTAAATAAGTGATTGTCTAATGGATTTGTCTTGCATTACAGTTTATGAGATATATATCAATGGCACAATTTACCCCATGGTATTCTCTCCAAAGGCACAACTTACACCACACCAGGGGCAAGTTGTGCCACAAGACAACTTTTTTTCGAAAGCTATTCTTAAAAAGTTTATTTCAGATCCAAAGTTATTGTTGCCGGGGATGCACCACATCCTGAAATATACATACATGTATTTTAGTTGGAGACATTACTGTCAAGGCCTCACTTTTAAGTCACTTTGAGTAAAAAGTGGCACAGCTCCCCCCACTCTCCCCTATTAATGTTTCAACCTGTCAATTCTCACCATCAGAATAAATTTGATGTTTTTCCGATACTTTCATCGATTGATTTTCTATCTCTGCCTCAGCCTCCACTATTGATCTGCAGGCCCATTAAAACCCTCTTTGGCAACATCATACTAGTTCTTTTATATTTTTATTATTACCTTTTTTAGACCATAAAATCAATTTTACCTGCCAGATAAAAACATGTCACGTTGTCTCAGGCAATTTAAAGCTGAGAACAAGTCAGCTGGGGTGATTTATAATGATTTCATTTCTTTGGTTTGAAGGATTTGGTTGGACTAAATTAACCATATTGAGGTTTTTATTCAGTTGTGAGATCCACCGTATACTCTCATGTATTTCCCCATTGGTCCACTATTATCAGTGCTGAACAAACACACACACACACACGCACGCACGCACGCACGCACGCACGCACGCACGCACGCACGCACGCACGCACGCACGCACGCACGCACGCACTCACTCTCTCACTCACTCACTCACTCACTCACTCACTCACTCACTCACTCACTCACTCACTCACTCACTCACTCACTCACTCACTCACTCACTCACTCACTCACTCACTCACTCACTCACTCACTCACTCACTCACTCACTCACTCACTCACTCACTCACTCACTCACTCACTCACTCACTCACTCACTCACTCACTCACTCTAATAACAAAAGAAGCATGTGTGATATGGAACTTTAAATAAATGAAGTCCAGCAGCAGCAGAAATGATCATTTATTTATATTTATTTATTAAAACATAGACAATTACACAACATTCTCTCAAATATCATTATATTAATCACTATATGACCAATATATGTTATGAAAAACAAACTTGTATAAAAACTGCTACTGTTCAGGCTGAGAAACAGGAAGAATTCAATTGAATACATTGCTCCTTTTCCACTGGTTTCAGAGGGAAAATGGGACATTTTACACAACCCAATATCAGATCTGTAAATGTGTTTTTTTATGTAGTGCACCAATGTCAAACTGTTCCGGAATGAGATGTGATTAAAACGAGTCTTAACAGTGCCACATAGTCCGGTATGTGTACCCTCTTTCGTATGTCTCCTAAAATGGCAACGTGTCCAGGAATAACTTATCTATTATTGCGGGTGGCGGCACTAGATCCTCTAGCTTCAGGTAGAATATCCTCTGCAGGCCTTGTATGCACAGGGTTCGCAGCTCACGTAGTTTCTCCAGCAGTCTAGACAGGTGGTTGGACCGACAGACGGGGTCCATTGCTGCTGCTGCATCACCCTCCTCCTTCAAACACTTAACAATGCTGCTCTGCAACTCCTCCACCTTCCTGGGCTCCTTCAGGCCATGACGCTCTGCAGGGGGGCGTAAAACACGCAGTCAAGTACACACATATGACATGATAAATAATGAAAAACACATGTTAATGGTGGAGTCAGTGATTCTAGATAGGGTTACACAAGTTGTCAAAAGCAATTTTTGTCCAAATCAGTGAATATCTCCTCCTGATCTGCCACCTGTACTGTGTGTGCACTGAAACAAAGATGGTGTTGTTAATACAACGCCTAGGCTGTGTAAACGGGTATGTAAACAAAGTGTATGTAAACAAAGGGGTCCTGCTGTGCCTAGCAACCTGCCCGTTTACAGAGCCTATGCTATGAATAAACACTGGATTTTTTTTCAGCGCAGAGTACCACATTACAGGTAGCATCAGGTAGTCATTTCTTCTCACAAATTTCATATAACATCAAACTTAGTCTAACACAAAAAGTTTCAACTATCAGTTGTTTGTTATTTATACTAATTTAAATCCCAATAACATGTTTGAAATGAAATTTAAATCTGCATCTCTGCATAATTTGATTAGTAACATAAAACTACAGATTGCTGTATCCAGGTCCTTATTTTTATGAATATAATCTTTTAGGGGAAAGCCTCAGTGTTGCAGACAGACACAGTGTGTTTTCCGTCTTCTCACCGGTGACCAGGGCGAGGCTGCATATGCAGGAGAAGGTGGAAACATCCAAGTTCATCCTCTGGAGGTCGGAGGAGAATTCCACGATGCCGTCAATCCATTCACCGAAGCCTCGCAGGCACTGGAGCCGGTGCCACACGGAGCCATCGCAGAAGATCAACTTCCCTTCCTCTGGTTTGGATCTGAGAAATAAATAACATGAAGACAGTGAGAGGGGTTTATGTTGTTAACTGCGTGATAACGTTTCCCATTGCTCCAGCATGCATCCAATATCGGACACATACAATGGTCTCTCCAGGAGGTGACTCATCTGTCATTTGTGCCAGAAAAGCTTTGTGCTTTTTTAGGAGATCAATCAACAGGCCAACTCAAGAAAACTGCGGACGTTTAAGCCAACTTATTATATTTTTTACTCTTTAATGGTTGAATCCACATTTTGACCTACTCGGTTTTGTTTGTTATTTGTAGAATGAGTTATCACAACAGTTGATGAAGAAGTCAACATTTGAAGTTTTTAAACATATGGAAGATACATTTGGAATACTTATGAATGTTATTTCAACAAAAGATAATAAGTTGGCACAACTGTTATTGTTTGAAATTATTAGTATGTAGAACGATCCATATGAAAGATACATTTTCATTACATATGATTGATAAGTTTTCTCAACAAAAGATAATTAGTTGCCTCAAATGTATGGCAGTTTTCTTTCAAACTTAAGAGTTTTATGGCCTTCAAACAAAAACAGAAAAACTCTGGTCAAGACAGTTGCCTTGACATTTTGAGTTTTCCCATCTTTTAAATTTTTTTCTGTCTGCTAACTTTCTCAAAATGTCCTATCAGAAGAGAAGTCCCTTTTACCTGTAGGACAAGCGTAAAACAAAGAGCTCCAGAAAGGCAGAGTAGAAGAGAAGGTCCTGGTCGTGTTTGGGCAGCGAGGTGAAGCCTGGGATCTTCTGCGCCCAACCCCGGATCACTTCCATGGATCGTGTCAGGAGCTCGTAAAATTGCCCCACGTGCTGCGCGTCGTCTCCCGGTGGGCTCTCTACACTCTCCTTGAACTATAGTGATAGAAGATACAATCTATTACAGCTCTACTGTATTAGGGCCCCTTCTTACATAAAGCAGTGACTGGTGAATGGTCGGCCCACATTGCTTACTTTGAAGTAGTCGAGGAGAGAAGGTGGCCGGTTTGAGTCCACGTGGGCCCTGATGAGGGAGCTCAGGAGGGTGCTGACGGGCGAAGACGAGTTGGGGAGAGCTTTTGGTTTGGAAGGCAGGCGACCCCTGCGCCCTTTCAGCCCGGCTGTCCTCACTACTGCAAAGCCAAGAAAACAAATGGCTTTAAGCTCCATCTTGAAATGTCAGATTTATGGGGGTGTCCCCTGAATTGTTGACAATATATACGACAATTCGATGGAAGAAGCCTTATCTGCCAAATTTGCAGTCGAAAAGTGGCAAGATTTGGTTCTGAAACAAGGATCCTTCAATCTATTCTATCAGCCTATTATACCGTTTATAAAAATGTGAACATTACTCAGGAGCTTTTCTATTATCTCCTTATTGTGCGTGAATGGTAGACTTAGTCACACTAAAATGAATTCTTAAGCCAAGTCAAGAAGACAAACTTTTTAACTGGGTGTTTCTGACCCTTTGTCTGGTGTGGAAAAAAATGGAAGCCTGTCACAAATGAGAATATGGATCAATGAACAAGAAAGAAAAACAAACTTGATTTGATTATAGTCGACTAATGGAACATTTAAAAACATCCGATTCCACTATATGTAAGGGGACCCACCTACAGATTTATATGCACAGTATATATTAAAAAAGGTGGTTTTAAGGTTTTATTGTTTTACCTTCTTTGACCATTCCCACTACAAGGCACTTCTGGAAGCGACAGTATTGGCACCGGTTCCTCCTGCGTTTGTCCACGGGGCAACTTTTGTTGGCCAAACACACGTACTTGGCATTTTTTTGTACTGTGCGCTGCATGGAGAGAGAAAGAAAGTGAGATCATTTGCACAAACACAATATAGAGTTTAAACTGATATACATCAAACCCAGTTACTTTGAGTTTTGTATCATGTATTTAAGTGATTCTCAAACCTAAGGGTACCTGCAGGGGGGTACGTGAGATATTTTTCTTAAAAGGTTAATTTAAAAAAATATGAGTTATGCATTGTGACAAAATGAATCATACTAGAATAAGTTAAATTAAGAACATTGAATAATACAATTAAAGTAAAACTGCAATTCTATAGTTTATTGTTTATTATTGCAAGTGTCTTTCAGTGATTTAGACACTGATGAAACATCACTGTTTTCTTGTCAAAAATGTTTGGGGCCGGTCAAGGGGTACTTAAATTATTCCAAAGGGGGTCAAGTATTGAAAACAGTTTGAGATGAGATTTTATTTTTTGAGGGTTTAAGCTTTATATAATGACACCAATATTCTGATTAAAAACTCCAAGATTCCCTTTAATCAATTGCAGAAAATAATGTGCAAAAAAAAAGTTATCTCTGTGTATCTTCACGAGTTTCATTGTGTTATATTACCTGCTTTTACAGTGGAGCAAAGGATAACATTTAAGATGTAACAATAGACACATAATCTTAAATCTCTGGGGATCTGTTCCCAAAAAGTTTAAATGGCAACAAAGGGGCGCTTTGTACATGCATGAGAATGATGGTGTAATCAGGTGGCCTTAGGAACCTTTTTGATAATAGGGAAAATGGTTCAACATAAGGAGACTTTTTTTGTCTTATAGCTTCTAGACCAAAAGTGAAAAACCCTTAAATGGTGCTTTGAAAATGAACAGCAGCACTCTTGCTCCTGTGGGCCATCTGAAAGCGCGCCGTATGCATTCAGCAGGCGAACAGGGCAGCCTGGGTAAATACAGGGTCGTGGTCATTCATAATTTGGAGAATCGCCTCCGGGAATCTCCTACGGGGAGGAGAAAGGGGCGAGTTTTAATTCATGGCACGTACGTGGGTGGCCGGTTTCATACAGGACATTTGCCCCCTAAACCGCCTGTGTCAAGAGATCGAAACGTGCGTCTGAAGCCCAATGATCCAATTAAGGAGGCCGGTCAGAGGTCCCAGTGGAGATTTCACATTACGGCTTATTACTCGAATTAGGCCTAGTGTTTGGTTGGGATACAGCGCAGCCATGCAGTTTATTTCTGTGCTTAAATAGGACAAACAAAAAGGTGAAAACGAACCTTTTCATGGGTAGTTTTCGCCCATTTACAGACACTTTTGCATGATAGGCAATTTCATCTCAAATGTATAAATTTTTCGGGATAATAACGATTCTTGTAAGATCTGCAGGCTCCAAATATATCCAAGTTGGAATCGCAGCTTTAGAGGTGCACTATGGGTGTGTCAAGAACTGAACCCTTTGTAAGGTATTTTCTCACAACCGTGTAAAAAAACTTTCCTCACATTTCTATAATTCTATACCTTACATGCTACTATTTCACTGTTGTTTACAGCATCAGGGCCCACAGTTGCGTTTAAAAACACATTCTAGTCTCACATTCAATTCCAGGTGCCTCAAAATAATTTTGCTTTGATTTATGATGATAGGTTAGAATTCCATGTAGAGAAAATATGTTGTGTATACTAACTGCATGCAGGCTCTGCAAATGTAAACAAATCCCGCTCCACTGAAACTGCATAGTGCACCTTTAAACGAAAGTTGCATTGGAAAAACAAACCTTGAAGAAGCCCTTGCAGCCCTCGCAGGTGCGCACTCCATAGTGCTGGCATGCTGCGTTATCGCCGCACACTGCGCACAGCCCCTCGGTGCTATGCAGCGGTCCTCGGCTGTACGCAGACGAAGAAGAAGCGTGGTGGTGGAAGTCCATGAAGTGGTGTCCGTGGGCGAGCTGATGGAGAGGTCGAGGAAATCCCATCCCAATCTGGCTGTCCTGTTGCGCATCCAAGTTCATGGACATGTGGAGAGATCCGTCCAATTTCATTTGGCACGTGGACACGCTCTGATGACCGTTGTGTTGTGCGTGTTTGAGGGAAAACAGCGAGAATCTGGATAGTGTGTTGTTGTTTTTCCTGTTCGCCGCCGCTGCCGCCAAATAGTCTTGTCGAAAGCTGTACAAAGAGCCAGAGTCTTCCCATTTGTGTCCAGGTGGGGTCTGGAAGTTAGATGTGTGTGGCGAAGGAGAGCGGTAATAATAAACTGAGCTCGCCGGGGACGAGAGCAGCTCCTCGGGCTGGTGCGAGTGATGCTGGTACCGCAGACAGCCGTGCGCATCTTCCACTTTGACGCACGACTGAAGCTCCCCCTGCACTGGGATTTGGAAGAGACACGGGGGCTTCACGTCGTACCCAGAGCCGTAAGAAGTGTCACCCAAAGGGCCAAAACTGCTGGGACCCGAAGCTGATGTGGATGAGGCTTCGCTGTTAGTGAGGTCCATGCTGAACTTGACAAACTCCGGCGTGAGGAAGTCGCAGCTGCGCTCTTCGCCACCGGCGCACTGAGAGGCCGGGCTGGCGCCTTGTGGAGAGGAGCCGCACTGGGTCTGGACGCACGGCATGGCCCCTGAAAAACGTGGAGAAAATGCAGTCAAGAAAGTGGAAATGTTTGCTTTGAAATGTCCTCATAATCAGCACAAGAAAAAAAGCACGCATGTAAAGCAAAAAAAGAAAGAAGAAGAAGTAAATCCACTTGTTTGACCTGTAGTATTCTAAATCTCACAACTATTGCAGCATCCAGAATGGACTTTAAATGTATTCTTACCTTATTGCTGTAGTTGTCTTATCTCCCAGATGATGTTTATGTGCTAAACCTTCCTTGCCTGGTATTTAAAAAAATAGAGAAAAAAGCAGTATTTGCACACTTTATTGCAGCCACTGGTAACACCGTAAATATAAAAAGTATAAACATGCTTTACCTCAACCCTGCATCCAGTGCAGGAGGATAGGGACAAGTAATAGCATCTCCGATGCAGTGCTATTGATTGTTTGAAGCTTTGGTCGCGACCAGTGCAGTCCGCTCGCTGTGTGGAGCGCAAAGGAAATTACTGTTCGCTTCTCCCACACTCTCAGCGGAGTGGCTGCCAGTGACACCGACAATGTGCTTTTGTTTACGTGGTGCGCACCCTTGTGCCAAATCCTATTACGCACAAGCCACAGAGGGGCGGTGTGTGTTGTGTGTGTGTGTGTGTGTGTGTGTGTGTGTGTGTGTGTGTGTGTGTGTGTGTGTGTGTGTGTGTGTGTGTGTGGGTAGGTCATTGACTGGTGTGGGCACAGTAATTTGGAAATAATGCGTGAGGCCACTTTCTCACATGTAAGGAATTTTGGAGCAATTTTAAACTTCACATCAAACTGCTTCACATAGCAGATGCATTTTAGAGTTTATGTAAAATAAGACTCAAAGTTGAGCCTTTATACCTGTTTAATTTGTAATTTAGTTGTTTTTATTTGTTCCAATTGCATGCGTTTTTTGTCATTTATGCAAATTATTACAGAAACACATCTATCTATCTATCTATCTATCTATCTATCTATCTATCTATCTATCTATCTATCTATCTATCTATCTATCTATCTATCTATCTATCTATCTATCTATCTATCTATCTATCTATCTATCCATCCATCCATCCATCCATCCATCCATCCATCCATCCATCCATCCATCCATCCATCCATCCATCCATCCATCCATCCATCCATCCATCCATCCATCCATCCATCCATCCATCCATCCATCCATCCATCCATCCATCCATCCATCCATCCATCCATCCATCCATCCATCCATCCATCCATCCATCCATCCATCCATCCATCCATCCATCCATCCATCCATCCATCCATCCATCCATCTATCTATCTATCTATCTATCTATCTATCTATCTATCTATCTATCTATCTATCTATCTATCTATCTATCTATCTATCTATCTATCTATCTATCTATCTATCTATCTGTCTGTCTGTCTGTCTGTCTGTCTGTCTGTCTGTCTGTCTGTCTGTCTGTCTGTCTGTCTGTCTGTCTGTCTGTCTGTCTGTCTGTCTGTCTGTCTGTCTGTCTGTCTGTCTGTCTGTCTGTCTGTCTGTCTGTCTGTCTGTCTGTCTGTCTGTCTGTCTGTCTGTCTGTCTGTCTGTCTATCTATCTATCTATCTATCTATCTATCTATCTATCTATCTATCTATCTATCTATCTATCTATATTATAAATCCGTGTTGGGGAGTAACCAAACTACATGCAATTTAACTAGCAGTATGCAAGATCTTGCTGGTAGTTAGACTACATTCATATCAATATATCATATAATTGGCCTATATCATATTAATATTCATATTTAAGTTATTAGCCTACATGTGTGCCATTTTTTGTGTAGGCCAACTAAACTTCAGACAGACATTTCTGGACCATAAAAAGTAACACTGCTCGAAATACTACAGTATTATGTTGTTGTGTTCATATCTGCTGTGCTTAAAGACAGAAAAACGACAGCTGGTGCTTGGTATTTCTCTCTCTTTATTATTATCCTTGAGGAGGAGGCTGCGGCGTTGCGCAATCTCACCCTCACTTTACGTCATTGACGTGGCACCGCCTCCACTCGAACACCATTGGACGAGTGCATGAGAAGTTTCCGCGCTCCCGATTGGCTCAGCGCTATGTCGCTCAAGTCTTCCGGTGTTTCCTGGTTTGTAGCTGTCAAATAACTCTGGCTACGGTTTATATCCTAGCCCCAGACCTGCACAGCCCCGAACGACGCTTTATCCAGCCACAAATCAACATATCCTGTAAGTGAGGACGTCTATTGTATCGCCGAGGAGGTTTACGATGTATTTAAACATATACAACGCTTAATTAGCCTTGTATTGTCATTGGCAAATCGCCAAAACGAATATAACATCTGCGAGTGACCTCCTCTCCTCAGGACAAACCGAGCTAACGTGTTGTATTTTGGTCATAAAAAAAACGTTATAACAGCTTTTTCTCTTCTATAATGTTATCCTCTGTCCTATGGAGGTGGTTTTAAACGTACAGAGCGTATTCGTGACTGTTATGACGAAGCTCCTTGTCTTTTTTCTTCCTCCTGAGACATTTTAATCCACTGCAACATGTGAGGTTAAAATAACAATGACTTCCTCTTGTGATGTTACAGACGATAAGACATTAAACATGGTTCCAACTGACCATTAACAAGTCTAAAAAGGCATTAATAAGTGAATCTTCAATAAATAAGGCCTTAATTGGTATCAAAATATCTTAACTCAATCTGTCAAAAGGCTTTAAAGGCATTGCATTAGTTATCATAAGGCCTTGATTGATTGAAAAATGTCCTAATTGATATTGTCAAAAGTATTAAAAATTACATATTTTTTTCTCACATAGCAATTTAAAATTTCAAAATAATTGGTATTAGGCTATCAATTTTTATTTTTATTTTTTATATACAAATAACAGTTTAGCATGGCATGTGCCCATATAGCCAGATTAGGACATTTACTGTGACACGTTGTAATTATTAGCCTAGTGTTTTAGTTAATGTGTGTATTTTGAGTGTCCACATTTAAAAAAAAATATATATTTTTCAACATTTGAAGTAGATCTTTTTACATTTTCACTGTCATATTTCATCCAAAATGGTCCCTTAATCAAAGTTATTAGTGTGATTTTTCTCTATAGTTTGGGTTTTTCATATACAATGGGCTTTAAGGTCATTCCAAGAGGTATTAAAAAAAGTCTAAAATATGTCGGAACCACACCCGCTGTTGCAAGCAAACCTGCTCTGTTGGATTTGTATTTCTAAATAGGCCTACTACAAACTGTATTTTTAGTTTGGGCCTCAACCGAAGCAACATGTCAATGGACCTTTGCATGATGTGTTGGATGCAGAAACTGCTAGAAAGCCCCCCACCCTTCCTCCTCCCTTTGACTCATTATGAGTCTGCACAGCTAGTGTTTTCCCAAAGTGGAGTGAAATTTCCTGCCTTATGTCACTCACATATTAGTGCTTCACCGGTTATATTATAAAAGGGCTAATTATGGTCACATTTGGCCTTTTCCAGCTCTGCAGTTATGAGCTTCACTATAGGAGGGTGTGAAACTGTATGACATGTAGTATGCTTTCATAATATGGAGTTTTAAAAAAAAGGCTGGTACATAAAGTAAAGGGCTGGATATTGATAGGAAATGTCTTCAGTTTCAGAAGTGTGGATATGACTGAATCCTGATATTATGCCTTTTTTAAATACAATTGAGACCTAGTCAAATCAAGTATGCATAACATTACCTGGCCAAAGGTATTCAGACACTTTCAACTAAAGGTTGTGGATGACTGAAATATGTACGTGTCATCATAACATACACTGCATAGTTTGCAAATAGGTGATCTCATAGTGAAAACTATTTTTTTTTTCTGAAGTGTATTAAATGTGGATTGGTCACATCTTTCCAATACCTGATGGGCTTAATAAGGTCAGTATTGGCCTCAGAAACCAATCCAGCAGATTGGATCAATGCATTTTAAGGTCTGAAGACATTTTCCAATCAATTGTTTAGTATATAAATCAGATTTGTGAAGTCTTCACATAACTTATGTGAATAAACACATTTCCAATCATATATGAGAATTTAGACTCTATTGACTCATCTATCGATTATTATTCATTTTTAACAAATCAATTGGTCTGATCATGTGGTGTTTCTAAATGTCAGGAATAATCACAGACGTTTCCAGAGCAGATGTAGTGTTTTAATAAGAGAACTTTGAAGGAGCATTTATCACCTTGTTATTTTTCAAGCAAAAATGCCAAATATTTGATTGTTCAAGCTTTTCAAATGTGAGACATTTCCACTTTTTATTTGTGTGAAACACACAACACACTTTTCATTAGTGTGAAGTGTATGCAGTGTGTAATAAACTTGTATTTTGGCATAATGTAGCGGCTTGATTGTAGATATCAACGTTCCCTTTCTAACCCCTCCCTTATGGAGAATTTACAGAAGCTACGGTGGCCTTCAAGGACAAGAAGCTAGTTACTAAAGCAACAAAGCTACGTGATATAACACACTTTAAAAAAAAAGAGTATTCATTAAAAAGTCCTGCAAATTAAATTGTAGTTCCAATCTATTTTTTCTCTCCCATAGATGGGATTGCTCTTTAAAATAAGAATGGCTGTGTTGCTTGAGCCTTGATAACCTTACACATAACATCACCACCAACAAACAAAAAAATCGGGCAGTATCGCAATCGGGTCGGAACTGAAATATTTAACTGGAAAACTGAAACTGTTTGAAAACTGAAATATAGCGGATCTCTTGAAACAAAACAATCACAGCTGTCACCTTGAAATTCATGCTCAATTATAGATTCTGACAGTTTTTACGTGTCTGAGTAACAACGGTTGTCTCCTGATTCTGTGCAGCCGTAAACCCAACATTCCTCTAGGTGAACAGTCCTCCTATTGACTCATTC
This sequence comes from Ammodytes marinus, assembly GCF_949987685.1. Lineage (NCBI taxonomy): Eukaryota > Metazoa > Chordata > Actinopteri > Uranoscopiformes > Ammodytidae > Ammodytes > Ammodytes marinus. The sequence continues at coordinate 10,763,862 of NC_137228.1, forward strand.
TGACTTGCAAATTATTTTTGGATCCTCCCAGCGCCCTTACTTACTCACTGACACACTCTCACACTCTCTCTGGCATGCCTTCTTCACATGTCTTGTTGACCCTGCTCAGTCTCCTCACTGCACTGTGTTTCTCCCGGCAGGGCCCATGGCTTTCAGGAAGGCTCTGAAGCGGACTGCCGTCATTGGCGGCGGCGCGGTTGCCTCGCTATATGGCCTGTCGCAGCTTGTCGAATACAGAAAAACGCAGGTAAGTTTGAGGAGACATACTTCCAATATGTCTTGCTGCATGCTTCACACTTTGCAAGAATTCCACTCCGTGCATGAAGACAAATATTTTTAGACTATGATATTTAGTTCTGTGTATGTTTGGTCCCGAACGTGAAACACTGAAATGTTTTAGTCATAGCTGCCTCTCTGGGGCTAGACCCACCTAGATTCAGGAATGTGCCTTAAGTTGTCTCAAGGTGTGTTTACTTTTTATGTTGTCATTATTGGACGCTTGCCAGCTGCTGTGGAGAGCTTTCAATGGGTTCACCTCATGAATCCTGAATTGCTCAGAAACTCTGATATGAACTTGTACCCACAGGGTAAAAAATGTCTCATGCAACTGACTAACCACTAACGAGCTCCGATTCTTTTCTTCCTGGTCCAATAAAACTTTCCTTTTGTTCATCATACATTTTAACTAGTCACAGCCAGGAAATGGTAGAAGCCTTAACACCCAGTAGAAATAGAAAAGTGTTGCCTTTATCACTTAATTGCCCTGTGTTCCCAGTCTTGGTGCCAAGCTAAGCTAACTGACTGTAGCTTCATACGCTGAACATGAAAATGTTGATTTAAACATGACAGTGTTACAACTGTCTAAACAACTTTCTGAACAAAAAATACAAGTTGGCACAACTTTTACTTTCGGGATGTCTTGGTATTTAGAACTTGAAACATGAAGTCACATAACATGAATTATGTGAAATATGAAATATCCCAACAAAAAATGATTAGTTAGCTGGCTCAAATATAGACAGTTTTTCTTGGCCTCAAAAATAAAGTGAAGATTTTGACTTTTACACCCTTTTTTGTATATTTTTAGAGTGTTCATATAGTCAGTAAACTTGAGGAATGAAGAAAATGCAGATGCTTAGAGAACAATGGGTTTTAATGGCTCCTTCCCCTCATGACTGCTGAAACTCATAGCATCTTCAAGAAAACTTACATAACCACACGCCTTCATCTGAGATGGACAAGCAGCTGATGGACCTCTGACCTGACGCGGGCCTATTCTTAGGCGCGCAACACAACGACATACCAGGCTTTATTTGAATGTGCAACCTAATGTGAACTCTGTTTTGTGTCCTGTCGCCCAACCCTTCCCAAACAAGCACGGATTGGTAAGCAAGCAGTCGAAACCCTGATAAAGAAATATAATCATTTTGACAATAGTTTGTAATCACGCATGCCTCTAATCCCTGTAATTGCAATGCTGATGAGATGAATGTCCGTCTTGTCTCCTTTTAGCGCGGGCATATGGCTTGGTGAAGTTTTCAAGACAGCGGCCGATTGGCTATTAGCAGGGGCCTTCGCTGTGTGCCATTCAGTGACTTAAACTTGATTACAGGGGGGGCCAACGCTGGCACTTAAGTCCGCCACGGTGTTTGTGTGTCTGTCTGCGTGTATCATCAAATAAAATTAAATAGACAATGATTATATCTTGGTCTTTGTTTGCAGACCTAAATTACAAACGCCTGCTTCCATTTGCAAGTCAAATGCCACGTTTGCTTGAAAGCGGCTCGATGCAATCATTTAGCTCGGAACTGCTAAGTAGAAAGAAAAATAATACATATTTCATTAGAAGAATCATCAGATGAGAGCTGTGCTTTTTTTTGTTATTGAAGATGTGATTTTTTTCTGTGAATTCATAATTTTGCTAATCAAACATGGATAGAAGTGATGTAATGTATGTATGTGATATTTGATTTTGTGGGTTTTGCAGAGCTGAGCAGCATGTCGCAGCACATAGTAACCCCACAGCCATCTTCTTTCCTCTTGCTACTAACAACATCTTTTTTAGCAACCCAAGGTGACAAGGAGACATCATAAGCACGTTGTATTTACCCACATTTAAATCCAGGAATAGCTTCAGCAAACTAATCTTGGAGATTAGAAACTCATTCTTGGATTTGTTAAAAAATTAATTTCAATTACATTAAGTGCAACATTTAGATTGTTCACTTAAGTCAAAATAGAAACATTATAAAGTCAAAATACTCTGCTTCAATTAAAAGTCCTCCAAGTTCTCATTATACAGCGATAAAACATATTCTTGGGTTATTATTCCCGATCCATCACTTTATAAGCCTTTTTTGCTTTATAGACTCTCAGAGAGTTAAAATGAATATAAAAAGACATCACATTTGATAAACTAATCATAGGATTTCTTAGTAAAAGTAACCATAAATGATAAAATTTCTCTATGAACTGTTGTGGAGCAGAAGTAAAAAGTTGCATAAAAAGGAAATACTCAGATAAAGTACAAAGTAATTGAGTTGCATTGCACCAGTGTAATTAGAAGCAGTTGTAATCTTTATTCATATTAGATTTAGTAAAATTCCTAAAAATGTAAAGTACGGCTTATGATTCATGTAAGTTTAACATTAAAGTAATCAATAAACTGTGTAAATGTAAATCGCCATCCAAATAAAATCCTAAAAGGAAATCATAATTAAGAAAATTCTGAGTTTCTGTAATGTATTACATTTAAAAATGATGAAACAATTGTTGCATAGTGTTTATGATGTTTCAAAGCGCACCTTGGGGAAAATCCTTGCTACGTTTACAGACGTCTGTTTTTGTTTGGAATCATTCAAAAGGTGGAGTCAGCGATTCTGGAGAACGCTTGTTGTCAAATCCCTTTATGTCGACATCAATAAATATCTCTTCACAATCCACTTTTACGTACTGTATGTGCACTGAAAATAAATCTGTTGTTAATGCAATAGCAACATGCCTTCTTATAGAGCCTAGGTTATGTATATTAACACTGTTTTTTTTCAGAACACACACAGTACAAACACACACACAGACGTGAGGAGATATTCACTGGTTTTGAAAAGCGCTTTTTTTTCTCCAGAATCGCTGATTCTGCCTTTTTTAACATAGAAAAAAAACAAAGTGTATTAAAGACAATAGAAATGAGTCAGTCAAGCCCTTTGTGCTCATTTTGTCTGTGGTACTCTTCTAGGCTCGCTTGGCCCACGTTGCAGCAGAGGCAGAGCTGAGCGTTCGCTTTGCGGAGGAGCTTCCCTCCCGGTCGGCACAGCTGGCCGCGCTGCAGAGCACACAGGAGTTTGATGTGCTGGTCGTAGGGGGAGGGGCCACAGGGGCAGGATGTGCCTTAGACGCTGTCACACGCAGTAAGTTTTGCACCTTTGGGGGATGTTTGCAATAGGATTTTCTTCTCAAGTTATGTAAGGTATTTTTTTCTACTACTGCCTAAACTTGAAAATGGCATGGTTCAATCTGATCACAATATGGACTACTGCAATTTTTATATCACAGGGGGCACAGTATTCATTAAAGGGGAAATGTGTGTGTCACGTGTGCAGGGCTGCCTTTACCTGCCACTAGGCCCCGGGGCTGAGAGGTTTCGTAGGCCCCCCCCGGACGGCGGCCTTACAATACAGATGCGTTAAAGCCATGTTTGTCTACACCACAATATCTCTATTGATGAAATACAAAATCACTTAAGGTAACATGTACTTAACCCCTTCCAGAGGGGTATACTACGAAGCGAGATTAAGGGCTGAGCGAGGTCTGTTGAGTCTAAAGCGGTCTAAAGCCAGAGTTTTCAGTATCACGAAAGGTGGCTTTCTTTTTACCTGGCTAGATCACCGTGGTAACAGAGGCTGCACGGCTAACCTGCTCAGACCAGTTTTTGTTTCAGAGTTTGAGCTTAAATTCGGCTCTTAGAGCGCTGCCCTTCAAGGAAACTACACATTTAGAAATCCCGCGGACCTGACTATATTGTCTGAGCGCTACATTCTCACTGAGGAAACTGTTACATCTAAACTTATTGATCAGTAAGTTAATGAACGAAACGAAGCCGTGACATTAGGCTTACAGAGTGAACTGTAACATCGCGCCGGGGCTTTTTGCCACATGCATACAGTTATTGAACATGTAAAATAGCCCACACCTATACTGTATGCAGCGCCACTCTATGCTCTCCTCTCAAATGATTTTACCTGGCGATATACACACACTGGCTCTTAATAAAGCGTTCTATAAAATCACAGGTTGCAACATTATTTCACTGTAGGCTTCTTTCTTTTCATAAATAGCGATTACAGTTGGGACGTGACAGGTGACAGCTGTCACAGTTCGGACATCGTTGCAGACTCGCAGGTTAAGCTTCTCACAGTAGATTCATATTTGTCCGAAAAATCCAGACTACAGGTTTTTTTAATGTAGGCCTATTGGTATTTGTAAGATTCAAATAAAAGGCTAATAGTCTAAATCAAAATTGTATTCATTATGATGTGGCCCAAAACTAAATGATTTTCCATAGGCTATTCATTTGGGGACAGTGTCAGACTTAAATTACATTCTTAAGTGTGGGACTATAGGCGTAGTGCTATAAATATAGCAAAGTAGCCTATATATATATTAGGCTAAATGGTATAGTGTTTAAATCCGAGTTCAACGTTTCATTGTTTTATAATGTCACGTTACGCACTGCGAGAACGATCGGCAAGATAAATAAATAATTTCAATGCTGGCAGCATTCCACTCTCTTTAGCCTATTTGCAGTAAGAGTTTTTTTCGGCTCTCGTTTTCTGCTGTAATAATTCAGACTGACAAACTCTCTTGAATGAAGTTGGCGACACACTTTTGTTTTACTCAGCTGCTCACAATCAGTCCGTTTGTGTAAAGTTAGCGGCACAAGGTCAGTCCAGTCTGTGCGGAAGCAGAGTCAAATGACGGTCAAACGCCCCCTCTCATGGGGACGCGCACAGAGCCTGAAGCTGAAACCCTCGTTCAACATAAGAGGTTGATAACTGCCTTCGTGATACCGGTTAGCTCTGAGCGAGGGTATGTGTTATGTTGAACCAGATCAAAAAAAGAGAGCCGGGCTCTGTTGAGTTTGTTTTGTAGTATACCCCTCAGGTCTAATGACTTTTAATAACCAGACACACATGGTTGGTTACAGTGTTTTTCCAAGTTATTGAGGAGACAGCGGTGGGGACCAAGGACCTTCTAGGAGGGTCCGGGGGCATGCCTCCCCGGAAGAAAAATGTGAACCTTTTAAAGTAAAATGCATCAATCTGGTGCACTTTGAGAAGAAAACTAAGGCTAAATCAACTGTGTCCTATGTGAGCTATTTTCTGGAATCATTTGGAGACACAGAAATACCAAAAAGCAGAAACAAAAATATACAGGTTTAAAAAAATCCAGTCAGTCAGCATTCAATTTTTTTTTAAATAATCCCTTATCCCAAAGCTACTTCTCTCTTTGAATTCTTTGTTTTGTTTTTAATGGCTCATCTCAATATAGGCCCTTGATCTGCGTTGCCCTGAACAATGTTAATTAAGCAAAAATAACAAAAATGTACTGGTGAATGATAGGCCCCTTGATCTTCATAGGCCAAAAATAATGTGATATTTTTTTTCCTTTTTCTTTACTGGTTCATGATGGGCCCCTGATCTCTGTTAGACCCCCCTACGAAGATTAGGGGCCTATCATGAGCCAGTCAATAATTTATTGTTTTAAATGACAATGTTCGGGGCCTTCTTAGATCAGGGGCCTATATTGACACAGTGTAAAAAAAAAAAAAAAAAAAAAAAAAAATGTTTTTTTTTTTTTTTTTTTTTTTTTGAGAGGCCCCTGATCTTCGTAGGCCCTGGGGCTTCAGCCCAGGTAAGCCCGTGCATAAAGGCGGCCCTGCACGTGTGATACATTATTTTAATTAATATATTGTGGCCTAAACATCAGATACTACAGACTTAAGAAAACATCTTTGTTTTGAACAGATCATTGCAAAAAAACATACTATTAACATTTTATGTTTTTCGATTCAAAAGGAGAATAATTATGTACAAACTTTTATCGCTATTGCAATATCCGTCTTAAAATTTATTCAAATTGGATTTATGGGTGGCGAATATGTAATTGTATGTAGCAAACACAATATTTCTTAGACAAATATTTGTTTTGGTGCCTTATAGTCCCTAAAGCATGCTTTGTTGTTCTTATATTTAAATTTGTGTGTCATTAAAAGAGCTTCATTGTATTGTACATCGTCTGTGAACATTAACAAAATGTCACACTTTTTGAAACATTTGTGGCTGGCGTCCAATGCATGCTCATCATTGGACAACAATCTCTGGTGCCATGTGACTCCGACAAACAACCCTTTAGCTTTGTAGACCTGTGGTGGCTGCGTGGATAGAAGTGAGGAATTTGTTTGACTCTTTATTAGTTATTTAAATCAGGTGTCAGGACAGCATGCTACTGTTTGTTTCAATGCCACCAGTAAAGAAAAAAAAAATTAATGAGGGGGGATATGAGAATTTTAGTAGCTTTTCGTCGGCTCTTTGATGTATTGATGAGCAAACTGTGCAGATATATTGACTGGTCCTTATTTTCTCCTCAGACCTAAAGACTGCCCTGGTAGAGAGAAACGACTTCTCCTCGGGGACCAGCAGCCGTAGCACCAAGCTGATCCACGGCGGAGTGCGCTACTTGCAGAAGGCCATCATGCAGCTAGACTACGAACAGGTTCTGTCTTTGTCCTGCTATGTTTTCACTCACATTGGCTGCGTTCCAAAATAGCATACTCTTTTTTTTGCTATTCTACATACTACAGCTCATCATAAGAAGTATGTAGTTAGCATGCTACAATTGGGACATACTTTTACTTATTTATATCTAAAAATCACGCCTTGAACTTGCCTCTTGCTTATATATATATATATCCGTCTTCACACAGTACATGATGGTGAAGGAAGCGCTCCATGAGAGAGCCAACCTGCTGGAAATCGCTCCTCACCTCTCTGCGCCGCTCCCAATCATGCTGCCTGTTTACAAGTAAGTCTTAGACAAGCAAAAACATGCAGGTGACAATTGTCAACCCATGAAAGTAGGGTTAGGGGATGTTATTAGCATGAGTGAAAATGACTCTCTTTTAACATTAAGATCCACTCTGAGTTCATCCTCAAAGTGTTTGGGATAGTGTTTCATCATTTACTGTTTGATTTTTTATTCTTATTCCGTGAAGCAGTTTGAGTTGCCTTTGCTGTGTATGAAAAGTGCTATATGAATAACATTTGATTGATTGATTGAAGTAAAAAGTAATGTAGTTAATGTGTAAAACAAAATGATGAAAGCACCAGATCTATTGTTGTTGTGTTGTTTCCACAGATGGTGGCAGCTGCCTTACTACTGGGCGGGGATCAAGATGTATGACCTGGTGGCCGGGATCCATTGCCTGAAGAGCAGCTACGTGCTCAGCAAGAGTAAGGCGCTGGAGCTCTTCCCCATGCTCAATAAAGACAAGCTGGTGGGAGCCATTGTTTACTACGACGGTGAGAGGCCAGGGTTTAAAAAAAGCATGTTTTTGTCTAAAAAATTGCAAAAAAACAAAACAGAAGCGAAATACACGTAATGATTTTCAGATTCTCACATTTCCAACTGTCCACGAATGCCCCTCGACAACTCTTGCCATCATTACGTAATACAACTCCAAAGTTAAGCCAAAAAAGCACTACTTCATCCAAATCCTTTTTCAATTATTTACCAAAAATCAACCATTTGCATGCCCAAAATGCTGTAAAAAACATAGAATCCTGCGCTCCAGTGGATAAAAGGTGCAGGGCCTTTTTAAATACATAATGATTGATTGAGCTATTTCTGCTTGTAGCCATGGCATTGCTTGTTACTTAGAGATGCAAGACTTGCAGATAGGGTACAAAATTCAGAAATGGTGCATCAGGATATTTTCACATAGACACTGGTGGTGTGTGCACAGTCCTCTTGGTGTGTTGTTCCACTGTTTTCCTGCTTGTTCCATTCCAATGGTAAAACAATGTATGTGTTAAACCCATTGATGAACATTACTATGATTATGTATAAGTGTAACTGATGCATAAAGGTGTGACATTTTAAAAGCATCAGGAGATGAGTTATATACGTAATAGAAGAGAGGATTTCCTTCCAAAATAAAGGATGAGGCCTTGGTTGATCTACTCACAACTCTTGGGAGATTCAATCTGGGGTTACACATTAGATATTTTTATTTAGATAAATATTAGAAAAAAAACATTTGGACACAGTCTGGAAGCTTGTATGTAAACATAGGGAAAAAACATCAATGAAAACAAACAAATTAATTTAATTTAAATCCTGGTTCTCAATAAATTGTAAATCTTGTATATAATGTGTAGAAAACTGCCTGATAAAGCCACATCACGGATGTGAATGTTGCCCTGTGGCCTTTCGCATCTCCGCTGGTGCCTGACAAACGTGTTGACAGGCTGCTACAACCCCCTCCCCACCCCCCCACATACACACACACACACACACACACACACACACACACACACACACACACACACACACACACACACACACACACACACACACTCTCACCCCCTGCGGTAAAGGTTGTGTGTTCTCCCAGAAGTGCACAGAAGAGAACCAAACATATGCTGAGTGTCCAACTGAGTCATTTTCCTCCACGCCATCGCAAAAATAACAACTTTATATCTAACTGGTGTGATGTGTCTGCTACTGTAAGCTTCACCGCATGGCAGCAACAGCTCGCCATGTCTGTCTGCAACAGGCTGGGGCTTTTAAAAAAGATTTTACAAACAAAGGATATGTAAACAAAGGGGGCCCATCATAGCTAGCAACATGCCCATTTACAGTGCCTTGGCTGTGTATTAACACCATATTTATTTTGGAGCGCATATACACAATACAGACAGGTAGCGTATCGTGAGGAAATATTCACTGATTTTGAAAATAAGTGATTTTTACAACAAGCTTTCTCCCAAATTGCTGACTCGACCTTTAACTTGCATCTTATTTATGGTATTCAAATAAGATTTATCGATCAAAATCTGCAAATAGTTACAGTGTGATTGATGTAGATACTGCAGAATAAATATGAAGTTATATTCTTAAAAGCATGTAACATGCAGATTTGACTGGGAATAGCTTGTTATTGGTGCAAAACAGCCAGCAAATGTTTGATATTTCCAACCTCCTTCACACAAACACACACACACACACACACACACACACACACACACACACACTGCTCTGAGGGAGAGTGGGGGTGGGGCGACTTTTCTCCCAATTATGCCGTCTGGAACAATCGCTCCGGTGACATTTGGAAATCTGACCTTCTCTCCCGGCGGTGCAGTCGCTCGGTAGCGGCTGAGCTGCAGATATTTTCTCTGGTGCTCTTGTATATTCTCACAAACACACCACAGCATATGTGTAATCCTCTGTTTTTGAATTAAATTAAAGTACAGTTTCTTAATGCTACTGTAGGTGCAACAGACATGAACTAGAAACATACTATTATGCATGCAAGCCCACAGACAAAATAAGTATTTAGGGATTGATATGAATGAAAGACTAGTTTATTTAGGTCACACATTATAAGGAAGTTATGTTGTAGTCTAAGCAGCCTTCAAAGATAAAAAAAATAAAATCAGATCAGACTAACGTCATGACATACTTAACAGAACAACTATATGATAATATCATTACGCATCAATATCTAATGAAAATAACAAAAATATCACAACTGTATGTGTCAGGGCAGCACAATGATGCCCGTATGAACCTGGCCATCGCGATCAGTGCCGTACGCTATGGCGCTACTGTGGCTAACTACACCGAGGTGGTCCACCTGCTGAAAACAAATGACCCACAGACAGGCAAGGAGAAGGTGTGTGGAGCCCGCTGCAGGGATGTCATCACAGGTCAGTAACTGCCGAGCGGTATTTCGAGTTTATCTTATTTGCTGCTATTTGTTTACTTGCACTACATTCTCTCTCTCTGATGTGTGTTTGCATGTTTAAGTGGTGTGTTGTGTGTTTTTGTGTTCATTTTGGACAGGCAAAAGACATATTTGCACTAAGGTTGACAAAGTAAAATCTAATTTAATGTAGCGGATGTAAAAGTGAAATGAGAGAAATGCAGAAATGTATCTCAAATTTAGCAGAAAAAAAATGCAGATTGTACTTTTTTCCAATAAACCCTGTTTGCATTAGTTAGGAGGTAAAAATATACAATAAAAGTATATTCATAAACAAAGTATAATCCAAAATTCATCAGATATGTCTCATATATCTGGCAATTTATAAGCAGTACGTGGGCTCATTTGTCATCAAAAGGTGTCTTAAACTGAATGCAGCACAGACAAATAAAGTATACACCTTTAACCCACCAGTTATCTTAAACCATGGATGTTTTCTTTTTGTTTGTTTTTTTCACAGGAAAGGAATTTGACGTGAAGGCAAAGTGTGTGATCAACGCCACCGGGCCATTCACTGACTCCCTGAGGAAAATGGACAAAGAGGCAACCCCAAACATCTGCCAACCCAGTGCCGGGGTCCACATTGTCATCCCCGGTTACTACAGGTACATACCTCACAACAAAAATTACAACATTTTCTTTATATCATTAGTTTTCATTGAAGTGGTTTAGATGTTATTTTAAAGTTTTTCACATTTATTCCTCTGTGTTGTCTCATTCTCATGTGTAAATACTGAATCATTATGTGACCTATACTTGCACGCACAGGACATTCCTCCCTGGTTGAGATAGAGCGGAGCTATAGAGTGGTTTTGTCGAAGTCAGGTTTTTTTTAAAGTTCAGCAAAGCTTATTGAGCAGGAACCCGAGGGAGCGCAAGCCCTTTGAACGGCGACAGGAAATGCCAACCTACCTAATTCTCTTCCTTTCTTTTCTCTCGTCCCCCCAACACTACCTAGCACCCACCTGCCTCCTCTTCCTACTATAGCATATCTGGGATTTTCCATTTGGGTCTCAACTTTTCAATTTGTCCCTCTTTTCTAAAAAATGTTGTTCCTTAAGTAAGAAGTAAGAAGGATTTTGTGACTTTGGGTTTACAGGGTCTTTAACCCTAACAGCTGCTTCTACTTTGTGTATTTTTCTGCCCTCAGTCCCGACAACATGGGTCTCCTGGATCCGGCGACCAGTGACGGTCGCGTCATCTTCTTCCTGCCCTGGGAGAAGATGACCATCGCCGGGACGACGGACACGCCCACCAAGGTGACAGCCAATCCAATCCCAGGAGAGGACGACATCAACTTCATTTTGAAGGAAGTCCGCAACTACCTCAGCCCGGACGTAGAAGGTACGGGGGGGGGGTGCTCATTTATTTTTGTACATTTTGGACTTTTTTATTTGTACTAGTATGAAAAGAAGATGTTATGGAAGCAAAATAGACATAACAAATCTGTTTGTATCTTGTTGGGATATTCTTGTTTTTTAAAGTGACGTATATTTTCCTTTAGTGCGGCGAGGAGACGTGTTGGCAGCGTGGAGCGGCATCCGTCCGCTGGTGACCGACCCCAACTCCAAAGACACTCAGTCCATTTGCAGGAACCACATCGTCAGCACTAGCGACACCGGAATGGTTACCATCGCTGGTCAGTTAGATTCAAGTTATCAGATTGTCAAAAAAAATAAAACGTGTGTTAACTAGGGTGTGTAATTGTTCAGTTGGGTTCTCAGTTCAGATGAAAAATGCAGAAAAGACTGCTTGTTTGTAATAAGGAACACAAGTTTGATTAGTTAAACAATAACAGTTAAACATGTGTTAGCTGTCAGCTACTCAGCAAGTGTTTCAATTTAAAATAAACATACAAATAAAATGTAAAAAAAATAATACTCAAACTGCAAACAACCAAGTTCTCCAATACATTTTTATTTTTTTATTTTACATCTCAAATAGAAGTGCAAAAACTTCCGCACCGCAATTAAAGCAAGCCTGCACATTTGGCCATATCAATGCTATTTACGCCATTATTACGGATCGCAGTTCACTTCTGGAACAACACGATTATGACGGCTCGGTACGAATAACTGTTTTGTTACACCCCTAGTGCCTTAAAGTGCATGTATTTGTATGGTTGTGTATACACAGGTGGGAAGTGGACCACTTACAGGTCCATGGCTGAGGAGACTCTGGACGCAGCCATCGGAGCCCACAACCTGTCGGCCGAATCCTGCAAGACAGTGGGTCTGATGCTGGAGGGCGCCAAGGGCTGGACGCCCACTCTCTACATCCGCCTGGTGCAGGACTATGGACTGGAGAAAGAGGTAGAAAAAACACCTATGTAACCCTCCTCATATGCAGAGAGTTGAATAAAATCTTAAAATTAATTAAATTAATCTAAAGGTGAAAAAAATAAATGTCTTCAGATATGTTTTGATAAATTCCCGACCTTTCTCAAATCAACATTAGTCTAAATTTCGTTTATAACCTGAAGCTCTACTAAAATCTATAATTTTTATTTTTATTACAAATATGCATTCATATCTCTGCATCTTTTTCAATGTGATCAATTTCAATTTGCGCTTAAACAACATGTGGATGGAAACGCACCTATTAAGACAAACCTTTTAAGTATAAGCTTTAAAGGAGCAGACGTTATTTCCCTAAAATGTTGAACTATTCCTTTAACAACAGCAGCAGCAGCGGAGGCTGACATTAAAGCCAGTGCTATAACAACGCAGACATTTCCACTACACAAAAGACCGGACACACGTTGAAACGCACTGTATGCCGCACCGTTTATCAATGGCATTAAGTAAGGCCGCATTGATTTACATCCTCTAACCGCCATCTTTCCAATAATAAGGCAGCGCGTTTTCATTTAATCTAGCAGAACAATTTTTCATGTAGAAGAAGTGGTGGTGCATTGTACTTACTCCTCATTAGAGGCGTTCTCTGCTGTTCTCTCCAATATTCCTCAAAGGTCACTGTTGGTATTTGGACAGCGTTTGCCCTTTTCACGTGATCGGCACGCCAGCCATCTGAATAGCAGAGAGCGTATGTGTTCTGTAAACATTTGACTCCTCAATCGACAAAGTGGTGCTAACGCTTATCGTATAACTCCAGGAATCAGACCAGGAATCAGTCACGTGAACACAGCAGCCACGTTCCCACTTATGCAAAATTTAACCTGTGGGTTTATATTGTGCAAGAATGTTGAATAGTTACTTAATGTTGTTCCTTGAGTAAAAACTTTCAATTTCAAAATAAATATGAAGGTTTGATTTTTGACCTCATTCATTTTAACTGTGATTGTTATACATAACCTAGTCGTATTTTTTTTTTAAATTAGCATCAGGGTCATTTTAGAATGCACTTCTCACTTTTCTACTGTTGTTTTCTAAATGTTTTTTATTAAAATTTTCATATATTCAATGTTCAAATGTCATGCCTGCACAAAGTATGATGAGGATTGCATCATGTCATACTACTGTCTACTTGTTTTGACATTTATTTAAATATATATATCATTTAATTTCTCTCTTTGTGCAGGTGGCTCAGCATTTGGCATCGACATACGGAGGGAAGGCGTTCGACGTGGCTAAGATGGCTCAGGTCACCGGGCAAAGATGGCCGATCGTAGGGAAGAGACTGGTGTCTGAATTCCCTTACATCGAGGGCGAGGTGAGGAGGGCCTAAGTCTGGTTATGTGTCTCAACTACAAAAAATACCTTGTCTTTTAGCGTCACTTGCAGAAGAAAATGCATTCTAGCCTAAGCTAACAACAAAATATCTCTCTAAATCTCTTAATGTAAATTACATCTAGCTCTACCTAAACCAAGGTCCAATCTACTTTAAAAATACCATAATGTACAGATCAATCTCATTATATAGTAAATAATAAAGTACAGGCTCTCATTATAGAATAAATGACCAAAACACACAATTTCTAGCATAAATAGCAAATACAACTTTAAAAAGTCTGCAACAAAAACATCTGGATAGATCAGCTGAATGACTGGACGGTACTCACACTTGTGATATTGTTATTGTTATTGGGTATATACATTTTTAAATGTTTCTTTTTTTTTGCTATTGTTATTCTTAATTCTGATGTTTTTAATCATCTTATTGTTTATTATTTGTCAATACTGTTGGACATAATGTCAAACACGTGATCGTCATAAATCTCTCTCTCTCTCGCTCTGTCTCAGGTGCTGTATGCCATTAAGGAGTACGCCTGCACAGCCATAGACGTCATTGCCCGGCGGACGCGCCTGGGCTTCCTCAACGTGCAGGCGGCCGACGAGGCTCTGCCGCGCATCGTGCAGATCATGGCCAAGGAACTGGACTGGAGTCAGGAGCGCAGGACGGTATGAGCCCTATCTTTTTTAATATTTTACTTTTCTTTTCTTTTTTATTTTCCGAAAATTATAGTCATGTACGATACAAACAGTCGACATTGGCAGTATTTAAAGGGCAACAACAGTGTCGATGGAATCTGCCAAGTGTTACATTTTACACAAACAAATAAAATAAAAATTATTAAAGAGAAAAATATTAAATAGAATATACATACATAAAATATAAATACAATAAAACAAATATTTTCTCATTATATAGTTCGAAAAAGTTTATAGTGGCCTTCTCCATCACCACCATTTCAAAAAAACTAACCCAACCACTGATCTCCATCCAATCATTTTTCACGTTTCCAGTGCAATGCAATAAGTGAACAATTTGTAAATCTTGTAAGCAATACTTTCCTATTCCTTCACTATTTTTTGAAGATCTCTTTCTACTTAAGATATTTTAATTACGACAGTCTAGTTTCCTAAAATGAGTAGCGATAAAACCTAAAAAACTAAATGATATAGCTACAATATTATGAACTGGTTTGTGTCGTCGTATTATTCCCAGCCCCAGAAAAGCTGCTCACTTTTTACATAATGCTATATTCCCTGGTGGGTTTTTCCTTTTTTATCGTCACACAATGGTTAAAGGTCCACACCCTTTATCCCTTTAGAGGACAAGATCTGCTTTGAGATGAAGTGATACGTGTTGCATGAAAACTGAACTCTCAGCTATTTTAAGCCTTCTTTGTGAAACAGTGCAGGGAAATCTCACAACAGCTCTGTTGAATAACACATTTTATATACTATCTATGATAAAAACACATCTGCCAGCACAGGTGCTATAGTCATAATATCAAGAAAACAAAGTACATATAAGGTTTACAATTTATATATTTAAAGTTAAATACGGTACAAGAGAAGTTTAAAAATTTAATTGCTAGATGCACAGTATGTATTGTCTCAGTTTCGCGTTTTGGGTGTTTTCCAGATTAGATTAGATTTAAAACCAATTAACATGTGTGTTGATTGTTACAGGCTTCAGTTGCAGAAAAATAGTCTTGTATTTTATTTCTTTGATTATGTTTTCCGGCCTTACACATGTTTGAGTAACTTCTAAGGCGCATGGAAATGCTTTGATTTTATTATATTTTACAATACTGAAATTAAATTTTTATTTCATTTAATATTTTACTTGATTAAATAGACACAATTTTTGCTGGTGTTTTGATGCAGGCGGAGCTGGAGGCAGCCCGGAAGTTTCTGTACCAGGAGATGGGCTACAGGTCACGGTCTGAACAGCTGGACAAGACCAGTGAGATCAACCTGGACTACCAGGAAGTGGTTAGGTAATATAACAATCCTCGACTTTTATTCTGAAAATCTCTCTTGAACAAATTCTACAGCCAGCAAGAATTTAATCATGAGTCAAGAATAACTGTGCACTAAGAACAAAAGAGTCTGCTTCGTGTATTGAATGTGATATATAAATAAAGTTTCCTTGCCTTTGCCTTACAGATGACTTTAACTTTAACTACATAACATGATAATTATAGGAAGTATTTTCCGTAGACGTCTACTTATTATAAAGTGTTTCCTAAATGCTGTAGAATCAAATGTAAATAGGTTACATTGGTTAATAATCATTGCTTGTGTGTGGGTGTCGGTGTGTGTGACAGGTACAAGAAACGTTTCCATAAGTTTGACAGCGAGAGCAAAGGCTTCATCACCACGGTGGACGTGGGTAAGGTTTTGGAAGTAAGTGGTCCTTCCTCCGTCCCTCATGCCTTTCATCTCCACACACTTGTCTTCATTACTACATGGTATCGATCGCCATCTTGTTTTATCCTTCTTCTTCTGCAGAGCATCAATGTCCACATTGATGAAAACGCTCTGCATGAAATTCTTAACGAGGTGGACCTCAACAAGAACGGACAGGTGGAGATTGATGAATTCTTACAGGTACGTGAATATCTCAGTGAGGAAAATGTCTGGAAACAGCACATTTATCAGGCACATCTCATTTACTACCACTATAACTTTTATATTCTATAAACTACATATACATAGTAAATAAGAAAGCTGTGTTTGTTAGCAGTGAATCACCCCAATACGTTTTTTTTAAGGCACAGCTGAGAAAGAATCAAATACTACAAAATAAAATAAAACCTAGAAGTGTAAAGTATTATTTTTTCGGCCTATAATTAAGTTCCGAAACCTATTGAGAAATAAGGTGATTTTGTTATCGCTCTCGTAACTGGCATCATTGCAAAAATGTGTACTCATCAAGTCAGTCTTTGTCTGTCATTTTTCAACAGCACAAGAAAAAATCTGCCTAGTTCCCAGGAGATCAGACCCAAGCAAATGCATTTATTATAACTATATAAATATGCTTCTTATTTTTTCTGAGGGTCTTGTTTGCTCTTACAGGTCCTTTATGATCATCTGAGGATACATTTGACTGTTTCATAAACATTTAAAGTTCCTCGTAGGAGGTTTAAATATATATAATAATATATATAATCTTCCCCTGACCTCAACCCTATTGAGAACCTTTGGAGCATCCTCAGGCAAAACATCTATGAGGTTGGGAGGCAGTTCACATCAAAACAGCAGCTATGGGAGGCTATTCTGGCATCCTGCAAAGATATTCAGGCAGAAACTCTCCAAGAACTCACAAGTTCAATGGATGCAATAATTGTGAAGGTGATATCAAAGAAGGGGTCCTATGTTAACATATAACTTGGCCTGTTAAGATGTTTTTGATTGAAATAGCTTTTGATTTCACTAAATATGATCTCCTAATGCTGCAAATTCAACAAATGACCATTTGTAGTTGTTTACGACCTATAAAATGAGACTGTTTGAAACTCTGTTGTACATAATGATTTGGAACAGTGCATTTGGAGTTTTTTATAAAAAAAAATACTTTTATTATTAGGAGGTTTGTTCAATAAAATTCGAAATATACTCTAACGGTTGATGACTTGAAAATTATACTGACTGTGATTTGCATCGACTATTTAGGAAAATCTGGGAAAATCTAATTTGCCTTTATAATTTGGAATGCAGTGTATACCTTACATATAAGTAGTCTGTCCTTCTCAGTGTTATACATGCAAAGGCCATTGTCCACCTGAGATGTGAGAATGGTGAAGCCGAAGGTGTGAAGTCCTAACAAGTTCATTAGAAGGGACAATCTGTGTTAATAAGGCTAGAAGTGAGTCGAGTGTTAGTCCACTGCCAATTAGTTCCCCACAGGCCTGTCACTGTTAAATCTTGCATGTCCAGTTTGTGTTAATATACTGCTGAATTGTGTCTCTGCCTGTGTGCATGTACACTGTGTTCCAAATGATTATGCAAATTGAAATTATATGTGTGTGTGTGTGTGTGTGTGTCAACCCACGGAGCACTCTGTAAACTGTGTTTTTTGTTTCATGCCATGCAGCTTATGAGCGCAGTGAAGAAGGGCCAAGTGTCTGACAGCCGGCTCGCCATTCTGATGAAGACGGCGGAGGAGACTCTGGAGAAGAGAGGCCCGGTGACGGTGGACCGCAGTGGGGGTGGAGTCTGAGCCCCAGGCCAGGTGAACCTTCCAATGCTGGTTGTTTTTGTTATAATTTTTTTTATTTTTATTTTTTTCAAAGGTGTCAAGGGCAAAAAAAGAAAAGAAAAGGGATCTCATGCAAATGAGGCTATTTGAATGACAATAACGCAATCAAGCGAGCAAGCGGGATGATTTGTCCAAATCAGCGTCACTGACTCCTGAGTGTTTTGGGGTGAAATGGTATCTTATGATTGAGGCTGAGATTTGTCTGTCTGTTTGTTTGTCCGTCTGGTTGGTCCTTTTCAGCGTCAGGTGCCTCTGATATTACATACATTTTATACTTGTCTTTTAAACAAACAACCTTTGTGATAATTTAATCAGTTTTTTATTTAACATTGTCAATGTAGGTTGTTTTTTTTAAACATTTTCGACACTGATTGTTGGGGAAACAGGCTCCTCAATGCGATAGCAGCTTCTTCAAGGTGGCAAACGAGCGTTTGTTTACACGTTTTATTTCACGGCTCCAAAATGTTCTGGAAATGTAACATGGACAGTGAAAACAATGGAAATCCACATTTGTCGGTATAAAAAATAACACATGTGATACGTTACTTCTTGTTTGATTAAAAAACTTAGCACATAAAAAAACAAGTTTATTGAGTTAAAACAGAGCCAAGTGTTTTGCTCATAATGTAAAAAGTTATTACTTAATTGGCCCTTATTACATTATTTGTTGCTTCACCAATTGTTTCCAAACTTGCCCTGTGCAAGTCAATTGAACGGAACATAAATTAATAGCAATAAATGAATAATTGTAATAATAAAAAAGGGATTTTACCTTGAATTAGTCAACAAAAATGTAATATTTCCAGTGAAATGTTTAACGAAATGATGGAGACGTGAAATAAATTGCCACCGAACCTTTTAAATGTTTCTGATTTTCACACTGTTCGAGCACAAGTCAGGTAATATTTAAATGGATCTCCATGCACTCCGAAATGTTTGTACTGTGGGCAATATTTCTTCTTTTTTCCATCTATTGCACTGCCATCAAACCACTACTGATACTAATACTGAGGTTTACACAACAAAGGTTTCTAGCTTTAGTGTTAAAATCATGGCTGCTCTTCTGTTTCTGATATATTTTTAAGAAGTATTTATTCCTTTGTTCCTTGTGTTACTGCAGCTGTTTGCAGAAAAAAAAGACAGAGATTATAGATGTACAGTATATGGACATTTGAAAAAAAAATAAAAATGATATGCATTCTATATGTTTTTCTCTGAATAATTTAAAGCAAAAAAAAATCTTTATATTTTCACATTTGTTCTTTTGTTTCTGCGTTTGTTGTTGAAAGCAGAAGAGAAAACTGAGAAACGCTGTATTAACGCACACCCATACCGACTGATAAAACAAATATAAAGATATACTGTATGTATAATCCTGCATGAAATATATCTTAATTGTTTAAATGTTATGTTTTTTTTAAATCCATAATTTCATATTTAGAAAGTCAAAGGCAACGCACTGTATGATTGTATGAAATGTGCCTTGATGTGCCGGAGACATTTTTTCACACTCCACTGTCAAAGAAACACAGGAAAATAATGTCCAGAATGTAAAGATATTTAAAATTGCCAGTTGTTATATAAAAAATTTAAAAATATTCCAACTGTATTGTATGTGGATTTATTTTAAGCAACAGGGCTCTGTTGGAGGTTGCTATGTTGGAGGGGTCAAAGGACAAGAAGGAAACTTTTTTTTACTTATTTTATGATCGTTTTAAATAAAAAATTTCCACTTTTACAGTATTAAATTGAGAAAAAGTTCTTGTTAGGCTGCTTGTGGCCAGACTTCTATAATTTAAAGATTTGATTAACGCCTATTTAATCATGGATTTTTAATGTTATAGTAAGGTTTGAAATTGATATGAGTTTTCATTCCTCCAACATAGCAACCTTCACGACAGGCCTCTGTTTGATGATTTGTATTGTAGGGGAAGTGTGTGTGTGTGTGTGTGTGTGCAGACTGGGCTTCCTTATTGCCTTAATATTATGATTTATGTTCAAAATGTTTCTAAAGACTCCTTCTTATGCAGCTAAACAGAATCATTCCACAGGTTTCCTCCCCAGCACCAACACTTTAAACATCAGTGTTACAGTGTGTGTGTGTGTGTGTGTGTGTGTGTGTGTGTGTGTGTGTGTGTGTGTGTGTGTGTGTGTGTGTGTGTGTGTGTGTGTGTGTGTGTGTGTGTGTGTGTGTGTGTGTGGTCACATGGGGGGTAGGTAGGGTCGATCTACAATACCTTGTCACTGAGGACCCTTCAAACTGCCAACACCATCTCACCCTATGGAGAATTGCTCATGGGCAGCACAACTTCAGTCTGCACATCCCTGGGTTCGATTGTCTTCTCTGGATGAAATTACAGCTTTATCCAGGCTCAAAGAGAATCATATTCCTCCTCCCTTTCCCCCCCTATTTTTACTGTAAGACTACTGTGAGTCAGTCTTCAGGTTTAAAAGGGAAAACAAAGCAATTATCTAATTAAATGTATCTGGTTGCTTGACAAGCTTTGTTTTTTTTGTGTGAGCATCATTTAAACCTGGTGTCATCCACAGAGACGACATGCATTGTGACAGGAGAGGAAAGACCAGTCTACTGTATCGAGAGGTCTTGTTTTAAATTTCTTATTTTATGTAATCTGTCTTTTCATTTGATGTTTTGGCTTGTCAAATAATAAAAAATTGCAGCTTGAATTAAAATATTTAGCTCAAATTAAAATATAGTAAAATCTTTAACTTGGGGTCAAGTTTCACCTGGCAAAAAATCTCCTCGCTTAAGATTGGTTCTCACAAGGATAGAAGCACACACACACACACGCGCGCACACACACGCACACACACGCGCGCACACACACTGGGTGAAAAGCGTCCCTTTTTCTCTCTCCTGTGAAAAGGTCACAGTAAGATTTGAATGACAGCTTTAAGTCGTTGTGCTCATATTACAATCTGCAGCCTAGTCTTCTGGCTTCCTGGGAAAAGGCCGGGAAGCAATTAATTATGATGAATAATGGGACAAATCTGCTTGGCATATGACCGCTAATTCTCTTTTTATTTTGTGATCTCTGGGGGATCATGCCCACCACGTTGAGGTGCCTAATTGAAAATGTGTGAGGAATTTCCATTTCCTCCTAATTCAAAGGGTAATTTCTCGTCAAAAAAATGTATTTATCTTGTTTTTTGTGCAATTGTTAAGGTCCAAATATTGTTCAACAATTATTTGTATTTGTTAATTTCCATTTTCAAATTTCTGTGTGTTTTCACTCTCAAAATATTTTCTTCTAATATTTTCTAATCTTTCCTTCGTAATTTAAGTTGAACATTTGAGAAAATGTCCCATTATACTGTTTGGGAACATAATATGTTTACTTTTTTTTGTTTGATTACTGGTCAATGTGAATGTGTTTCACTCCAGCTGTACCCTTATATCTTACAGTGTATGATGCGTATGGGAAGTGCGTCCTTATACGACAGGTAATGCCATAACTTGTTGGGTATTTTAGAAAACCGGTGAGTGGGAATAACCTACACTTATTCAGCTAATATTTATGGTAAATCAGAAGATAATTAAAAGAGTAGAAAGTAAATTATTGATGTGTTAGAGTGGCCGGTCAGGCAGGGTTAATATAACGTGTGATTATTTGATGTGTTATTTGTAAAAGTCAAGGTTGTTTTTTGAAACATGAACGCAGTAAAAATTGATTCTCCAGGAGCTTTATAATGATCCAGAAATGAGAGACTTTAGAACATCTCCCACTTTGTGAAAAAAGATAATGGTGCAAACCTTTCTGGGGCATCACTCTTGGGATGAATCAGGGGGGAAAAAAGAAAAGATTTTAAAAGGTGTCCTGGCATTTACCTTGGTCATTCAAAGGCTTTCTTGTGTGGACAGGAAGCTCTTTCTGCTGCATTTCAATAGACACCTGCCAATCAACCCAAACAAGGAGAGAAGTCCTTCCTCAAACTGCAATGTAGAGTTACATTAGCAGCAAAAATCCCTCCTCAAACTGAGAAGAAGAGGAATATAAGCAGCAAAATTCCTCTTTTCCCCCCACCAATACAGAGGCTGTTTTGTCTCAAAAATGTGTCCAACTGGCGCCATATGGGACCAAACCTCTCCATGTTTTGGACTGTACACAGCAGTTACAGTGTGGTTTGTGACGGCAGCACTTGCAAATCATTCCCATTTACACCCACGCAGCAACAATAAAGCCGAGTCTTCATCTTCATCAGACTGTTTTGCCATGTTGTGTTTCCATCTGGCAACAAAGCTGCCTTTTACGCCGGACAGTGAGTCATTGGCCACTGTAAGTAGGGGACCAAATTCACTTAGATATCAAGTATGTCAGTCTCTTTTTAGTGTGATTTCAACTATGTTCTGTGAGGTTAAATTGGCAAGATGACAAATGTAATACAAATTTAAAGTTTTTAATTTCAATTTAATTAATCTCTATGAAAAAATTATGAAGGAAAAATTAAAGATTATATTTATAAATTATATTATATGCATATATTTGCCAGGTGTTTAAGAACTGTTTATTGTCTATTTTCAGTGAGAGGAACTTGTTTCAATAAGACATAAATCTCTTTATAATGACGCATCTTTACTCCCATCATGTGGCCACAATGAGGTATTACACCCGCAGACATTTATGGAGTCCAACAGTTCTCAATCAGTTAAATCCATAGATAGCATGAGTGCAGGTGTCCTCCTGTGGCCATCAATCATTACTACAACCACACTGGTCGCTAGGCGTAATTACATACAAGCAACATGTTTGGTTGAAAAAAAGTGTTGTGGTTGTTACTAAACTCGCGTTGTAAAAATGTATTCACCGTTTCATAGCATCAATGCACTTAATCAGTTAATATCTAAGAATGAAAGCGGACAAAACACCACCTTTATTTCGACAGAGCTACATTGTGTTAGCTTCACTAGCTTAAGCTAACGGTTTGTAACAGTTGGTTAATCAGGTTTAGTGGAGCAAGAACTATTGTCACTAACTTCTTCATGAGCATTAATTACTCTCTTGAAGTAACGTTACTTTAAATAACATCCAAGCGAAACGTCAGTCTGCATTGTATGTAGGCCTATAGTTTGTATGGAGTATCATCTCATAATCTTTGCTTGTGTCATTTGAGAAATCCCAAGTTAAGTGTGAGCTACTTGTAAGCTTTCAAAGTGACATGAGAAATAAAGATCTAATGCTAACTGAAAACCTTGTGTTTGAGGATGTCTAATTTTCTGGATTTCAATGTGATATTTCATTAAAGAACAATCAACAAAGAAGCCTAAGATGTTGTAGAAAGCCTTAAACAAATGTACTCATGTGACATAGTATCTATAAAGGAAAGAAAAGGCTTTTAAACATGTGCATAAATGATCAAAAGTATTTTCTTCTTCTATAGCCTAGTAATAGCCACACAGAATAGACAGGTGCTGTATGTTTTTTTCTCACCGCTAGATGTCACTAAAACAGCCGTAACTCTACGCGGGTCACGTGACTGACAGCCAATCAATGGGTCCATGCTCCCAGCTGCGCGCT
This sequence comes from Ammodytes marinus, assembly GCF_949987685.1. Lineage (NCBI taxonomy): Eukaryota > Metazoa > Chordata > Actinopteri > Uranoscopiformes > Ammodytidae > Ammodytes > Ammodytes marinus. The sequence goes on from NC_137228.1 coordinate 10,787,394, forward strand.
TACTTGATTCAATCACTAATTAGCGTTTTGCGGTGGCGGAACAGTGAGGATGTTTTTCTCGTGGTGAAGTGGGGTTTTTGTATCTGTGTAAAGATGTCGGGGTTCAGCGCGCAGCAGACTACCTGGAGGGTAGCCTAGAGCGGAAACCAAAGGTAATAGGCCTACACACAACTCTGGCAGAAATAAGGAGCTGGGTGTCTTAGCTAGTTAGCTTTTTAATTGACTTGACCACTTAAGCACACCTGTTTTTTACGCCGCTTTAATTGTTCAGTTCTCTCGTTTTTTCAGGTGTCGGAGCTGTCTACTGAGGATGTGAAAGACGATGCTCGGCCCTCCACCTCCGCACAGATAAAGGGGAAAGTCGGTAAAACTTATTTTAGCCTACCTGCCTGTCTTTTCCACACTGGTATTTGTGCACAGATTGGCTCGTGGCAGTAGCTTATTGCCTTATTCAGTGACAGGTGTAGCCTGGACAATTATATAGGCCTACTGGCTGAGTTCCATTTAGCTACTATTGTGCATGGTGGTTCATTGTCACAACTTAGGTCTACTCGGAAACTTGAGGCCAATTAGTGCTAAAAAATATATTTGGTGTCAGTAGCAAGTTTGCAAACAAACACTATATCCAACGCAAAGCAGTTGCACTGCTAGAAAAGCAAAGCTGAATAGAGCGTATAATCTAATAAAAACGACTGTTTCTGAAAACTGGAAGTGACTCTTCCTGAGGTCTTTGTATAGCAACATAACACATTTCAATCAATCAATCAATCAATTAGCTTTTTTCAAGAGACTTGAGGTCCATTTAAAGGACATACAACATACAAGTGTCTTCCTACGAGAATATGTTCGTAACAAAATCAAACTTCTGATAAAGTCCAGATAGCCTATACCTTCCACCGTTCTTCATATCCAAAGGTTGAACTCATTTATACCTTTCCATTTCAGTTTCACACGATATCCAAGACTCAAAATCTCATGCATTGTACTGTCGATTCTTTCATGCAGTGACTTTTGCCTTGCCAGGGTATGAAACTTCTGTCTTGGAGCTTTTCAACGCCAAAATCAAAATCAAAAATATAAATACGACCAAAAATTAGTGGTTTGCATGAAGGAGCAAGACAGCACACTACCCAACCCAGAGGTTGTGTGTTCCAGTCCCACTCTTAGTAATTTTTGAGTTTTTCGGTCCAAAGCTGCTAAATCCCAACCCGAACCCCAAATCCCGGGATTCAAACCACAAATCCTGGGCCCAGCAGCGCACGTAGCTACTGCCTGAGCTATTGCTCCACACACTAGAATAGTTTTTTTGGTCGTATTTATCTTTTTGATTTGGATATTGGATTTTAAATGCTCAAAATGGGCGTAACCCTGGTTCAGAATTTGCATAACCCCGCCCTAAATTAGCATAACCCTACCCCTACATTTGCATAACCCTAATTTTTCATAACCCTATCCCTAAATATGGGTAACCCTAACCCTAGTTCCAAATGGGTATAACCCTAAAAAAAAATATATATATATATACTCCTTCAGATTATAGAGCTCAAATTGTTATGGAAAGTTTAGCTGATGTGTGTGTAAGAAGTTTATCGTTCTTGTTCAAACAAATGTGGAATAAATGGCCATCAAAGATCGGAAGAAATACAGAGGCAAATCATTATTTCATCGCGTTTTATTGAAACTTATTTACTCAGTCCATCAAAGTAACAACAGTGTCAGGATTATATAGAATATAGTAACAGTCATTCAAAAACACAAGTCAAATATTCCAAGGAACAAGCAGGTAATACATTATGCTGCAAAATCTCCCAAAAAATAAATATATCTTTTTTTCCCCACAAAGTGAAACGCCAGCAAATGAAATGTAAAAGCAATTCAAACAATAACGGATCAAATCAAAATCTCTTAATACAATTAAACAAAGTGCAACAAGAAAAGAGGTAGTCCCTATAGATAGTTAAACAAATTAAAAGTGTTAATATGCACACAGTTTCACATGTTTCCTTTTGGTCAAGATTCACATTGAAAAAAATTATTAATACAATTCCATTAATAACTATGTATATAAGGACACTGGGTAGTTGGCTTTGTACACAAATACACACTTTAATGTCTTGCTTGTATAAATTAGACCAAATATGCCCAAACCAACAGGAATTGATGCAAGTTAAACAACATCATTGGCGTTTTTTGCCAGAAGGGGAAAACACAAAAAAAAAAAATATGAGACCGTCCCAAAAGTGCTTCTACATAGAATTGAAAGGATGTTGGGGGGGGGGGGGGCTATGCAGGGTGTCGGGTTCAAAGTTACCTTAATCGAACCCATTCAAAAAGTCCCAAATAACATTTACAGCTCCGGAATAAAATTAAGAGACCACTGCAAATATTTAGTCTTGTTTTACTCTTTAGAGGCATATGTTTGGGTAAAATTTCTACCAAATTCACAATAAAAATATTGTCATTTAGAACATTTCCATTAAGTAATGTAGAGATAAAGAAAAATGTGAGAAAAATCCAGACTGGTCTCTTATTTTTTTCCCGGGTCTGTATATATACACACACACAGGTGAAAGTTGAAAAATTAGTATATCGTGCAAAATTTCATTTATTTCAGTAATTCAACTTACAAGGTGAAACTAAAATAGTATATAGACTCATTACATGCAAAGTGAGATATTTCAAGCCTTCATTTGTTTCAATTGTATTTATTATGGCTTTTCAAAATCTCTGAAAATTGTAATATTACATAAAAATCAAAAAATTTGAATATCGTGCAAAATTTAATTTATTTCAGTAATTCAACTTACAAGGTGAAACTAAAATATTATATAGACTCATTACATGCAAAGTGAGATATTTCAAGCCTTCATTTGTTACAATTGTATTTATTATGGCTTTTCAAAATCTATGAAAATTGTAATATTACATAAAAATCAATAAAAAAAGGATTTTAAATACAGAAATGTCGGCCCTATATAAAGTATAATCATCGATATGTACTCATTACTTGGTTTGGGCCCCTTTTGCGTGAATTCTTGCCTCAATTCCAATTCATTTTCCATGATATTCTAATAATATGAGCATCACCTGTATATTGAGGTTCTAGTGAGTTACCCCACTGCACTACAGCACCGGTTCAGTCGTTCATCAGTAGCAGCGGTCTCTCAAGTTGCTGTCACGAAGGGCACGGAGGCTGGACAAGCTCTTTGTAAACTGCGGGAAAAAGAGAAAAAAGTTAGATCTAAAATTTGATGATTTTTTTTTGGACAGGTATAAAAGAACTGAACCTGGAATAAAAAAGGTTCCAATGTAGCATTCTCACATCTGGTGCAAACTAAGAAAGCAGACCAATAGCAGAAAAAAAGGGGTGATGAGTATATGTGTACTGATGCATATGTATGTGGGTGACATAAATATATTTTTTTATTGTTTTTTGTTCTTTTACTTAAATTGTTTGAATAAAGAAATTGGTAGGATATTGTAAATGTAAAAAGGTAACTCAGATTAATACATGACCCTACAATAAAGTACATAAAAAAAAAGTCAGTGCACCTCTTCTTGATTTGGTGGTTGGTTAATTTGAAAATACATAATATTAACGGAAATTGAAGAGAAAAAGGAAATGAATAAATAAATCATATTTTACATTTCAGTTTGTGTGTATTGGTTGATTGTTGCGCGTTACCTTCGTGCTGGTTGGGCCTCCTTGGCGTGGACATCAGGGTGGAAGTGGGCAACATTTTACTGCGCAGAGGGATCCCACTTCTAGACACTGGAGGCTAGTCGAGCTGGAGCCCTTTATGGCAGGACGGATGTAGGCGTTGGCCATGAGGTGTTCTGCAGCTGGCCTGGGGACTGTTTTGGGGTGAACAAGACAAGAAAGTAGAATTAGTGAACTGACACTTCTGCCTGTGAAGAAAAGACACTGCAGGCATTTTTATTTATTTTTTAAACCACTGGTCAATTTTGTGATTTTTTTTCAGAAAAAAAATGCATTACGGAAAAAAAATATTGTCTCAATGCAAGTAATCAACTGGCAAAGCTAAACTATATCTATGAGTTAAAAACCTATTCACCTGCAAATTGAGGAAAGGAGGGAAGCACTGGATTGGTTGGAATGGGAACGATGGAAACACTGGGAGCCCCGACAAGGTAAAGCATGCTCCTCTGCAGCTTATCTGAAAGAGATACAAAAAGTAAATATTTCAAGCAGATTAGACGCAAAACAGTAGGATTACATTTTTTTAAAGTACAGTGGGGGCTGTTTTATAAAGCCAGTTTTCCTTTTAAATGGACAATAAAAGGACTGTAGAATGTAGTCTATTCTGCAAAATTCCAATTTAACACATCAAACCTTTAAAGAATTTTTTGGGCGCTTTGCGAGTAAGACCAGATTCCTTAACATGCGAAGAACCACATTAGAATCTTTTTCTCTCACCTGATTCTGGTCTGGAGCACTGTTGGTTGGACCCAGACAGACCCAGACGTAGGGCTTGAGACTGGGCTTGATAGGCGAACCCAGGGGAAGGGTAGTGTGGGGTGGAGGGAGTGGAAGGAGGGTGGTGGATGTGCCCAGGAGTAGGGAACTGTGTCTGTCTGTCCGGCCGTCCCTGTCCATGTGTCTGTGTCCATCCGCCTTTTGGCCAGTCGCGTGGTGGGGGAAAGATGAAAAAATTTGAAAAAAATTAGGGATAATGGAGTGAGTTATTATTCATTCTTCTACCTCAGAATGTAAAACCTATGTAGTAGGTAGCCCAATTTTGTGTACATTATTGTAAAGTCTTACCAATTCTTCTACCTCAGAATGTACAACAAAGTGTAGGAGATAAAGGAAGGAGGGGGTGGGGGGCAGGAGGCCATAGTCTTCGTCTTCCTGGAAGTGAGCTGGAAGTTGACGTGCTGGCTTAGTCCTGCCTTAGACCTACAGGGGCCGGCACACACACACACCCACACCCCCCCCTCAGGTTAATAAACCTGAAGTAGCGGTGAGATCTATTGCCATGTGTTAATAATGGAGAGCGGAGGGAACATTTGAGAAAGTGAATGAATTGGCACACAATGACAGAAATAACTGCACAAAAAACACAGAACAACAACAAGCCAGAATATCAATATTTAAAAGTTGCTCATTGAACCTTTAAACAGTAAAATCCTGAGTGCAGGTTCTGAAGCGAGGACGACGGGTGGGAGAAAACCGGACTGCAGGCTGCAAGGAAGGAAATCAAAGGACACCATATTTAACAGTCGCTCAATTCAAATCATAACATTCATAAATGACACTTACACGACAGTTGCACTGTGGGGGATACACACTGGTGCTTTTAGTACAAGTAGGACGTTAGTAGGCCGCTTCGAACACAGCCACACAATCACGCCCTCAATCTGCAGGAACACCTGAGAAAAGACAGTAAAACATCTGCTCATTCATGTGTCAATCAATGCTGAGCTTGAGCAACAGGAGAAATTAACAGCTAGTGATTGTACTCATTCAGTTAGTTAAATGAATGATTACTTTAGCACCGTCTACTGCACAGAAACATCTTTCTTTTTTTAGTACTACCAAGTAGATCTCAGTTGTCTCCTCACCTGAAATCAAGTCCACGGCATGTTCGAGTCCAGCTGGCCCGATGTCCTTTGAAAACCTTTTTAAAGCTGGGGCACAATATTCTGTCAAGGGGGAAGGGGGGAAAGAAGAAAAAAATAGAAAAAGTTGTGGGAAAATTGAGTGAGTTATTATTTAATAAAGAGACTTGGGAATAAAACAAATAAGTAAAATTAATTAATAAAAATAAACAATGCAACCCTTGCCTCTTAATTTCAGATTCAACACACCTGTTACTTCCCCCTTGGTGGTTGTTAAGTTATCCGGGTTATGTTTTATGATTTGTGCCTTAACTTGAAAACGGCATGGCTGAGACAGGCAGCATAGACGGCTCAAATCCTTTCTTGCTTTGTATTTATTTAACATGGTGAATGATGGAGCATTGGGATTAGGTTGATAACCTTAGAAACACAAGATAAAAAGAAATCCAGTTAGTTCATCAATCATTCATTAAATAAATAATTCTCTAAATAAATTCAAATGCATAATCAATCAATTGATGGGTGACCCCTTATTTGCAATGTCGAGTCACACAAATGCAAAGCAAAAAACAATACATACACAATGCAAATACATCACAATAAACAACTGATAAAGAATTTGTAAAACATTTAGACCAGGGGTCTCCAACCTTTTTTCAACTGAGAGCTACTTTGAAAAAATTAAAGTGGCCAAGAGCTACTTGTATCAAATCGCTTATATTTATTTACATAGCACACATCAAATGAATTAAGCTTCTGTTTGTACACGTGTGAAATTGCAATACCCAATGCTTATCATAAATAATTTCCCATCAAAGGTCCAAGAACACATTACTTTACACTTTTTGTGGGCCACATATCAGTGAAAATTGACATCAATGTCTGTATTACACTTCTTATTGTGACGCAACAGTGTTTCCCCCAGGAAATGTCTTAGTCAAGGTGGTCACCACCCAGGTGTGGAGGAGGGGCGGCGCAACGCGGTGCGCCGAAAATTTTGGGGGTATTTTGCTCAAAGATGCCAATACGCACTACAGAAATAAACAACTGCTTATTTGAATAAAACAGACAACTGACCTTACAGTTGTACATTTTTAAAGTTCCTTTTTGGATAGGGGGCTGTTGTGAGATTATTGTGGACAATTAGGCCTACTGTGATGCGATAGCCTATAATTCATTAATGGTTATTATTAGCCTACTTGCTTGATTTCTTTTTAAATACAGAAGTTATTGGTCGTTTTGGAACATGTATTTCCCAATTTAAAACGTAAAAATAAAGCAGCATTGAAATTCAGAAAATAAATCTTGTATGGCTACTATAGCAGGCTGTTTTACAAATAACTAAATACAATGTGTTTTCCCCTTAAAATTATTAAATACATTTATGCAAAGGTCAAAGACAGTGCATGCCGTAGTTATGCATGGCCGCATGCAGAGCCGCAGAGCAGCACACACACCAGCTGATAGAGAAACGCTTTGAGACACGTGAACATTTATTTACCGCAAATCGCAAAGTTTTGACCATGGGAAGAGGTGCATTTACCTTCATCAGATTTTTAACTTGAAAAAAAAAAAAAAAAAAAATTTTTTTTTTTTTTTTACAAGTCGGTTAACCTATCAGGCGAGCTACTGAAAACCCGCCCGCGAGCTACCGGTAGCTCGCGATCGACCTGTTGGAGACCCCTGATTTAGACTGATGTAGAATGGCTGCAATTAAAATGAATTGAGTTAAAGTACAATATAGCATAATAAAAACAGTTACAGGTAGAATTTGGCAGATTAAAGATAATATGTCTGAATTGGTTAAAGGATATGAAGGTATTCCTTTGTTGCTGTAAGTTGTTCCAGGAGTCAGGGGCACTGAAGCTAAAAGCAGAAATAAAAACTATTTTATTAAAAATATATAATATTATAAAATATATATTATGAACGATAATATAACCTCGTTTACCATCTATATAATAAGCTTTAATAATAAACCACTAAGTGAGTTATCGTTTAATCAATGGCGCTACTGGTGAACAAACATTTCCACCACGTGCGCTTCCACCACATGTGCGCAAGACGTCAGTATCGTCCACGCCATCACATAAGACAAATTTACCTGACTTTAACATGTGGGAAAGAAGAGTAGGACATGGTTAAATTCAAACGTATCTGACAATTACAATGCCCACTTACTTCCAGATTAATGTGTTACATCCAGACCATGAGGTAAGGTCATACATTGAGATGAATTGTTTAACCAATACTGCTTAACACATTAACGGATCAATCTCCTCCCTCCCTGGTTTGTCACAAAACTCCCTGGGAGCATCAGAGATGGTGAAGTGGCCCGGGGCAAGCTGTGGTATTTTGGTGGGTCTGCCCTTTAACGTCACCTCTCTCGCAGAGGATTCCAACACTCCCTTTGTCTTCCTCCCTGAAAGAGAAGGAAGAAAGGAAGTGGGCAAAAAGAGGGAAAAAAACTGTTTATTTTTTCTGGCACAGACATATTTCACTTTAAATTTTCAGAAGGTCAAGGAGCGCCGGCAGTGTCTAGATGTGGGAAAGGCTTCCTGTGACCTCGGACCTCAGCAGGGCCCTGAAGCTGCAGCTCGTCTTAACAGTGGGGTGAAATCTGACATTTAGGTTTTATTCAAATTAACCTGAAATATATGCATCCCTTTATACCTGGGCCTGTGTCTAATGGCATTGTTGCTGGTGCGTTTCTGCATATATTAAGAATGCATGTACACCCCACACACACATCACATTTCCATACTCATAAAAAGCATACACATACACTAATATGCATATTATGTGTGCAAATAAATGTAGTGTTTGTGCATGCATTCTTGATACATGGACTAAATGGCACCTCATACTAACCAGTGCTCTGACATTGTGAAACATATAGAGGCACAGCAGGGAGGATAGCTAATTCCTCAGGAAAACAACACAGGAAACAAACATTGAACAAGTCAAATATACAAGTGATAAAAATACAATTACACAAAACAAAATATTACAATGAAAAGCACATATGTACACACACAGGCTCTCATAATATCCCCAAAACCCCATCCATTACAATGCATTAAAATTATTATGAATTAGTACTATTGTCTTATGTAGGCTACATTGATAGGAAAGTAGCACACCAACCCAATTCACAATATATGAGTAAATTGGGGCCAGACCATATCCCACCCCACATAATCATTTAAATCAGGACAGGACATGCACAAGAAAATTTGAAGGGCAAAAATTAGAGAACTGAAAAATAGATCTTATCATAATGGAAAATAATAACAATTAAAATAGCAATAACAATAAAAGTATTCATGACAATAAGTTAAATAATATTAATTAAATACAAGAAAAAGATAACCAACAAGAAAAATAAAGAAAGATGTATCTTCAAAAACAAGAGCAAGGTGATTTAAGAAAAACAAGAAGAAGAACTTTGTTTCAAGACTTCTTGAATATAGAAATATAGGCTAAATTTAACTTATCTGTTCAGCTTGCAAGTCATCATCTGAATACAATAGAGCCTAGGCGCCACCTGCTGTCCAAACCATATATTTCATGTCACAACATTTAAAATAATGTATGCCAAATGCATGCACTGATGAAATACTAAGCATATGTGTCTCTTCAATATCCAGCAGATATCCAATATCCAGTGGGTGTGTCATGGAATTGGTTTTAACTTGTTAACTGTCTTACTGTTAATCGACCACAACCATAGTTCTTTAATTTTTATTGAAATTGGAGAATACAGTCAGAAATCCACTCAGATACACAAACTTGATCTCTTTGCTCAGTTTCAAATGACCATCAAAACTGGTGCAAAAACTTGGAGCAACACAGATTTAACATACAAAATAATAGGTGAAATTGATTGAAAAAATGTCCTTACAGATAACATAGTTTCGCTTTAAAATGAACTTTTCATTTCCAAAATAACTGGAGATGTACCAGAAAAAAACAAGACATTTAAGGAAAATTATCATAAAGTGAAATCCTTAATCATATTTCAGCTGTTTTTGTCCATAACAGGAGGTTTCAACCTCTAGCTAGAGTAACATGGAGACTTTTGCACGAACACATTGTACATTCAAGAAAAGGCTGTCAGTGACTATGACTTCATAAGCTGTACATCGTATCATAACCGCTCCCTCTTAAGGCTGAGAAAACCCTGTTATTCATCCCGTTCATTTATAGAAGAAAGGGGGCGCAGTGTGTTTTTTCTTTTTTTCGGTGTGTGTGAGAAAACCCTGTTGAACTTTGATCTACAAGAACTGTGCATGTAGGATGAGTGGGATGCTTCTATATCACATTTTTACAGCTTGAATTTTCATCAGTTTGTATGCCTTTGAGATGCATTGCAGTCGTAGTATGAAGTTGAATACAATGGAAATGTTTAAAGTACCTTTAAATACAACACTTGAGTAAACGCCTACTTAGTTACATTCCAGCAATGGTTTGATTGACTATTGACTGATCATTTGATAATTTTTTTCATTAGTTCTAATGTAATGTCAACAAAAATTCATCACCCCATACATTTCCAATATTTCTTTAAATAACATTTTATTCCTAAATTACTAACACTTTCAATTCAATCTATGTACACACTCTACTTACATATAATACACTCGTTTTGATGTTAGTACTGTACATGTGACACCGACCTTTTTTGAAACAATTCATGTGAGGAAGATGGGAGTTTGACATGCTGGCAAATATTCACACTTAGTCTTTGAGAGAACATGGAGTGAAACAGGGTGTGTGTGTTTATGTATGTGTGTCTGTACACTACAGGAAATTAATTTGGCTGCCGTTCAAAAAGCATTCTGTACTGACTGTTGAGCCACTGTGCATCTGTCTATTTTGTTTTCGAATGCTGCCACCATCTCCCCACTAGAGGGCAGTCATCTTGCATCTCCTTCTTCACTTTCGTTAGGACTTGATTTTTCAAGGAGCGCTCCTTTACTTTGCCCCATATATTTTACAATAAATCAGCCCAGGATCTTTAAATTCTGCATTTGTCACAATAATCCCACCAAGCTTTCTCCAGGGGAAAATGCCACTCGAAATGTAGCCCGTACTTCCTTTGCAATGTGAAATTTCTCCAAAAAGAGGAATGATACTTTATCCAATACTCAGACACGAATGATGCTGATAGAGGAGGAGGCTCTGTTAAGCTGCAAGAGAAAGAGAGAGAGAGACAGGCAGACAGACAGAGAAAGAGAGAGAAAACAGTATTCATAATCATATGAGTCATAAACAGAGAAGGGTACATACATGAACATGACTCACACACCGAGGGAAGGCGTGTGGGACATGCTCACATGCACCGCCATGTGAATTTACACATGATAAAAAGGATTTATTAACTAATCAATTAGATCAATGTTTGAGAGAGACCTTGACCTTTAACACAGAAAAACTTACTGCTTCCAACGGGATCCCTTAAATTGGGGTTATCACTTAATTGCATTCAGGTTCTGCCTGTAATTCTATGGAAGAATTTACAAAATATTCTCACAGTGCGGAGGATGATGACACACTCCTTCTTGTCTCTGCCCTGAAGGGACAAGTTTTTTTAATGGATTCAAGCCTATAAATTGGTTGATTTAACATGCACGGTACAAGCGTCCTTCATTCTGTACCAAAATGTTTTAATGTTTAATCGATAATTTTCTAGAGGGAGCCTTAAACTCTGATGCTTGAAGTCATTATTAACTCATTCTATGCAGCCAAACTTCTTTTTTATAATTCAAGGGAAGATGCCAAAATTTCCAAATGATGCCAAATATATACCGTTTGTATCAAAGCTTGAGGTAAGATGGCCTTCAAGCTATTTAAGAGAGAAACCGGGCATTAAAAAGCAAATAATGTTTTTTTCTCAAATGCAGCTGAAGGGATAAGGAGTGATTGATTGGTTGATCATTAGAAAATGTATGATTGCTTTATCGTTTGAGTATTTTACATTTTTTTAAAGGTAAAGCTAATACTTGTTTCTATTTTGCCGATACGTTTGCTCACATGTATTAGGCAATAAACTTAAATTTGTGAATTGTGACATTATTATGGATATTTCAACACTAGTTCTCACGTTTGATAGACCAAAGAATTAGTTGATTGAGCAAGAAAGAATAAATGATTCAAATTAATTGATAATGAATATGATCCCTAAGTGCTACTAGGCCTAGATTATATATTTGTTATTAATGCAAAAGCAGCAACAACAATTTTTATGGCCACATGCCAACACCATTTTAGTTGTGTCAAACTTGTTTGCCGACAGTTGCTTATTTGAACATTCAGCAGTGACGGAGCAACATTAGTATTAAGTTGCAGTGCTGTCTCTCTTTGGGCTTTCTTGATTAAAATGACACAAAGACAGCTGTGGGGGTCAACCATAAAAAGTAAAGTTTCATCCAGATAGAGGCTGGATCCAAAATCTGTTCTGGAAAACTTTGGAAAATGATATTTTGCCAAAATGAAATAAAGACTTCAATACAAATAAATCTATATTTTTGATTTCTAAAGAGATGCTCCTGCATAAATATTGCCACTTTTTCATATTTATCCAAAAATGACTGGAAAAGAATTGTTATAAAAAAGTAATTGTTTTATTGTAAGTAATCAACAGGCTAAGTTTCATGATAATTGTATCTTCATGCTAAAAATGTTACCCTATTCACCAGCAGTGTTTTTTTTTCCAGATAGTCTTATTGATTTTTGATTTGACTCTTACATAACTTGGCAGTGACAGCCAGCAGAGCAGGGTGTTACAATGTATAATGAACCTGACGTGACTCTGGCCTGCAGTTTATTTCAGAAGGCTCATTTTGACTTGAGCCTGTCACCGACAACCGCAACAAGCTCCGTAATGTTCGGTTCTCTTTCACCCTGGCTGTTTTATATTTAGTAAGCAGAAGCAGCAGCAGCTCTGGTTGCTAGGCGATCTCTGATGCAACTACAGAACAAAGGCTCTTTCAGGAGGAACACAATATTCCTGGCAAGCCAAGAATGATCAGAATATGCATTATAGAAAAAGCAGCCACAACCAAATATGAGCCAGCAAGAATTCAATTTGAAGGTTTTCTTAGGGCACACTCACACTCTGTACGTTTTTTATTCTAGTTCGTTTGACCAGTGTGAGTGCTCAGTTCCTTAAGCCTCTATCTCACTGGGCTGCGACTGTTTGCGACAAGTTGGAGACTGCATTCGCAAGGGAATCTCTAAACTGTTTTGAAACGTTTGCGGGGGTCTCAATTTCCTCGCATGAGTCGCAGAGCCTCGCAGTCCTGTCACTTTTTTTAATTTTTAACATGTTCAAAAAATGTTTGCAACAAATCTACTCTCAAAATAGTCTCAAAGTGGTCGCAGGTGTCTCGAACGTGTCGCAAACCCTTCTCAATTTAGTTTCCGCGAGTCAGAAAGTGCGAGAAATGTGAGACAACTTTGGGAGGGCGACATATTTGCAACTGATTTGATACAAAAATGAGACTGACATTCCGTTTGTGCGACGCTCGCCAGACGTTTGCGAGACATAAATGCGAGCTCCCGGCAAGTTTTGGCCAGGACATTCGCAAATGTGTTGTGAGGAACCAACTCAGTGAGACTGCAAGTGAAAATGTTCGCTAATTCGCATATTTTCTCGCAATTTTGTGTATCAAACATGTCGCAAACTGTCGCAGCCCAGTGAGATAGGGGCTTTACTCAAGCACGGTATACTTCCTCAGCTCCGCAATCTTGCTTTGGCATGGTACGGGTCAACTGGGCCTAGTGTGAATGTGCCCTTCATGCAGTTTCAAGGTAAAAAAGCATCACCTTGCCGCTCGGTACGGCCCCGTTGTGGTAGACGGGCGAGCTGGCGGCCGAGGCGTTGTAGTAGGAGGACGTGGCGCGCACCAGCGGCCTCTTGCCTTTCTCCTTGCCGCTGCTGGAGTCGTTGTCTTTGATGATGTCATACTGTCGACAGAACAGCGCTATGACGGCTATATAGGGCGGAGGAAAGTGAGCACAACAACAACGTCATTCACCAAGCAAAACGGAGCGTTTCAGAAAGAAGCTGAATAGAGGAGATTCAGCAATGGCACTGTGAGAATTATAAAGGGTTTTCTGGACACTACACTGTGAAAACAGTTTCTAATGGAAACACAAATTACAATTGTGAACCTGAATGTTAGCATGATATGTGACCTTTAAACATCTACATGGGAAAATGTAACAATGTAAATTGTAAATATTATTGCTATAATTAATTCCTGTATAATTTATAAATATTACATGCAAGTTACACCACAACATAACATACATCCACAATTCATATTCACAGTGCCATTCATGCCTCACTTTTATACCTGTTAAGTATCTTCTTTTTCAGTATTTTTTTAAGTCTTTGTACCGTGTTACTCATTTTAATTTCTTCATCCAAGGCATTCCACATGTTAACTCCTTTTACCGATATACATCTTTGTTTTACATTTGTTCTTATCTATGTTTTTGTAAACATGCACATTCCCCTTCGTTCATACCTGCTCTGTCTAATCTGAAACAATTTCTGGATACAGTCTGGAACTATCCTGTTTTTGACTTTAAGCATTATTTGCATTGTTTTGAACTCCACTAAGTCTCTAAATGTAAGTGTGTTTGAGTTTATAAATAATGTATTGGTTGGTTCAAGATATTCAGCTCTGTTAATGATTCTGATTGCCCACTTTTGTAAAATAAAAATACGTTTTGTAATGGTTTTATACGTGTTTCCCCATATTTCCACACAGTATGTAATGTATGGTAATATTAAGGTACAGTACAACATGTGTAATGACTTTGAATTGAGTACATCGTTTGATTTATATAGCATTGCGGTGGACACTATGAATACTCCTACTGTGAATTTCTTATTTTCGATTGCTGTTGATATTTCCTCTATGAATTCCATGACTGCCATTGTGGTGGATCGGTTTGATCTGAAGCCATATTGGTGGTCACTCAGTAAGTTGTGCGTTTCTATGAAGTGGTCCAGTCTTAGAGCAAATCGTTTTTCTAATATTTTTTAAAACTGAGGAAGCAGAGAGATTGGTCTGTAGTTTGAAAGGAGTACATGTCTCCATTTTTATAGATGGGTATGATCTTTGCTATTTTTATTTTGTTAGGAAATATTCCTGTCTGGAATGATTGGTTACATTTATGGGTTAACGGTTTAGCTACAGTTTCCATAATAGTTTTTACTAGTGTCATATTTCATATCATCACAATCTGAAGATTTTTTTTTTTTTAAAGTTATTAACTACCTCAATCAACTCCTTTTCCTCAATTCTCTTCAGAAAGATGGTCTCGGCATGAGTGTTGATGATGTGCCTCTCTTACATCCTCTTTTTCTTTTGGTTCCACAATATCCTTTGCTAGGTTATAGTCGACATTCACAAAATAATCATTCTATTCATTAACAATCACTTTAGGGTTGGTTATGGTTTTTTCATTATGTGTTTAGAAGTGATGCAGATGAAGGCAGCATAAATATTCGTCCTAAAACAACAGATACAATTGGAAAACACTGACTGCGACGCTGTTTACTTTGATAGTTTCATATTTTAACACACACACACACACACACACACACACACACACACACACCTGCCCACAGCAGCAGCACAGTGGTGATAATGAGCAGCTCTCCAGTCTGTAGGTGAGGAGTCATACCAAGACCTTCCATCGCCGGTTCATCTGAAGAGAAAATACACACTGAGCCTCGTAACACTTCATTTACAAGGTAAAACAAGTTTATGTGTGTGAGAGTGTTTATTTACGATGGTCCAGGACTCCGGCTGGATAATGGTCGGTCTTTTCCAGAGTCCTGAAGTGGATTGCGCGGCTCGGTTGACTGTCACCATGCAGCCCAACAGACTGCACCTTAAAATTTAAAGGGAGAAGATGGAATTCTTTAGGGTAGAAGCATTTAAGTAAACACT
Organism: Ammodytes marinus; assembly: GCF_949987685.1. Lineage (NCBI taxonomy): Eukaryota > Metazoa > Chordata > Actinopteri > Uranoscopiformes > Ammodytidae > Ammodytes > Ammodytes marinus. The sequence goes on from NC_137228.1 coordinate 10,802,951, forward strand.
AAAGCTACAATGGTGCCACATATATTCCCGGCTGACCTTACATTATTGATAACAATGACAAGAAAGTGTTTCGCGAAGGGGGACATTTAACGAGCAAATGGTGCTTTGGGTTTTTTGTCCTGGAAGACCATTGGAGGATGAACAGCATATGTGGACTGAAAGCTTGGAAGATTAAAGAGGGGAATACAGAGATATCTTAGCTAAAGACTCATTTGCAGACTTTTTAATCTTCTTTGGGGCAACCAAGGAAAGTACTACTATATTATACAACTTTGAAAGCTTTGTCGAAAATGACTTCCTTTATTAAAGAAAATTCAAGAAAACTTTAAGCTCATTTTGAAAAAGTTGAGAATAATATTTACATCGTTACTTGTATTTCAATATGAACATTTACTGTATTCAGGTAACTTAAAATTACTTAATATATTGTACCTCAACCCTAACCCCTAAAGTCGTGTTAAATAAGTGAGTAAAAAATATGATACAGCAGGATTATAGTTAAGTAATATATGAAAGTAAAATATCTGAAAATCTCACATTTTCATATTGCATTTCATCATGCAAGATGAATCATGCCTTCCACACTGCCAAACATACTGTTTTGATTATCTAAGTCAATTCATTCAATTTAATTTCAAGAATGAAATGTCATCTACATATTTACAGTGCAACCAGTGACAGTTTAACTGCCTGCCTGCCAAAGGTGAAATACAATAATGTTTATATAAAGGTTCCCATCAAAAAAATAAAGGACCAAACCAATTGTTAATGTCCAAAATGCATTGAACAATATTAGTTCTTATTTCTTCAATATACAGTACATTGTTGTGATGAATTAAAAAAGGCAAAATGTCAGATGTATCAAATGTGATACAAAAATAAATCTTAATTGTAAATGATATAATTTTGTTTTGTCAATATAATAATATTTCTATTAATAAAATTGCAAATTTTCTACCTATTATTTAATGTGTCAAGCTTCAAAAGGTTAAAGTCTTGAACACCAAGCCTCAACTATCCACTCACTCTGTATAATGATAACCACAGATAAAAGCTGAATTCTACACTATTTTTTTTATCTTCCCCTCCCCTATGCAGTAAGGTGAGAGGTAAAAAGTCCAAAATACCAACACTTCTTGATGCTGGCCAGACTTCAGTGTGTTTTTCGCTCAATGACACTCCGACAGTTACAGCATATTTAACCTCCAGCCTGAAGGACAATCTGCACCAGTCTATTAAGCCATAATGGATGATATAAAGTTTAATAGAGTGGCAATAATGCAGTCACATTAGCGACAGCAACTTTGAGCTGTAATAAACTAATAGGGCTGCCATAAAAGACAGGGCTAATTGTACAGCGAGAAGCCGTTAGTAGGTTGTTTCTGAAATGTAGTTTATCATCAAGTTCCTCATCTGCAAACACTTTATATCTAATGAGTTAATTCCATTCATAATTGACTTAAGCTGCAAACAGAGAAAATATGAGATACTTAAAGGTTTATATATGGCAACTAATGGAATTAATAGTGGTTAATTAATAATTCAATAATGCTTTATGGCTTAATTGGCGTACGAGATGTTATTAAGAACTAATTTTGGGTTGCCAGGTTGTAAAAAACCTCTCTGTATGACACTTTATTTCATCAGAGAGACCAGTGCAATGGACTGTTTGACCATTTGTCATCTAAAAAATCATTCCTGAGCCTCTATCAATGTTTATTTGATATTGACATGTTTATTATGTATATGATTTATTTAAGCAATAACTAATCATAGGCTTTTGTATACACACAGTTAAGGGGCGTTGTTCGGCCTGACTCGAAGCAGAGTGATACGGATCCAAGCAAACTGGAATATGATGTCATAGTTGTTTTATCAAATTATACATACATACATACATACATACATACATACATACATACATACATACATACATACATACATATACATCTTGTAAAACCACATAATTAATTAATTTAATTTGATTGTCCATTTCATTTTAAATGTGGTTAGGCACAAAGACACAAACCACACAGCTGTTTAAAATGTACAAATACACACATTACATTAATAATGCAAATGGTCAGGAAGCAACAGAAAAAAGAGAGGAGAAATATACATATGCAAACTAAACCATGAAAACAGTTTCTAGTAGGAACCCCAATTACGTTGGTGAATGTGTGTGTGTGTGTGTCTTTGTACAGCTAACCTGGACGCTGTAGTGTGTGTCCTCGTCCAGGTCCCACAGCACACACCAGCGGCTGGAGGTGTTGACCTCTCGGATGGAGCGCTGCATCAGGCCGTCCTGCCTCTAGAGAGACAACCACAGAGTCACGTGATCAAAATGCAGCAAGATATAAAACATTAAGATGACCTCACTGACTACTGCTTTCCATCATGGGTAATTCAGCAGCACAATGCATTTAGTGGAACTGCTTCATTCATCATAATTTTACTGATTTTCAAAAGACAGATGCTTTAATGTAAATCAAGTCCCTGCGGTAACAAGAAGCTAGCTTTTCTTCTTATATAAATTAATTTCAAAACACTTGCATCCCCACTGGAGGGGTGGGGGGGAGGGGGGGAATAAGGTCCGCAGACAAGGTAACGCCAGCAATCAGGGTTCAGAAGAGGCAGAGGAATATATGCACAAACAGAGATACTCTACCGTAGCAAAAAAGCAACTTTTAAGAGAGAATGCATGTACCAATATATGACCTTTCCAGCTCATGGATGAACAGTTTTTGGCTTTTTGAAAAAACTCATCTTTAAGGCCAGACACTGCAGGTAGGGTCAAAATGTCTAACTTATAGATATCATCATGAAACTTTGCCATTTGATTACTTATTTTTTGTATTTTTTTTCCAGAAATGTTTATATAAATATGCGAATTTGGCAATATCTAACTTAAATTGTTTACATTTATATCTTCTTAAAAAAACTATGTACAGGTCTTAAAAATGCATCTTCTGTGTTTATTTAAACACGAGAAGGCAAAGAGGCCTCGAAGAAAGTGTATCAATGAACGACATATGAACAAATCCTTATGTAATAAGTAACCTTCAGAATAGTGCTAGGAATATTACGTATAGTAGATGTAAGTGCTTTAGAAGTTAAGATTTTTGGTTCAAGGTGTTGAAAGAAGCTATTCAACTGCAATGTCTTGCCTTAAATCTTTTATTTTTATGGAGGTCATCCTTGTGAGAGCAGTTCACAATTCTTCGGAAAAAAACAGTTGGCTTCACACAGGCCCTTGTTTATAGTCTAGAAAGCAGCACCTGAACCATCATAGTGAATGATCTCCTTTTATACATCACTTCAGACCAAGGTAAAATGGTCCACTTAGTTACACACTCAAAAATGTGCAGAGGAAACTTTTCAAAAAATCCTGAGTCATGTCTTTAAGTTTTTTCGAAATATAAGTGGGTTAACATCTGCTAAGCAGGCCATTTCTCTTCTATCCAGCCAATGGGTGGGCGTTAAAGTCTGGTTCAGAGAGAGACACACAAGTTCCCTTGGAGGTAAATGTGGCTGTTGAAGCACTAAAAAGATGAGGAAGAGTCAATAAATAGAACGCTGGCAGGACGCTCGGGGCGCTCCAGATGTCTCAATCCCCAGGAGACTCAGCAAAGAGTCAAAGTGGACCTCTGACGCTTCTCTTGTATAGTGACGGGTCAGCAGTGAAGGATTTATTGTCCTACGGCACTCAAAAACCATAATGCATTGCGTCTTTACGGGGGTTAAAAGGGTTGTTAATCAATTCCAGTGTTACTCAAGCTGTGACTTTGCAAACGGTTTTTGGAAATCGAAATCCACAACATTGAGGCAACTGTGTGAATTTTCACAGTGTTCCGTGAAAAACACACTGAGCATTCTCTATGGATCCCACAACAGGTAGCCTGGTCCTACCAGACCATTGTGCTTAATTTCATTTGTACAGAAGGTCTGGAATCGCTCAATTGACAAACGTTAACTCACTTGAAGGCGGGTGTCTGTTGAAGTTTAAAACTATTGGATGTGCCCAGTGCCACTCTGGATCTGCCAACCAATCGCATAACGTTTGGTCGTGACTCGTGACGTATGTCATGCACCGGCTTCGGAGCTACTCCCCATGTTCGCTGATTGGACTGCCAAAAATCTGGCCAGAGAAAACCAAAGAATATACCGCAGAACCAGACTGACTACTGAATGGAAATGAAAATTCAGCGGAAGTAGGTAGGAGGGCAGTGCCAGGCTAACAAACAGGAAATATCCAATTCAACTTGCACCATGCGCCACCTGAGCAACTTTACAATAGAAATGCGCACAATGCTATTTTTAAATTTGGTGCCCTTCTTAATATAGTTCCATGTTAGTATACTGGCAGCCTGCATGTTGTCTATAGGGCAAAACAATAAAATAAGCAAAGAACTCCCTGCTGCTGTGTCATTAGTCTTTTTGTAAGTAAATGCCAGTTTTTCAATGCCAAAAACCTCAGCTGCTCTTTATATGGAGGAGCAGCACCAGTAACATTTGATGCACCATCAGCAAAATGTTTTACTTCTTTCTATAATGGGGGGAAAACATACAAGAGATACACTTGTTTGATATCATTTTTTGATTCCTGGCACATTCCACAAAGCTCTTAACTGAGACAAACTGCTGCCTGTGAGACTTTGAAAAAAGTTGGAACTTCAGCTAAAGAATATATGTTGTCTGCAAAGAATGAGCCTGGAGTGGTGCAAGTTTAGAGACAAAGTTTGGTCTCATAAAGAAAGAAGCCGGCAGCCTAATGCATTTCACCAGGGAAAAGCCGCCAACCCACAAATCTCCTGTCTAGCTTTTTAGACAGTTTTCTTACAGCTATGGGGTTGGGGAAACATCGCAGCATCGCATACAGTTTAAAACAGATTAATTTGATCAACATCCACCGATGCATACACTTTGTTTACAATTCTTTTCAAAATCACTTTTTCTTCCCCTACCATCAGGGAAGAGGTACCGAACACTGCGGGCCCGCACCACAGAGATGAGGAACAGCTTTTTTCAAAGAGCTGTAGCCTCCATCACCCCCTCAACCCCTGCCCCTCCCCAACCCCCCTAACAAAGCCCTAAGTACAACTCTGGAGCAGTAGCTCCCAACACTCACACCTACATTTTTAATCATTAATCATTTTTAATCTTCATATGAATTGCACATATGTACAGGGATAATTTTGTATCTACATATCACTACTTATATATTTATTTTTAAACCATTTCGTCATTTGGTCTTTGTTGTTGTGTCATCGTTTTATTTGTCAATTGTCTTTGTGTTTTGTGTCATTTAGACATTTAAACACTCACTGCTGCTGGAGAGTGCCACACTGTATTTCGTTGTGTATTACAATGACAATAAAATCCTTGAATCTTGAATCTTCAATATGTCCTCACGATCCCCAACATGTCCGTACTGTGTGTGCGTTGAAAAAAAAATACAGTGTTAAAACACAGCCTGGGCTATGTAAACGGGCATTTTTTGAGCTATGGTTGGGCTACTACTTTACTACTGTTTACATACAGTACCTTTTGTTTACATACCAGTTTACAGAGCCTAGGGTGTGTTTTAACACAGTACTGACAGGTAGAGGATTAGGCTGTTGCATAATGTGTGAATCCCAGAAGCTCTTGGATTTGGAAACAACTTCAGAAGAGTTGAAGCAAATCTGTTTGTGTGAGTCTGTGATTCGCTCGTCCCGTTTCTCCTTCACACACACAGAACAGAAGTCTCAGCTTGTTCCTGAAAGATAGTGTGTGAGAAATAATCTCCTAAAGCAGCCATGATGTGGGTCCCCAATCAAGCTTACAGCCTGACATTGGATCTTTGTAGCTCGTTTTGTTCCAACTTCTGTAGATATTCTTGATTGACAGATGACATCGCTTGTTACACAACAAAGTTTCTTGGCCTTGTGTGCATTTCCAGAGCATGTTTGATGACTAACAGTAGGGGGGACAAAAAAGATAAAAGTGTAGATGCCTCTATACCTGCTCCCCATTTATATATGAGAACTTTTTTTTTTGTGCTTTCTGAGGTTATGGCAGGAGATGTTTTGACATCCCCCATCCGCTATTGTTTTTTTGGAAATGCCACAAGGTTGGATGGACTCTTGACTCAGACTTGAGGCAAAGCTGTTTGGCATCGTTTTGTAGATGTTTTCCCCCTTTTTGAGACGGGTCCCCGAGCCAAATCATTTCCACTAATGGAGACGCCTCCCCTCGCTCAGAGTACAGCTAATGTCCGGATCTACTTTTTTGCCAAACAGTGGGGTGGGTGGTCAGAAATGATTAAAGTGAACCACGCTGAGTTAGCAGGCTGATTCTTATTTAGGAAATGTAAGGAGAACATAATGTGGTGATATACGAGCAGAATTAAATGTAACAAAAACATCTTGTGATTTACCAGCGACAAAGGGGAACTTGTTAGCTAAAAACGCAATGGAGAAAGGGCTGAAATACTAAGCTAGCGGTTTCACCCCCATAGTAGTCTGAATCAGGGTCCAACTTGTTGCAGCTTTTTTCTTAGTTAGCTTCATGTAAACACAGCAGCTGTTACAAGTGGATCAACATCTGTGATGCAGGAGCGAACTGTTCTCTTAGGACCCTTTTACACCTGCCTTTTTAACATCCAATTTAAAATCAATTAAACTGAACATTTAGTCGATGAAGGGGTACTAAAATTGATCTGCCAAGGAGTTGACCTGTTTGCACTCACTTTTTCAGAACAACCAATTCATTTCTACCTCCTCCATTACTTTTAATCCTCTTCTTTGTCTTGCTAATTGGACGCTGAGAGTTCCAGGTCTTTTGGCCTGAAACCTTTTTTGTTATCAGGAGATTTATTTTTATTTTTATGATTACATCATGGGCCAGCAGCCAGCCTCGACATTAACAAGACCTCTCAACAAGTTTAATGTTAATGCAAATTCCGCCAACATTTCCTAACTTTTATTTGTTACCGAAAGGGGCCTTTAGGCTAAATGTTGAATTTCTACTGGCCTCATGAATGACGCAGCGTTTTAAAAAGCCCTGTGGCCAGCAGCGAATAAGAAATGAGAAAAGCATCCATTCCTCAAGAGATAAAGACACAATGCAAAAATACATCATTCAACTTTTTGAAAAGCAGTTTTTTTCCCAGCCTTGATCCCACTGGCAGCGAACCAGGTTTTTCTCGGCGTCCGCTTTATAATTTATATCCCTTCAATTTGTATCAGTGCAATATTAATTGGCCTTCGACCAAATAAAGAGCCGTAGAGGGGAGAAAGGATTAGTCCAGGGTGCATTTGACACAAGACAGATTGACTGGGCTTAATGAGCAGTCTCGATAAATAATTAGTCAAGCCTTTTTGAGGATTAAAGCCATTAATAAATAAATCGATCTAGGTCCTTGTCCATAAATATTCCCTCACACGCACACTATACAGTGAAGATGTTAAAGGCTACTTGAGGTTTACCTGTTGCGAGATGGCGTATCCAATCACGGTGTCTCCCTGAGGGACGTTCCAGGTCACCATGGCTGAGTGCGCCCGCAGCTGGGTCACCGATACGTTCACAGGGGCAGCTGGCACCGCTGGTAACACACACACACATACACACATTTTATCTTTCTTATTAGAGACAAAACACAAAGCATTATGTGGACAAGGCAAGATTACACTCATCTGTGATACCGGTTTTAAAGGTCACATATTATTCTAATTTTCAGGTTCAAAATTGTAATTTAGGTTTCTACTAGAAACTTTTTGAATGCTGCAGTGTCCAAAAAAAAACTTTTACATTTCTCACAATGCCATTGTGAGATCTTTTCTTTTCAGCCTCTGTCTGAAACACTCCGTTTTTAGAGCCTGTGTCTTTAGTCCCCGACTCGAAAAAGCCCAGGTTATACTGGGAAAACCATTTATTTCTTACTACCCTCAATACAGGATTGTCTACATATTTTAGCCACATCTCCTTATTTAAAGGATGTTTACCTCTCTGGGATAATGAATACATCACATATGAATAAAACCCCTTGGGACAGTTTCTTTCTCTTCTTTGTTATCCTTGCCTTCTCTGAAATTTATTATATTCCTCTATACTTGTTTATCGATGCTGCATGAATATAAATGCAATAGACACAACGTTTGAGTGAAATGAAATGTGTTACATAAATAAAACTGCCTTACTTTGATATTTTTGTATAAGCCTTATAAAAACCGATATTGGGTTTTAAGATTGATCAAATATATAAATATCATACCTCCATTAGTGATGGATTTTATTAGTTCATACCAATTGGAGAACGGCTTATTTAACATCTGGCTCATGCCATAATCCATCATTGTACAGTCTGATGTTTGGATGGAGTTGCACAAAGTGATTCAGTGGTTCCCAAACAAACTCCACCCGCCCTGTACTTCTCTTCCTGGACATCCTGAACATAGAAACAAACTGCCACTCCATCATGCCCACATGTCAGTTTCCATTAGACGCCTATCCGAGTGTCCTTGAACAGGACACCCGGCCACATGGTTAAAATGTAAATGTTATGATCCTGTTCACACACGCACACACACCAACACCAACACCAACACACACACACACACACACACACACACACACACACACACACACACACACACACACACACACACACACACACACACACACACACACACACACACACACACACACACACACACACACACACACACTCACACACACTGAACTTAACACCCTCAGGCTAATGGTTCTCTGGAGGTTGAAGGTTCAAATTGATGGGGAATCTCAAGTGTTCGCTTAGAGAGCGAGAATCATTACCTTATACTTAATCATCAGTAGAAGCTATGTCCTCCAAAGGTAGGGAAGGAAAGGAAAGTTACTGTAGCTGAATTATTTGAGAGAACCAGGGGAGCCTTGTTTAGGACGCTTCAAACCAACACTTGAGTTGGTTTAAACACAGTCCGAGACATCACGTCCGTTTCAGTTTTGCCTTTGTGAAAGCGAACGGAACCATCTGAAAAATCAAACAATGCATTCAGCTCACATCTGGTGCGCACCAAAGAAGCAGACTATTAAGCATGAACACAACCTAAGACGAGAAGACATAAAAAAACTACTTAAATTAAACAAAAACACAGAATAATGAAAAGACTGCCTGCGGCTCAGAAAACATTGATAACCTCAGTTCAGCCAAACTTCTTCTCTCTCTTAAAGCAGCACAAGAATAGAGCTTCACATTTAACAGTGTCTGTGGCTGCAGAGACCAATTAATACAAAGTTTTTTATGTTTTTAACATAATAAACCAGCCTCAGGAGGGAACTGGAGCCTGAGCAAGCGCCAATTAGGACTCAAAAATAAACTAATTATAATCAAATTCTCTTCACGTTCCATGTTAAATACAGGAATAATAATGACACTGCAGCTTTTCTCAATTATTTCAAAGTAAAAGCTTTGAGCCTGAGGGAAATGTTTTTTGGTTGTTACTACCACTTAGAGTGGTGTTTACCCATGACATGCTATATTTTAGCCATTTAACCACTTAGCCTGGGGATAAAATGGTAATTATGTAGATTCATAAATCAAAAAATATTATGTATAGGTCTCTAAGAAGACAATTAATCATAAATCAGACAATTAAGGCAAAACACTGCAGGTGAAAAGAGTAACATTTTGAACTTACAGAAATATAGTGAAACTTTGATTAGTTACATGTAAACATTATAGATATACTTTTCTGTGTTTTAAATTTCTTTAGTCATGTCGAAATAAACATGCAAATTTGGCCATATCTAATTGTGTACAAGCATCCAGTCTTCCAATTTTTTTTCGAGGTTGCCCAGGAAAAAGCTTGTGAACCTCTTGCACTCAGTGAGAAAAGTGGGAGCCTTTCCAGTTTAGGAAAGCAAATCAACATTTGTGTCTATTCTGCAATTCGTTCTGGTCAATTTTTACTGATAGTGTGGAGGCGTATACTATGAACATTTTGGGCCCAGTGCCTGTTCTCTGTCAAATTCCACTCTATATAATTATCGCATGGCTCTGTTAAATGGTGCTTGCACAATGTTGCTCTGGAAACCTGGTGTTTACAGCAGAATTTCTTTTACATTTCTGAATCCTTTCCTAATATTAAACTCTGCAATATGTGGCCAAAAGTACATAGACACCCATACATTCACACACACAGGGCATTAGTATACAACAATGAAAGACTCCATGCCTCCATTGTGTAGACGCTGGTTTTGCAGAGGTTTGTGCCCATTCAGCTATATAGCAATGACGTGTTGATAGTGAAATGCAATTGGACATAAAGAGACACATGCTCACTTAAGCTACAGATAGTGAGGTAAGAGTGCATTCAAACATGTATGCACCCTTATGAATCAACTTCTAGAGAAAAATATCTATTTCTGGTGAGTTCAGTGATCGGTCAAACACACACACACACACACACACACACACACACACACACACACACACACACACACACACACACACACACACACACACACGCACACACACACACACACACACACACACACACACACACACACACACACACACACACACACACACACACACACACACACACAGAAGGATTTGTTCATACAGCATATGATACATTTTCTTCTTAAAAACGAAGATAAGGCATTTTTAAGTCATGCACATTGTTTATAAAATGGAAAAAGGGTGTAGGGGAGAATGAGGTAAACTGATATACTTTTTACATTTGCTCCCCTCTAAGCGAGCTAAAATGATTTATCCGTCGAATTTACACATTTCCCATTAATTCAGGATGTTTCCTAGCAATGGACATTATCAGAATGTATTCAGGACGAAGGGCAGTGAATATATCTCTCTGGCTTCATCCAACATCTTGATTTTAGTTTTAAAGAGATGCAAATTTAAATGCATACTAGTTAACTATATATTGCGATATTTGCATATTTAATCAAACATTTCTGGAAAAAATTGTAATGAGTAACAAATAACAAGTGTATTTATTTACATTAAGACAATTGGCAACTGGAAAAGTTTCATGATAATAGCTGTAAGTAAAAATGTTTACCCTATTCACCTGCAATATTTTGCCTTATAAAAAATAAAAAAATTTACAGAAATAAAGAAATGAATCCCCCACCACTATCTACACTTACATAGAAGAACACATTCACACCAATGCTCCCTTGTCTCTGCCAATGACAAGCAATGCTAAATCCCAACCAGCTTTAATCTACCAGGGATGTGGGGCACACATGGTGAATAGACTTCAGCATTTTGCAATATAGACAGCAGGAGTGGATGATGAGAAAGAGATATACAGCAGGGATGGAGAGAGGAGGATGAAAGACGACAGGAATTTGACATAAAAAGGGATGAATGAGGCCGTGGGAGAGGGAGAAGACTAAAAGAGAGAGAGAGCAATTATCTCGGGCTAGCATCAAGAGGAGGGGAGTGAGAATTTTCAATCTTTTGGTTTTGAGGGAAAAGACAGACGAAGGGCAAAGTTGAACGGATGGATGGACGGAGAGAGAGAGAGAGAGAGAGATCAATGTTGGAGAGATGGAGAGGGGGTGGAGGAATAACAGGCAGTACAGGAGGCGGAGGAGAATGTGGATATTGATTAAATGATGAAATATAGCAGTTCAGGTGAAGGTAGGAGCATCATTTAAAAAAGCACTATACTCATCATACTGGTTTGAGCACAAAAGGAACACTTTCCTCATCTTTCTCTCTTTGCTAGGTCCTCAGAAGGTAAGTCAACCACTCACAACCCTTGGTGTCTTTCTACACAACACTCGGGTAGGCCCTGTTTTAATTATGAAGTCAGCCAAGACAACACTGACTTTTTAATTCACAGCCTAGGCTCTGTAAATTGGTATGTAAAAAAGGGTATGTAAACAAAGCTAACCCACCATAGCTAGCACCATGCCCACGTATAGCCTAGGCTGTGTATAAACACACATTTTCCATGGAAGCGCAGTACTGTCAGGTAGCAGAACGTGATGGGCAATATCAATGATTTTGACAAAAAGGTGATTTAGACAACAAACATTCTCCAGAATCACTGACTACACATTAAAATAATCTCTATCTGAATGTGTTTAATTAAAAAATCAACAGGTCCCATGTTATAAACAGCGTTTGTGAGTATGGGTGTCAGTGGTGTGACAACATCAAATTGGGAAAAGTGCATGTTTTTGGTTTGTGCCCTTTTTTTATTGAGCTCCTTGCCCCCCAAAATGTCTGTGCACATCCCTGTGATTAAATAATTCAAAAGCGTCCACCAAAAAGCTCTTCCAAACCCTCTGCAGTCCCTCACAACCCAACAATGACTTGCACTGCAGCAGCCAAAAAGAGAAAACAAACATTGAGGCCAGTGACAGCCCTCGTCTCTCCATCAGAGCAATGTGTGACGTACGCCCCTGCTGTAAATCACTGCAGAGTAACAGTTTGCTGGTAGACTCAGACAGCCTAATCTGGCTAATGGCTAACCCCACCCCTCTGTGTGTGTTTGTTTGTGTGTGTGGTGTGTGTGTGTGTGTGTGTGCGTGTGTGTGTGTGTGTGTGTGTGTGTGTGTGTGTGTGTGTGTGTGTGTGTGTGTGTGTGTGTGTGTGTGTGTGTGTGTGTGTGTGTGTGTGTGTGTGTGTGTGTGTGTGTGTAAACTGGAGATACGGCAGCAATCTGTGCATGCTGATTGAGATACAGTAAAACAATGGACGGATTATGAGACAATGGCACATACAGGTAAAAAGCTTGTTTTGGGCCAAAGTGATCAAAGTGATTGTTTGGTCTGCAATCGTTTTGTCGATATGCATCGTTTGTTTTTAACCAAGTCCTGCACTATTTCACAACTATCACTTCCTCTGGTCTGAGGAGTTGGTAGAATCAAAATGCAGAAGCAAAAGCTACCCGAGAACGTACATGTCACTCATTAGTCAGATGTTTTTATGGGGCGGGAGCAATAAAGTAGTTCCTGAATTGCTCCACAATTGGTCAGAATTTCCATGCGGGGAAAAAGTAGATTGTCTTCTTCATCCCATAATGCATAACATTAGTTGTGAGGCCTCTCTTTGCGGTGGCTTTTTTGTCTCTTTGTTTTAATTTTGCATCGCCTTGTAATGTCTTAGCTCTATGTGGTTGTCTGATTGATTCACCAGCATGAAATGTCAGATACATACTTTATTTCATGTAAAAGTCTAAAGACACGTGGCATGATAGACGGATAAGATATTTAATACTTGTGCAACCTTTTGTGAATCACCTGAAAGTTGCTTCATCGAACTCTGCTTAATGACAACATTATGCATTTTCAAACTAGTATCCAAATGTCAGCAATTAGCCAAGAATTAAAATTTTACCCTCGGTCGAAGTTAAGTCACGTCCCACCTGAAGCAATGGCAGTAACTTCTGCTGAGTTTTTCAAACAGCTACGCAACAGTGACGCTGCAAAAACTGAGCAGCCCAGGAGAAAACAGGACTGATTTAAATCTTCAAGGTTTCCAGGGGAAATTGGGAGGAAGCTGAGAGAATAAATAATGACAATTAAGAATGAGCAGCAATGTGAAGCAGAGCGGAGAAGGATGAGAGCCTAGCCTGCATATATTGCTTTTTGCCTTATGCTCCTGCTGAATACAGTCTCCCTGGGGGTCACAGTTGGTGCATTTTCATCACCTTCTACATGCTGCAAACGCTCAGCTCATCCACACCATGAACACGCAATTCCTGAATCTTCATGATCTAAAAAGCGGAAAAACATGGCAAAATGCACTTTTTTATATTTTTACCTCCCTATTATGGGTCCCTGGGTCTGACTGCAGACTCCAAATGTATGAGAAAAAAAACACCCTCTATCTTTTTCGCCACCTCAACCTTTCTGAAAACCTGAGTTAAGTTTGTCCACAAGAACATATTTAAGACTCATTCCAAGAAAATAAGAAAACAACTTTTATGTTCAAGCAATTCTTAGCCTGGTCCTACCAGACCATTGTGCTTAATTTAATTTGTACAGAGGGTTTAGAATCGCTCAATTGACAAACGTTAACTCACTTGAAGGCGGGTGTTGAAGTTTAAAACTATTGGATCTGCCCAGTGCCACTCTGGATATGCCAACCAATCGCATAAAATTTGGTCGTGACGTATGTCATGCGCCGGCTTCTGACTGCACCTGAAACTCAACGTCATTGTTCACAGCTACTCCCTCTGTTCACTGATTGGGCCGCCAAAAAATGTGGCGGAGAAAACCCACGAATATACCGCAGACCCAGACTGATACTGAAGGGAAATGACAATTGAGCGAAAATACGTAGGCGGGCGGTGCCAGGCTAAGCAATTATAACACATACTTATAAATATTATATTCCATTTCTACCGAGTCGGTTCTGAAGAAATGCAAATTCCCTTATCACACTGGACCTTTAAAATGAGCTCAACCTTAAAAGGTCAACTATTATTCAAAATGTCCCTTTTCAAGTTTATTCAACATTAATATGGGTCCCTGGTGTGACTGGAGACTATGAGAATAAAGAACCTTCTCTCTTTTCGTCCACCTTTCTGAAAACCTGTGTTAAAACCCCCAGATTTATCTCCCCTTATTACATCATAAGGAGAGATGTCACGCCCCCTCATTACCAACCTAACTTAGCACTACCTGCACCTGTGATAGGCCACTCCCCCAGATACCCCTGAATCTAATTGGCAGATTCAAACGAGCAGTTAGATACAGGGCAGACTGGGCTTTTTGGAAGGCCGGGCTTAAAGAGACAGGATCTAAAATGGAGCGTTTCAGTCTAAAAAGAGAAGATTCAGCAATGGCACTGTGAGAAATATAAAGGTTTTTTTTTACACTAGGGTGAAAACAGTTTCTAGTAGAAACTCAAATTACAATTTTGAACCTGGAAATGAGCAGAATATGTCAACTTTACTAATAATCTCAAATCCAATCCCTTCAACAACACTGGAGGAACCCCCTTGTACTGACGTTCAATAAAGAAACTTTGCAAATCCAGGCACAGAATCAACAATTCTTAGTTTCAGTTTTGTCCGTCAGGGATTTCAGTGGCGAATAAAGCTCGAGACCTGAGGTGACCTCAAGTTCTTTATTGGAAGAGCAAAGCTTTCAAGTTGTTCAATTAAAGATAAGGTTACAGAAAATCTTTCGGAATGAGTTACGATCAAATAAATGGAGCATTGGTTCTTGGGACTTTCTGCCTGTGGTAACTATATGAATGAAAATCCTCATGACAGGCCAGCGTGGCTGATAAAAGAGGAGATGTTTATGTCATTAGCGCAGTAAGTGAAGGGCCATGTGTGTGGCGGCAATATTAAAGGGCCCACTACTTTGCCGGACGGATCGATACAGGAGCCTTGTGAAAGTAGATTAGAGGCTTCTTGGTAATGGGCCAAGAGGAAGCACGTTGATTGGGGTTGGGTTTGTTTTGATTCTGTCTAAAAGACGTATAGGGAGCGGCAGGGAACTGACTGACTGCCGCTTTGGATGATTTAAGCGCATGTGCATCAGCTGCAGCCCGCTAATTAAAAGCAGTCCACAGAGAGAGAGAGAGAGAGAGAGAGAGAGAGAGAGAGAGATTTCTTTAACAAAACATTTTCAATCTCCAAATGGACATTCAATTAAGGCATTTGACAGTTTTACAACAGCCGTTTGTCTCGTTGAAAACATAGGGCCTAAACACAATACAGCAACACCCCCATTCGCGCACCCACACACACACACACACACACACACACACACAAACGCACCTTAAATCAATCACACCAGGCGACGCCGATTGTAAAGCTGTCATCTGCTTAACATTCTGGATGATGCACCTTCTTATTCCAGTATGAATTTATGAATATTTTAAGGCTTTCAGCCTCTTAAAGCTATAGTGCGTAACTTCTGTCGCCCCCATGAGTAATTCTGAGTAATTACAGCAACACTTTCTGGCTGCACATCTACCCTACGGTGATCGTGCATAGATTTCTACCTTCTGATGTACGTCCAGGTTCTTTCTTAGCAGTAGAATCAACAACTGAAACATTTATTGGGTGCCTCTTTAGATTTTTTTGAGCCCCTCTACAAGTGTCGGGAGTGACACCTTTTTATAAACGCTGCCATACTGAGAAATACAGAGAGTTTTGTGGAGCTGATAGGCTTAATCAACTTTTGTCAACTTGTTTGGCAATAGCTTGAATGTAACTGACATTAACTTATATGAAAAAGTTACACACTATAACTGTAACATCAAGTCTTCTACCCACATTAGTAGCTTAGGTTGCGAAAAGCAGCTTATGTCACACTGTCTCTGCATAAACTTATTATCCTACTTCAATGAAGCAAATTATATGAAATGTTCCCAAGGCTCCCGTGTTTTGATGGATTTATACCCATTTCATGTCATCCATGAATGTATCCCGACACATTTGGTATTCTTTTGAAACGTTGAGCTCTTCACTAACATTTACAATGAAGTTATCTGGGTTTATAGTGACGTCTGGCTGCACAGTGGGAGTGTGTACTGGCTGAGGTTAGATGAATCGATACAGAGAAAAAGACACAGATGGGAGATGTTTGCACATGGGAAACCTATCATTTTGTCTGTTTGTCTGAAGGATTATTGTCCCTTTCTTCATGTCTATCAATCTTTCATCTATACAAGAAGAAGCTCCAACATATTTCTTTCTAAATTGGCTGCAAATGATGTCAGGTCTGTTAAGTTGAGAAAAAATGGATCTCTTTGAGTCTTAATAAACTTCATACAAACAAAACAAATTGCCTATTCATTCGGCTTATGTTTGTTCTTGATTCTAGATCTAGATTCTTGATGCATTTCAGCAATGTTCTTGGTTGAAAATTGTTTTTCAACATAGCTTTGCATTTTTGCTCATGTTTGATATGTTAACATATTTTGGATTGTTGAATTTGCCATGTTATACACAATTATACCAGTTCCAACTAAGGGGATACTAAGGTTATTCAAACAATTCAGTGTGCAGAAGTTCATTATATGCAGAACATAGCTTATTTTGAAAATAGAGCATATTATATGTAATTGCTGGATTTGTGGAAAAAGGCGTGGGCTAAGAGAAATATGTCACTATATACTTATCGGGTGCTGAATGTAGGCTATATTAGATTTCAACTATTGTACTGTAAATGTGTATGTTGTACATAGTGTTGTAATATATATTGGTGCCTTGTAATGCCACTTTTGTGTGACAAATTGACAATGACACGAAAATAAACGTGTCATTCATTCATTCGCAACGTTCTAATCATCATTATGATATATTCCAGCTGTTAGAACCTGGAAAGGCATCTGGGGCTTTAATACATAGGTACCTAATGACAGTAATATATAGGGACTGAGGTAAACAAGAGGGATCGACTCACTTGCTCCGACCATTGCCGGTGTTTGCCAGCAGGCGAGCAGCAGCAGCAGCAGCCCGAGGTCCAGGTGTAGAGACGCGGTCATAACCTTCTCGGTGTCCGCACGCGCACCGCGCACACACCTTTGCCTCTTCATTGCTCGTCCTGCCTCCTCTTCCTCCTTCCTTCGTAACTCTCCTTGTTTAACTGGAAGTTGCCCCTCAGAGGCGCAGGGTCACCACCACTGTTTCCACACCATCTCCAACGGTCGCCTCCTTTTTTCTCTTAAACCCAGAACACACACCGCTTACTTCCTTTCTCTCCTTCCTCGTCTGCCGTCAGTTTTTTTTATTCCCCAACTTGGACAAAGTAGGTCAGTATAGGTATGAATGCAGCTGCAGAAAAAATATATTATGTATGCTGAATGAATACCAAACGAGACTTGTCCAGAGCCTTCAAAAAAACGCGCATTGGAGCCCGCATAATCCCGCAGCCCACGAAGACGCTAACAGGTAGTTCGAGGCTCTCCCTCCCACTCCTGTGCTCAGCGATGCCTGTGCCTCGCGCGCTCAATGTTGCATCAACATGTCAGATGGAGACGCATTCCTAAATATAAAAAATATATATTAAAAAAATATGAAAACAAATATCGGCTTTTCTGCGCTGCCAAGCCAGGTGGCAGGTCGCGGTGGGGTTTTCAGCACCGCGGACAGCGCCGCTCAAGCAAGACCGACTGTCATTTCAGAGGAAATCAGCGCTACAATGCTAAAGAAAATGGCCATTAAAAGGGTGATATTTAGTCACCCGATGTCTTGGAGCGCAAAGTTGCCGTGTATTGGAAGCCCAGGGCGTCAGAAAATGTCTGTCTGCAGGATCTTATCCAGCCGAACACACGCGCATACACACAGGCGTGCGCACACACACACACATTTAATATCCAAAGACGCAGAAACACAGGAGGCATGCACGAGACTGACGTGTCAACCACTACACTGAGGATGGATGGAGGAATAAGAGGACAGAGGAAGGGGATGCGCATGTCACCACTGTCAGTTACACGTGCATTATGTAGAGCTGGATTACAATAATGCTGGTTGAAGAAGATAATTTACTCAAGTGCCAATACTGCAAGAATACTCCATTATAAGTACACATTGCATTCAAAATCATATTTCAGTAATGTATAATCAGCTGGATGTACATAAAGAATCAAAGTAAAAGTACATGTAATGCCCCTTGGATCTGTTTGAGTTACCTCTCAAAACACTCAAGGTCACCTACAAGGTAGAGTTAAAAAAAAACAGTTAATACAATTCAGAGGAAAACTAAGAGCAGGCAGGTGTGTTCATGTGCAAGAGTTCAGGTAAGTACAGAGGAGCTAAGCTGTGGATGGCCCTTAAAGGCTCATGTGCTTTTATGTCTAGACACGGTGCTAGTATAGTAGTAGTAGAGTAAGAAATATGATGTATTGAAATGTTGTGCAGAAGCCTAAAGTGACATAAAAAGTAAGAGAAAAAAAAAAGTAAAAAAAAAAATCACCTTTCTGCCCCCACATACATATTTATCTTGTGGTCTCTTGGATGGGCCTCAATCCCCAGGTTGGGCACCATCCAATAATATACCAGTAGTCCCTCTAAATACACTAAAGTATTAATAAAGTAAACCTGTTATTAGAGAAAAAGTAGCAATAAAACAAGTTACAAACATTACAAAGTGGGCTTATATATTTTCATATGATGCAAATGACAGTTCTGCTCATTATATATCAGGATATAGGACCGAGCATATTGACCTTTCTTGTAAAATCGACTCTCTAAAAGGAAAGGACACCACTCTGACTTTCTGCAAAATCCTATTCCATGGTGTGAAAACTGGCATTTTGCCCAGATCTGGCGTCAAAATAAAAGACCCGTTTTATAAAGTCCTTGTTAGAAAAAAAAACTGTTGGTCAAAGATTTCACACGCCATTAATCTTCATGTGTCGCTTTTTTTTCAAGTTATGACCTATGATGTATTTTAAGCAACGCAACGGTTATTTCACTGCACAGTCATACGTTTTGATGGCAGGGCAACTGAAGCAAGTGTTTAAATTGAAGAAGTACACATGTGAAACTATGATCTAATGAAGCACAGCAGATGTTTGTACATACAGCCTACATGTGGACATTAATGTCAGCTGTAAAAGTCCTGCATTCAATACCTTATAGAACTAAAAGAATGGAAGTATTTTCAAAGTAAAATTCCTTGTGTCAGTGAAGTGTCATACAGTAGTTTGTGGTTAATAAAGTCCTTCAAAAACCATATATTTAATAAATGCAATATATTTCAAAAACTGTACCAATTTCAGACTAGAGACTAAATCTAACCTTTCATGGTAAAGCCCAAACCTTAGTTTGTAAGTGTAATGTTTATATCTATACTGTTATAACTTATTGTTATTACTTGAAAAAATGTATCGCTGTCTCTTTGTTTAACATAATTTGTAGCTGGTTTCCAAATTTACAGTTATGTTACTTCCTTGTAGTATAAAACAGTTTAGTATTGGTTATGAGTATTGGGGGGAAAAAACTCATGTTGAGATAATGGCTGTTAAAGATGGTTGTATAGGAGAAATATACAGACCGAACCAAACAAGGGGTAGTCAAATAAACACATAAATGTACATTTTGGACCTTTTATTTATACTAGTACAAAAGAAGACATGTTGTGGAAGCAAAATACACACAATCTTGAAAAACACTGTTTTTTTGCCTGCAGTGTCTCGCCCTAATATTTCTATTTCTTGTTATCTTCCCCTGGCTGTCTAACCACCGCCTGTCATCTGTTTGAATTGTTTGCAGCTGTGAGCAGCTTCACCTTCAACCTAAACATTTTTCTTTCTAAATTCATTAACTCATTTTGTCACTTTTCCAATCAACTGTACACTTAAAACCTGCTCAGAAATCAGCGTAAGCATTGAACTAGGACACAGCTTGTGTTTCATTTCCGTAATATGAATCACTTTCCTCCAAGCTTTAACGTCCTACAATATTTAAGGGATAGTTCAGTATTTTTGAAGTGGGGTTGTATGAGGTACCTATGCATAGTTAGTTATCAAAGTACTACTTAACCTTATTGACACCCCAAAACATGACAACTTATTTTTTAGTTCTAATAAATGAAAGCAATGATGCAGACGGCTGCCCAGGATGTCTTCCTGTGGCCGATATTTTGTCCAAATGAGAGAAAAACAAAAGCAAGAATGCTAGAGAAAATGCTGGTGGGTGTAAATATATCCATCTGGTCTGAGAAGGCCTCAGGATCCCTCTGCAAGAGCACATCATCACCCTCTGCTGGAGAGAAAAAAAAGCCACAAAAAAGGCAAAGATCAAACTATAAAACCTTCATTAAATGCATTTTGTTGTTTTGTTATTGACGCACCATCTAAGCAGGGACATTGCTGGGTATTCTATTTAAATACTTGTTTGTATTCCTTTTAATTATTATTTTTTATACGTGGTTGAACCATGTATAAAACACTTTCTACCTTTATTGTAAAACATTTTGTATTTATAGAGTGAAATAAAGTTCATGTATCTTATTTTAACTTGTATGTTTGAGAAAATACACTTTATTTAGATTATTAACACACCGCAATTCAGTGTCAATTAAATATATCTATGGTTTGCTGTGTCACCCCACTATGAATATACAGTATGTACAGTATTTAAGGTAAAAAAGTAAAATACGATTTAATACACTTAAATATGTGATTTAAAGATTATTAAACACACTAAACTAAATTCCACTTGATTTGAAAGCCCGTCACGGGGAGTTGGCTGGGTTCCTTTTCTCTCCATTGTGATTGGATTAGCATTGAAATATGGATGGGGGGGGTGGGGTGTAATGTCCTTTAACTGCTACTAAGTGGCCAGGAAGCCAAATGCTTTCCAACCTGGATGTTATACACTGTGCTTGTGTTTAATAGAAGATTCAGTTAAAATGACCATTAGCTGGTTTTGAAGTTCCATTTTGGTGCTTGGCTTGATGAGCTGTGATTTGTTGGCAAAATAAATCAAGTTTATTTATTGCCGGTGGGGAATAGAGACATGACAGGTGGGGCGCAACGAACGGGAGGAATACAGTGTCCACATCCGTGGCGCATATTTTTTTGAAATATTTGAATATATGTTTTTACCGTGATGTGTTCTCCAAAATTAACATTGAGGTGTTTTTTTGACTAAACCATGTCTGTTGCATCTGCATATTTCTCCTATACAACCATCTTTTAACAGCCATTATCTAAAAATTTGTCTTTTTTAAAAGTCTGAACCAAAAATCTCAACTTCTAAAGCACTTAGATCAATTAAACTTTCCGTAATCATTCCTAGCACGATTCTGAAGGATTTTTTCATATGTTGTAATTGTCTGATTTATGAAGCCTTTTGTTTGTAAATGTAGTTATGCAAATGGTATGCATAATTAGTTAGACATTACAACATTTGCATTTCAAATCAAACATTATTAAAAAAATAATAATTACAAACAATAGTTTTTTAATTTAAGTAATCATTCTACCCTGTTTACCTGGCTCGATGGTGTTTTGTTCCCCCAACGGAGCCTTCAAGGCAGCCCTGCCTGGAAGGCCATATCTATCCCCTAACCTTAGCCCTAACCCTAACCTTAACCAGTGCTGCCTTGAAGGCTCCGTTGGGGGCACAAAACACCAAACACTGTTTACCTGAGGTGTATTGCCTTAAAGGTGCTGTAAGTGGAATGGTTCTTTTAGCTAACTTCCTGTCAGTTACTGCAGTTAGCAGTCCCCTCGCTCGTCCCTACGTCACCACATTAATGCATTGCGGTCATCAAGCAGCGAATTATCTAGCATCATCTCGGATCCATAAGTGTGATAAAACACGATAAAAACCATCAAAACAGACATTGGGAAGGATTTTTACCTGCCCCGCCATTGTAGGCGAATAAACATTAACCCATCTGTTGCTCTGCGGGTGCACCGGCAGTGAGACGGGTGTCGGTTTGTAGAGTTCTTTATTCTGATTGGATACCACTTTCGGGATCCCCGAAAAATGTAATTTGCCTATTACATGCAGAGCGGGTGACTGAGAGATCGGATGTATGAAACGTGCACACTATATAAGTGATCACTGTATGAATATAGAGCGATTTAATACTTATATTAACCTAAATATATCGCTCACTTCACCTTTAAATTGAATCTCTGTTCTCACACCAGAAAGTCATGCACTAAAGATGTTGAGTTCTGCTAAGTAGCCACAAGGGGGAGCTAGAGGCATGCACAACATTCAATTATCCTTCGGGCCAAGATACAACAGATTATGAGTCAAATCAACTTCAGACTATGTAATCCTCCGGAACACGCACACACATCCAGTGACAGGAAGCCAGACCTCATCACCGCGCAGACACACAGTGTTACCCTGTCAACCTTATCTGGCTGTAAAAACACACCAGTCACTGACATTCAGGGAGCAAATATGCT
The DNA here is from genome assembly GCF_949987685.1 of Ammodytes marinus. Classification (NCBI taxonomy): domain Eukaryota; kingdom Metazoa; phylum Chordata; class Actinopteri; order Uranoscopiformes; family Ammodytidae; genus Ammodytes; species Ammodytes marinus. The sequence goes on from NC_137228.1 coordinate 10,825,815, forward strand.
GGTGTAAAAATGGTTAACTGAACCATTTCAACAAGCAAACAGTGACATGCATGGATCAGAAAATGAATACAAGTAGCACAAAAGCAAATATCGCAACAAATACAACATTAACCAAACTAAATAAATTCTAATGTCTTTATTTACATGTTCATCTCTAAAACATGTAAGAATTTATGGTGAAATCTTCATATATTCTAGATTCATTACACAAAGTGAAATATGTCAGGCCTTTCTTTTGTTTCAATTTTGATGATTACTGCTTACAATTTAGGGAAAAAAAAATCCAGTATCTCAAAATATTAGTAAGGCCATTAAGTTTGTCCTTTCTGTGATATTGTAGAAACATGGCGGTGCAACATGGCGACCCAGCGCTCCGCTCCTATGTAGATATGAAAGGCTGATTCTAAGGTCAGAAAAAGAAACAAAAACTTTTATTTTAAAGCGATTATACACTAATTAAAAGACACTTGTGAATTTTATATTCCATTTCTACAAAGTCTGTTCTGAAAAACGCCCAAAAATTCTACACACTGTACCTTTAATCAATTCAGTAGTTGTAAGACATTTCACTCAAACCCACCACCTTTCCAATTCATCTCCTATGTCCCTATTTGTATTTTATCACTTTTCCCTTCATGTTTCACACGTCAGCTGCCATGTAAACCACTGGCTTCTTCGCTCGAGGGGTGAAGAGAAACGCTGAAAAACAACGGAGCCTAATTATCATTTTCCATTTTTAATTCTTTGCTAATGATGAGAGCCGACCATGCGTGGGCTAAGTGAGCAGCTCCACATATGGTGCAGCTGCAGCCGAGAGGAATGTCAGCAAATCCAAAGTGTGAGGCCGTGTCTGTCCTACAAAGCAGGCTTTTATATAATCAGAGTATATTAAAGGAAAATAGGTATATTTGGTAGTTTGGCACCGGATAAAATGTTTTTGGTGTTGTCCATGATTCAAGGCACAGTTTAGGCTTGTTTTCTTCCTCTTTCTTGCAATCATTTGCGCTATTTCATCACTTCTGAATTATTGTTTGTGACCAAAGCTTTTTCTCAATAAACATGTTAAATGCATTTTAACATAAACCCAGAAAACACTACAAAAACATGCGAAACACTACAAACTAGAATACCGCCTGACAGTTATATGTCTACCAAGGCATACAATAAATTATTGTCGAAAGTACAGTGGTGGTAGGCAATGCTTCGAAGAAGGTATAACGTCACTGTGACCTCACAATATGTTATGTGGCAGTAACCATGGACCTCCAAAATCCATTATCTTATCATATCCTCTATGAGTCAGAGTGGACATTCTTGCAGTAACACATTACGATATTGCATTCACAATACACAATATCACACTGACCTTGAGCAAATGAGCTGAAAATCCCTCAAAGCGTTCTTGAGATATTGCGCTCACAAGAAAAGCCCGGATGGACGCACAACCCAAAAACATACAGCAATGGCTTAACTGTACCCTACACATTGTCCCTTTAAAAAGGTCCACACACTTAAATGAGAATATTCACAAATCCGTTCAAATCTGTGTGTTTAATACCTTAAATCCAGGATTCCCTCATATAGATTTTACACAAAAAGAAAATCCTTAAATCTGCAAAATCCCATTTGAACGTAAACATGTTATGTGAACTGCCTACCAATTGTCTTTCCATGCTCTTTAGCACATTTACTCCATTACAAGTTTAGAATGACCACACAGACACTTTGCATGCAAGATACAGATGCTCAAACACTCTCTCTCACACACAAACAGTGACACTTCCAGTACATTCAAGGCATTAAGGCTTCAGTCCTTGTGACACCCAGGGGAACTTGTGTCCTTTGTCAAAGCAACTGGTTCTGCCACACTGTCACTTTTAGCTAGGAGGCAACCAGTGGTGTGTGTGTGTGTGTGTGTGCGTGCGTGTGTGTGTGCGTGCGTGTGTGTGCGTGCGAGCGAGCGAGAGAAAGATAAATCACTGTATATATACTGTATGTGTTGCACAGTCGGTGCTACAGCAACACCTCAAAAACTTCTACCCACACCTCATTAAAACCAGAAATGGCCTAAGTCGTTAAAGTCACCCCCAATGCATTTGATTGATAGGTGGTCCCCAGCAACGCCACGGCCATGACTGCTAGGCAACAAGGCCAGAGACGAGATGTATCAGCCTTTTAATCTGTCATCTCAAGAAAGAGGAGAGTGAAGCTAAGAAACAATTGGAAGCTTCCACATTCAATTATCATTTAAAAAACAGTGAGGAAGCACTTTTCTTGACATAATTCATTTAGAGCTGTGGAGTGGCGCAAAAAGCTGAGCTCATTCAAGCTAAAATGATTTTAGCAAAGCTTTTTTTTATAAGATTTCTGTATTCAAATTTCTCGTTTTTTGTTATATCAAAAAGTAGATGTGACGTAACTTCCAGAGAATTGTGCGCAGAAGCATGATGGTTCTGCAAAATATGACTGGGTGCAGTAGGACATCCGGGTATTTTTCGGCATACTGCAATTGACATCATGCATAAGAACATACTGAATTGTTTTTTTGCCATGCTAAATAGCACGCAGGTATGGGTATTCGAAGGCAGGGTTGGTTTACTAATGGTAGAAAATTAGATGATAGACATGTGCTTCTCATGTCACTGGTCACAGGTCTTCTGTATTTTGTAGTGTTCCTATTTAAAGGTCATGTCGAGCCCACTTTAAATAACCTTCATTAAATATTGAATTCTGCGGCTGCAACAATTAACTGATCTGGAGGAATTAATCTGCAACTCCTCTGATGATTAATTAATAGTTCCAATAATTTCTGTGTTTGTGAATTTTGGTCGAGAAGTTAATCATAGACTTTGGGCTCTGGGAGACGGTTACGTTTCGCAGTTAACTAAAAATCAACAGCATATTAATGAGTTTAAAAATGCTCAGGTATCAACCAATAATCTTCAGCAACACATGTTCCCAATTCAGATCTAAATAATAGTACTACTCTAGTACTAGCATTTAGTATTATTGAATTATTTATGCCTGTTAAACTGTACATCTATTGTATCAACTTACAGCAGATCTGCAGCTTCTTGCATATTTAATAAAGGCACTCTGGCACTTTCAGTCGACTCCACTTATACTTGAGGCCCCTGAGGTGGTCTCCATTGTTTGTGTGCAAAGGAGCCATCTAACTTTGCCGAGGTTCATTGATGTTCCTTCTCCTCCTTGTGTGTGTGTATGTGTGTCTTGTCTCCAGCCTCTGGCATGGTCAGGTCCAATCTCTATCACTGCGCTCTTTGGACGGGCTGAGAAAAAAAATGGTTGGCTCTACCACTGCAATGCACCAGTCATCTTATTTGCTATTCATATATTGACGTATCTTCCCATTCACTTCACTATTGCACCCATCTGTCCATCAATGCATTTAGCTACGTCCAAACCACCATGTTGTAAATCATCTCCATCCCAACTGTGTTTTGTGTGTGTGTGTGTGTGTGTGTGTGTGTGCTACCCATAATCCCCCAGGCTCATATCACTGTGTTTCTGCACATGGTTTCATCTTAACATGTGGAATCTCATCACTTGGCACGCATCTAAATCCTACCAGGGATTGTTCCGGGAGGGAGCCAACGTGTGTGTCGATGCATTGTGTTGATTAAACTAAATATACGCAGCGCAGTATTAGTTTTGACTCCATAGCAATGTTGTTTTCTGTATTACTAACAAGGTAGACCTTGGATTGAAGCATGACTTAAAACACTTCTGTGTGTGTATTTAGGGGCTAAACACAATGACCATTATTACAGTGTCTGTCAGTTTGTTTACTGTTCTCTTTTATTGTTATTTTGATTGATTGTGTTGTGTTGTGTTGCGTTTAAACTTAAAATGTATTTGCACTGTCCCTGCTTAAAAAAATAAATTAAAAGATTTGATGTAACCGCCAACAATAACCCATGAGATTTTTTGGTGAAATGTCATGATCTTTTAAATTGTGTACTTAATTCAACAGGAATAATAAACCTAAAAAGCAGTTTCCTCATGGTTGTATTGCATCTCATGATGGAATCTGCTTCATGCCCATGTATGTTTTGATTATTTAAAGACTGAAATATCATCTCAAGATATATTTGGAATGACAATTTAGATATGTATACTCAATAAATGCACACACTTCCTTACACATAAATGTGATACAAAAAGATTATTTTTTTGTTTTGTCAATAGGTCGAATCAACTCTTCTGCCTACCATTTGATGTGTCAGGCTCAACAAAATTTACAGTGTTAATAGAGATAAATAGGATTTTCTTTTTACAACAAGCGTTCTCCAGGATTACTGACTCCACCTTTTATATGGGAAAACAGTATCCCTCCATGTCGCAGTGTTGTCCCTTCCTTAGGTGTAACTTAACTTCCCCACCTATATACACTCAACGGGCACTTTATTAGGTACACCTGTTCAATGCATAGATAGTATGATAAAGGTTCAATGGCTTATAAAAACAAAAAGCTAATCATCCTATCACATGGCAGCAATTTAATGAATATACATTTAGACGTGGTCAAGACAATGTACTGAAGTCTAACCGAGCATCAGAATGGGGAGAAAGGGGGTTTAGGTGACTTTGAACATGGCGTGGTTGATAGTGCACGGCAGAATGGATCCATACTTTATGTTGTTTACGCCCAATTCTGAACCTGCCATCTGAATGTCACAAATGAAATTGAGACTCATCAGACCAGGCATGATTTTTCAATATTCTAGTGTTTAATATTGGTGATCCTGTGAGAATTGTAGCCTCATTTTCCTGTTTTTAGCTGACAGGAGTGGCACCCGGTGGGGTCTTCTGTTGCTGTAGCCCATCTGCTTGAAGGTTGGTCGTGTTTTGCGTTCAGAGATGGTATTCTGCATACCCTGGTTGTAACGAGTGGCTATTTGAGTTACTGTTGCCTTTCTATCATCTCGAACCAGTATGCCCATCCTCCACTGACCTCTGACTTTAACAAGGCATTTTACATCCGCACAAATGCCGCTCACTTGTTTTCTTTTTCTAACCATTCTCTGTAAACTCTAGAGATGGTTTAGAGTGAAAATCCCAGTAGATCAGCAGTTTCTGAGATACTCATACCAGCCCTCCTGGCACCCTCAACAATGCCATGTTTGAAGTCACTTAAAACCCCTTTCTTCCCCATTCTGTTGCTCGGTTTCAACCTCAATAGGTTGTCCCGTACAGGTCTACATGCCTAAATGCATTGAGTTGCTGACATGTGATTGGCTGATTAGTTATACGTGTTAACAAGAAAATGAACCGCTGTACCCAATACAGTGGCTGGTGAGTGTACGTTGTTGTACCTCGTATCTCGTGTTTTTCTTTTTGTACAATAACAAAGAGAGACACAAAGTTCCTCACCGAGCACAAGTCTATTCACCATCGGTTTTTGCCAGGGGGCAATGTGTTTCCATTACTGGCTGCATTGACCACATCAGTGCAGAGGGGGTCAGGCCATATTTTCCATTAGGAGCATAGAGCCGCTTTGTGTGGAGCTGCTTTTTGAGACTTTTTAGTTGAAGGCTTTTAGAGCATTGCTGAATACTTATGGGAGGTTTATTGTTCCCATGACACAGGAGTGCTCCAGCTATGGCTGTCGGGGATAAACTCTCAACAATAAAGAAAATGGTTGGACATTATCAAATGGAAAAAAAAAACTTCAAAAAGGGGCTTCTCTATATCCTTTTAGATAACATGTATTCATGTTAGAATACAGCTTCATTTCTGTGTGCCTGCTACATTTTTTTCCCAGCCAATTCCCCCTTTATACTTTACAATACTAAAAGTATCTGAATACTCTTTAATGTAGATCATTATGTTTTCTTTCCTTTGAATGTATATTGAATTTGCGTTTTAAGGAAAGTGTTTTTCAAAGACTCAATGTGCATAATGAAAAGCTTGCTCTTAGATATATTTATGATAATGAATATTTAAAGTACCATAAGGTAACTCTTTATGGCTCTGCACGTCTACTTACAACCTTGTACCAGAATCAACAACTGAAGGGATCGCCATGAAATAATTGTGTCTCGAGGAGGAATCCTAATTACTTTCCCCTGACCGTCTCCTGAATTCACGATGAGGTCCATTTAGTGGTTTTGAGTAAAATATCGCAGAAACTATTTGACGGGCTGCCATGAAATGTACAGTATTAAATGCATTCTTGTCAAAATTGCAATTTCTTTGGTGATCCTCTTTAGCGCCATAATTAGATCAATGTTTCCATTTGTCCAATACTTTCAATTACAACCAAATATACTTGCACAACTAATTAACTCCCTGTTAGTTAGTTGTACTAGGTGTTTAGTGGCAATTAAAAAATATCAGCATGCTATATGCCAGAGCCGGCCCAAGCCTTCATGGGGCCCTAAGCGAAATATGATTAGGGGGCCCCTCTCCAATGTTAGCGCTTCTGAAACTATAGATCTTTGTTAAATATCATTCACACACCCAGTGTTTTCCTGTAGTGCCTCCACTGTGCAGCTGTGCTAAAATATTAGACAGCCGAGATTCAGACCCTCCTCTCCTTTAACCTTTTTAAAGTGAAATGCATGAATCTGGTGCACTTTGAGAGGAAAATTAAGAGGCACTGGGTCAGATGAATTAGAAGCTATTGAAGAAGGACACATGGATTTTCCATAAAAATATTAATATAAAATAAAATATTATGGAGTTGGGCTTGGAGCTCTTTTTCTTTTACGGGACATATTTCACTGTAATATAATGAATGCATTTAAATGCAGTGAGAGGAACGAAGCAGAAGAACTCTGTTGTCCAGCTACTGTGCATGGATGTGAACGTGACATGATCAGGTAATTTCGGATTACCTCCCAGATGAACTGATTACATTTTTAGGCTATTAATTATCTAGACCAAAACATTTTATTCCTTTTTGTATGATAACTCACATTTGCATAATATGATGTTAATATCAAACACACAAACTAAAAAAAAAAAAAAAGAGGGGACCCCCTGGCGGTCGGGGGCCCTAAGCGACTGCTTAGTTCACTTATGCCTCGGGCCGGCTCTGCTATATGCAGATGGCCATTAAGGTAAAAACAGTTAGTGTTGTGTTGTTAGGTTTGTAGTGGTGATCATGTTGATATTTTATATTTTTGCACAAAGCATTGCTATGCCTGGTAAACCCTCACAAAACCACTAACACGAGTAGACATTTTAGGGGCCGTTCCACTTCAGAGAGACCGCTGACATACAGTAAGTATTCTCTTGAGTTTTGCTATGAGGTGCTGGAGGCAATTTCAAATTAGAAGGCCCATGTAGAAGAGCAAATTCACAATACATTTTCTTAAAGAAAAATTAAGATTCAAGCATCCTTGGAAAGCAACACGTTCACTTATGATACAAGATTAAACTTTCTGTCATTTTCAACTAAGACAAACTTGTAAGCTGTGTTTTCTGTATGCACTTTCTAACGATTTAGTTCATCACATATTTATTCGAAATGGAATTACAGAAGCAATCTTTCGCCAAAAGCATAATAAATCTTTTGAATCTTAGATTAAACAATGGGGCCAAAGGAAAATTACCAAATCTTTCAGGAAAGTACATTTTCAATCCAAATGCCTTTGCCAGATGTTAAATTGCTTTTGTTTTAATACAGAACTTTAGGTAGTGTGCAGCACAGTGCGTAAAAGGCTTCAATATTATATGTATAAGAGGACAGCCCCAAATTAAGACTTATTTATTTCTATGGTACGAGTCAAGTGCATTTAAAACAGTGTTTAGTCACAGTTGCAGCCTTGCAATGGTTTACAACAGCCAAATTATGAAGCAATACATTTGATCGAAGACAATACCGAAAGTCCTTCGATGAGAATTATAATTTTTTTAATTATATGGATAGAATGTTCTATGGGAGTAGAGAGGGTTCACCAAAGATTCAATACAGATAGTATAAAGAAGAAATCAAATTAAAGAATGGGCAATTTTTTTTTTGGTTTGAAATTCTGATAAATGATCAATATAGAAATGACACCAGATAAGTAGACATCAGCTTTTCTAAATCAGGTTTGGGACCTAAGCAAGACGCCTATAATTTAATTTAATATATGGATGCCTCTTGGATTAGGGAACAGATATGATATTGTTTACTCAAATGTAAAGTTGAATGTCATCAGCGTAGAAGGAAATTAGAGAGGTTAGTCAAGTTCTCTGACAGTCAGTGGTAAAGCTCTTTGTTTCTCATGGAAAATCAACATCGATTGCAGAGGAAAGTCTGACAGAAATAGCTCCAACCCAGTATGACCTGTCACTCTGTCTCACCCTATTTTACACAACCAGTTCGATTTCTATTCATTGGCTTCCAATTTCTGAGTAATAGTTTCTCTGAACATTTCCACTAAATTCTAATTGCAATCTTACTTTTTCCAGTTTTACGGCAAAACTTTTAAAAACAAATGTAAGAAAACACATTCCTGCAAAATGACCCATTGGCAAAATGTTCACAAATCACTTTACTTCCCAACAGATTACCAAGACTTTTGCAATAGAATTTGATACACTTTTAAAAATGCCCTGACTCACTTTCACATTACACTGGTACTAACGGGGTCAACTTGGCAGCCTTTTTTTTGTCGCCACTTCCCTGCGTCCATTGGCAATCAGTTGGATTGACTGCCACTGTGATCTCTCTCTCACTATCCTTCACGCCCTTCTGCCTCCATTAGGGCACTAGCACCCTGATAGGACACGTTGGTGGCTATGGGGACACGCTCTGGTAGGGACGAGTTGGTGTACTTGGTGGGTGTTGGGGGGTATGTGCATGCTTGGACCAGCCTGGGTTCATCACCTTGCTGGAGGCCATGGGCGGGGAGTTGGGTCAATTTATAGGGCCATGGAAGCTGCCCTGGCCCTTAGTGTGCCCATAATCTGCCATCTTGGTCCTAAACTCCCAGACTGCACCTCCACTCTCCTGATAAGGAGCTTCCCCACATCTTAACCGGTAAGCAGTTTGACCTTTGACCTAAAGCAGTGCATTGTTAAAAGGGATCTTGATGAGAATGCCTTACGACTACTATAAAAAACTAGTTTTTAGATTTAAGCCTCAGATTGAGATCTTTAGCTCAGCAATACTGGAGATTTACTATGTAGATACTTATTTATTTGTTCAGTTTTTTTATTTAGATGGCTCATTATGGTCTTGTGAGCCATTAATACTGCTCCATCAAACAACCTTTGACAGATTATGTCCTTTCTCAAAGACTGAGGTCAGAATGCATTTAGCAGTAGCAAGGATTACACTTTACTCAATTATACAAGAATGTTACATAAACTAGTTTTATATCCCAGAGCTGCCACCCATCTTAGGTTTGGTTTTTTGAAGGGGAGCCAACCATGTCGTTTGGAAATAAAGTAGATTTCCTCTGACGCGCTGCTCTATTTTACCACACACTCACTCCTCTTCTTATGATTTAATGTGGAGCAAATTTAATGCTCTATTTGTAGTTTTTCCCATGGGGCATTTTACAGTTGAATGGGTAGGTAAAGGCACGGTAACCATTTTGTGTTGGAAAGGTAAACAAATGAAAAGCAAAGCATATTGGGAGCCTCATTAACAGAACCTTACATTTGGTTTGACATTTGACTAAAAGTGGATTTTGCCTGTAGAGCATCTGTGCTAAATGAAAGCAATCGACAATGAGGTGAAAGATGTTCTTCATTGTTTGCATTGTTGCCCCTAATCCAGATAGGACCACCCCAAGGTTTGCTCTCCCAGACAGCTCCATAAATGTTGCTGCTGCCTCCCACCCCTAATAATGTCAGATTAAGCTCTGCACACAACTGTCCATCTGACATGAGGGCTGGATTTGTGCTGGATTGGAAAATCTGGATGGGATGCCTCCCAAAGCTCTGTAATTCTGCACACAGACAAACACACACACTGAAAGAAGCAGATTAAAAGCAGAGGCTGCAGAGGATATGCATGCCACGCTGGAATGGTTGTGCCCTGTTGGGGCTGTCTGCATGCTAAAGGCGAGACACTGCAGATGTATAGGGTAAACAAATGTAATTTACATATGCCGTCATGAAACTCTACCAGTTGATTTATACTAGTATGAAAGAAGACATATGGAAGAAAAACAGCCTATAATCTCACAATTGACCAGTTATTGAAAAATAAAATGTCTTTGTCTGCAGTGTGTCACATTAAGAGTGTTTGGTTTGACCTCTACTTCTTTGAGGTGTTTGGTTGCATCAGGCCCAAAGAAGTTCAACTATCCTGAATGAAGTTGCACAAAACAAAGCACCTCCTCAGCTGTACTTTAGCCTGTTTCCAATCCAGGAAAGACGTCATTTGAACATGTAGTAGAACATGTATTTTCGTGTCAATTATTATCAACAATGACAAGGACGATATAGCTTGGTGACTCTTATGGGCGATCGACCCCCTCCAAGCGCCCTGCAGGCTACAATTCTGATTCAGACCACCTCATTTCCCCAGACATGCCCCCACGATGCCCTTGTGCCTCAATGGGCATGCCCCCCTTTTGTTGCAGCCCAGCAAAGAGGGGAGTGCCTGGGTGATGGTCACCCAGATTACGCATCATCATACGGCCTATTTACACTTGACACCAAACAGTATGGCAAACAGAGTATCGCGCCGCAGCAACAAAAACTGTGCTCACTGAAGAACGCCAGTCGCATTTGTTTCATCACATAATTTCCGATAACGGTCACGTGTTCCTCTGGTCGCCCACGTGATCCTGTGGTACCAACCAATAGGGTGGCAGCGTTCGTCTTGAGAGCAAAAGGAAGAGGGGGAAAAAAATTATTTTCCCATTGCGATTTCTAATCTTGCAACGCCGAAAGTGGTCATCATCTACTGTATCCTGCGCTACATTAAGGTAAACTCTCTTTTAATAGCTTTCGTGAAGAATAATTTGGTAAATCCTTGGCCAAGCTTGGCTTTTGCATTTTTTATTTAAATTCTAGTATTTAAAGGCATAATTTATATATTTTTCAATGTTGATCACTTAAAAAGATGCAAGTGATCAACGTTGTTTGTGGACTTATGGAGAATCAAAGCGTTGATAACTTGCGAAAATTAAGGTTCATTGCGAGTTGGGTGATGCCATTGAATAATTAATTAACTTGATAACTTCCTCGCACTCGAAAAATAATTATCGTGCTAATGAGCTGTGACACAGTATGACTTATTGACTCCATATATTATTTGGTTATTTGAAGTGAATCAAGTTAACATTTTAATGAAGTTACCCTCAGCACGCCCGACTGCGGTTTTGCATGCAGTGTGGAAATATTTGGGTTTTCCCCGGGGAATACTCAAATTTACGCTCTGTCGATTTGGCTTTCGGGGGTCTCTTGATTATCATTGTTTTGGTGTTCATTGTCTTGGCTTAGATTCAAGCATGAGCGGTAAGATTGTTGAAGAGTTAGCCCCAAATAAGGAAACATGAAAGAAATGAATGATAAACTGAAGAACTGCGGTTCATCTCATGAATCTGTACTGACCGTTTTCACTTTAGGATTGATATCGTAACATGATTGGAAATATTAACATTAGCCTCCCTCCCCCATCCTTCAGGATCGTTATTCCAATTATCATCAAGCTGATATTAGCTCTGCTGATAGCCTTATTCTTGGCCAGTCATAGACCAAAAATGTCATTCGTCATTACCTCAAAAGCTGAGGCGCCCTATTTGACGCCGATGAATAACTCCTTTGTTTGGGTATAAAGGTTGACGTTTGTCGGAGAGATCAAACTCGGGAGTCTAGTTGTAGGTGACTAAAATAGAGCAATGGTTACGGAAAGAATGCCTAGAACAATTAGCTTAAACAGTAGGAAACCGGACCCATTCTGCGTGACTACTCGGCGAAAAAAGCTTTGCCGTATCGAAGCCATGACTTTGTGACAAGCGGTGATCTCACATTTCAAATTGTGGCAAATCTAAAATGGCCGGCTTAACGCTCAGCTCTTAGCTCCGCATTCACAGCGCAATATGGTGTGCCTTCATTGGAAAGGCCTTTGATACACACACACACCCACTGTACCCCCGACCCCCACACTGGGACCATTTTAAGCCAACGCATAGTTCTCCGTGAGGTACTTTCCTGAGATTGGTTCTCTTTTTTGATTTGACTTGGTTGTGGTGGCCACAGTTTTGATTGTGATTTAGGCTGAGCTATCAGGATGCTGGGCTGCTGATGCGGGTTGACAGCTCTTGAGAGCACTGTCATAGTGGCGTATAGGAAGGCCGATGGGGTAGACGCCCCCCCACCCCCCACATTCCGCACAGCATACAACAAAAGCCTGCGCCAGACGAGACGAGAGCTGCTCATATACCAGTAAACTGAAGGCCAAAAAACCTCGGGAACACTCCATTTCTTCGACTCGATCTGCCCACTTCTGACAGGGGCGACCATTATCGTACATTTTCCTTTGTCTCTCTCAAGAGTCTTCCTTCCCTGTCACAAACTTTATCTCCGAGAGGTTTTCATCGCTCTTAAAAAAACGTGAAAGTGAGAAGTCCCTTCAAGCGGAAACTGCAGTGCTTTGAACAGACCTCATGAAAAACATATGGATCAATGAGGTCACCCACTGCACTCCCCCCCCCCGCTCTCTGCTGCCCTACATGCACGCTAATTTTCCCTTTGTTCCACCTTAATTGGAGCACAAACATGGACGTACGTCAAGGGATCTCCACAGTTGCTAGGGTTAAGGCTAGCCACTGCAGGCAAAAACCTTTTTTTTTCCAAGCACTGGTCAATTGGGGGATTTCCGTTTACCTTAAACTGTCTGAGTCACCATCCTTCACGCAGTTCTGCCAAACTGGACTTGAAAGTTAAATTTGTAAGCACATCTGTTTGGAGAAGACAGAGAATACAACTGTGAAAGGTCAAAGAACACAGAGTTGGACACCTACTTTCGATCATTAGTAATATAAAAAAAAGGGTAAGTCTGCTTAGAAGTAGGATTGAATCGCTGTCACTGGCATTCCTCCACATGCAACACATCTCCCAACATGAACTTGAGAATTAAGACCAATTTTAAGATAGAGAATGAGAATTAGCAAATTCAATTAGCAAATATGAAATAAGAGACACGTTGATTTTCTTTCACTGCAAAACACTGTTCAAAATAAGGCAAGAAACTGTTAAATATATCTACAAATAAAAAATTATTAGGGCTCAGGCTGTGCTGAACAGTCATGAAGGGTTTTATATCAAAACGTCATAATGACATATCTGTAAATGCGTGGATTAGGATGGAACAGATGACAGCAGGGTTTGGCCTAGATTACACTGCCCGTCCGTCCATTTAATGATTTTCCTTGCAGGATTTCAGATGTCCCTCGCTTTCTCTGTCTCACTGTCTGTCCGTATATCTGAGTCTCTATTAATAGTATAACTGCATGACTCTGTTGTTTATATGGAAAAATAATATCAGAAAATTATTTTAATAAAAGTCATACACCCATTTAACCTTGTATTAAAAAAAGTGGAATGGCACGACATACTCGTCTCATTTTATGACATATAATCAGGGGGGGAGATTTAGTGTCTAAAGATTGTCTAAATTTGCCCTTGAGGATCAGAAGGAATCACTGAATCTCTAGATTAAAAAAAATAAAAGCACAAAGTATCCCATATATGCATAGTTGGACCAAAATAGCTCAACTTTATTACTAACTGGAGCAACAAACGTGTTCCTCTGCACGTAAGCTTTCAGGGTGCATTTAAAATCTTTAAGAAATGGCCAAAACTAACGAATAAGGGAACTTTTTTAAATTTCTTGATATTTTGACTTACAACTTTACGGTGTGTCCGTGCCACAAAACATTTCCGACACCAGTCATAGTGATGTGCATCGTGCAAAAAGGGGTCAAAGTGAGTGTATAGTCACTTAGCTTTTCAGCGGGCGGCTCAGTGTGCATGGCAGAGGAAGAGGAGTGTTCAGTTTTAAAGGCCTATCTGTGATGACATGCCTTCATCTATGCAGTGGCTCCTCTTCTTCCCTTCAAGCCAATGGGAGAAAAAGGCAGATACAAATATACAATCTTCTATATTGTTAATGCTATACACTGGAGACTCTGAAACAAATATTTCAACTCCTAAATCACTTACTGTACATCAACTAAACTTTCCATAATCATTCTTAGCACTATTCCAGCCAATATTGGCCAACTAAGCAATCAATCAATAATCGAGCTGCTTTAACATGCACTTTCACATGTCAAATATCTCCTTATAACTTTGCTTTCTTGTTTATTTGCACATATGTTTGTCATTTATTTTGCATCACTCACACCCCAGTGGCTCCACATAAGAGCAGCATCTCCTCATTGTTAGGAGGACATAAATAGGGACCAAGAGATAAAGAGAAAAAAAAGTTCAAGTTCTTCAAGAGCAATAACACTCTAAAAGGCTTTTATTTTCTGTGGCGAGACGCAGGGAGAGATGGGAGTTGAGGGGGCGGCTGTGGTGGTGGTGGGGGAGCCATTTTCTGCAGTGCGTTGTCCAGCCGAGCGTAAAGCGTGATTAATTCAATAGCCGCCATAGAGGAGGAGGCTACAGCAGCGCTGCAACACCGAGCATGACCCACTTTCCCCGTCAGATGTCATGAATATATTTCCCTGCCATCCCTCGCTATGCTTACCATTTTCCCCATTCTTACTTCCTGTCTGATTAACAAACATACAGTGAAAAAAAGTACAAAAAAATCCATGCCATGTTGAAAATGAGCAGCAGGAAGTGGCCACAAAATGGAGATTTTACATAAAAGTTTGTGCTTTGAGTGAATTTTTTTTGTGTTTTTTTAATGCTGCTTTTGAGAGGCATACCGAACAAAAATAAATAAATAAAAAATTGCTTTTTTGCTGGAAGGTTTTAGCCCATTGGGGCAAATGATTCACAAGGCCTTGACCTAATTCTATTGTGCTACAGGACTTATGAACCAAAATACAGTCTGGGATCGGGACGACTGTTCAAACGCAGCTCTTAAAAAGCTGACCTGGTTCACGTCCCAGGTCCAAAACCAACTCTGTGTTTGTTGACCCAAATCTGCAGATCTGTGTATATTATATTGCTAACATATAAATCTGTGTGGTCGGAAAGACACCAACGTCTGAACTCTCTCCTTTAAGGCCAGACAGAGCAGGTGAAAAGGGGAAAATGTTCAGCCTATTGGTATGATCATGACACTTTGCCAGTTGCAAAATGTATCATAAATCAGACTATTAGCATATGAAAAAATCCTTCAGCGATAACCTTCAGAATAGTTCTCAGAATGACTTTGGAAAGAATAGTTGATGTAGGTGCTTTAGAAGTGGAAATTTCTGGTTCAGAGTATTAAAACGAATGTTGCCGTTAAAGATGGTTGTATGGGAGAAATATACAGATGCAAACATACTAGATTTCGTCAAATAATAACACCTACCGGTATATGTACATTCTGGACCTTTTATTTATACTAGAATGAAAAAAAGACATGCTATGGAAGCAATTTAGCACAAAAATCTCAACATTGAATCAAAAATCAATGTTTTTGCCTGCAGTGTCTCGACTTAAACACGATGAATACTGTGCCATCTATCGATACGTTGTCAATCTTAGCCCCCCCACCCCTTTTCCTCCGGCCCCTGCAGAGGACCTGCACCGCTGGTTTGGCTCTTAAACCCGGATTAAGGCTCTTTATGTAATCTGGTCTCCTCTGGGAGATTGGAAAGACAGCTGGCAACAGAATCCCCTGTCCTTATCTCTCTCAACCTCCCCTGGCCTCCCACCAACACATCCGACCCTGCATGCCACGTAGATTAAAAGGGAGGAGCCGTGGATGATTCTGGTTGTGCATTCGTACACATGCAAAAGAGAAATTATAATCTATATGATCAACGTATCCAAAATTTGAATTTATACAAAACAGCATAGCAACAAGAGTTGAAAGAAATAGTCGATTAATAGCAATCAGCTTCTAATTTCAACTGCCTTTTTTTTCTAAAGCACAAGCTCATCTTTAAGTCTGATTTATTAGTAGTATAAAGCTGCCAGGAACTTAAAAATCAATAAAAAAAATACAAAAGGTGCTTATGAAATATATTGTTTTATTTCAAAGGTGCTCCGAGGAACTTTCAGTTTGTTCAGTTTGTGTTAATTCTTGCACCACCTTTGGACAAAAGCGGTAGTGTTTTTACTACGCCAGCTGTAGTTCCTGGGTGAGCCTATGACAAAATCATTAAGGAAAACTATATGAAAATAGCATTCTTTGCACTGATAGTCTTGTTTTTTGTTAGATGCCATTTATGATCATCAGAGGAAAAATGTGACTCTTTCAAAAATAGTTAAAAGTTCCTCGTATCACCTTTAAGTCCAATTCATTATAAGTATAAAGCCGCCAGCAACTCAAAAAATAAGAAAACATAAATCAAAAGGTGCCTATAAAATATATTGTTTAATTCAAATGCACGAATACAGCAGAAAATATTAAATATTAAACTAAAGTACAGTCTTCTCACATTATAATTCACTTAGATTTTAAGTGCCATTGAAAATGACTGACAATATTAATAACAAGTGTTGTTTAATGTGGCCGGACCGCTCCAATACAAACAGCTGAGCTATTATCACCTGTTTTATAGTCCCGCCATGAAACCGACAGCAGCTTCCAGTCCGTGCAACATTTGCATGATTTCGGGGGGAATTAAGTTGTTCAATTAGGCTGCCATTGTGTCGGCAATGGCGGCCTCATAACAGGGCCACGGCAATGTCAAGCAGCTCAAGAGACAATTATTCAACCTGATAGCCCAACTTTGTGTCATCTGTGCCAAGCATTTTCATTTGATTTAGTCTAACTTGATTTCAAAATACTCAATAGCGATCACGCCGGGGAGGAAGAAAAAGACATTAACATTCCCACATAGCAACAATGCATTCTGATTGGCAGTCCGTGACTTTATCTGTCTCTTCAGTCAAGGTCGACTCACTTCAGGAGCTTTCATATGCAAACAGTGTCAACAAGGTACTGTAGTTCATACAAAAGGGGAAAATGCTTTCTGGCTCATATTTAGCACTGTGTATGTTTCCTTGTCAATTATCATAGTATCAACTCAAAAGACTGCTGCTGTGAAGGTTTGTGGTGCTTTCTGAGTGAAAAATCAAGCAAAATATCGTCACTATTATCATACTTATATGCATGTCTGCTTCTCTATTTTCTAGGTTAAGACCAAGAAACATAGAATAATATCATAATAACTCTTTTCAAATAACATTTTAGGGTCAATTTAAAAACATCTTCACAGTTTAAGTGATCTCCCTGTCCCCTTTGTTTCCATTAATTTTTCATCTTTTGAGATGTTAAAAATTGTGCCTTCAGTATCACTCTCTAAATTTGTTTCCCTTTCAAACAGAAGTCATATAAATGTGTTTTTTATTATAGTTTTGAGCCATTAAACAAAGCAGTTGTATAAAATCTCACAATGTTCAGTCTCCACATATGCGGTCTGTGTATTTGAACCAGTTGAAAAAAAATTGACTACATTGAGTGGCCACATCCACTGTCAGGACTGCAGCGCCCTCCTGTGGTCGCCCCGGTCACTACCGTATTACCTGGGTCATTACATCACTTGTCAGCCAGAATTAGACAGGTTGCAGATGAAATGGGCTTTATAAAAATAAATGTGGTCGTTCGACGGCTCGTCTCATGACATATGAAGACTACGCCGACCTACATTTTCAAAGGCTTTGTTGTTTCCTAGACGAGACCACTATTGTTGAAGCTAAATCTTACAATGAAAAATCAAGATGTAGGGCCCCAGTGAATCCCATAATTCCCACTCTGTCTGTACATTTACTTCACTCCAACACAAATTAAATTGAATAAAGTCTCCGAAACTAGAGTTTAGGATCCTCAAAGTCAATAACAAAGACCCACGTTAACATTTGCTTGAAACTACAGATGTGCCTCCCTATAGAAAACATTATAATGATCTTGTTTTGGTATTAGCTTTATGCTTTCGGAAGCCAATGGAGGTCCTGGGACAGTTTCCCACGGAATAAATGTTGTTCTATGCTTAAAACCTAACACTTTATTCAAGCAACATGCGACTAAAAAGCCTTATTAAGTTACAGTGAATTCAAATGAGTGTTAGTATCAGAGTTGCATTACAGTTTGTATTGTGCGCTTTGTCATCTTGTAGCCGAATATAGCCATTAAACTATCTGAATAAAGTGCCACTCTAGTCGCTGCACTCATCTGGGTCTTTATTTGTCTTTGCAGGGGACCGGTTGGCTAACTTGCCCATCACACTCGCGTTGGCCCTGGATCTCCTCGCTCACGTCACCACGGCCCTTCCTCTAACAGCCAATCCCAACATGGAGCCCATCAAGGTCCAATCAGAAGGCGGACTGAATGTCACCCTCACCATCAGGCTGCTGATGCACGGCAAGGTATAACACAAAAATAAAGATGATTGTAGGAGGGAAATACATAGATTCCAAGCATAAAACAGATCTAACATTCTGAATGTGTGCGTGTGTGTGTGTGTGTGTGTGTGTGTGTGTGTGTGTGTGTGTGTGTGTGTGTGTGTGTGTGTGTGTGTGTGTGTGTGTGTGTGTGTGTGTGTGTGTGTGTCTCTGCAGGAGGTTGGAAGCATCATAGGAAAGGTATTTATCACAAACAAAACAAGCAGACCATGTATAGCATTAGCATTATCATATTACTTTGAGGTGAATCACACAAAAGCAATCTCAACCATGTCGCTTTTTCTTTCCCTTCCAGAAAGGAGAAACGGTAAAGAAAATGCGAGAAGATGTAAGCTGCACATTCCTGCAAATGGTCTATTATTGAAAACACTCATAATAAGTGTTTTTGCCTTTTAATCGCCTACTTATTGTTGCTTTTTTTCTCCACTCCTATAGAGTGGTGCTCGTATCAACATCTCAGAGGGGAATTGCCCAGAGCGGATAGTCACCATCACCGGGCCGACAGATGCTATTTTCAAGGCCTTTGCCATGATAGCCTACAAGTTTGAGGAGGTATAACATTCAGCATGTAAATTATACAAAGTCTGTTTGCACTTCACTGTACAATTGGTGTAGAAAGTATTAAGATCCTTAACGTTGGTAAAAGTCTAATACAACAATGTAAAAACTACTCTGTTGCAAGACAAAGTCCTGCATTGAAAAGTGTGTAAGTTTATTCATTAAATTGTAAAGGAATAGTATATATAATTATTTACAGTAATTTTATGTAAAACAAAATATCATGCTCATCTTATTATTTAAAGTAATTTTAGCTTTTTAATAAATGCAGTGAGTAGGAGTGACCTCACATTTGCATTTGGCTCCGTCATGTAGGACATAAATGTGCTGATTCTAACCTTGTAGAACCCTTTGAAAGTGGGCCAGTACTGTGTTTTGATTTGTGTGGCGGATCAGGACAATGTGTCTGCAAAAACACTCATAAGATAAACCCATTTGTAGAGGGAGTAAAAAAAGCGTATCCTTCGTGGTGATCATTTATTTAAAATGTAAAATTTTAATCTGCAAAGTGACTAAAAACCATAGCTCTCAAATACCTTCACTGGAGTAAAAAGCACTTAGTCATGAAGACAGCTCATTGGAGGCCTTGTATACTGTATTATATCACATGGAGAGGTATACAATGGCTGATTTTGAACACATTTAATAGTTGGAATTGGCAGGATTCTCTTGACCAAAAACAATAATTCATCTTTCATTACTGCATATAAATACATATAGGTTTGTGGGTAATAGATAAAAAAAAGATTTCTTTGCAAATTAAAAAGAGTGTTGTGGAAATACTTGCAAAAATAGAATTTAAAGTGACAATAATCTACATGTCTACACATACATGACGTGCTGCATTTGCATTCTTTCCTCTCAGGATATAATCAACTCTATGAGCAACAGCCCGGCCACCAGTAAACCCCCTGTCACCCTGAGGCTGGTGGTCCCAGCCAGCCAGTGTGGCTCCCTCATCGGCAAAGGAGGCTCCAAAATCAAAGAAATGAGAGAGGTACAGCAGTCTTCACATTTTACAGTTAAAGCTGTAGTGCATAACCTTTTCATTTAAATTAATGTGGGTTCCATTCAAGCCATCACCGAACGGGTTGACACAAAGTTGATTAAACCTATCAGCTCCACAAAAGCTGTTATACTGCTAAGAAAAAAACAGTGAAAGGCTTATCCTTATGTAGAAGCGAAGACAGTGTTGTTGTCATTACTCAAAATTCCTTATGGTGGCAACAGATACATACTGCTTTAATGCTCCAGTTTCTAAAGGGTTTCATTATCATCCATGAGATATTATTACATATCTCATATTTATCATTCACATAGTTCCAATGTAAGCTTTGCAAATCCCATATGAATGGCTCATACAGTTTGTGCATAATCCCCACTGTGTAGAGCTCAGAGCTATTTTTGCAAATATTTGCTCTGTGTAATGTTTTTAAACCATGTGTTTTATGTATATTCGCTCAGCTTTAATAAACAATGGTCTTACCTTCAGTCCACAGGAGCTCAGGTCCAGGTTGCAGGCGACATGCTCCCTAACTCCACCGAGAGAGCAGTGACCATTTCAGGGGCCCCAGAGGCCATCATCCAGTGTGTCAAACAGATATGTGTGGTGATGCTGGAGGTACAGTGGGGAAGGGAGGGAAAATATGAAGGAAAATTGTATCATTCTGTGATTAAAGCGCCTAAAAATGGAAGTTAAATTAGTTTGCTCAAAGTTATACTCCTTGCGTTTTCAGCCTGGTGTGTTTGAGTGACACTCACAGTAACTAAAGTTCTACCACTATCACTTTGTTATAGTGCTTTCATTAGGGCCATGTTCTGGCAATGTTGTACAGTACAGACAAAGAAATGCATGTTATTTTAATTAAAAAAATTGTCAAAAATGCTCTGCTAGTTAACAATGTTTGTATTAATTCCATTTAATTATTGATCTGATTGTTTCCCGTGTGTGCAATGTTGGAAAGTTAATGCTCATTGTATTGCTGCAAACACATTTATTTGCTTCTCAGCCAGCTACGAAAAAAAGGAGAGAAAAAAGGCTTGCAGCTACTTAACACAACTGTCAAATCTTCAGCTGACTCTCCTCAACATACAAGTCGTAATGCTTTTGGATCAAAGTGCCACACACTTCCTAGTTGTCTCTTCTTGCTCTGTTAATTTGAACTATCTGCACAGCCACAGTTCTCCATTGGGCCTTCATGATGGCACCTGGCCATGGATGCTAGGAGATATGTGACATGACTGTAAGTCGTCTAGAATATGGACTTGATAAAGAAAAAATATATTATGAGTAATGTAGACTCTAGAGTCATCATTATCCAGTTGAAAGTGATGTTCCAAGGTAAATCCAAGTTTAGTTTTTTGCACTGAACCACTATTTGGACTTTTTCCGCATGAACACACAGTGAAGAGCACTTTTTGTGTGTGTGAGTGTCACAGGTCGTCTTCCCTAAAGGCACTGGTCCCTCCTTTGGTCTCACTTTTTTATGCAACTTCTTTTTTTCTTTCTGTATCTCTCTTCCAGTTTATTTCTCTCCGCTCTAACACTCTCTCCACATCTCCACTCCCTTCTTTCTTCTCCCCCCTCTTCCTCAGTCCCCACCGAAAGGTGCCACCATCCCCTACCGCCCCAAGCCTGCCTCCACCCCTGTCATTTTCTCAGGTGGCCAGGTAAGAGCGGACCCACTGGGGGCGTCCACAGCCAACCTCAGCCTCTTACTGCAGCACCAGCCACTGCCTGTTAGTGTCACATGCCAGGTTTTACTCACTTCTCCTCCCCCTCCCTCACTTTGACCCCTACCACCACAACCCCGACTATAGCATGACACCATCACTGCTGTTTACTGTGTGCCCTCACTGAACCTCTCCATCACCTGCAGTCACTCAAAACCAGAACTGGGATAAACAGGAGAATTTCAAATCAAAACAGAACTTAACTGTCACATTTTTTTTTGGGGGGGGGGGGGGGACTGGCCATCTTACCTTATGAATTGATGAGACCAGAGGCAGGTGAAATCCTCAACTTTCGATGGGACTCAATGCATATCCTTAAAAAGGAAGCAAATTAACTAAAATAAAATAAAATAAAACTTTATTTATATAGCACTTTGCATAAGCAAATCGTACAGCAGAAGGTTTAAAATCAATGGGCGATCACTGAAGGCTTACCTCATGTAGATATGCTGGCAGTGTTGTTGTAATTCCTCAGAATTCCTCATGGGTGCAACACAAGTTACACACTATAGCTTTAAGAGAATCAGAAAAAGTTGAATTTAATGAAAAGACCAACGTAAAAGGTTTACATTATTCATGCAAAACCTGGCAGATCATGATGAGGCCTACCAACTATCCCACCTAAACAGAAACAAACCAAAAAGTTAAGTAAACTTACCTGTTCAAGTTATAAGCATGGACCAAAATGGTTACTTAACATATTGGTCATGTTCAGGTAAATAAACTTATAAAGGCAGGAGAGCAACATGTTTACACCATAGATAGTATAACACACACATCAACATGGCAGACAGTAGACAGTAGAGGTGTGTGGACAGCAGGCTAACACAGGTAAAACTCATTGGGCCCAACTAGTGACCTGGAGGTGAATTACAGGATATCTCTTGCATCTGACTTTGGCTGCTATTTGTTTAATTTGTGACTAAGTTTATTTTATCAACCATAAATTGTCATAAGAAAGGAAATAAATGTCAAAACAGAGCAAATGTTCAAATTTAAATAGCTGATTTGTTTTGCATTACTACCCATGATATTTTAATTTAAGTAGCTTTCAATTTGGACAAATCACCTAAAACACCCAAAATGTTGGGGTTTGATTTCATGATATGCAGAAAATTTCAGAAAATTCTTCACAAATTGGTATTTTGTTTAAAAAATCATTTGATAATCAACCAATCAATCATGCAAATGGTTGAAGATGATATTAGTTCAATCAGCTCTCCTACAGGCCTACATTGTCAGCCCTACACAGTATTTGACTACCATCACAATACTTTATTTTATCGTGCTAGGGTTATCCATTTAATACATGACTGATCAACAGTCAAATTAAATTCTAATTAAATCTAATCTAAATTCTCAACAATTAACAGGACAGCTTTAAAAGCAATTGACATATTTCCTTTAGATTCTTCACATTTATATATTGGACAATATGGGAAAAGTAACAATTATTAATTTTCAGTTAAAAATGTCTACAATCGCTATATTTTCATTGAGCTGACCACAGAAGAGACTTGAAATTAGATTTTTATTTTACAGAACATCTCTAGTTTCTGCCTTGGCTTATTGAATTTGATTTAAGCTCAGTTCTGACCTGCGACAATGTGCTGATAGGTTGAATCCCAGTACTCCTCTAAGGGCTCCTCTGGTTTCCCTCACACCCTTCCCGGTCATGTCCTCCCACTGTTGTTGAGTTGTCCCTTATTGATTTAGTTCAACTGGATCTGATTGATGAGAACATGACAGGGAGCCTGTGTAGTGCATGACTTTTATGTAACATACAAATATAGATCAAAAGATAAAGATTATTTAGTTGTAATATGTCATTTTTATTATAAAATATAATGTTTTAGCCGTGTTGTGTTATAGACTTGACAGTTTGTTCTTTAAAAAAAATCTATTGTATTCAGTTTATGTTTTGTTTTATGCAATCCCACGACATAGTGTTTTTGTGGGCTTGTTCGCATTACCATAACCCGATAACGATAAGCTCTTCTTCTCATGTTTGCAGGCTTACACCATTCAAGGACAGTACGCCATTCCACATCCTGACGTGAGTGCTAACCCCAACCCCCCACAGAGGCAGTCCACACACTGCACTCGCCACAATACCGCAGGCTCTTTGACTCTCTCTCTTTCCACCCATATTAATATTATATACTAATATTAATACAGCTTTTGTTTCTGATATGTTATTTCCTATATCTTCTATAACTTTTCTGACTCCGCGTCCTTTGCTTGGCATTAAACCTCATGGGGCCTTGGCCTGCAGTAGATATATATTTTTATATTTATAGTGATCTCCTGTTTCCCTCACAGCTAGTGGTTTTCATTTTCCTTCAAATCTGAGACCTGGAAGTTGCTTGATAAAGGCACCCTGTTGCAGCAGCGATTGTGTTGCTTTCTCAATTTATTAATTATTTTCTTGGAGACATGTAATGTATTTTTGAGGGTTGGCCCATTAAAAAAATAAAATAAACGGTATGTTGGAAATCAATAAAGGCTTTAGCGTACTATGATACTTTAGAATAAATAACTGAATACATCTTCACCTCATCACTTGATATTGTGGAAAGACTTGATGCAGTGGTCGATGATCAGATGCCATCTTTAGTAACTAGATTCTTGTCCCTGAAGGCCATCGTAGCTTCTGTAAATTCGCCAAACTGGAGGGGTAGAGACATAGCGTTACAATGTAGAACTTTAACCACTAGATCACGCCAAAATACACCAATATTACACACTACAACTTTAAAGCTCTGATCAGAATTTGCATCTGGATCAATAAAGTATCTATCTATCTATCTATCTATCTATCTATCTATCTATCTATCTATCTATCTATCTATCTATCTATCTGAATCTATTGCTTTGGTCTATCCAATCAACTTTACGAATCCAATCAACTTTACGAATCCCTTACAAAAAAATGTAATGTTGCCAGCGATTTATAGGAAATTACTCTTAAAGGTGAATATGATATGCTTTGGTAACATGCAATATGGTCCTACAAATATATCAAACTTGAGTCATTGACTCCCATCCACACATCCTAAAGTAGTAGAAAGCAGCACATAACTCAGGCCAAGTCCTCCATGAGCTTCTTCTTCTCCTTCTTATCTTCTTCTATCTATCTTTGTCTTTGTCCTTCACCTGTCTGTGTTGTTAGTTCTCCTCAGATCCTCTCTCTGCTCTCGTAGCATTTATCGAAACAGACCTGTATGTGTGTGCCTGAGTGTGTGAGTGTGTTTGTGTGTGTGTGCGTGTCTGTGTGTGTGTGTGTGTGTGTGTGTGTGTGCGTGTGCGTGTGTGAGTGTGAGTGTGAGTGTGAGTGTGTGAGCGTGTGCAAGCGAGTGTGCTCTTTAACGATGACCTCATAGCTCTGCTGTCCTCCTCCTCCCCCCCTCAGCAGTTGAGCAAGCTCCACCAGTTGGCTATGCAGCAAACCCCCTTTAACCCCCTCGGACAGACCACCCCTGCCTTCCCCGGTACGTACCCACCTACACGACGAACCCTCTTTACCAAAAGTTCCTCTCTCTCGTTTTTACCTGTAGAGAAAAAAACACATTCTCTTCCTCCTTTATTTTTCTCTTTTTCTCTTCTTTTCCTGTCTCTGTCCTTTCTCTTGTCTATTCTTCTTCTTGTCGTTTTCCTCCTAAATGGTCTCTTGTGGTGCACTGCCATTGACATGGCCTGCTGGTGGTCTGCTCTTGTTGATGTTGAGGTTTATTTTGTTCCTTTTATTTTATTTAATAAAGCCATAGAGCGTAACTTTTTTATATAAATGAATGTGGGTTACATGCATGCCATTGCCAAACGAGTTGACACAAAGTTGATGAAGCCCCGACACTGGCACATGAGCTCAGAAAAATCCCAAGAGCGCCCAAGAAACGTTTCAGTTTAAAGGAAAAACCTGGACCTACAGCAGAAGGTATAAAATCCATTGTTGGAATCATCGTAGGCTTACCTCATGTAGATTCGCAGACAGTGTCGTCGTAATTCCTCAGAATGCCTCATGGGGGCAACAGAAGTTACGCACTATAGCTTTGATGATGCTTTTGTGCTCCCCATTTACAGAGTAGAATTCAAGCTGTCAGGGTGTTGTAGTTATGTTTAGGCTCTGCTGAGGGCCGAGCCTGTCTTTCAAGTGACACAGAAATGCTGCAGCTCAATAGACAGAGACTGAAAAAAACTCCAGTTCATCAATTTAATCCCTTCATGTGCCAAACTCTATTTTATGTCCTCTTCCTTCCCTCCCCCTCTCTCTCTCTCTCTCTTTCTGTGTGTGTTCCGGGTCCAGCAGCAGGTCTGGATGCCAGTAACCAGGCCAGTACTCATGAACTCACCATTCCCAATGATGTGAGTACATTTTTCATAATGTGCAAAATAAAATTACATCATGCAACTGTGACAAGTGTCATTAGTTTCCCTTTTCCCTGACAAGGATTTATTACAAACAAAACTGCTAACAACACTTCCATTCAAAATTAAATAGTCTTTCAGAAACTGACAGGAAGTCCATTTTTAAAATTATATTATATTATAACAAGCCTCTATTTGTTTCTTTGGCTCTTCCTGGACATTTAAGTAATTGGTTTTAATTTAAATCTTTTGACTTCCCAATCACTATATACCTATTAATTAACTGTATTTCCTTAATTATCATCTTCAGCACCATAAGTATTTAAATACAATATCGCAGAGATGCTGTCTAATGCATTATTGATAATTTGTGCCAACATACTATACCTTTAAAGTTAAATTAAACACTTAAAAAATCCATAAAGGGTCATGTGACATTCCAACCCCCAGTGAACATTTATTTCCATTTACAGAGAGATTATAGAATGATGAACTCTTAGTTGATTGGTTAAGTTATCAATTAAATTCCCCAAATAGCTGCATGAAACATAAACTAAGGACGACAATGTCACAACTCTGCTTTGTTATATCGGTTAATGACGCTGACTGTTGAAGTTTTGCCAGCAATAAAATCTGACAGCAGTTCAGCAGAGATGTAGGACAGCCACGGGCACTTTGCTTCATAAAGTGAATCTCCCTAATGGAACAGACTTGTTGGACCGGAGAAGTATAAAAGATATAGCTAGCTGAAAGGCTGA
Organism: Ammodytes marinus; assembly: GCF_949987685.1. Classification (NCBI taxonomy): domain Eukaryota; kingdom Metazoa; phylum Chordata; class Actinopteri; order Uranoscopiformes; family Ammodytidae; genus Ammodytes; species Ammodytes marinus. The sequence goes on from NC_137228.1 coordinate 10,852,721, forward strand.
CAAGGACTGACCTGCACTCCCATGCATCGGAGTGGATCCACGTCCAGTCAAATGTAGCCTCGGATAAAAAAAAAATCTCTTTCATGGCCAATCCTCTTTTCTTCCCAGCTAATAGGCTGCATAATCGGGCGCCAGGGAACCAAAATCAACGAGATCCGTCAGATGTCTGGGGCGCAGATCAAAATTGCTAACGCTATGGAAGGGTCATCGGAGCGCCAGATCACCATCACAGGGACCCCCGCCAACATCAGCCTGGCCCAGTACCTCATCAACGCAAGGTCAGAACTTTGTTGCTTAAGTTTGACTTTTGTGTCCGTTTCTCTGCAAGTTCTTTCACAAACACTCATTTGCAAAAACCATCATCAATCCCCTTGTCTTTATTCATCTATCTAAACTGTTTTCAATTGATTGCTTTCCACCATTTTTGTTGTGTTCTGCTGGTCTCTGTTTAATCATTTGGTGTGGGTTAATATTGAATAAACTGCAAATAACAATGGGCCCTTTATGAAAAGCAATGTGGAAGTTAGGACATCCCCTTATTTAAACCTCCTGCGAGGAACTTTTCAATTTTCATGAAAATTTCCATTTTCAAATGACCTGTTTATGCCAGGCAGAAAAGAACATCCTGTGTTTATGAATGGTGCTAAATCAAAGTGAACTTTGCTTCACCATCATCATATTACCATTATTAATCTGACAGTCACATATAAAAACATTACCTCATCTGGATGCATCCTGCTGTCTCTCTTTCACTCGCATTCCTAATGAAATGCACACACTACTGTCAAGCGCTAGCAACGATCTTTAGGAAAAAACTGAAAGTTCCTCATAGCTACTTAAAACTTTAACTCTAACCATTTAGTTGTTGAATAGTTCACAGCCTACCCATTCATTATAGTTGGGATAATCTAGTTAAATATGAAGCAAAATATTTGTATTCATTTTTAAAATATTTGTTCAGATAGATAGATAGATAGATAGATAGATAGATAGATAGATAGATAGATAGATAGATAGATATGATAGCATGTCACTCCCCTCTCTGCCCCATTTCAACTCTGTCTCTACACTATCAATGAAGCATAAAAATGCAAAAAAAAAAAATTAAACATTGAAATTATTGCTGACCATCTCATGATGCCCCCTTCAGGTTCAGAGACGTGGCGGCCATGTGGAACGACCCATCTTCCATGACCACATCCTGAGCTCCCTGACTGGCTCCTCCGTTTGGCCCTTTCCAGTGACCGACTACCGCAGACAACCCTGATGAAGCCCTTCGGACTCTGGCTATGGCACTCCGGAAAAAAACCCTGGCCTCCTTCCCGCCCTGGTTCTAAAATTGTTTATATGTCAGGGAGGGTTGGGCGCTAATTTTTTATTCCAGAGAGCCAAATTAAATTAAAAAAAGGAATTCTCTGTTGATTAAGTTTTTTTTAGAGAACTGTTGAAGCATGTTGAATGTTTATTAGGAACAACTTGTGTTAATCTTTCTCTCTTCTTTTCTCTCTATCTATTGCTTCTTCTCTCTTTCGTTCTGTCAGTGCTGCGTCATAGAACAACAGTATAAAAAAGTGCTAGTAAAAGATTTTTCTAGAACGTAGTTATTTGCATTATAACAGCTGCTCAGTGATGCTATCGGCAGAGTGTGTGGTGGGATGTAGCCAAATTCATAAAATTTTGACAATGTATTTTGAAAAAAAAAAACTTTGGACTGTTCTGCATTCGTCCTAATTTGCATCTCTGTCCACGTGCAAATCCAATCTCTACCCGTGACTCTTTGCTGCATCACATGACCCTTTTAAGCCAATGGTATCACTCCTTAGCCTCCCTTCTCATGTTAATTTCCTATACTTACATTTATCGCTTATATTGCATGTGTTCAGTGGTGTACCGTTGCGTATTTGAGTAAACCTGTTCAGTGTACGTGTTCCTTCAAAATGTTAATTATTATATTATTAGAGCTCCTTTTCTTTTTCCACGAGACTTTTTCAACATTTTTGGCCATTCACGTCTAGTCCTACACCCTGCCCAAATGATAACCTTCCGACATAGCCTCCTTTATCAACACCGATTATTAGTATTTATAGATGCATGAATGGGAATTAGTGAAAAATCAGTGGCTAAAACACTAACTGAAAATTGCAATGATTGTTTACTATTAATATACTGTATTTGTTTTGTACAAGGACTATTGTGACTAAGCACATTAGTCGACTACGCGGCGCTCATGCAATAGACTATTCAACACTTTACTCTGGACTGCCTCTGGTGTGAGGGGATTTAATTGGACTTAAAAGCCAAGTGTTGTGTCCAAACCTTCCGGCTTCCTTCCCTCGTTGGGGAATTTTACTTTGGGTTTTTGAGAGAGCGGGAAAAGCGAAGGAAAGAAGCCGGATCTTTGCGTTTTGGACAAAGCCGAATGGTATTTTTTGGGCCAAGGAATGTTCAGGGGTTCATTGGGGGGAACCCAACAGGGGCCTGGGCGGACTCAGTCTCTTTTTCAAGATTGTTCATCTTGTCGTTATATTTTAATTTATTTAATTTTTTGTCATACGGTTGATTTGACGCGTTAGGTTTGAATGTCTTTTTATTGTCGCAAATATGTCAGCAACTTAATTGTTTTTGTTTGAAAAAAATTATGACAGGTTGGATGATAATGAACCTGCTTAGCTGGTTTTTAAACAAAACCAGCATGTATTTATTTATGGTGTGGTGATGCACATATGACTTTTGTTTTATTTTGTTGATCATGACATTCAAGCTAAGTTAGTTTTGTTGTATTGTATTTGAGTTTGAGAGGGAGGTGTGGATGATATTTGTTATGATTCAGTATTTCAACCATCCCTAATGCATTCTACTCATATGGATGCTCTAAATACTATTGGACGGCTTGAGCCATCTCATTTAAGAGCTTCAGCTGAGCTCAATTAAGTTTTGACACGTACAAACAGCTGTTGAATGTTATTGTCGAATCACATTATCTACTGTCCAACACAGCAACATTCTGCTTTTTCAGTGTCTCCATTTCTTCATATAGCCTAGATAGCCATGTTTTTGTTTTTATTTCCAAGGAAAAGTTTGATATTTTAGGAAATACACTTATTCGCTTTCTTGCCAAGAGTTTTACGAGTAGATTGATGCCACCCAGTATGCTTAATATGAAGTGACTGCCAGCATTTGGTTAGCATAGCTTAGCATAAAGCCAAGAAACATGTAGTCGGAGCAATCTGGTGTTTTAAAATAAAATAAAATAAAATAGTTTACCAGCAGATAAAGCTTAGTAATTAACATCTAAGGCTAATAGTTCCCCTTTGTTTCCAGTCTTCATGCTAAGCTAAGTTAAGCTTGCCAAGCTAACACAATACATATATTTAGAGGATAGCTATATCTTAAAAAATATGATAAAAAAGAGCAAATTAAACCCTGTGAGGACCTAAATATGATAGAATAACTATTTTTCATTGTCCAAACCTCAGTATTTGTACAAATTAAACAAACAAGATAGAAACCGAGCCAGGTTACTGTTTCCCACTATGTTTGTGCTGAGCTAAGCCTGCAGTATTTTCGTATTTAGCACACAGAAATAAGTTTAGTATCAATTTACTCATAAAGCTTATCAAGTAAAGTGGTAAAGCAAATTTCAGCGAATAAACTAACTTTTTCTTTAACTTTAAGCGCTTTGATGACGTACAAGTTATTATGTAAATGGACCAAATGCTGTATCACTATACTGAACACCATGCATAGTCATTAATTATTCTGCAATAATTCTTACATTTTGATGTGAACTCAAGTAGTAGTGCTAGCATTGAAATCATAAATTTGTGTTTTATTTCTATTTTTGAGTTGTCATAGCTTGTACTTCAATGAATAAACTGAAATTATGTTTTTAGGAACAGTTAGCTAATACCTAAGAGGGCAAACATTCCCATCTATACTGTTCTAGTAAAGAACATCCTTAAGGGTATTACGGCTTTTATACAACTGTTATCAGTGCATGTGTACCATTGAAATGTCTGCTTCAAGTTAGTACACATATGTAGGAATTAAAAACATAAAAAAACAAGGATCGCTAATGCTTTTAAGCACTGTTGGCAGGTGCATTGGACAAAGATCTTCTTGTGTAATATGAATTTGGTCACTAAGCAGGAATATTGAGTTGTAAGTGATGGCAGTGTGATTTTAATTACATCAATATTCATGTGTTACTCAGTGTTTGAAAATTGTATTTACATTTGTGTATATTGCTGAGTATACTACGACTTTGAAACAAACTGCAACTAATGCAATAATAGGGTGCGATGTGCAATTATTTATTCAATTAATTCTATAGCATAGATACAGGAGAGCTGTGTGGCTTGTTGAAAATAACGATTTCTTTGAATTTTATCCACAACAGCGGGGGGAAAAAAAGGAATGACTAGACGTGTTTTTTTTCAGCTTTTGTTTGTGTGTATTGCAGTTTTGGGGAAAAAAGTGATAGAACTTCGTAACTATTTTTGATTGATTTATTTGCTATGTGCAGATCTATATTAGTTGTGAGTAATTACATAGGCTTTAATTTCAAAGTGTTGGTAAGTATAAAAACAAATAAAGTTTCATTTTTTTCTTTCTGTGACTGGATTTTCTTGCTCTTTATTTCATATAATTTCTACTCTTTCCCTGTGCACACATAAAAGCCTGGTGAACCAGTGACAAGAGGAAATCCCGTTGGGAGATATCGATAGATATTGAATAAGGCTAATCAGTCTATGGCGAAGAGATTATGGTAATACGGTTTAAATGGGAATTGTATCTGTCCTCTTTTAGAAAAGTCGTGTGACTTTGCTAGATCAAACAAATTTAAATCAGATTTTAGAAAAGGCAATTAAATATTACCGTGATTCAATGAAGCGCTGCAGCAGACTTATTGTTTAGAGCAATTGTGGTCAAAGAAAGGTTCAGGGACGTCCTAAGGTCTTTTAGTGAAGGAGCGCAGCATAATTAGAAATAACTATCATATCTTATAATTAGAACTATTCATTTTAATGTAATTTTAATTTGTCCTAATTTGACAATGAAAAAGAATGACTACTGCAATCATAGGGTTCTCTCTAGCCACATTTTACGTACAGACAGTTACATAATTTAACAATATATCAATGATAGAAGATATCATCTCATATTAGGGTCCTCTGGGATGAAATCTTATCCCGAAATGCAAATGCTGTAATACCATTTCACTATATCCTAGTTAAATGACATAGATATTATTAAACAAGGTTTCCAAGATTTTGATGCATTCTCACTGAGGAATTTAGTTTTAGCGAGTTCAGTGATTAACTATCAAATTACACTGCATGACAATATCCATTGCACTTTATCTCAATTTGCTTTTATCGATACATCATCTTTCCATTTCTGCAAGCATAAAACCCCCTTGCCAACATGGCACACAGCTCGCGTTATAGAATTTTTTTTTTCATATATGTATTAGCATGTTCCATCAACTTTGACACAGACTTTGATAAAAAAATTTAAATTCACTCATAAGATGAAATTCACGTATCAAGGCCCTGACACGCCGTTGACACTTTCCCTTTTTTCTCTGTAGCCTTTCATCCAATCAGTCTACTGTATTTGAAATCCCACGGTTAATGGCGCACTCCCAACCTTTCATCCAATCACTGCAATTTCATCCCTAGTCATATTTTCAAACACACACACGTATAAATTCCACTTTAAAATTCGACAGCAACTGACAGATATAGGTTAGATTCAAAGGTTTTTCCCGCTATACAGTAAAATACAAATTTTACCATCAAATTCTATTCCAAAGGCAATGTCGATAATCCTGTGCTTTTCTTTCTCCTCCATAACATGTGATACACCATCTTTTGTGCAATTAAATGATGCACCCATGTAGGAATACATCTTTGATTAGGCAGAAGAAAAAGTTTCAATTGCTGACCTTTCGCCAATAGGACTTAAACCCAGCAGTTGTGAGCATTGAGGGATTTGAGGAAGATTTATTTCATCTCAACCTTAGGAGATATTTGGATGTTTGTCTGTGTCTGGATATGTTCTAAGTCAGAGCAGATGCATATTGACATAGAGCTCGTCTTATTATATGCTGTTTGGCAGAGTAGTAAAAAGTCTGTCTTAAGGGAACAGTGACGGCTTAAAACAGAGAATGCCAGAGAATGTAGTTTTCATGCTGGAAGGGATGGTAATACCCAAAGTTTTATAAGGCTTCCGGTTCAGGGGATGATAAGGATTTTGTGGTGGGTAGGAGCAAGAAAGCTGTCTGAGAAGTTGATCTGTAGGCAGGCAATAAACGCTGGCAGTGATCCTGCAAAGAGCTTTGTGAGGGGTGAATCTGAGTTTTACGGGTCGCCCTGTAGCTGACCCCATAGCCTGACCGTATGTTACTATATCACAAAATCCTGCAACACAACCCAACTCACAAATGTGTCATGCCTGGTAAAGATAGGATATTAATTTAGACTCAAAACAAAATAGATGCTTATGTATGGATTTACAATGATAAAGTTGCTTTGAATGCATCTAACCTATACTGTAAGGCAGTGGTTCTCAATTATTTTCTGTCATGCCCCCCCTAGGGGACAGAAATTTTTTCGCGCCCCCCCTAAATTGAAATACTATTGAGAACCTGCTAATATGTATTTATTTATCTGTACAAAACCACTGTATGAGTTTCTGGCATGAGCATTCTGCATACAATCACCTTATTATCAAATTAGATAACAAAAATTAGCTGAGATAACTTCTGCAGCAAAAAAAAAATCAAAGTTCAGTTTATTAGCTCAATTTGTTTGCATTTCATTCAAAAAAAATTTAAACTGTAAACATAGTTAAGGTGGTGTTTTTTATTATTATAATAGGCCAATAGGCCTTCTGTGATGCGATAACCAATAATTAATTAATGTTATTATTAGTCTACTTGCTTGATTTCTTTTTAAATAGCCTACAGAGACACTTGGAGACACATATGGACATTTATTTACTGCAAATCGCGGCCTTTCGCGCGGATATGATCATACACAAGCACACATCGCGCTTGCTAGCACTTTAAAAATTTTATTTTTTTGGTCAGTTGGAAATCAAGGCAGCCCGTGCTGCCTCAAATGGTGGGGCCATTCCCAATCCCACCATTTGAGAAGCACTGCTGTAAGGTATCAATTCCATTTTTTAAAAGAACTGTAAAACAGACATTTTCCATCAGTTTTGAATGGCAAATGGCTATATGCTACCCATAACACGAGTTAATTGCTATGAATAACACAAAGAAATGTATCAAGAGAAATGAGTACTCCAGCTGACAGACACTTAATATTCTCGCTACAGAAAAAGAATTGGACTGCCCAAAAATAACTCCCTCTGCATCACCACTCTATTCATTTCTTCATAAAAAAAAATGGTGTGACATCTAAGATCCTTGATTACTCAAAAATCCTATTGCTGTCTCCTATCAAAGGGAGTATAAACACTTGGGAATGTAAACTACTGTATAAGGGTCAAAAAAAGACATCAGCTAATAAAGTGGCTCATATACTTTACATTTGACTGTGCTCTCCTTTGACAAATTTCCGCTTCAATAAGGGGTTTTATAACCATTCGTCCAAAACCCCGTAAAGGCATCCTCGGCCCCCATGTTGGCTTAACATTATAGTTGGACAGGGTCCATGCCATCACTCAGCATTGCTGTAAGCCGCTTACAGACAACCTTCCCAGTAATGCAAAGGACTGATGTCGAAGCAATATAGGAGACAAACAGAAAAAAAATGCAGCCGCACGTGTCTTGAGGGCGGGAGCGTGAGGAATCCCGGGGCTTTTTCCTGTGGGGGTGACGTCGCTATAACATGCCATGTCCTCTTGTACTGTCAAGTTTATTCTCAACATTACATTTCCTCTTTATTTTCAAAATTGTATTTTCACCTTATCCTCAACATTTCATAATTTTTCTCAAAGTTAAAAATAAAACCTCCTCCATTTGTTTCCTCCCATGGCCATAATACTCTTCCATAGAGAGCAATTGGGGGCAGAGTGGGCAGGACTCCAATGTCAGACAGTCTCCGCAGCGGGAAAAGCATTATCAAGTGTGCTGCACATGGCTTTGGAGAGGTCGATATACACTGTAGGGCAGCACAGGGACTGCCTTTCAGAGAATGACTTCACAATGTCATCTGTTACAAAGCTATGATGTGCAGATGGGACAAAAAAAGGATGATGAAACTTTAGCTTTTGTTCGGAGGAAGTAATGTGAGTAAATCAATTTTTGTGATTAATTGTTTAGGGCAGAATCGATAAGTATATAATGATCTGTATCTCAGAACTGGCTTAGCTCAGCTCCACACAGAAGTTATTAAGATCTTGAGGAGTATGAATTTCCTCAGGATGGCTTACCAGATAGGAACTTTGCCAAGAGTCGGACAAGACGAGCAAGCGTGTTAAACAGAATGCCTTGGCAAGTTCCAAGTGTCTTAAATACCAGAGAATGTTGGAGTAAACCTTTCACCCTGATTACAGGAGCCGGGAAAACCATATCGCTTGCACATTTAGCGTTTGATTAGAGACACTGTCACAATAATGCCGACCCATGCAAGGCCGACAACTCTCCAAGGAGTCGATATAATCAATGATTCTGCCTCCCAGCACGATGAACCCCCCTGCACATAATCAAACACATGCTTTGGCTGCCATTCTGGTGGTCTTGTGCGTCACCGGGATACAGCGGGGGACGTTAAGGTCTTTTGTCAGTGTCTATGCAAAGGGCTCAGGATTGAAGTGCTCCATCAGGGGCAGGACAGACACAATCAATGTTTATGAAGAATGACAGAGTGTGACACGCAAGGCGGGCAATCGGTCACACACAAGCGCAGCGAGCCGTTGCAAAAATGGAGTTCAATGACCTCTTGGAGTTGGACTTTTATACAGGCTGCTATGGAAGACGAGATTTCTCTTGCTTCATAAAAATATGAATTTAATTACGTGTGCAAAAGTAGAGGAAACTTCCCAAAAACCCAAAGAAGAAGTTTACATCATTTAGTCATTCACAGATGCAAGCGAGCGTGACATTTCAATTTTATACATCAGTTGAGTGAAAGAGTGTTTTTCTCAATAGAGCAGGGACACAAATTTATTTTGAATCCAATCAGATATTTTTTTTTAAGGAATCAGCCAATCATTTCGTTGAGTAAACCCCAGAAATTATGTTGAGTGTCCATTATGTATACGTTGTTCAAGCAGAACGTTTTCTCCCTGATCCTGATATTAAATTGTATAATTATGTAAATGCATTTGCATTTAAAGAAACTTAAACCAGTAATATATAAAAGTAGCAATGCAACGCTGCAAAAATATTCATAAAAAAATTGTTAATTGAAATTGTTGGCAAAGAACAAAAGTATTTTTAACAGAATGTCCTAAACAAATCAAAAGCTATGCAGACAAACAGTTAATTGTTTAAGTATTGTTACTGATGCAGCAATGTGGAAGCCAAATTTTACTGTTTTAGCTCTTTTTTTCTTTTTTAGAAGCTCATAAAACAGTATTTTGTAGGTATTATTAATATTAGTAAATGTAGCTGTCATATGAATGCAGTGGAAAATGTACAATATTTCCCTCTGAAATGAAACAGTATAAAGTAGCATGGATATTTTATTATAGTGCAATGGGGGAGGGGGAAATTAATACAGCCATGTTGCAATATAATGATTGTCAAATTGGAAGGTAATCTGCAGGAAATAACAGTTCAGCAGTGGTCCCTTTTAGCTGAGTGAGAGGATGGAAGAGGACCACAGTGATGCAACTCACTGCTGCTCCTCTGCGCATATCCACACACACACACACACACACACACACACACACACACACACACACACACACACACACACACACAGCTGCTGCAAAACCAGCATTGACAGGAGGTTGTAAACTGCGATGAAACAGTTGAATCGGGGCTCTTGGAGCAGCTGCTTCTTTTCTATGTGACGGCTGCTCTAAACATTTGTTTTTCAAAGGAGGATATTTTTTTATTGCTGGATTTCTCATCAAACTAAATATTGAAAGCCTGAAGCGAATGGCGTTAAGCTGTCAGGTAGGTGCTGACTGAAATACTCAATTAAACTAACTTTTTACTCTCCTTACTACTGTGGCGGTAGAGCGTAAGGTATTTTAAACAAGTCAATACGTCATAGGTGACATATTTAATATGCAAAATAGGAAACAGCTGAAATAATTCTAAATTCAGTCAATAGCACATTTCATATCAACATAACTATTCATTTGCCATAAATGCTCTCTAGGATATTTTCATAATATTCTTAAGAGAACTGTTCAAAATATATGCATAAAAGGATGGAAAACCACCAGATATTCATATTTAAACCGCTTATTTTCAGCATTTTTGCTTTGAGAATAACTTGACTGATAGTCAATAATCAAAAATGATGCTCATGCAGAGAACGAATAATTGATTAACTGCCAAATCCTTTTATATTATTATACATCCATATTTTTTTGCATCTCCTATATTATCCCAAGAATATGTTATTTATTCTCTCTCTGGTTAATTATAATTGCAGAAGCTACTCTGTCTTTGAGACTTCCAATAGTAATTGAATATAACAGTGAAGTTGTTTATGTGACATTTAGCTTATCAAGATTAATATTTATCCTCGGACTCCGGGAGAAATTTAAAAAAGTATTTCCAGACAACGTGTTTGACATTCATCATCTCGATCAAAAGCGTCCACAAGCTTATCTGCTGTCATTCCCGTTGTTTATCTTCTAGCGAAATACAATGTGTTTGAACATGCATTCTGACCTTCACTGCTCTCAAACGCTACGCTGCTAATCATATAGAGTACAGACAGCTCTTTATTTCATCACCAATCAGTGTTTCAAAGTTCATCTGCTGCATATTGATGAGCAAACACCTTGTTTAATGGCTTCTTGTGCCAGGGCCAGCGCGCACACACACACACACACACACACACACACACACACACACACACACACACACACACACACACACACACACACACACACACACACACACACACACACACACACACACACACACACACACACACACACACACACACACACACACACACACACACACACACACACACACACACACACACACACACACACACACACACACACACACACACACACACACACACACACACACACACACACACAATTAGTATGATAATATTGAACATCACTAGCGTCCACTCCTAGGAGGAAGGCATCTGGAAACTGGGAATGTTGTAGTCAATATGTGCAGTGAGATTATTGGACCAGAAAAGTATCAATAAAAAGGATATCAGAGGTAAGAAGAGTTGTCAATAAGTGATTTTTAGTATTTCTAAGGTCAAAGCATTTACTTCAGACTTGCTACACGACAAAATACAAAGCAAAAAATGTCTGTTGAACTTTCAGGACAGACTTGACATTTTCTCTGACTCATCATTCGTGTCTCCATCTTTTTATCTGTTTCTCTCACAGGTGTATTTCAATCGAGGAGACCACCCTGCGTACAAAGTTCATTCTTCCTATTTCTTCTATTTCATTTAGCTAGCATGCAAACCTTTGGACACTTGCTCCTTTTGTGTTAGAACAGGGCTCTGATCCCCATAACCGTTGAGGTAAATGATGAAAGATAATTTCAGGGAGAATGTCAAGAAGTTCCCTGAGAATGAGACATTAGCCATTGGTGCCCAGACTAAGGCCTGGTTCATACAGATGTTAGCTCTGCCCCTTCATTGATTTGAATGAGACATATACAGCGGTGCAGTATGGATTCGAAGATAGAGGTCCCCAGCAAAAAGACCATGTCATAAGTTACTGAGGTTTTAGTCACTTTTGCAAAGACTAGGGATCTTGCAGGGTCACTATTTGCAAGGCTACAACTACATTCCCAAAACGTACCATGATATCAAGGTAATAAAAGGACTTGCTTAAGACCGCTCTGACTGAGTTTTATGATCCTCTACCTTATGATTGAGATGACGGGGGGGGGGGGGGGGGGGGGGGTGAGAGCACACCACAACTCTAGCAAAACTCTCAGTGTAATCGCTTGAAAAGCCGTTTGTATAAGGGCAGCTTCAATCGCATAAACTATCAGGCACACATTCCTGGAAGATTACTTTGTAACTTGAACACATTTCTGCGATCGCAGCGACAAACCATACTATAATTGCCACCATGGCAACCTTCCAGAGTTTTATAATCCTGTCTCTGAGTATTATAATGGCTGTGCGTTTTTTTGATATCTGACAAGACTTTAAATACACAGATCGATAACTCAAACTGGACATCCAGGATTGTAATTCATGTCTCTCTGGTGCCTAAAGCAGCATAGCAACACCAATGCAACCCCGGGCGTTGTTTTAACGCAGGGCTGATTCCCCCTGCTAATGGGGGCCTCTCAACGGTTCAGCTTATCCATAAAACCTCAGTCCTGTGTTTCTCTTTTGTTGGTGGGAGTAATGGTCATGGCAGCGTACGCTTGCCCTAAGATCTGCCACTGCGCCGACAGGAACGGCGTGGTGGTGCAGTGCACCTCTCGCAACTTGGAGAGCATCCCAATGAACTTGCCCAAGGACACCGTCGTTCTCTTGCTCTCGTCTAACCGGATCAGGCACATCACTAAGGATGCCTTCACAGACCTCCGTCACCTCAGGGAGCTGGATTTATCCCACAACACCATCGAAAGTGTTGAGGTCAGCGCCTTTCAGGGGATTTCCGAAAGCTTGCGGACCTTGGACCTTTCAAACAACCAGCTCAGCGGGCTACCGAAGGACACCTTCGCCAAGCTCCACGCCCGCGTCCGCCTGTCCCACAACCCCTGGCACTGCGAGTGCTCGTTACAGGAAGTGCTGAGGGAGCTGCGGCTGGACCCCGAGACGGTCAACGAGGTAAGCTGCTACACGTCGGTGCAGGACGAGTACGTGGGACAACCAGTCATACAGGTCCTGGACTCGGGGATCAACTTTTGCAATTTCCACCACAAGACGACGGACGTGGCCATGTTTGTGGCCATGTTCTGCTGGTTCTCCATGGTGACGGCTTACATTGTTAACTACATCAAACAGAACCAGGAGGACGCCAAGAGGCACATGGAGTACCTCAAGTCCCTGCCCAGCACTTCCCACATTAGCAAGGAATACGACACGGCCAGCAGTGTGTTTTAGTATCTCTGAGAGAAGTGAGAGAAGAAAGTTAGCAAATTTTCAAGGCAGCTGTCTGCACTACATTTTTGGGGTTTGAGGCCAACTACAACTCTGAAGTTTTAAGGCAAACTGTTTACATTTGAGCAAACTAATTATCTGTTGTTGAATATACATGTGTATTAAATGTATAATAATAAATGTATCTTTCATAATTATAATATTAAAATCTTGAGTTCTACATACTAAGAATTTATAACAATAACAGTTAATCTCTGTCATTCAGATAACTAACAAAACCATGCCGGTCTAAATGATATTCTGACCTAAAAATAAATTGGCACGACTTTTGAATTCTTCGTTTATGGAACTCAAGACTTGAAGTTACGTTACTGTACATATGAATGATAAGTTATCTCTAAGATAATTAGTTGGGTCGAATGTAGGCAGTTTCCCTTAAAATGTAAGAGCTTTAGTTGGCTTAAAAACTCAAATCTAGTGCACTTCTAGACACTTGGAATTTTGAGTTTTCCCAACTTTTTAATTTTCATAGTGTACAGATGAAAGTGTATGGATATATTTAAATTGTATAAGGAACACTTTACTTTGCAGCAATGAAACTGCTCTATGATACACTGCACAAGAGGTTAGAAATCTCTAGCACAGACATGAAAGCAGAACCTGAATCTTCAAAACTAGATAATAAATATAAAATTGGAATCATCAATACACTGTCAGCCTCTTAACACATACACTCAAATGTGGAACCGGCATGGTTTGAGCGGTCACGATTTGTTTTCCTTCCTTGTGATAACAGAAAGTGGCAGATCATTATTTTTCACTCAAACGTTAATGTATAATGCATAAAAGTATCTTGATGTGAAATGTCACTAAAAGCCCCAAACAGTTTTGCATATTATGATGTGGTTAGGCAGTTCATAAACAGAGTGAGTGAGGCGAATCTGAGTGCCACTTGAGTGAGAGTTCACTCAAAATAATGGAAAAATATAACCCTCACAGCTTCAGTGGGGGATACTAATAGAAAAATATCCCTTTCAATTTATTTTTGTGACGGTGAAGTCTTAGGTTGTATTTCAAAAAGTAATATTTGGATATGTTAGCTGTTAAATTTGCCAAGGGAGTATGTCTCCCTTTTATTGCAAAAAGTGTTGTATTTATTAACTCCTACCAGATTTGGTGGCATTGAACCCTCCTACACCACCTAACCCTCCTTTTTCTTCAAATGTATGTCACATTTGAGAATGAAAATAATAAATTCCTTTCAAAAAAAGCCTTTCCCAGATAAACAGTAAAACAAACAATGCTGAGATCTTGTCAAGCTAAAATATGTGACCGTTTTTGTATAGATTGAAATCATGTAAATTTTTTTTAAGTTTAAAATAGTAGAAAGTAGATTTGGTGAATGCCTGCTCGCAATTTTAGGATGTAGCGTTATAAATGAGAAGGGATCATGAATCATACTCATGTTAGAAACAGACTAAATATTATGGGACAAAGATTAATGCGATTTACTTTCACTCACTGTTTCTGCGTTTCTTCTTCTTTATGGTTGGTTCATAGGGGGAAAAAGCATACTGTATATTGCAAGATTTCTGCTCACCATCCTGTGAATATATCACTTACAGAAATGTGGGCAATTAGAGCGATTTCACAAGCCTAATTTCAATCTAAATATAGCGCACACATTCACCAACATTCCCATGCAATTTGGAAAAAGAAAGTGCAAACTAAAGATGTAGTATTCTGGAGAATGCCTGTTGTCAAAATCACTTTGTCAAAATAAGTGAATACCTCATCTCAATCCACCAACGTACTTTTGTGCTGATTGCTGGAACAAATTCCAGTGTGCCTAGGCTCTGTAAAAGGGCATGTGGCTACGGTGGGTCCCTTTATTTACATATCTTTTGTTTACATGCAAGGTTACAGAGCCCAGGCTGTGTATTAATTTAAGAACAATTTTTTTATTTATAGCGCACAAACACATTAGGTACATTTAGCAGATTGTGATGAAATAATCACTGATTTTTCATCCAATGAATACTTGAGCACCAAAAGAGCTGCAGATGAAACTCAAAGGGTGTAAAAAATGTTGTATGGTGATATTTATTTTGCATTCATTTGAGAAAGGTTACAGTCCCCTTGTCAATGTCAAACTATTACCTCCTCATAAGTGAAGTCAGAATTCAAACAGTCATTTGAACAGCAACATGAATAGATGAGTGAAGCTGATGTTTTTTCTAACTGAGAGATATAGTCTCTGTGATTGGTTTCTCCCATTACATTCAGACTTTCTGATTTAGAGTAAATTAAATGTATGCATTTCTAATTGAAACCTTGACTATACTGCACCTTTCAGTTTGTTCAGTCAATTTTCCAGGGCTTGTATTTACACTGAGCTTTCCAAGCTACTTCTTATCACAAAACAGTGCTGCATTTATTTTGTTCCTTTTTTCTTTGGACCATAAAATAATATAACATTTTACTTTTATCAGACTTCTGCCTCATTTTCTCTTCAGGAAATAATGACTAATGTTTGTTTGATGGGAAAAAAAAGGATTAGAATTTTTGCTTTTTTTCAAGTTCTTTGTTCTCACATCGTTTTCAACCTCTCCACATAATGGGATCCTGTTATTTATTCCTCCGGATTACAATGAAATATACCGACAGCTCTAAATAGGGAGGCCATATATCTTCCGCTGTGTTAATGTGGATGAGGCAGACTATTTATATGTGTCCCTGCGACCCAAAAATAGTTTTGTCCCACTCACAGCTCAAATCCATAAATCTAACGAGACTCACTGCAGCTTTCAATTGAATCAGTGATTTCCAAACTCATTTCAAAGGGTGGCAAAATTCAATAATGTAGAATGTAGAAATAATAATTTATTTTCACCGATGAACAGTAATAGAAAAGAACATATACTCAAGTACGGTACATCAGTAGAAATTTGAGGTACTCATGGGTGACTTGTTTTTCGATCCATTCAATTTTCATCATCTCGGAGGGAAATATTTTACTTTCAAAGTTAATATTTATGCAAAACATTATGAATAGGTTATTGAATATTATGTTTTGTCATAAATGAAACTACCCAACTATACAGCTGAGACGAAAAATAACACATGAAATAAAAATATGAATTTCAGAAAGTTTGTCTCCTCACAGAAATAACTAAGTGCTAGGAGCTTATAAAATAGTTTTGCTTTGCTGTAAATGAAACCACACAACAATTTAGTACAGCTGAGAAGATTAGTCGATTTAAAAAAAATGTCTCACTATTTTCACACGAGCAGTAGCTATATGGAGCCAAAAAAACTGTGCAGTTTCTTTGCAAATGCATGCATTTCTCTGCTTCGACAGAAACTGCGTAGACCAGTTGCTAGAACGGGTCATCGTCGTAGCCAAACAGAGCTTCAGCATATTGCTGCCACCCTGGGTTAAATAGAGAAATTAAATTTTTTCCATATCTGATTTATATATAATTACCTTTGTGCCAGCTCATAGCACTTTATTGTATTTAGTATCTAAAGCTGACCTTGTAGCCTCTAAATCTGACTTATGGTTCCTTTCAAACGGTCACAACATTAATTGGAGTCCACATTACTTACTCCTGTCCCAAAGTCTGCCTCTATGAATTGAAAATGAGTCATTAGGATGATACAGTCGAGGTCAGTGTCTCTCTCAAAGTTTGTATTCAGAGAAAGAGGGGCACTCCATTAATGTTACAAAAGCACCAGGACATTGGCTTGCATCTGTTTACCAGCTTTCTTCATTATAAGTTTGTTGAGGGAAAGTGTAGAGGTCAGAATGGTATAATCTGGCAAATGTATTCTGGTTCATTCACCCCTTTCCAAAGCTTTATCTCAACCATACACCTATAGTCCCACCTTTCTTTCTACCTCTCAGTAACATGCAGTGAAACTCCTATACCTTATAAATCCTAGTATATTAGTTTACATTCAATAAACACAGTGGCCTAAATTCATATTACGTAATGATAGACACAATACTTTCTACTAATAAGGACATAAATCAATTGATTAATTGCAGAATAGAAATAGATACAACATCAAATTAGAAGTTTACAAATATAAAAGACAGAGCCCTGTAATAGAATATATCCTTTGAATAATTGAATTATGTTACAATGTCTGACATAATACATACACTGTCAAAAATGAATAAAATCTGATCTTCTGCAAAGTCTGATGTGGTGTTATGAGCTAGGAATATGGAGACATAATCCATAAATACAACTTTTATGTAACAGAAACATTAACTTATTCTTTAACTTTTGAAAGTGGAAAAAAATAAAAACTAAACACCTCCTTTTTATGCAGAGTAATTAATCCTACAGCCCTGTGCACACTGCTGTGCCTATAGTTAAAGTTGCTAAGCTATAATTGGACTCGTAGCGCTCATGTATTTTCACTCTAGGGCCTCTTGCTTGCTTGCTTGCTTGCTTGCTTGCTTGATTTCTTTAAGTTGTTTACAATTGAGCAATTGATGTTGCTCTTGGTTGTTAATTGAAATCCATGGCTCTAGTAATGTGTAGTAATTAGTATTAAGTGGGTAGCGAACAGACTCATTTGGAAAAGGTCTCACTACACCATTTAACATTCAGGCAGTTAAATAATCATGTGCTTACATACAACACCCAGAATGTACAATTAAAGATACAATGGCAAAGTTTCCATGATATCCTCTTACTTCATCATAATAACTTCATGTACTATTCCATCAAGTCATTGGATGGGTTATTTTATTCATCCTGTAGAGTTGGGCATTTTTATAAACCCAAATCCACTGCAGTGTATGTGATTTATGACACACATTTGAGAGTCTCCAAGAGGGAGAACAACATTTCTTTATGGAGATTTACCACATGTTTTGCAGATTACCTAAAAGCCATTCTCTGTCTTCATAAACAATGGCCTTCAGTAAAATACTAAATGTGTATTCACAGTATTCTCTATTAGACCCGTTTAAAGCCAGTCTGGATGAGGACAATTTTCAAGGAAAACATACTTTTTGAGTTTTCAAATGAACAGCTCTGCAATTTAAGAATGCACTTGCAAATAGACACAAGCAAATTAAGAAAACATCTTCATCAATTTGACAAGACATGGACTGGATTAAGAAAAAGTGATGAAAAGACCGCTACACACATTAAGAAATTGATAAGGCGTCTGACTTTGGATCAGAAGATTGAGGGTTTGAGTCCCTTCGTGTTTGAAATTTGCAGCTGGATGTCTGGTAGTAAAGAGAAAGCATTATTGCGAAATTAAAATGTTTAATCCCCAAACAGCAAGTGCATTGACAACTCAATTTGTGTTCAAACCAAAGATTTGACCTCTACCTACAAAAACCTGTAAGGTAGTCGAAAATCCTTAATTAATTATTGTTGTTGAAGAATTTGGTTAAATCAATTCCATAGAGACAGGCTGGTTAGAGCATGGGGCTAGTAATGCCAAGGTCATAGGTTCAACCCCCATGCTGGCCAGTAATAGTACTTCAATAAGAACTTTTTTTTTAAATAATCTGTACAACACATGTATATTATGGAGAAGGCATTTTACTTGTTTCCTTTGTGGTCAAAGCTCATACCTCATTTCAGCTGTGTAGAGGACTTTTTTTTTTTTTGCTACAAAGACGGGTTTATTCCCCCAAACTGGAGAGCACATTAAGAAATCGATGAGTCTGCAGTGTCCTGCTGATCCTCATATGCAAGGTGAATGGTCCATCATTCTTAAAGAAAATCAAGGTGTTCATATTCAAAGTGAATTTTCAAGACATTTTCTCTCAACTGACTCCAGGAGGCATTCAATGTTATTTGTTCTGTCCCTGATTGGATATGGAACAAAAATCCCTAAATTGGGTCTATGTTTTTGTTTAATATTGAAACTTTTAATTTAGAAAGATACAGTGTAGAACATGATGAGTCCACTGATTAAAACACTGGAACATCTGTTCAGTAGTGAGCGGACAGATGTCACTGTGGAGAAGTCTTATACATTACTTCTTAGTTTGGACAATAGACACTAAGCCTACTTCCCTCTAAAATGACACCAACACCCAAAAAAAAGACAAATGCTCTCTTTCAATGCTCATCCATACTCACAAATACACGTTACCCTTTGTCAATCAGAGCTGATGTGAGACTCCCACATTCACGGATCACGGTCCAAGGTTCAAACACGTGCAGAACACACAGGATGAGAAGGATATTTATTCCGTTACGTTCCTTTCACAGTCATTTTCTTTATTTTTTGTCCACTTCAATCTAGGGCATATATACATATATCCTATATTAAAGTCATTAGGCTAATGTGGCGTCCCTCCCAGTGGGGTCCTCACAGTGTTACTTTAACAGCACTGCTCTCACACACCTGATTCGATTCACGTCATGTGTCTCCCTTAATTGGAACCTGTTAGACACAGACATAATCACCATTTAAATATTCAGCGCATGCTCGGGTACAGTGTGACCTTTGAGGTAACTTGATTCTTAAAAAGATTGAACAAGTGGGAGTTTGATGTAGTTCCAACACACACACACACACACACAAAGGTGTCGCCCTGTGCTCTCTTCTCACAGCCCGCTGCACATGGAGAGCAATGTTATGGAGAGATGGAGAAAGTGATAACGAGATGGACCATGGCCAAAAGTATGTTGACTTGCAAACATGACACCTACAGGTGATTAATGACATTCATTTTCTACTAGAGCATTGATTTTTCAGCCTGAAATCTAGAAGCTATGTAGCCCCAGCCCCTAATGGATAAGGAACTGGCCTCCTAAGCCAGGGATTGTGGGTTCGAGTCCCATCTGGGCTGCTTTCTGTTCAATTTGAATCCCATGCATCCACCACAGTACAGTTTAATTGTCTAGAGAAAGAGTTATACTGGTCAATTTGTCCTTTCCTTAAAATACATTTGTGTAATCCTCTTCTCTATAAAATATCACACAGGAGTTCAGGAGAATGAGCACATCTTCATTCCGGGATTTCCCTAAGCTCCAGGCAGGGTGGCACCAAATGAGCTGACATGACTGTGCCTCTGTCTTCTTCTCATACGACTTTAAATGAAAGGTCCAAAATGTATATTTGGGTGTTTATTTGACTAAACCTTGTCTGTTGGTGTCTGTATATTTCTCCTATACAACCATCTTTCAACTGACATTATCTCAGCATTAGTTGTATTCAACAGTCTGAACCAAACATCTCAACTTCTAAAGCACTTATATCCACTAAACTTTCCATAATAATTTTTTTAGCACAATTCTGAAGGTCATTACAGGATTAAAGGAATGTGTTGATATGTTGATGTTGATTGTCTGATTTACGATAGATGCATTTTGAAACCATTAAAGGCAAGTCTTAGGGCCTGTTCTCACGGTGAAAACGTGACAGTTTTCCCGTTTTTGGTTTAAGAAAAAACCCCGTTCAGACACAATTTATCTGACATCTTCACCCGTGCACATGTTTTCAGAGGAAACGGGACGAAATCGATGTAGTAAGCATGCCAGGCCAGCAGTGGGCGGTACAAGGTAGTAGTAAATAGCATTTCCGGTGCATCCGGTGTCGGCTGTAAGAATTGAATTCCGTG
This sequence comes from Ammodytes marinus, assembly GCF_949987685.1. NCBI lineage: Eukaryota > Metazoa > Chordata > Actinopteri > Uranoscopiformes > Ammodytidae > Ammodytes > Ammodytes marinus. Next base: position 10,873,535 of record NC_137228.1, read on the forward strand.
TCCGCTGTTCACAGCATTGGTGCAGCCATTCCATATTTTGTTGTCGGAGCGATTGTAGGCGCGATAACAAAATCAGCAACAGCACAGCGAATACAGCTCGGTGATCCGCCATTGTTGTTGTTGTTTTCCAACTGGCGCACATGGACCTACAAAGACGGCGCATGCCCATTTATCTCCAAACGCAATGCGCATGTGTGAGGGTGGAGCCGTGACGTCAGCGTTACCAGGGGAAATGTTTTCGGTGTTCCCATGAAACCAAAACCGTTGTGTTTTCCTAAAAATCCTCCCTGGGAGTAGATCTCAAAAATGTGCGGTTTCATGCCTGCGTTTGCGTGTTTTCATGGACATGATATAGTGCAACCGCAGGAATTTTTCCGCGTTTGCACCGTTTTGTGTTGCCGTGAGAACAGGGCCTTAAAGAGGTGTGCTATTATGTTTGCTGAGAGACTGTACTGCTACTGCTATCTACTGGCTGTAATTAATTGGACATCCTAACAGCTTTGACGGAAACTACATTTGATCCTCATTGACTTGTCAGGATTTGCATGCTCATGTGAAGATGAAAAAAACAACATCTGGGGTATTTCAAAGTCAAGGGCAACTGCCACAAGATTTTGACAATAGTGTGTGATTTTCCACCATCCTAAAATATGCTTCAAACAAAAATAAATAAATTAGTGAAGCTAACACCTTCTCATTGTCTGTCAGAGGGCATTTCCAAATGTCTCGGGAGATCTGACTATGTCTGCGGGGTAGTTTTATTTTGCCTCGCCAGCTTGAATGCTTGTAATCTTGGCACGGTTCCAGATGCATAGCTGAGCAAGCAAAACACTCCAAAGGGATACTGCTGTGTTCCAATATAACAATGCTGTTGAATAGATTTTGACACCCACTTAGACGGCAGATTGAATGTGTTTGCACAGTCAAAACACAGCAAAATCAACATAAAAGCAGTGAAAGAGGTAATGCAATCCATTATTTAAGCGGATGATTTTAAATGTAGAATCATGAGGAAAAATAATAAACAATCATTTGTTTGAATTAAATGTACATAATTGTAGCAACTAAGAGAAGGATCATGTCTGCAGTCAACTAGTCATTGACTTTCTAAGGCTTTGCTGTAGAAGCTTAATATGGGGTCAGATCAGTCTCAATATAATTAATAGACGCAGACCGGTCCACACATTTTTGCGATTTTTATATAAAAAAACTATTTTCAAACAAATGAATTACATTGCACAATCATCATTTAATATAAATGTTTTTACATACAACACAAAAAAGTTTCACAAATATATTTTTGACAAACTTGTTTTGAATAAAAGTAATAGAAATACACACAACTATACACACACAAAATTCAGATTTTGTTCAGATTACATTTGTGAAGCCTTTTGTGTGCATTTATTAATATGGAGACACTTTGTCCAAGCGACATCCATTCTGAGCCATAATAACAAGAACAGTGTGTAAAAGGAATGCTAGTCAAAACGTCACAATACAGAGACAAAGCAGCTGCTGTCTCAGCACATAGAGGGCTTAAGAGGTCAGTGTTGTTTAAACAGAGTGACCCCTTTTTAAGAGATGTGGAACGCCTTGCCTGCAATTTATGATGTAATTGGATGTTTGTTCTGTACTTTAAAAATTAAAAAATCCAACAAGTATATTTTTTGAAAATGCACATACTAGGCTCTGTAAACTGGTATGTAAACAACAGGGGCCCACCGTAGCTATAGCAACATGCTCGTTAACAGGGCCTACCGGGCCTGTATTTTTTTAAGCGCACACAAAGTACAGGTAGCGGATTGTGAGGGGATATTTACTTATTTTGGCAAAAAAGTGATTTTGACAAAAAGCGTTCTTGTGCATAGATGGACCTTTGAATACCACATAAACACTTTTTCTTTGGGTGAAATTATTTTGTGATGCTTACCTTGATATGAAGTGTGAGGAAAGGGGCAGTATAGGGTCTATGTGGAAAACAAAAACATTATTTACTTTTGGCTTGACTTAGCACTAATAGCACAGGTGTTACAAGTCACACTAACGACAGCTGAACCCAACATGCATGCCATCGTTACTGTAAGTGATTACACCTGTGGAAAAGGTATATTACAAGACATCAGCCTATCTATTCAATTATGATTCAGCTCAACAAAACGCTGTGAAACTGATTCTTGGTTGTTAACTTTAGACTCCATGGATTAATCATTTGATTTATCTGCTCCATAATTTATCCTCGGTTGGCACAGTTCAGAATACACCAGCAAGAAAAGTCTATTTGCGTCTGTATATTTCTCCTTTACGACCACCATAATCGGCCATTATCTCAACTTTGGCTGTTCTTTTTTCAATACTCTGAGCCATATATCTCTATAACTTCTAAAGCACTTACATCAGCTAAATTTTCCTTAGTCATTCTCAACACTATTCTGACACAATGTCTTAAACAGACAATTAACAACATATGAACAGATTCATATATTGTTAATTGATTAATCATTTTTAAAACCTCTACAAGTATATGTATTATATAAAATGAAAATAAGGCTGTATCCAAAATCTGTTCTATAATAGCTTTGGACAATAATATGTTGTACAAACAAAATAAAGATCTGAACTCTGGCTTTATACAACAACTAGATTTTTGGTTTTCAAAGAGATGCAAATGTACACATAGTTAGCTGGGTATTGAAAAAGAAAACGTATTTAAGAAAATAACTTTTTAAAGTAAGTAATCAACTGGCAAGGATTCATGATGATATGTATGAGTTAAAATGTTTACCTAGTTCCCCTGCAGTGTCTTTCCCTTATCTCTCTCTGTATGTGACAAAAGCAATTTAGACCAGCTTGAGAATTAGAATGCAAAACACAGCTACACAGAACAATATTTTGCTGTCCGCCTGGAAGTTGCAGTTATGCATAATTTCAATTAAAGTCAGAGGGGTTGGATGAAACAGACCCAAAGACATGTTCAAAAATGTTTGGATTTTTTTCCCCCTTTCTTCTCTATCGTCTTATGCCTTATTCATAAGGCATAAGACGTTCTACCCAAATAGATGACATGTGGCATCACTTTCAGTTAGTATGTGTATTGTAAAAAAGAATTTTGCACAGCAGTGACTCAGGATTTGACAAAGTTATTTCATGTAGTGACTTTAATGTATGTGTCTGGTGTGAAAATAGATAAAAGGGACAGATGTATAAAATGACAGAATCCTTCAGTCAAACATTCACTTCACGTGTTAGCAGCTTGATTTTTTAGACTTTTTCCAAAGAAAGTTAAAGTCGCCCTGCGTTTCAAGTTGCATACTCTTTCTTTTTACAATTCTACATACTACAGCTGATCATAAAACGTAGGTAGTTAGCATGCAGCATAGGCATACAATTGGGACATACTTTTACTTATTGTATGCAATGATAACATTGCGCCTTGAACTTGCCTCTTGCTTGTATATCCGTCGCATCGCTGATTGTTTTCACTCAGAGGCTCCGTAGATTCTGACCCACAATCCAGTGCGCACTGGAAGTGACGACACATCCACTGAGCCTCCCTATGAAAACAACCGGGGATGCAAAGGATATACTGTACAGTATAAGCTAGAGGCAGGATCAAGGTGCAATGTTTATGATGAAATAAACAAGTAAAAGTATGTCCCAATTGTAGGCCTCTACTGCATGCCAACTAGATTATTTTTATGATCAGCTTTAGTATGTAGAATTGAAAAAAGAATTTGTAACACAGCCGTTATGTCCTCAGAGCCACAAGAAGAGAGAGCGGAAAGTGCCATTTTAAAAATAAGAGCACTTTGAATCTCGTCTATTTACATAAATACATAGAAATATTACACAAAGTAAAAACGTGTGACGTCTGCAGTCCTTTTTTTTCCCTTTACTACAAGTGGAGCTCCTCTGCTGTCTGGAGGTCCAGGAGGGAGCAGTGGTCGTGGGTGGAGTTGATTGATGGCCCCTGATTGGTGGATAGGGCGTGTGGGGCTGCGCTGCTTAGGCCTGGCTGGTCCCTCTTTCTGGCGGGCAGACCCAGGTGTGTGCTGATCTGAGACGAGCGCAGGCTACGCATTTGGCCCCGCGCACGCACCTCGTACATCTCCACCGAGGTTTTCTTATACCTTTGAGTAAGAGATACAGATTATTATATGTTATATGTCCACCACCAAACAGGAATATGATGAGAAACATCGTGAAAACTAGTAGATTTTCTTATGAACAAGTGAGGCGATAGGATAAACAAGGGAATGTCAAATATGGAGCGTATTCACAGTACACGTTGTTGGATAATAAACATATTATAGCAAGCATTTATGATTTACTGTTTTTATCCCGAGAGGAAAATAAGAGGAAATAATTCACTTTAATGTGAATATGATGTATATATGATGATATGATTTATTTAGGCCTAACAAGACAAAGCAAATAACTATATGAGAAAAAAAGACAAAAAACCATGTCTAAATTAATTAAAGACTGCGTTGAGCTGGAAAGATACCGACAGATTTAACCGCAGGTCTCAATAACATCAGTAAAATGTTAATAAACCACAAAAATTTCCAAAACAAATTTAAATTGATAATTTTTTTTACATGGACTCACATTCTCAGCAGTAAAGACGACAGCACCACGGAAACAGAGGAGGCCGCCATGGCAGCTGAGCCCATCCAGGGCTGGAGCACCAGGCCCAGAGGCATAAACACACCTGCAACCATTAGGAGGAGAGCACATCACTCACTGCAAAATACAGTACAATATACACACACACACACACACACACACACACACACACACACACACACACACACACACACACACACACACACAGGTGCAATGCGTCCTGACCTGCGGCGATGGGTATTCCTAGAAGGTTGTAGATTAGAGCAAAGACAAAGTTGATCCTGATCCTATGCATCGTCTTCTTAGACAGTTCGATGCTGGCCACCACGTCCAGCAGGTTATTCTGAGTGAACCGTAAGAAACCTATAGGTCAATAAGACAGACAATATCATTGAATCACTTTACACACAGTCACACCGAGCGTCACCTACTCTTATCAGCACTATATCTGCAGCCTCTATGGCCACGTCTGTTCCTGTGCCGATGGCGATGCCCACGTCAGCGCGGGCCAGAGCCGGCGAGTCGTTGACGCCGTCCCCTACCATGGCAACACACAGCCCGCGCTCCTGCAGCTCTTGCACTTTGGCCACTTTGTGTGAAGGCAGCACCTCTGCAAACACCTTTCTGATGCCCACCTGTGCTCACACACAAAAACAATGCATTTCGCTGATTTGTGTCTTATATTTGGAGGGCTGTGTTCATGTTTTTTTTGTATTTAACTTCTTCTTACCCCTTATGAACATAGACGATGTGTTGCAAATAGGTTGTATATTTGTTTACCTGTGCAGCTATGGCTTTGGCTGTGCGTCTGTTATCTCCCGTTATCATCACCACCTCGATGCCGCTGCTCTGGAGCGTGTGCACCGCCAACGCTGACTCTGCCTTCACTGTGTCTGCGATGGCTAGCATGGCACATAGGACGCCTGTGGAGAAAAACGCAGCAAAAGAGTCTATAAAAGTTGCTAAAAATTAGATTTTTTTTCACCATCCCCAAAACTTATGTAAGTGGTGATTTTTTGTTGTTGTTTTCCTTACCATCTATAGCCACCAGGATGGCAGTCTGCCCTTTGGTCTCGTGGCTGGACATGGCGGCGTCTACATCCGCCTGGATGTGATGGCCGTTCCTCCTCATCCACTCTCTGTTCCCGATCAGCACCGAGTAAGACAAAGGCTCTTTGAAGCAAAAATGACTCATTTTTAATGGCGAAAATGGCATTTTAAGGTAATGGAACTGAGAATTAATTGAAACAGGAGGAGGAAAAAACTGTGATTCTGAGTTATGTGTGGCGGTTACAATCCATTAATTGTGCACAAATCTAGAAACAAAATTTCAATACCTGAATCTTTCATATGCACATGAGGGTTTTAAGACAAGTAATACAAAAATCTCAACCTTAATAACACTGTACATTGATAATGAAATTAATGTTAACAATAAGGCTAAAATCATTTCAGGAACAAGATAGGGCTTCAGATCAAATGGTATTTCAGCTGTTATAATAGACTGGATTTTCCCGAATCTATTTAATTTAATCCTCACAAATGTTGTCAATTCATTTTCAGGAAGACAAAAACTTTTCAGCAGCAATTTAGGGCTTCAGATCAATTTCTGGCAAGCCAAGAACAATTGCTTTTGGAGGAGGTATAATTAACCAGCGCATTTTCGCATAGATGTAAGCCAAATGGGATTTGAACACATGACCTAGGAATTATTAACTGAGCTTAGTATATTGTTTAGTAAGAAGTGACTCAAATGACTTTGCTTAGACTGTTATGCACAATAGGCAGTTGATTGTCTGAACACCTGAGAGGACATTCAAAAGAGGAACAGATTGATTATAATTATACATTACAGCTCTTGCAAACAAATGTCTCCAAACATTAATCAGGGTAAGCAGCATATCATTGTGAGTGTGACCTCACAGACCTGGATGCGTGTCTTGGGCAGTAGCAATAAGGCTGCTCTCGTCGGTGGTCGCCCCCGGCAACAGGAAACACTCCTCCTTGGTCTGAAGCAGATGTTCCACACTGGACACCCGACAGCTGATCCCACAACCGGGCACAGCCTGAAAGTCCTGGCAACTACCCAACGCGACACAGCCCAACTCCTGTTAGTGCACACACACAGAATACAGTATATACAATGGTTGGTTCAGGTAGAAAGACAGCATTCAAAAGCACTTGATTAAGCTTTGATCAGGAAATCAGGAAAATGTACTAGTAAAAGTAAAAGTGACTGTTCAACTATTCTATATTAGATTATTATTACTCATGCATTCATGTAAAAGAAGGGTTTGCAGCTGGAATTAAACTGCATATATGTTTTATTTTCATTGTGGATTTAAGTATTTATTTATCTATAATTATGTTATGTATTTATTTTTGTAAATAAATTGATTGTTTGCTTATAATTTAAATGATTAAAAGAAAATAGCAGCAGATTTTCAATTTGAGAAGTTGGAACCATACATTTTTGGGGAAATATTTGCATTAAAAATGACTATTACCCAAAATAGTCACTAGAGACTTGACTTCTTATGTGCTTGTAAGCCTATATACGGTTCGTATATAGGCTTACAAATATTTTGTAACTTTTCATATGTTTCTGATGCAAAAATCTTGATTGGTAAAGTAACTTATAACTAAAGTAGAACATACCCCACTGAGTTGTAGTGGAGCAAAAGTAAAAAGTAGCATGAAATGGAAAATACTCAAATTAAGCACAGTACTTGAGTAAATGTACTTAGTTGCATTACACCTCTTGCTTGTATACCTGTTTGCAGTGTTTAGCCACGGCCATGCCGAGCGGGTGCTCGCTGCTTGCCTCGGCTGTGCCCACCACTGCCAGGATCTTCCTCAGGGGCATACGGGCCATCTCCCACAAGACCAGCACGCGAGTGACACGCGGCACGCCGTTGGTGATGGTACCGGTCTTATCAAACATCACCACGCCAATCTGAGGGGGGCAGTGCAACAACCAAAATATATAGATCCAGGTCACAAATGTTGTAAAAAAGTTGGAGGAAATAAGCAGTGTTCAACTTATCAAGCACTTATATCTCATGCCTGCTACATGGTGTCACTAGTCAATTGGAACATAAATAGATGAGATTTTAAAATGACAATGTTTCACTACAGCTGTTAGAGATATCCAATGCAAGCCTAATCTAATATTTCAGCCCGAATGGTGACTGAAGACTGACTTCTTAACCAAGATTGAGAGATTATTCATCTTTAAAGTAGATCAATAAATATAATATTTGATTGAGAACTGTATGGTGAGACACTGCAGGAAAAAACATTGCATTGCCTTGTGGGCCATCTCCAGCGGCTCGCCTCCTTTGATGAGGATCCCGTTCTGAGCTCCGACCCCAGTGCCCACCATGACAGCTGTCGGGGTCGCCAGCCCCAGAGAGCAGGGGCAGGCGATGGATAGGACGGTGATGGACGCCTGAAAGGCAAAGCGGACAATGACCTCGGTCTTGGAGATGTTCTGGTTGTAACCCTGGGAGGAAGAGAAAATAAATAAAAGGTCAATTTGTATGAGAGCTGCTTTCTGATTTGCGCTTTGAAACATTTGTGTGTGCACCCACCGGGAAGTTCTCCTTCACAATTTCAAAGTTGACAAAGCCGATGGCCAGCCACGCCACCAGTGTGAGCACAGACACGATCATAATGAACGGCACAAAGTAGCCACTGAGCCGGTCTGCAAACTGCTGGATGGGGGCCTGAGCAAAAACACAGGGAAATACATGTTGTTGCAAAAGTCTTCACTGTGTTTCAACCGTTTATGTAAAATTTAAAATATGCACAAGTGCATATGTGTACACCTCCTTAGGATGTGATGGGAGGCGCAAGACCCATCATCACTCATTATGTAGATTAGAAATGAAAAAAGTAGTAAAATTTTGCCTTTGCATTAAAGAACAATGTTTAAATGCAAAATAAAATTAATATTAAATAACTAACATGAATGTGTCCAGCAGCAAGTTCTATGTTTTTGTTTGTGGAAATCTTGCATTGGCGTGAAAAACAAGGCATTCTGCACTTTTACTCATTTTCATAGAGATGGAAAAATTGATTGCCAGTGTGCAGGACCAAATCAAGTTTGTTGATCCTTAAGTTCAAAGTGCCACTCCTTACCTTGGAGGTCTGGGCCTCCTCCACCAGTTTGACTATTTGAGACAGAGTGGTATCCGCACCAACGTGTGTGGCCTCCACCAGCAGAGCGCCGTGAGCGTTGATGGAGCCGGCGATCACCAAACTGCCCACCTTCTTACTGACAGGCATGGGCTCACCTGACACAGGACAAAAAACACAGCAAGAAAGCGTTCAAAATGTCTCTGTTCAATTCAAAACGTATGGAACAAACAAAAGGCTTGAATTATATTTTTGGTCTGTTTCATTTTGACATCAGTTTATAGTTTGTAAAGTATTTTTGTTGTAAATGGCTTAGCGCTTAATAAGAAACACAAAGCGCATGAATAAAAAACACTGTCTTATGTGTACAGTATATTCCTATTTTAAGGGAGACACTGCAGGCAAAAACATCAGTTTTCAAGCACTGGTCAATTTTGACATTTTTGCCTATTTAACATTTCACATAAATGACCATAAATGTCTTACATAAAATTAAATTTGACTATGTCCTGGGTATGTATTAAATTATTTTGCATTTATAAAAGTAAGGCCCTCCTACCTGTGATCAAAGATTCATCGGCCATGGAGCTTCCTTCAATCACTTTCCCGTCGACGGGGAACTTACCCCCGGGCACAACCTTTACCACATCGCCCCTCTGGACCAGCTCCACCATCACTTGCTCCTCACTGACAAACACACACATATTTATTATATTTACAGTTCAAACGCCATATTGTTATTTATCGCAAACATTTACACTTTTCTTCTATCTTGCACGTCTCACCGGATGATGCAGTAGTCTGGTCCCAGAGTGACCACAGTGGCATCGGTGGCTTGAAGTGACATTAATTTGGCCAAAGCCTCAGAGGTTTTATTCTAAAAAGATGTAAAAGAAGATCATACGTTTTCAAAACATGATTTATTTTAAGGACGGGAAACTGCAGGTGAATGGGGTAACATTTTTAACTAATAGATATCATCATGCAACTTTAACAGTTGATTACCTACATTAAAACTGTTATTTTTAGCATTGTTTGAATAAAATGTGCAAATGTGGATCTCTTTAAAAACTCTTTAAAACATTGTCCCTGTTCAAATAAAGTTACATAACATTACATCGCATTAAAATTACTTGTTTTGTTAACCATTATTTTTACCTTTGCAACATGCTCCAGCCATCGACCCAGAGCGATGAACACAAAGAGCATGGGCGGAGTGTCGAAGAAGGTGATGGGGCTCTGGCTAGCGCGTTCGGCCATGGCTACCACCAGGACCACGCAGGAGTAGAGGTAGGCGATGGAGGTGGCCAGCACGATCAGCACGTCCATGTTAGCGGTGCCATGTTTCAGTGAGCGATACGCCTGGATGTAAAAGTATCGGCCCCCGAAGATCTGAGAAAGGAATTACATTATAAGATAAAGGGATATTTCAGTATTTAAGTGGGATTGTATGAGGTACAACACTTCAAAAAATACTTAACTATCACTTTAAGAGCTATCCAGAGTGGAAGAGTTGGGCTGCGTTCCAAATCGCATACTCTTTCTTTTTTTTATTTTACATATTAAATCTGACTATAAAAATAATCTAGTTAGCATGCAGTAGGCATACAATTGAGACACAATTTTACTTATCTATTTCATAGAATAGCATAGAATTTTATTTGCCACCCAACTAGGGTTGGTGGTAATTGAGTTCGGTACATGGTTGTATCCTTATTGTTGTTCATCATAACATTGCGCCTTGATCTTGCTTCTTGTTTTTATATACGTCGCATCCCCGGTTGTTTTCATACGGTGGCTCTGTCTATGTGACGTCACTTCCATTGCGCAGTGGATTGTGGGTCAGAATCACACAAAATAGCATGCTGATTTCAACACTAAAAATCTCGTCTGGATGACATCTGGACATTTTTAAGCGTGCTAAATCTGACCAAAAGAATTGGGACATCCTAAATCTTTTTTTCTACTATACTAAATAGCAGAAAGTATGGGTATTAGAACGCAGGGTTGTGGTTAATTTTACCTGCACAGGTGTACAGAGCAGGAAGAAGGCCAGGTTGAGGAGGGAGAGTCCAGGCAGCACGTTCTGCTCTTGGGGCATGGAGCCTCCGTGCTGCTGGTGCTGACTGTCCATCACCATCATGTAGATCATCAGACCCATGACAGGTACACCAAACACCAGGCTGAGTAGGAAGGAGCTCTTCCATCTGGGGAAGGGAACACACATGTTTCAAATAAAGAAAATTAATACAGCATAGAACTATTGTAAACCTGCCTTTGCACTGGTTTCTACTGATTTCCATGTGCGCGTGTGTGTTTTTTTTTTTTTTTTACTGTTTAATGACCATATGTTATGAGCCCCAGTGGCCTAATGGATAAGGCACTGGCCTCCTAAGCCAGGGATTGTGGGTTCGAGTCCCATCTGGGGTGTAAACTATTAGTGTAGGTGTGCTAGACCCATACAATGGACATGTGTGAAGCCCCACAAAACCTGGGCTGCTTCCCCCCTCCATACTATGCTGCCTTTTTCACATCCCAGCCCCATAGAAACCTTTCAAATTAATCAGGTACCTTTTTACATTTGTTCTGACTGATCTAGTCATATTGCTTTTATTGTTTTAACACAGTGTAGCATTTCTCTCCCCCTTCTTTTTTAGGACATTGTTTTCGGGATGTCAAAAATAGACTCTCTTTCAGACTTCTGCCTTTGTATTGAATTGATTGGTATTTATAAGTAAATTCATATTTTCAAAGGAGAGCAGGATCAACTAATTTTCCTTCAGTAAGGTACGCCAGATAGTGTTGTTTGTATACCACCATACTCTAGCATTGTAGCCTATCGATGATGTTCTATCTGAAAATGACATTTCCCATTTTTCTTTATGTGTGGGTGTGTGTGTACTAGCAATATTTTATGTATGAGATGTTTATAAGATACACTGCCATATTGTGACAATATTGTACTGGAAGCTACAGATGAAATGTATTTTGTATTTGTATCTGAGTATATCTCAGTATGGAATGGTACACGTAAATGAAAAATCAATCAAAACCTGCCAGTTACACAGCCCCAGTGGCCTAATGGATAAGGCACTGGCCTCCTAAGCCAGGGATTGTGGGTTCGAGTCCCATCTGGGGTGTAAACTATTACTATAGGCAATGGGAAACCATGCTGGGCCCAGAGCCTTGAACATAAATGAGTATCCTTGCCATCCACCTTTAATAAAGAAGATAAATCAATCCTCATGCATCTTGTTACTGGAATATGGAGGATGAAAAATTATACAAGTATACATTAATTAAGAAATAAATAAATATATGTGGAAATAAATAATTAAATGCATGGATAAAAAAGAGTTGGTATTTGAACAGTTAACTAGATGTCTTAAATGTATTTATCCAATTATTTATTTCAACATGTATTAATGTAATTCTATATGTATTTATATACACAATGTATTGAAATAAAGAAATGTAGAAAGAAATGTAATCATGGCACCACAAAATGTTCCCAATTCCCCTCAGGGTTTACTGATCAACTCAACATCATCATCTATCTTCAATGGACAGTTATCTCATTTAATCTGCACTTATCTAATATAGTCCCAGCACTAGCCAAGGTAAGTGTATTAGTGTGTTAATGTCATGCTGAAACCTAACACACATTTGTCATGCCTGAAGGTCAGCATGCCTTAAGGATGAAAAAGCTATTTTTAAAGGTGCAGTCAGCGATTCTGGATAGTGCAATCACTTCTTGTCAAAATCAGTAAATACCTCCTCACTATCCGCTACCTGTATGTACTGTTTATGCACTGAAAAAACATACATATGAAGCTGAGGCTCTGTAAACAGGCATGTCACTAGCTACAGTGTGCCCCCACTTTTTGCAGCACACACACAGTACATAACGGTAGCAGATCGTGAGGAGATATTCACTGATTTTGACAAAAAAAATATTTTTTGACAACAAGCATTCTCCAGAATTGCTGACTCCACCTTTAAAGGCGCACTCATTCTGATGAAGGGGGGACAGTTTTAAATCAGATACTTGCTGCTGAATTTCCTCCGTGTGGTCCAGGTTGTTTTTGAAGCCCTCCTTAACCAGAGCCGCCTCGAATCCAAGGTTCTAAAGCAGAGAAATATACATACATATATTCATAAAGTACATACATATATTCACCAGACTCATATAACAGAAGATTTTTTTGAAGCCCACATTACCTGAATGATCTTGATAACATCACGAGCTCCGATCACTTCCGGGTCAAACTTGACTTGTGCCTTTTGGGTTGCCAGGGCAACGGAGGCCCCGAGGATCCCTTTGGTTGTGGTGAGCTTGGACTCAATGTTGTGGACGCAGGATGCACAAGTCATCCCTTTTATCTACAAGGGGGAAATAAGTGAAAACACAATACTTGTTTTGGACGAAAATATGTATTGTAGTATGTACATTTATTTTTATAATTTAAGGGGAACACTATATAGCTCAACAAATGTATATTTTTGAAAAGGATAACTATGTTACTAATGAATCTAGATAAATATAAAAGGAATATTATTTGAAGTATAGACTTAAATCAACATGGAAGCTGTTAAATTATTCATTATTATGGATTACTGATTTAGGGAAGAAGGGGTGGGTTTAAAATAATTTATTCTTCTCAGCCCTGGCCAGTTTCATTTGCTTTATGCCTTTTCATTGTTCGGAAATATTACTGTTTTATGTCTGTCAATCAATATATCTTGTTTTTTTAATGTTTTTTTCCTTTGCCTGCTTGGGAAAAAACATCTCCACATGATATTATTTTCCTCCATTGAAATGGTCCCACGACGTGAGAAGGACTTACAGTGAGGTCCAGTTTCCCATGTGTCGTCGCGTTGTCCTCTATCAGTTTGGCACTGAAGCCTAAGTCTTCTATGAGCTGACTTATGGCCGCAGCGTTCATAACTTCTGAATCGTATTTCACCTCTGCCTTGCTCGCCATCAACGAAACCAACACTGAGACGATTCCTGTGTAGAAAGCATCATAACAATACACTGCCATTATAACACATATGAGATGCAACACATATGATATAGGCATACCCGTCGCTATGGGCGGGCCATAGGGGGCCGGGCCCGCCCCCAGAAATGCTTGTGCCCCCCCACTTGGGGCACAGATCTCTCAAAAAAAATTACTTTCATTTTTATTTTATACTATCATAGTAGCTAATTTTGTGTTGATAAATACTAATGTTGCATTCTTTATCATCAAAACATTTAAAATATAAATAAAGAATGGTGTGATTTTGTTTGATTGATGGGAGTCTATCTACACTGCAACAGCCTATCACGGCCTTACTGAAAAGAAAGTAAGGCTACGTAGGCCTACGTAATACGTCAATGCAGCCGCTCAACAGTTACCGCGCATTTTTGAAAGTGAAGCTGGATGAGTTTTCGCCGGCTTACTATTCCATTTCTAGTTCATCATAATCGATATTCGGTAACGGTTGAAAAGCCCACCAACAGTCTCCTCTGCCAAATCGGATCGTCAAACTGTTGTCACTTTTCGAGCCGCATGACAGACTACAATCCGAAATGATGGACTTGTTCAGCGCGGTGACACTTCTGATTGCGTGAAGCCACAGTTTTGCACTGTGGGAACTCTGCGCTCCTCCAGCCACGGCCATCGAGGCTGTGCCGGAGACCGACCCCGGACCGAACCCGGTCCAAGCAAGAGAAGACCCACAATTTACAAGAACCTACGCGGATTTGCAGTTGAGGAAACAGTTGGTCCGTCAGAAAGTGACATAGACGAAAAGACTGAGTTCAAGAGTATTTTACAGTGTTATTGATGCTGTGCAAGGAGAGATGGATGCGCGTTTTGGAGAGCGCAGTAGCGAGCTCATTGGCGCACTGGCTGCTTTGAACCCGGAGGCCGAAAGATATGTTGATGAGGAGGTTGAGCTCGGAGAAACGCCGCCTCCCGCTGTACTGATAGAAGGGACTGGAGAGAGCACAGCCCTGCCTCCATTCAAAGTAGGCTACCGTGTGTGTGTGTGTGTGTGTGTGTGTGTGTGTGTGTGTGTGTGTGTGTGTGTGTGTGTGTGTGTGTGTGTGTGTGTGTGTGTAGGCCTATCCCTCTGTTGACTGCTTTAAAATGCAATGTTTGAGATATGCGTCTGGTGTTAGGCTACATCTAATATGTTGAATAGTCAAGTGTTTTATGGATATTCATAACATTGCTTCTATGTAATGTATTGCTTTAAATTATGAATTATGAGGACTGATGTTGTAGGCTATAGGCTACCGCTGTTGGTTAATTTAACGTGATGAATCTTACGTGCTGCGCGAATAGAGTATAGGACTATTAAAAATATACGTACTGTAGGCTAATAATAATTGTGCCCCCCTATGCATTTCATATGCCCCCCTTAAGACTGAGGTCTGGCGACGGGTCTGGATATAGGGCCTATCATTTGAACTCACTCACCCTTGTTTTTGAGTAGGTTCTTCTCTATGTTGGCCACACAGGAGGCACACGTCATTCCAGTCACACAAATAAAGCATTTCTGTACTTTGGTCGTGGTTTGTGGTCCGGTACCGTTGCTGATACTTGCTTTCTCCGGCGATTGTGGGTCAGAAAGTGCAGAAAGCCCAGAGCTAAGAGGTGTGGAGTTTTTTTCATGACTCTTGTTAGTGCCTTTTACAGGTTCTGTGGAGGAGAAGGAACAAATTCAGTGGTGAATTAAGACGATGGCAGGTTGGTATTTTTTATATAATGACAAACTGCAGAATAGAAACTGCAGCTGCTAAGACTTTTTATCTCTACAAACTTTAATAAGAATTGGATACAGCCTCTTTTTTAAGTTTATAAATTAAAAAAAATACTGTTGCACAGCTTAGAAATGCATTTTCAGCATGTTGCTAAGAAGAAAATGGATCATGAATCCAACAAATTCACAAAATATGAACAAATCCTTTTTTTAATAATCTTCAAAAAACATAAGCACTTACATCAACACAACTTTCCATGATTATTCTCAGCACTATTCTGAGGGTAATTACAGAAGGATTTGTTCATATGTTGTGAATTGTCCAATTTCTGATCCATGTTGTTCTTATGAAGATGCCAGAAAAAGGCAGAGATGTTAACTCTGGCTGTATCCAACATCAAGATGTTGCTTTAAAGCTGATAACCTTATATTGACCTTGACAGCTCAAATGGAAAAAGAATCCGCTCATAGTAATCTTCCTGAGCTAATTCCACATCTTGGCAAGCTATTGTCGTAGTCATTAAATCCCCAAAAGAAAAAACCAACAGAGTCAAGAGCCCTCCAATGCCATGCAGGAGAGCATACTTGTCTGGTTGCCACGGTGACCTGGCAGAGGCTGCCGAGGTGAAGTGTCTGGTTGGCTCGGCAACCCCAGAGCACTTATCTCATAGTTTGACAAAATAAGAAATTTTAAGGAAGGTCATTGCTTCAGCTGCTAGAAATTGGGACTATTTATTTGCTATTTTCTGACACTGTAGACATTTTTCAGTTTTTGATATTACAGCTAGGAAAAAAACTGGTCATACAGCAGAAGGTGCAGTGTAAGTGCTGAGGAAATGCTAGGTGGAGACAAAGCTACTGCAGACCTTCTACCACTCTGTCGTTGAAAGCGTACTTGTGTATGGCATTACAGTGTGGTACGCAAACTGCGCAGCCAAGGACAGGAAAACCCTGCAGGGGGTTATCAAGACAGCAAGAAAAATTATCGGCTGCCCCCTGCCCTCCCTGGAGGACATTGCAACCTCCCGTGGACTAAATAGGGCAAGGAACCCATCCCACCCCGGCCACAGCCACTTCCAACTCCTCCCTTCCGGTAGGAGATACAGGACCCTTGGGAGCCGAACAAACAGGCTCAGGAATACCTTTTACCCCTGGGCTATTCGCCTACTAAATGCCTGACCCCCCCCCCCCCCCCCATCTCCCCTCTCTTTAAAGAGACTCATATTTTTATTAGCATATTTATTAACTTAATGTTGTTGTCTGTGTTTGCATGTTGCACTCGACTGCTCTAATTTGCACTGAGCACCACCCTAATTTCGTTGTACTGTTTTGCACAATGACAATAAAGTCTGAAATCTGAAATCTAAAATCCCCCCCCCACGTAGATGCGTCGACAGTGTTGTTGTAATTACTCAGCATTCCTCATGGGGGCGACAAAAGTTACGAGCTATAACTTTAATGCAGAAAATAGTCTGCTGGTGAATTGATAATGAAAGTTAATTTGTGGAATCCCTACCATTGACACGTTGCTTGCCCTTTATCTTTCCTGTCTAGCATGCTGTCTCAAAGAAATTCTTACCCTTTCAAAATAAAAACTCTGCACTCACACTACAATCATTTCTTGACGTGTATTATCTTGACGCTTGACTAAACAATTTAGTTATAGGCAAACATTCATTGACTGTGTGTGTGTGTGTGTGTGTGTGTGTGTGTGTGCCTTTACCTTCAAGTGATGCTTCAAAGCCCATGTCCTCAACGGCTGCCCTGAGCTGCTCCGGCTCGGTCACACTTGGGTCAAAGGTTATCGTTCCCTTTTGCTCTTCCAGCGACACAACTATACCCTGCACTCCTTTCATCTGAGAGATCCTCCCTTCTATAGACTGCACGCACGAGTTGCAAGTCATCCCTTCGATCCAAACGATTACTGTTAAGATGGAGGAATTCACTACATCCCTTTGCCAGAAGTCCATATCTTGTCCCAACGGGTCTACGTCTGATAAAGTGGTACTGAAACCCATATCTTCTATTTTGTCCCTGATCTGCTGTGGCGTTACAAGGAGAGGTCGATATACAACCAGCGCTAAGGAGTCTTGTAGGGACACCTGAATGTGTGAAACCCCCGAGAGTGGACTGATCTGGCCCTGGATGGTCTGCACACAGGACTGGCAGTGCATACCCTCCACCCTGATCCGACAAGCCAACTCCACATTCAAGCCCATGGTGTGGAACTCCAGGGCGATGTCTTTGGTTGTGATAGCCGAGGTATCGTAGTCCACTTTGGCCCAGCCGTCGGTAAAAGACAGGCTGGCGGCGAGCACTCCGTTCAGGCAGCATATTCTGCTTTCCAAGGCCCCGGCCTGGTGCTCCGGAGTGGGTCCCAGCAGCAGTTTGAAAGTGGCCCTAGAGGCAAGTCTGGCTGGAGGGTAGAGCTCACTCTGACTGCCGTACTCGTAGGCCAAGTTGTCGAGGCCAAGTTGTTTCCCAATGTCCGGGCCGTTCTTCTGGAAAACAGGAAATTAAAGGTCACATACTATGCTTGTTTTCAGGTTCATAATAATATTATGGGTTTCTACTAGAAACTGTAAGGCAAGGCAAGGCAGGTTTATTTATATAGCACAATTAAGACAGAAGGCCATTCAAAATGCTTTACAGGGGCAAGATTAAAATACATAATACACATTAGAAAAGCGAATGAATAGAAATAAAACATTTAAAAGCTAATGAATAGAAATAGAACATTTAAATACAATAAAATTGCAGGTTAAAATGGAAACAGAAACAGTCTTCAGACTAGTGTTGTTTTTGTCAACAAAATGTATGACTAAATATCGTCGTCAACTAACCTTTTTCACGTGACAGTGACGAGACTAGACGAAAATAGTCACAGATAATATTGACTATGAGAAGAGAAAAATTCTCAAGACATTTAGTCGACAGAAACTTGACTAGACTTAAAGAGTTTAAACGTGACTAAGACTAATAAAAACTAAAATTAAAGTTTGACAAAAAGACTAGACTAAAACTAAAATTAAAACAGGCCGCCAAAAACAACACTAGTCTTCCGTGTCTGGAATTGCATGTATTCTTGAGTCTATAAGGTAAAAATAATATAATAAGATAAGATAACCTTGTTTGACTTGTGAAATGGGGGACTTAAAGAACATTTTGGTTTTGGCTGTACTATACTAGGTACTTGTACTATATTAACTGGGTTAAATATAATTGCATTACTAAAAAGACTAAAATACAAATGTCATTGACTAAGACTAGACTTAAATGTCATCAGTTTTTGTTGACTAAGACTAGACCAAAATAGTCCCAGATAATTCTGACTAAGAGAAGACTAAAAAGCTCAAGACTTTTAGTCAACTGAAACTTGACTAGACTAAAAAGAGTTTAAACGTGACTAAGACTAATAAAAACTAAAATGACAGTTTGACACAAAGACTGGACTAAAACTAAACTTAAAACAGGCCGCCAAAAACAACACTACTTCAGACTTGATTTAAAAGAGCTGAGAGTTGCATCAGACCTCAAGTTTTCTGGGAGTTTGTTCCTGATATGTGGAGCAGAAAAACTGAAAGCTGCTTTTCCTTGTTTAGTCCTAACTCTGGGGACTGTAAGTAGACCTGTCGCAGACGACCTAAGGGCTCTGATCGTCTGTTGTTGTTTAATTGAAGAAAGTTTTGGCACATCCAATCATTGATTTATTCAATGCACTTACTCAGTGCTTGTATCGGACTATAGTCTCCTGGTGATATGGTTATGTAAATTTGTGTGTCATCTGCATAATTATGGTAGCATAATTTGTTCTTATTCATAATCTGAGCTAGTGGTAGCATGTAGATGTTAAACAGAAGAGGCCCAAGAATGGAACCTTGAAGGACCCCGCATTCAATATGTGTTCACTCAGATGTGAAATTGCCTATTGACACATAGTAGTCTCTGTCCTTTAAGAAGGATATAAAACCAGTTTAGTACAGTTCCAGAAAGTCCAACCCAGTTTGCAAGTCGATCTAGTAATATGTTGGGGGTCAACTGTGTCGAAAGCAGCACTGAGATCCAGTAAAACTAAGACAGAACTTTTGCCACTGTCTGTGTTTAAGTGGATGTAATTGAGGACCTTAACCAGAGCGGTCTCAGTGCTGTGGAGGTAGTTCTGAGTTAGGTTGGTAATGGGGGTTGGGGGGTGACACAGCTTATCCCTTTATGATGTCATAGGGAGAGATAAATCTGTCTCGGTTTCTAGAACACAGGTTTTCAGAAAGGTGGAGAAAAAGAGAAGGTTGTTTTTCCTCATACTTTGGGAGTCTCTAGACACATTGGGGACCCAAAATAATATTGATAAAGCATGAAAAAGTGCATTTTGGATTGGATAACTTTAAATAAAATAAGCATTTTTCACATCTATAAACTTCTGAAGACTTGCCTATCCTGTTTTTCTATGTGACAGACAGTATTGCTGTATTGACCTCAAACACACTTTCAATTTCCTGTCTCATTAGGCATGCCGACCCTGTTTTCATTTCCTGAGTACAAGAAATACAAGTGGAACTCATGGATGGGATTTACTTAAACCCATTCAAACGTTATCCTGTATGTTCCTTAATGCCTTGTTTAAAAAAACTTCATCCTCAAATCTCTGCTTTTTTTTATTACAAGAATACAACATGGAGCAGAAGGGGCTAAATTTGCCATTAGCGGCTGTTACAATTTTGTTCAACAAAGTGTACAAGTTAGTCAGATCAGGTATTTGGTTACCATTGAGGATAAGAAGGGCATGGTGGTAGATTTAGAAACCTGTTGTGATTTGTAAAATTTATATTTTTAATGGAAATCAGGTGTGGAAAATAGCCAGGATCTTAATCAACTCTTTTTTTTAAATGTCCCACAGTGACTGCTCCAGTTGAGATTGTTCACTTTTTTACTCTTATGTTTGGACAAGAAAATAGTGTTATCTGTTGTTTAAATAAAAATGTACAAAGTATCATATAGGTCAACCTATACCTATACCCACCTTTCCGTGCATGCATCTTTCGCAACTTTTACATACTGTACAAATAGGATACTTTTTGAGACATTTATGATTCTTTGTAAATGACAGCGAGGGGTGCAACAAAGTTTCCCATGCCAAGAGTTTTTAATCACCCTGTGAATCAACATAGCAGTGCCACTTTAACTTATAGTTGGATTCACCAACTGTTCTCACCCACTAATCTAGCAGTACTATTTCAATCCCATTTGACACTTTCTAGTTTCCATTTGACCCAAGCAGAGAAAAGTCCAGCGTTTTCTTATTTGAGGCCTGAAAGCCCCATGACTGGCCCTTGATATAAGCCTCCTAACGTGACTCTGCTTAAAGTCAACAGTCACAGAACTGAAAGGGGCGAGGAAACCCCTAACGATGAGCTGTACTACAAACAGGGAATCTTTATGAACACGTTAAGTGCATTTGTCCAAGTGTGAGCATTAAATCACAATGCAACTATAGCCTTTTTATAGTAAGTAAGTGGTCAAGGTGTGAATGTGTGACGTTGTAAGAAAAAAACATTGCAACAAATCACTAAGGGTCTGGACACCACTAAAGTCACGCACAATTTCAGATGAAGCCATTCTTGTTTTATTTCGATATATCCATGAAGTGGCTTACAGACATACCTATCAGTTCCTATCAGTGACTTGTCAGCTTTTATTTGGAATTCAAACATGCTACAGCCGTTTAAAGCATTTTTATCTAAGGTTTATGAACCTATTGTTTTTTCAGTGTGCCCAGACACTAATACATAACACCTCAGATGGGACTCGAACCCACAATCCCTGATGCATAATTAACATGCCAAAAACAATATCTCCACACAGAAATAACAAAATGTCCAGTACTGTATAGTAGTATGGCAGCATCCACAATATAGCTGACAATGAATTAGTACTGCTAGAACCTACTATGCAATCTGCTTTACTGAAAAAAAATGTCAGCCTGTAACTCCTTTGAAAAAGACAAACATGCACACAGAAACCAATGCAATCGTAATCAAAAGTAACAGAGTAAGTGAGAAACATTGCAATGTATCTGTATGTGTGCTTGTTACCACAATATAATATTGGCCTAAGAAGGGACGGATATAGGGGATTGTTTGTGATAGGTTCCAAATACTATGTCCATTGTATGAACCCATCATGTTTTTACTGTGCCTATACTAATAGGAGACACCCTAGATTGGACTCAAACCCACAATCCCTGGTTTAGGAGGCCAGGGCCTTATCAATTAGGCCACTGGGGCTACACAACACCCTTTTAACATCCCGAAAACGATGTGTACACACCACACTGTGCAATCATTGTGTACATAATGTAGTATGTCCATGTGTATTTAGTTCTTATAACTATTGTTAGATTTGTAAGGATAGGCTGTTTATAACGTGGCATACAGCATATATTTTTTTACACTTAAATATGTATTCTATTCTTGATTGGAGCATCTGCCATGTACAGAATTTCCCTCCGTGGATAAATAAAGCATGTCTGATTCTGATCCATTGCGTAATTTCTGGATGGCAAGATTTTGGAATAAACGTAGATAGGGATTGATGTCCAAGAGCAGTGGTTGCATGGGGATTAAAATAACTAGAACTTTTTAAGCATCCAAATGACAAGACATGTCCCAGTGTGGCCCCTCTCAGTTAAAGTGAGGAAGGCAAACAATGAAATGTTGACTTCTGGGTTCATGTGTTCTGCTTAGCTGTTCAAAGTGCAACAAATCACTTTCTCTCTCTCTCTCTCACACACACACACACACACACACACACACACACACACACACACACACACACACACACCTCATCTCAAACTTTTAACCCTGATTCAGATGGTAGTTAAAGAATGATATGACAAAAGTAAGGAATATTTTATCACGACCATGACTTAATTTACAACTAATAACACCAATCCTCTCTCTACTTGCATTGTGAATACATGCCATCACACCCAACATCTGCTTTTAGCTAATATTTTTCTTGCATGTGTTCTGTTATTATTGATTATTAAAACCCAATATGTGGGATTTCCTCAGCAGAGGTCCGCTGTCTCACACTTCTGGGGAAATATAAGGGGAAATCATGTATGTAAAATAATACCATAAGATCGAAACACTGCTCTAAAGGTAAATGTGATGCCAATCCTGCTCTTATTTTGTAATCGTAAACCGTCTGAGATGCAATGACTTGCATTGGTTACATTACATTAATTTGGCGTTGGTCCAAAGCACGTACAATAAGTGCATTCATCCTCCATAGCAACACGAGCAAGAGGATACATGAGCGTTTCCATTCACTTCTTTCACTTTCACAATAAAACGTTTGTATTTGCAACAAAAATTAAACAATGTGTATCGGTTTACTGGAAATAAAAAATTGGGACTTTCCAGGGATGTAGACAGGTGTTGCAATATGTGTGTCAGTGTGTGTGTGTGTGTGTGTATGTCTGGGTGGGATGTGTTTTGACATGTCGCATGTGTTCAGCAAAAATCGATAAACATTGATTTAGTGAGCTTCTATTAATTTAATAATTTAAAATGACCTTACTATGAAAAAAAGTTTTTCATAAGAAGTAAAAATGAAAAAAATCAAGAAAAAAAAATTGTAAAGCAGAACTACTGTAGGGGAGAACGGGGTAATTTGTCACATGGGCTGGATGTCACATTCGTTATATCTCGCCACCAGAGCGTGCTAGCTCTGAAATGTTGATATAAAAAAGGTCCAGAATTGGGATCAGAGGTCACATACATAGACTTCCTTGGAGTTCGATCGCTGCATTTCAGGTGAGAGGATGTTTTGTGTTTTTCATGTCAAATTCCAAATATTTTGCTTCTCAGTATTTTTCTTCTAGGCTTTTACACAATGGGTTTATAACAAAACACTTGTTACCCTCAGAAAGTGTGAAGGGTAAACTATAGTTTAGATTGTGGTTAGCAAGCTAATTAGTTGTCAGATGGTTGTTGGCCTTGATGCTAGCAAGAAATTCAAGTTGGGGTTGGTCGTCAAATTTTTTGGGGGGTTGGTTGTCACATGTTATCTCAAGGCTGCAGCCAGAAAAGGAACCCAATAACGAAAGAAATTGTCAAGCTGTATCCTCACTGACACCCCAGAGAAGGAAAGAATAGAGCAGGAAAAGGCAGCTAGCAAGCAAAAGAAAAAAGGGCAACAAAATCAAAACAACCCAGTGCATCCCAAACTAGACCAGCTGCCAAGGCTACAGAACGTTATATAGGCCTATTTGTCAACTTGACAATGCAATTAAACATTCAAATTTGGTCCTGCCTCCTTGCCTTCTTTTTAAGATTTTTCCCATTAAGATAACATTGTGACAAACAACCCCATAGTGTGTGACAACCGACCCCTTGATGGGGTTGGTTGTCACAATGTGTCAGAGTGTCTTTGATGGTAAATTACTTCTTCATTACAATAAGTTGGAAAAAAAGAGAGACACACATTTCTAGCCAACACCTTAAGCTTCAATTTAATGTAGGAATGGCTATTGACAGATGTTTTGGTGATGAGCAATTCTCACTAGAGTAAAAAGTGTGCCTACTTACCCCGTTCTCCCCTATGTGTTTTCCAGTAGTTCAAAGTACCTAAATAGCATACATATTGTACTTTTCACTGCACTGCATTTAGTTTACTCATTAAGATTGTCTAGATTAGGGAGAAGTCATTATCTTCAGACCCCTCAAAATATATCTGGGGACCATTTGGAGGGGCCCAACCTCTACATTGGGAACCCCTTGACTGCTAAGTGTAAAGTAGTTCAAACTAGTTCAACCTGGAGTTTTCTACCTGTATTATAGCCTACTAGAGAGTTTTTTATTACTTTAAAACACTTTTATTTCATAATATATGTTTCCTTTTTTGTAGATTAAACTGTTAAAAAAGTTAAAAATAATAATAAAGTAGTCAAAATAAGATCCAGCCATATCACGTTGGCCTCACCTTGACGCTGATGACACATTATGCATCAAAATCCTTATAATCCAATTATGTTATTAAGCATAGGTAGTAGGCCTATATTAATGGATGTATGTGTCAGCAGCATTTCACTGTTTCCAGTATGTCGAGGTGGAGCCGATTTAAACTACAGTTTTACATATTTGTTGTGAGTTTAACCTAAAAAATCTATCATATTTAGCGGAATTTAAATGTAAAATCATCAAAACGTAATTATACTTCTATTGGCTAATGAAAGCTGTCAATAAAAGGTACAATATTTCCCTTTGAAATGTAGGAGCAGAAGTATTTGTACATTAGGTTAAAGTACCTGAGCATGACCTGTTACATGTCTTCACATACACTTATCTAAAAGTGGCTCATCAATCGGAAAGATCTCCATTAAACAGACAGCTGAATTAATCCAAATACAAAAACTTTCAAATGTAAAGTTTTTTTTCTATTCCATGTTAAAACGACTTGAGATTTTCCTGATTTTAGCTGCTGTAGCCTATACTCTGGAGGCCTACGTACCTTGCAATCGCAGTGTCTCGTGTTGCAGCCGGCGGCGTGGACACTACAGGTGCTGTCCGTCTTGCACCCACATTCAACCATGGAGATCTGCTCTCGGGCGCCTTGGCCATGCGAAGACCCAGACACATACTTAGAGAGACTTTTCGGCGACTTTGGGGAAAACATGTTCGGTTTTCTCGCCTTTCACGCCGTTATTTAGCTTGTTATCTTCAACCTGTCAGAGTCGGAGGGCAAAGGTCCGCAGTGCAAGCGCGCAGTCCCGTCCCTGGAGATAAGCGCGCAGTGCCAGTGTTGTGCGCGCACTTGGAGGCAAACGTCATTTTTTTTGGGACGTTCAGCAGTGGAGTTGGAGTGTTTTTATCAGGACAGGGTGTGTGTGGGCAAAGCCTCCAGATCACATGACGTCTGCATGTTGGTGGGGAAAGTGCAGAAAACCTTCTACTTAGCTCCAAAATAATGTTCATTTGATCTGAAACAGCAACATCTTCTCCATGTGTTCTCCATAAAAACTGATATTTAACCATGATATCTGTAGAAAAATTACTTAATTAAAATCAAAACTATTTAAAGTAAAAGTGCTCCATAAAAAGGCACAAGTACAACTCTTTAGCTGACATTTACTGTAGGGAATCCAATCCTATTTTTTTCTAAATAAAAGCTATATTTTCCATGGTTTAGAGAACCAGTTATCCAAATGTACTTAACATTTATATATAAATAAACAAGTTATATTTTCCATTGTCAATTATTAACTGCATAAAAAGTGGCTCATGGGTTTATATTTACAAAATATTTTTATTGAGCGTGTTTTTGTGGAGGAAGCAGACAACAAGAATGGAAAAAGATGCAAAGAAAATTGGAAATGGTGAGAAAAAAAAAAAAAAAAAAAAGACAAATTAAATTTAAAACTGTAGCACACTGCAAAGAAAAAAGTCCATCTTTGGTCACTTCATCCGATGTCTTAAAAGCTTATTTTCCATAAAAACAGGTGACAATATACAGTATCCACCAGTCAACTGAGGTAATTAAGAAAATTCCTCTCATTCAAAAACTATTCCCACATGGCAGAGAAACGGATTTATTGATTGATCTAATAACTTTTGATAAATGACTCTGCATAGAGAGCAAAAAGGCACTTAACCTCAACCGAGACTTTTCCAATAAAAAAGAAAAAAAAAAACTTACTGTACTTATAATTTGAAACAGTATGTCTTTACTATTACTTCTTTGGGTAAAATTTGTATTGTTATTTTGAGTCTTAAAAAATTGATTTTCCTGCTGGCAGATAAACAGGAAATTAAAAACAATCTCCTTGGCGTGCTTAACGACTGGAAAAATATCAGCCTGGGACAGTTCCCCGCTTAAAAAAAAATAAGGTATTTTTAGACCGCACCAGAGACTAAAATGTTCAAACAGACATTTCTTGCAGTGTGGGTGTGTAACAACAGAAACAGACAAAGAGCGAAAACATGGAGGGTTCAGCGCTGTCGATCCCAGCGCCAGATAGAAGCGTCATCACACACAGCGATCAGAATGCCACTGTCACGGCTGAAGCTGGTTTGACGGATGGCTGACGTGCATTTGGGGAGCGTCAGTGTGGCGCACCTGCAGACAGCACAAGAAGAAGAAACAGTTTACACAAATGCATTCTGGGTAAATATCAAACACGCTGAGAGGAGTTTATGAAATGCAGCAGGAACCTATAGTTTCATAAAATCCAACAGTTCAGACTGTAAACAGTATATTTGCTTCAATTACAGCAAGTTTAAAGAATCAAATCTCCAGCTGACAGTCTCAAAATAGATAAACATCCTGTCGTAAGAAAAGTCAAGCAAACGGTGATATAGTGTATAGCATCAGGTTTATTTTCAATCAAGATAGCAAGAATTCTCCGCGGAGAGGTCACTAGTTCCAACACATGTAACGTGCAGCAAAGAGTGACAATATGTCCTTCAAGTCATGAACTATTTAAGGACATGTAATTGAGAGACAGACAGGTAGGGCTGGGTGGGGGGAAGGAGGGGAAGACAGGTTGGGAGACAGACAGGGCGTGAGATATACATTCATATTATAATCGTGGGTGGGGCAGGCTGCCCCAGAACAGCAGGAGGCTGTCTGCAGGAACATTGTCCTCTTTCAAATGTATAGTCAGGCTGGCTCCACTCGGGAGATTGAGGGGGATGGTTGAAACTACATTTCAGTTAGTTTCACTAAAACACATTCAATATATGTCTATACAGGTTTGTAGCAAATGTTTCCTATTTCATTAATAAGCATTCTAACATTTGAGTCCAGACATACATCATATGCAAAATCCGCCACCACAATCCTGAGTGTCACCACATGGGCATTTACTGCATGTTGTATTGTTTAAGCATTTCCATTCTGTTTATTGTCACAAAGTTAAAAGCTGTTAACTTACTGCTGCTGAGTTTATGACATTGATATCACTTCCCATTGCTGTTGTCTCATTCAGGTTTCAGATAATGTTTAAACCTGGTTCACAACATAAGGAGTTATCCTGGCTCTTGTAGTGGATTAGAGATGTGATGTATTGGTTATTGATAAGACTCTCTCTGGCCTCAAAGGCTGCTCACTTACTTTGCTTTGTGTGGATCTTCCACCTCGAGGTCCCACACATAAAGCTTTCCCACCTGGTTTCCCAGAGCCAGCATCTAAATCAATAATCACACATTATTAACAACACTACTAAAAGTTAGATTTTAGCTGTAAATACACAATAAATGCAACAAATTATACAAACTTCCGGGCCAAAATCGTAACATCTAATATTTGTTTGTGTGATAATTGTAGTCATATATATATAATACAAGTAAGACATGTAAAATGACGATGCATACAGCTACAAATATAAGATTAAATTAGTTTACCTTCTGCCAGAAGTCCATGGAGAAGCGCATGTACCAGATGTCACACTGGCTGTAGTCAAAGCGTCCCAGGATGGTCACGTTGGAGTCATTGGGTTTGATGTGGTCGATGTCATCCTCCATCTTACCTGGTTTCCAGCAGACAATGGCGTTTTCACACGACTGCAGGGAATATATACAAAAGAGTGTGTTAGCCTTAAAAGATTCGGACACCTTTTCGGACAATTTGTTTATTTCAAATGGATTGAATTTACTATTTTGGCATTAATCTGAACATAATAATAACCCCCAGTGACAAAGGGGGAGATTTCATTTGTTTTACTTTAGTAAAATGTGCTATTACTTTGTCATTATGGTTCACTGTTTATCTATTTATTGATGCTAAGAAGCCACTGTTAGTATCATTTCACTCAACTTGCCTTGGAAAGAATAAGATCTCCGAGCCACCGCACACAGTCCACGTAGTTTCTGTGGATGTCTCGTGTTGAAAAGTCCGGGAAGTGAATTTTCTGTGAGACAAAGGGCCTGAAGAAAAAAACAACAACAGTTAAAATAAATCAAGGTTTGACAGGCCACAAAGGGGAAAATTTTGACATTGTTTTCTAACCTGTTGGTCTTGGATGGGTTGTACTCATACGAGCCACGAATAGCTGTCTGCATTCTGTCCGAGTTGATTCGCCAAAGCTTTAGGGAGTGGTCCATCCCGCATGACATAATCTTTTCACCCAGAAGATCAAAATCCTGCAGAGGGGGATTATAAAGAAGTTATAAAGACATATGTAAAATACAGGTTACTGTTAGAGGTGTATGGGGCAGAATTAACGCCACTCACGGCACTCAGGACTTCATCTCGATGACCCTCCACTCCACCGAATATCGCCACTAACGTGTCTGTCTGAATGTTCCATAGACGCAGGGCATGATCTGAGGAAAGAGACACAGATTAATAACATTGCATACATGGAATAAACACATGGAAAATAGAATAACAATTGGCAAATAGCTGAAGAAGCTTAAATCAATATAGTTTGCAAACAGGTGATTTCAATTAAAACTTTTCCACTTTACAGTCTAATAAATAAATCACTAGTTGCAGCTTTTGTTGGTGAGAGTGACGCCATGTTCACATTATACGTGACAAAGCCCTGATTTAACTGGGGTTAAAAAATAAACACAGCTATAAAGATAGAAAGAAAAGCATCAAATGATTTGGTTTACATATGGTTAAAAATATTGTTTGTCTCTGCCAAGTTTTGTGGCTTGTATAATGTCAATTGTACATGTTGTAAAAACTGCCTGTAACTGAGTAGTCAACATGCCCATGCGCTCAGCTATTACCTGCTCCATGACTCTATTAAGGAAGCACCTGACGATCACATGAATACAATAGATAACTGAGTGGGGTTACAGTCTGTAAACACAGAGACTATAACCTACTTTTCAGTGTGTGCCACAAAAATGTTTTCATGGCCCCAGCCGTAGTTGAATAATAAATTTTATTATTTTGAATATAAAACGATATATTCATAAACACCAACAGCTCGACTTAAATGACCATGGTTACACAATATTTCTTCAAAGTTTTATTACAGATTTGTACCTTTGCTGACAGACAAAAGGAGATTTGGATCCCTCGGATGAAACTTGAGCTCATTGATGGCGTTTCCATGACCTACATAATGCTGCAATTAAAAATAGTCAGAAAGAAGGTTGTAATTGATGACATGTAAAAATGATCAAATTGATAAAGAACTGATTTTTGTGTATGTTTTATGATAAATGTAACCGTTAACGTTACCTTGATACACTGCATTGTGATGTGGTTGATGACCCGAATGATGCCTCGGGACCCGGCTACAGCCAACAGTGGGTGGCTTGTGTTGGTGTCGTAGGTCCAGGCACACGTATAGAAGTTCTCATCTGCCTTTTAACACATTTAGTCAAGGAAATAAAATATTTAAAAAAACCTCTCCCAGCGTTCTTCAAACTAACCTCTTGTGAGAAAAGGTCAATATTTGTTTCAGCATTTTTACTCTTCTATTGATCAGCTCTGCTGGACCAACTAAAGAGTTTGGATTGTTGCTCAAGCATGTAAACAACATTCCTATGCAAACATTTCAAAAGTTTCCAATACAAGTGAAAGGATACGTCTGCGTCGACGTACGACTGCAGGAGTCTCATCTCTCCCTGAGAGTGACATTCATACAGAGTTACCTGGAGGAGAAGAAGAAAAGACAGCACTGGTTAGATGTGGAAAGGCTTACCGTCTTAAAATCCCACCATAAAGGTGCAATAGAAATAATTCAAACACTGTAGACAAGGTATATCAATAAAGTCACTTGCATTAATCTCTTACAGATAACATGCATCGTCCTCCTCATCACTTACCCTGTTACTCCCGACTGTGGCAAACACCAGCGGGTCTCCCTCCTTGCTGTGCCAGTTAAACTGAACTCCAAACAGAGGCTGGCCGTGGTCCTCCTGAAGAAAAAAACATGAAGACATTTTATGGGTGAAATGAACACAGTGAGCCACATTTGGTACGATGGCAATTTAAGCATGTTCTTAAGTCTTTCTAAGTCAAATTTAGATGGTGTTGTTTCTCATGCACGTCCTTGATACTTCAACCTGAACACAGAGAAATTAAACAAGCTGCTGCTATGTAGGTTTATTTTGCTTCACTGGGCCGTCTGACTTCTTTACTCACCCTCAGGCTGTTGACACATTTAAAAGAAAATCTGCACTTCTTGGACTTCCACTTGCCCTTGCCCCAGCTCTTTCTGCCCGGGGCATTGGCCGTGTTATTGGGCGTGTCTGGGCGCTCTGCATTGGTCCCGCTCTCAACGCTAACCGCATCATCCTACAAATACAGGAAAAAGATGATATGTTAAGATATGACAGTGTTTGTTAATTAATATCTCTGTAGGCAATTGAACCAAACACTTCAGCAGCTGCAAAAATAATTTTCTAACAGCATCTGTCAGCTGTGTTCACATATATTACTGACACAATTTGCATCTTGTTTTTTGTATTTAACTGCAACTGTTTCACCAAAAAACTTCAGTGACAGCTTTCACTATTTTACTGTTTACGTCTAGTGTGATGGACACTAATCGTCAGGCACTTTATTCTTGCACAATAGTTTTGTTTTGTACAAGTGCTGACAGCAGGTAAATATGTTTGCAAGGAATCAAGACGGCTTGACACTATTTGCCTGTCATGATTTACGTCCCTTTATTGTAATTTCACATAGTTCAACGGACTTAAGTAGCATTCCGACAGTGCATTGATACATAACTTAAAGCAATAATAAATAGAAACAGTAAAGATTTAAAAATGTAAATAGAGTAGAACATGTGGATTTTACTGTAGCCTACAGTACAAACACACTTACTTTCGCAGAATAGCTATTGAAAGTGGTTAAACTACATTGGTCATATCATATACACATATATCATAAATATTAACAGGACATCCCTAAACAACCCAAATTGTTTTTATAATTTTAATTAATTCCTCCAATTAGCTGCTCGTGCTAAACTGAGGTTCCACGTGAAAGCCTGTAGTCTGAGTGTAAAGGAGTATGGATTATGTGTCTACATACAAAGTCAAAGTTTGGACCTAGGTGTGTGTGAAGTGTGTATGTATTTTTGTCAATTATAACCAGCTAGCATCCTCACAGCTGATTTACACTAGCGGGAATATATGAACAAAGCTGCTGCTAGCCCCATACTTTAGCCGGCCGGCTACTGTAGCACGATGCTATCTCGCCCGGAGCGATATATTTGTAATCTATCGGCGAACAAACAACACAGTTTAACTGCTTACATTCTCGTCTCCTGACAAATCGGGGTTACTGTTCTCGTCACTGCTTAGTTTTTGTTTTTTCGCCGGTACTTCTTTTCCCGCTTGAGAAGGGGACTCGGACATGTTCTTATTTTCCCTCATTTTGGCTCAAACTCTTGCCTTTTCCGCTTTGCAGCTGCAAGGGATGCTGGGTAGGGTAGTTCGATTCAAGCTGAATACATTTAATTTTATCTATTTACCTAATCTAGTCACAGTTGCTTATCTGTATTAATTATTCGTTTTACTTTTGGCCTGAGTAACTATCAACATTTCGTACTATAAGAGGAAGGATTGAACTAAGTAATTAAATATTATAATATGCCTAACTGCTGCCCTCAAAAATTAAATCTAGTCCACTTCAATAATGAAAGGCTTTAAAAGCACTAAAGGTTTTTAATTCTTGCCATAAAAGTAACTAAATGTATATGTTGATGTGGTAAGTAATTTTGTAGATGTATTAAATGCTGGATTGACTATATCTCCCAGTTGGCCTACATGAACATATGGGCATCAACTTGGAAGTGGACACTGACTGCATCACTTATTATATAAAAGTCATTTGATTACTATTGCATTACATTATTGTTACATATTGCATATTCCTGGTTAGTATATATTGCATAAACATTGCTGTATAATGTTAATTATCTTATTGTGTGTGGCTATATACAATATGGCACATTCTATGAATTTTTAGATATTTCCTATTTTCACATTTCTTTTCTAAAATAGGAGCAACTGTTACATTACAAAACAATTTCCCAGCAGGTTCAATGATAAAGTATTTCTGATTCTGTCAGCTTTATGATCAGAACAAACAGTCCACACAGCTTATTACAACACCTACATTTAGTTTTTTCTTTGGAGGTCCTGCACACCCACACAGATGATTTGATATATCAGGTATGCTGGCGGGTATCTAAAGTCACAATGAGTCAAAACTTGCACATTTACATATAATTATTTAATTAAAAAAACAGTTCATAATCAAAATGTTTTCTAAATACAAAGAAATCTGCCATGTTGTTGGGATGAGGTTGTTGTTTTCAGGTCTACAGAATCATGTCTGCACCGTCCACTGAGGCCTGGCTCATCTGGTCAGACATCTCCTCTTCTTCTTCATCCTCCTCCTCCTCCTCCTCTTCTTTATCTTCTCCTTCATCCTCCTCCGCTGTTCTCTTTATGCCCCTCTGCTTTGACAGGGCCACGGCGTAGCGAATGTTATACATGTTGAAGTCACACCTGTGCAAAACAAAAGCACACATTAACAATTACTGATTAGAATTTCTCATTTATTTATTGTGAATAATCCCATTTATGTCTGTATTAATTCATCTTATAATGAGGATTTACAGTTTGGACAGGTTGTCAAAGTGTCTCTGGATGCTCTTCTGCAGCGCTTGGATTGTGGGCAGTATGGCAGCTGACCTGCACGCCAAAAAACATAAACCAGGTTCAGTTAATCAGTTTATTATAGAATGATCATTTGACTAAATACACACGTTAATAAATGGTAGTGTAAGCGAACCTGTTCTTGAGCTTCTGTCCGTGCAGCATGAGCAGACTCTGGGCCCAGGTCATGTAGAACTGCAGGTGACCCGACTTCTCCAGACACGCCGATACAAAGCCCAGCAGCTTCTCCACGTAGATGTCAGGGAGAGAGCCACAAACTACAGGGACTGGAACACACAAGCGCGCGCACACACACACACACACACACACACACACACACACACACACACACACACACACACACACACACACACACACACACACACACACACACACACACACACACACACACACACACACACACACAGCATTAACCCAAATGCAAAAGCATAGACAACGGTTTTAAAGGGATAGTTCAACATTTTAAATTCACTCTCTAGCTCAAGAGAAGGCGACAGAAAGCGTTCCTGCATCTGTGCATGCATTTGTAATGTATAAATGGGCAAAGGTATCAGGTAAAACATTTTGAACTATCTCTTTGTGTTGTGGAGGTGTGTTTGCTCACTTTGATCATGCGGTATCGTTTCCAGCACTTCCTGCTTGAGGGCTTTCTCGTTGAGTCTGAAGGCCAGGACGATGGCTGACGCCCACTCTTGTAGCCTCAGCTGTTTGCGTATGCTAGCAGGTGTCACGTCCAGGTCTAAGTCGTAAGGGTCGAAAACCAGAGAGCCATCCAGAGAGTAGACCAGCAGGCCTTCTGTGGTGGTAGCAGCCCAGCTACGCCCTGAGGAAAAGATGGAACAGCAAAAAATAGTCTTCTTTTGTCAGGACTTGACTCAAACTTGTAGTTCTAGTTCTACTTCCACTGTTTCTACATGTAGTCACATACCAGTAGGGGAGAATCGTAGCGAGCTCACTCTGATCTCTGGTTTGAAGTGTCGAGAACTCATATCACCTGTAAAGATATACACAGATTAAAAAAATAGTAAACATCATGTATGCTTATTTCACACCAGTATAAATAAAAGGTGCACAATGTACATTTCGGTGTTCATTTGACTAAACCTTGTCTGTTTGCGTCTGTACATTTCTCCTATACAAACATCTTTAAAAGCAATTGTCTCATCATTAAGTTAAGTTTTTTACAATACTCTGAACCAAAAACCTTAACTTTTAAAGCCATCAACTAAACTTTGCATAATCATTCTTAGCACTATTCTGAAGGCAAATCATGAAAAATTATCAATGCTTTTCAAGCAGAGTAACATACTATTACTATTATTTTATGTTGAATAGAGCCTTGTACCTCTCTTCACTCCAGGGAGGCTGATGTTGACTGTGTCTCCGTCTCCTGCTCCTTCGTCCACCAAAGCCAGGCTGCCGAACTCCGTCATCTTCCGTCGGTCCAGAAACTCCTAAACAGGACGCAGAAAAAAGAGAACACACATAATGAGTAACACAGTGGCATTATTTTACTATGTTTTACAGCTGTTCAAGATCCTCAAACGTTGATTTAGAAGCTGCAGGTGAGGCCGTACCTCCATGGCGTCGAAGGACAAGTTGCAGGAGATCTCAAACTTCTTCATCAGCATCTGCTCCTTGACGTTGTAGATGCAGACAAACTTGGACTGGCCTCCCGCCAAAATGGCCGCTCCATCCGCCGAGTAGCACAGCGACGTGAAGGACCTCAATGCACACAAATTCGATATCATAAATACAGGGTTCCCACATATTTTTTTGCCAATATATTTTAAAAACTTTTACATGACTTTTCACCCAATTTCCAAAACCTTATTCAGGCCTGATTCGCAATCATATGGCTTATTAATGGGCTTCTTACTGTATCTGTCTTGGGCCATGTGTTACACTTGCAAAAATGTAACATTTCCCTCTAATGTCTGGACCAAGGGAAATAAGTTCAGCTGTCTCACTCACTTTCCCTTTGCAGACTGCTTTGCTGTGATTTTATCGGTGTCTTTGCGGCCCATCTCCAGGTCATGGCGCCCTGCCACCGATCCGCTCTGTGTGGCCGTGCTGGGGTTCCAGAAAGAAACCTCGCCGTTTAGCGTAGCCACCGCTAACTCCTGACCATCAGGCCTGTAAGTCACTGCCAGACCTGACGGGGGAAAAAACACAGTTACACAAAACTATCCATAACAAAAGATGGTACAGTGTAGGTATGGGCCGGTATGATATTCTGAATAAAAATTCCAGCTGAAAAGAATCCTTTTTATTTCTAAACAACATAGCACATATGAAATAATACATAATTGAATTATTCTAAACAGAATTGAAATAAAAGCAGTCCTTTCTAAGTGAGCAGCTCAATAAGGTTTTTAGAGACATGCTCACTTTCTACACATTTCTCTTTTAGTAAACATTATGATGCAGGAATATTCTGAACATTAATAAACTTGTATGTTAACAGCCTGGGGTGCCTAGTTCGGTGTGTGAAGATGTGTAATATGTTTCAGACTTTTGGGGATGGGTATTTACCATCAGAGTTGAGAGGGATGGTTTCTTTGACCTGCCAGCTGTCCAACATGTCCCACAGCCGGACGGTGCGGTCCCACGAGGCGCTGGCCAGGATGGACTGAACAGGACTGAAACACAGGCAGCTGACCGGACCCTCGTGGCCCCCCAGGACCTGGACAAACACAGCGAGGAGCCACAGTTGTTATATTATACCAAGTAGAATAGAGTAGGTACCATGTAATGGAAAAGTGCCATTTGGGTAAATTGTTTTACAAGTCATTCTGCTCGTACCTCCAGCAGTCTGCCTGTCTGCATGGACCACAGGAAGATCTCAAAGGAGTCCTGGGCTCCAGCGCTCACCAGCTCTCCACTAACGTCTACTGCCAGGGAGGAGAACTGCGCGGGGCGAGGAGACGTGAACGTACGGAAGTTTCTGTACCTGTTTATACAAAAACATACACACTATCATGTATACGGTACATATACTCAAAATCATTTTACTAATATCTTCACTGTGGGTCACTCACCTGTGCAGATCAAAGGCTCGGACCGTCCCGTCCAATGAGGCACTGACGATGACGAAGCCGCTGGAGGTGAAGGTTACCTTGGTAACGCTGCTGGTGTGTTCGGTGAATGTGACAAAGCAGAGGCCACTGTTGCTGTTCCACACTTTGACCTAAAAAAAATAAAAACAAATATGATCTTTTAAAGCCCTTCAAAATATAATATTACTTTATCTGGGCTTTCCAGAGCGAATAAAATGCCACACTAGAAGGTATGTAGCGACTTACTTTGCCGTCGTCGCCTCCTGTGGCAATGTACTGTCCATCCGGGGAGTATGCCAGCGTGGCCATGTTGTTAAAGTGTCCCTGCTGCTTGAAGACATAGGACTCGCTCTGCCACTCCCACACTAGCAGCTGACCCATCCCTGAAACAAATACACTCACTTACTTATAAACCTTGAATATATACTTAACATACCTATACATCGTGCTACTTATTTAGTAGAGAAAATAGAAAAGAAACACAACAAAATACGACTTCTTCTTACCCGAGCAGCCAAAGCCGATCCAGTCTCCAGTGCAGTTTAGAGCCACTGAGGAGATTCTCTGGTCTGAAATACTGGAAAGAAAAAGGTAGCATCATTAACTACTACTATGCACATGCAAATTTCTCATCTAATTTTTACTTTGTGGATATAAAAACCTTAACTTTCCTCTCACCTTAGGGAGTGAATGAGGTTAAACTCTGGGAGTTCGTGCAGGTGGAAGATGCCAGAGGCGAAGCCCGTGACCAGGATGTGCGTGGGTTTGTGGAAGGCGGCAGACGTCAAGTTGTTGAAATCGCCCTCTTTATTGAAGAAGTGTCTACAAGAGAAAGAGAATCAGTGAATAACCAATTTTAGCTGCAGATGTGCTTAATACAGCCCCTTTGAACCCAAATCAAGAAAATACTTGTCTACTACTGTCATTTGGGGCACTAGTTGCATGATAGTGGCATCTGAAAGGAGTGAGGCATATTTATCAATCCAAATTTAAGATATTGTGATTTAAGTTTGATCAACTTTCCAGAAATTCAGTTTAGACTAGGCTGGCTATGCTCTGGTTCTTATGACACTGTTAGTATTTTGAACCTATCACGGCAGATCTATTCCCCCAACGTTCTATAAAAGCAATGACTGTTCCCATGGAGATGGTTTGATACCCCACACACTTGTCAAACGGTCTAAAAAACAGTGTTATAATATTTAATCAAATTTTTAAATTTTTGGAAAAGCTTTGCGAGACACCCAACTTTGATATCATACATTGATGATTATTTTACTATCTTAGACCAAAGGCTTTAAGGACAGAGAAGGGAGATTTGTCTTACTTGCTCTTGTGTTTGTATCTGACGTTTTTGACAGTTTGCTCTTTGGGGGCGTCGGCTTTCCCTCTGATGACCTCGCCTTCCCCTCCCTCCCCCTCCTCTATCTCTTCCTCCTCTTCATCCCCCACTCTAGAGGGCTTGGGTTTGTCCACGCGTTCCTTAAGTACCAGGCCGTCCAGCTCCGTGTCACTCTCCCACACACACAGCGTCCCGTCTTGGCTCACTGTGTAAAGCTGAACACAACATGGACAAATTGCTTTGGGGTTGATTGCTTAAGTGAAGTCACGGGAAGCAAAAATAAGAACTTACATCCAGGCTGTCCTTCTCGAAGAAGCAGCCCACGATGAGGTCCTTGTGTCCCCCCAGGGAGTAGTAGATGAGGTTGGCCCAGCGCTCTGCACCAAACACCCATGTGGACATGTCTTTGCTGCCCACCACAAAGCACCTGATGGGGAAAAGTCAGATAAATGATTTATTTTGCCAATTGTATTGTAAATAACAATGCCAAACTCTATGCAAAAAAAATTACATTTAATGCCGCCCTGTTTATGTTTACATATCCTATGTGTACAGAGCCTGGGCTGCCTATTAACACCAAATTTATTTTCAGCAGTGCACACACAGGTAGCGGGATGGTGAGGAGAAATTCACTGATTTAGACAAATAGGGATTTTCACAACAAGCAAGCGTTCTCCAGAATCACCGACTCCGACCTTTGAATGTAACAATATTTGAATGTGTTGTACTCACTTGGAGTCGTCTGTCCAGTCGATGCAGGTGGTCTCGTCGTAGGGGCCGTAGTAGCTCTTGTCCAGCACAAAGGCGTTGTACTCGCGCTGCCTTCCAGGAGCGTGGTACATCAGGGCCACGTTCTCCTTGGTCACCACAAACTTCCTGGGAGGGAGAACAAAAAACAATATGAGAGGAAAATATAAAGTATTTTAGATTTAGATTTTGGACAAATGGTTGGACACAATAAGATGTCTGAATGAACCTGTCCCCTACCTTGCAGGTCTGGGTTATTGTGATGTTTACTTTTTGGCTATTTTTGACATTTCCTAAAGAAGTTCATTGACATCTTTACCTGCCATCAGGTGAGAAGCGGACGCTGCTGACCGGCTTGTGGAAGTGGAAGTGATGGAGGATGGCTCGGGTGATAAGGCTGATCAACAGTGCCGCACCGTCTGTACCACACACACACACACACACACACACACACACACACACACACACACACACACACACACACACACACACACACACACACACACACACACACACACACACACACACACACACACACACACACACACACACACACACACACACACACACACACACACACACACACACACACACGCACACACGCACACGTGTTAACTCAACACTCACATTCTTATGGAAAACGAAAAAGAGTAGAGTAGAATAGGCACCATGTAATGTGTAATTGAAAAGCACCAATAGTTCAGAGGAAGCTCTCACCTTCATCCACCACGATGGCTAAGTTCCCATCAGGAGAGAGACCTACACACGTGATGTTTTTTGTGGTGGAGAAAGGTAACGTCTCGGATGTGTTGCTGGAAACAGGGCAGAAAGGACAAAAAAATGTATTCTTGCTTTTGTGCTAAACAGCATCACAGCCTCAGTGTATTTGCAGAGAGCAGTACTTCATTCTGTATATCCATCCAGACCTTGCATAAAATTAAGCTGAAAACTTATTATGAGATATAAAAGTCAATTTTGTAGCTTTTTATCTAATAATTGTAACTGTAATAATTTATAAATCATCACTTTGTCACATAAGTATAACTTCTCTTTGGACTATTGTTATTCAGCTTTCATGTTATCTATTAATTTTCCTCTGACTAGCTAAAATGTTGTTACAGTCCAACATATGACAGCAATAATTAACATTGTGTGTTTTTATCCATAACTTACTTTTTCAGGTCGAAGACAGACACTCTGTTTCCGACCGGACTGATGACAGCATTTCCATCTTTGGAGAAACTCAAGTTTCCCTGTCGGTACACCGCTCCAAGGAGGTTGGAAAACTGCAAGGAAGAGCAGAAGGAATAATCACTCATACACTCATTCATTCATTAACACCAAAAAATGTGGGAATTCACAGTTTTTTATCAGTTGCTTGAACATATTTGACCATTCTGCACCTGCACTTTTACACTATTTTAAAAATGTCATATCGATATATATTTTCTAAAGAGACATTTTCCCATGCAATGCAATTTTGCTTTTGTATGTAGGCTTTCGAGATGAGGACATACAACACAGCTTTTGTACTGACAATATATTTTTCCAATAAATAGAAAAGAATGAAAAGAAAATTGTTGGTGTAAATCTAGAAAAACAACACGTCTAACGATGCTCTTTGTTACAATCTTGCAAAAAGCAGCACACATGTCATCCACTATAAGTGGAGAAGGACTGATAACTGATAGAACATTCGTGCAAAGGAGTTTAAAAAATATGCATCAGTCATGATAATCCAAATAATGTATATACATTGAAAATAAATAGTTGTCTTTAGTTAAACACAGTTAATCCAAAACAGTGTATAGTCTTTCAATGGGATCTGTGTTCACTGTTTCGAAAGTCTTGAAAATGAGAGGAGCCACTTTAAAAACAATAAAATACTATAATACAATGCTGTTTGGTGTCATATAAATGAGCCGAACTGAAGTGTTTATACTTACAATTATAAGCAAAAAGTCTTAAATATGCTACACAACTTTTACATTTATCAAAATGCAATACATTCTTATTTTTTAATAACTTTTGGACGATGTCTGGTGTGACGTTTCCTCCGACGCAGGCAAACAGACTTACCTTATAAGCAAACTTCATTCTAGTGATTACTCCTTGTTTTTAAAGCATGTATCTTCTTTTTAATTCCTTATAAATCCCAGGTGAAGTTTGAATAAACGGCTAAAACACCGCTTCTACTCCATGTACTCCACACGTGTTTGCATTTTGTTGACACTTGCCCCATCCGGGTTTCCAGCTAAACTGGAAAAAATCAACAAGGCGCCCACTAGCGGCAAGGAGGGAAGACGACTTCAAATTAAAAGCATTGGCACATCAATCTTTATTCAAGACAAAATCCAGGCCGATAAGAAAATAAAAATCAATCATAAATGAGACAGCTATTTTGGAAAGTACAAAGTCCAAGAAATATGTAGGCAAATGGAATATCTATTTGATAAGTCTATTGAGGAAACGAATAGCCGACTATTTGTATTCCTGTTATTGTGGTGAGTTCAAAATTAGTGTGCTTTATGGTTTATTTTGGCTGTTAAGTTCACAAATATTAAATATAAAACACAAACACACGTTTTCTACAGTGTCTTTATATAAGGTGACTATGTACTGTTAGTATTGCCAGCCAAATTAACATGCAGCTAAAAGGATGTTTGCGCTTTATAAGAAGGGGAATATGTCTCAAAGGATGCTTTTAGGGATCTTCAAGTAGCCTATTAAACTAGCCCTAGCAAGCTTCAAACAAAGTAAATAAAAGTGGAAAGAGCAATTTACTCTCACTTCTGTACTGTATATACACACATTAGACACAGTAAACACAAAAAAGTCAATTTTAAAATGAATGTGACACTTGGAACATAACAAAGGCAGGCATTGCCGACCTCAACATGATCCCTCCCGTCCATTGTCACCCAATACCCCTGCTTCATAATTTAGCACGTGGCAGCTACAGTAGGCTACATTCACACACAACACACCTGTAGAAATGGGCCAGTGCCAAGGTAAACTGAAAACGATGCTGTACAAGTGGGAGATAAAAGAGTTCATATTTGGGACTTTTATTGGAACAGTTGGCTCGAGTTGTTGTAGTCCAGTCGGTGTCCAGTTTGTATACTGTTTAATTGAAGGACTACATCTCAAAATCATCTCGGTAAACAGCTGCACTTTAGAGGTGGGGACAGCGATTCTGTAGAACACATGTTGTCAAAATCACTTGTTGTTAAAATCTGTGAGTATCTCCTTGTGATCTGCCACCTGTAGACATAGGTCTAATGTGTGTTTTAAGCTACAGTACGCCCTTTTTGTTTACATACCCGTTTACAAAACCTAGGCTTTGTATTAA
Source organism: Ammodytes marinus (assembly GCF_949987685.1). NCBI lineage: Eukaryota > Metazoa > Chordata > Actinopteri > Uranoscopiformes > Ammodytidae > Ammodytes > Ammodytes marinus. Next base: position 10,915,220 of record NC_137228.1, read on the forward strand.
CACCAGATTTTATTAAGCACACACACAGTAGCCTATGGACTGGCAGCGGATCGCGAGGACTTGATTCCCTGATTTCGACAAAAAAGGATTTTTGACAACAAGCGTTCTCCAGAATATTGCACTTGCAGTTTTTAATTGTTGAACAATCACCTTGATTTGTGCCAGAGGTCGAAACAGGGCACCACATGCAGGCGGACATATTTCTGTCCGCCTGTGGAGCACTCCAGACAGCCGTAGACAGTTTCACGGCGCTGGTTGCCCATGCCGCAGAGCGCACACGCACCCTTGGGGATGTTGTGTTTGAGGAGATTGACCCGCGTGTGGGCGCTCTCTCTCAGGTAGGTGGTGGACACGTCCGTCATGCTCGCTGATTTCTCGTAGTAGTCGGTCACCACGTCTTCCATGTAGTTGTCTGAGTGGGTGAGCTCCTCAAACGTTCGGTTTTCTACAAAGCAAAAAGTAGGGATGCTTATGATATAATCGGTACATTATCGGTATTGGCAGATATTGGCTTTAAAATTACATATCGGATATTGGAAAATATGCCGATTGTATAACAAACCCAAAAATATACCGCTTCTTCATTATGGAAGTGCGAGGGAGAAGCTCAAAATGTTTATATACATTACATTCTACATATCTGTATCGATATTGGTTATCATCCGAATGAATTTTGCAATATCAGTATATCGGATATTGGCATCGGTTATTGGCCGGATGAGTTTTGCAACATCGGTATATTGGATATCGGCATAAATCCAATATAGTGCATCCTTAGGTAAAAGAATAACAAAAGTTCTGGTGTGTATATGATGTGGCAGGTGTTGGTGTTGTATACCTGCTCTGAAAGGGTTTCCATAGACGATCCCAGACAGGAAGCGTCGTAGTCGGCCCATGGAGAAGTGGCCGATGAATCCATCCAGCTGCTCCCGGATCTGCTCCCGCTCAAAACCACCCTGAGACTCGGGCGCCACGCAAAGATCTAACACAGAGGATGAACATTGTAGTATCAACTTTGAAAGCTTGTTAATTCCATCAATTTCAAGGCAGGTCCAATTAAGTGCTAAACATATAAAATACATTATATGAGTGGCAGCAGTGACGTTGATTTGTTTCGTTGTACCAATGCTACAGAATGTGTGGCCAGAATGGGGGTTGAAGCCATGACCTTGGCATTATTAGCACAATGCTCTAACCAACTGAGTTAACCAGCCTGTTGTTCAGTTTTTGTTGTATCCATAATTGTGCTAAAGCAATCAAGAACACTACAACAAAAATGTATACAATTTAGATTTTTTTTGTCACTTATAACTACACGATGGATATGAGCAACCTGATTTACTCCTTTAGCTCCATTGATGTGTGCAGAGCAATAACTAATTACTCAAAGATGTGGTTTCCTTTTATGGGGATGTATCTTACACCCACGAAGGGTCTTGAACCCTCAATCTTCAGATTCAAAGTCAGACGTCTTGTCCATTAGGCCACGTGGTCAAGTTTTAGCCAACAATGTATAACTTAGTAGTGCCATGGTTTAATTGATAGGTTGAGTCCACTATATTGACAGTCTTTTACACTGACAGCATTCGAGCATCCATTAACCGAATGTACTATACCTTTACAGACATACTTTCTTTGGGACTATTTTAGTATTAAAGGTGGGCTCCGCGATTCTCGAGATCTTTGTTGAGAGATCACTTTTTGTCAAATTCAGTGAATATCTCGCTTTGATCTGCTAACTGTCCATACTGGCGGTGTGCTGATTTTTTGTTTGGTGTTAATACACGGCCTAGATTATATAAACAAGCATGTTGCTTGCTGTGCACTGCTGATTCATTTCATTCTAAGGTGCTAGTTCTATGTGTGTGCGTACGATGTTCCTAAGTCGGAGTAGGTGAATAATGAGGCATGACATGGAGAGCCTTCCTACCCAGGCGTCCGTCCAGGCGAACAAACAGCTCACAGATGCTGAAGGCGATGGTGGTGTGAGCCGGGATGACGATGGCCTTGTCTCGACCTTTGGGGTTCCTGCCTTCGTCAATCTGAAACTGTCATTGGTTGTTAATTCACTACTCATCTTTAAGAGGAAGGTTGTGTTAGTTGTCTTTTTTGTTTTTGCTTGAATAAATATAAAACATTTGGAAGAAAAAAAGTAATAATGAAGAGAAAAAATTTAAAATAGTATATAAAGTATATAAAGAAATAAGGAGGTTAAAAAAAGATGTATCAGATTGGGATGAATCAGTTTCTCCAATTTGAACCCACACTGTAAAAATAAAAAAGTTAGGAAAACTCAAAATTTCAATCTTAAATTTGAAGGAAAACTGCCCCCATCTGAACCACCTAATTTTATTTACTTATGTAATGAAACAGGCATTTATTTAGTTCTACTTACTAAGACGTCCAAAAAGTAAAAGTTGTGCCAACTTATTATTTTTTGTTCAGTTTTCCATACAGTTTAAACACTGTTAAATGTTTGAATCAACATTTTGACCATTTGGTTTGTCATCTGTATGACAGAGAATTAGTTGGCACAAGTGTTACTGTATCTTAGTATGCAGAACTTTAACATTTTAAGTTTTTACACGAATGAAAGATACATTTCTATTACATATGAATGATAAGCTATCTCAACAAAAGATAATTAGTTTAATCAGATTAAGGACATTTTTCCTTCGAATTTAAGAATTTGATTTGGTCTCAATCTCAAAACTAAAAAATCCAGCGTAGACAAATTTGAGTTTTCTTTACTTTTTTATTTTATAGTAAAATGAGGCACAGTTTTTTTTAATGGTGCCATTAGTGACCCACGTTAACACTGTGTTCGTGTGCGTGTGTGTGTGTGTGTGTGTTTACCCTCATGGTGGTCCCTCTCATCCCTGCGTGGACGGTCAGAGAGCACTGTCGCGTGGTGCGAATACTCTCCACCACCACACACAGAACGGTGCGTCCGCTCTCTTTGGACTGTCGCACCAGGCAGTGGTCCAGGTCCACCTTCCTGAAAGGGAAAAAAGGGGGTCCAGTCATCACGGAAACAGTTTAGGACATTTAGGGTACAATAGACCTTTAAGTTTGACACCTGTTCATGTCAAACAAGACATCACGTTTAGGGTTTATTCACTGTCTTGAATTGTCCACCATATGTCAGCTCCTGTATGCGTGCAAGTGTAGAATAACACAATCATTTATTCAAACTGACAGAGATAAAGCATCGTCTCAAATTCCATCCGTCACATAGGAGGTCTTAGGTCAGGTATCAATGGCCAAAAATCACATCTTCAAGGAGAAACATTTATTTAGGAAAAAGTTGACAGTATATGCTTAAGGCGAGACACTACAGGCCAAAAAAGTTCTGCCTTTTCAGAACGATAACTCATTAATCAAACAGTATGATGAAACTTAGTGATTAGCATTTCAGATATCCATTCTAATCAGTGTTGAGTGATACTTTGATGATGATGGTGTCAGAGATGAGAGTACACACCTTGCACACAGTCAGGCGCTACTATAGGCCTACCTGGAGTTGAGTTCCCGCAGTAAGGTGGGAACCTCCAGCTCATGTTTGGTCACGATACCAAACGAGGCTTTGACCGCCACATTGTCCGAGCCGCTGATGTTGAAGCCCACGTCGTTTATTAGGTGGTTTCCCAGGCGACCGTTGAGGGCCACATCTGATTTGTCCTCGTAGTTGAGCAGTTGATAAGAAGACACTCCTGAAAAAAAGAAATAATCAGTCGTAGTATCCAACATAGTACATTTACTTGTCTACCTTACTAATACAAGTATTTCCTTTTTCTTCTCTATACTTCTACTTTTTAACCCCACTACTTTATTTAAAGGTGGAGTCATTGATTCTGGAGAACGCTTGTTGTCAAAATCCCTTGTTGTCAAAAAGTGAGTCTTCTTATGATCTGCTACATGTGTCTGCTCTGAAATAAAAGTGGTGTTAATACACAGCATAGGCTCCCTAAACTGGCATATTGTTAGCTACAGTGGGCCCCTTTGTTTTCATACCCTTTGTTTCATACCAGTTTACAGAGCCTAGGCTCAGTGCAGACACCGTATGGAAATTTAGCCGATCATGAGGAGATATTCACTGATTTAGACCAAAAAAAAACAAGCATACTCCAGAAATGCTGACTCTACCTTTAACCCCCCAGAAATATCAACTGAAGTGCCTTTATTCTAGCGTCTGTTTCATTGACCTCACCTGCTGTTATCTCTTTCTCCCCAACCAGAATATCTTTGAGTGAGAATGGGGTTGAGGCGTTTTTTTTCTTCTTCCAGAAATGCCTTTTCCTCTTCCTTGTTACAAGGCTGAGGGGCTGGTAACGATCTGCCTCGCTCAGGCCCGGGACTGGTATCAACCTCCCCGTATCTCCAACCTGCTTCACAAAGTTCTTGGTGGCTGCTGCAAACATTTCCAGGGACGCATTGGTATCAAAAACAGATTAATAATAAAATAAATCTACCCAGAAAGCACCTACAATGAAGAATACAGTGTCCCGAGTGCCTTTCTCAACGGTGCGACAACTGAGTGAGTGCTTCTTTTAGAGTTGTGAAATGCTAAATAATGCAGGTAGTGTGTAAGGGAATATGGCATTTAGATGTGTGTTAACTTGATAGGCCATTGTGGGCCCTGCAGTTTCCTGTCATGTGACAAATGAGGTGGGAAAAAAGCTAATTATAGGTGAATTGTATTACAATTTTTACAAGCTCATATTACTTTTTTCTGCCTCGTCTAGAACTGCTGACTGAAGATTGATAACTATAAAGTGTATATCCTGTCCTAAGAAGAGTCAACCTGTTCCGCTTTGACATGTGTGATACACGGAACATCTGCATTGGCCACAAGCCCTTCTCTACAAAGCTGGATTATTTTTTTAGGGATGTCTCTATGGTTTTTGTAAGATCTAAAGTTTGTTTCCCTTAGTTTTGGATAGTGTCCACCTTCCTGACTGGTGGCCTCCGCTCACAGTGTGTGTGTGTGTGTGTGTGTGTGTGTGTGTGTGTGTGTGTGTGTGTGTGTGTGTGTGTGTGTGTGTGTGTGTGTGTGTGTGTGTGTGTGTGTGTGTGTGTGTGTGTGTGTGTGTGTGTGTGTGTGTGTGTGTGAGATCATGGGCTTGATCTCTGCTGTGGTTTTTCACTGCTGCTGTCCAGTCCATACATCCAGAAATAGCCTAGTGTGTTTTTAGGATTTTTTAAACGCCACATGCAAGAAGCTTTCTTTACCACGCAAGAGCTGGAGTCAGAGTCAGTTTTCTATACATTATACTCCCTGTAATTTGAACTTCTTTGGCCAAAAATAGGATTGTAATTTCTTGAACGCATGATTCAGGGATAAAAAAAATCATCGAATACCTACCATACATCGTAATGTGTTTATCCAAGGCTTTGTGCCAGTAGAAAAAAGACATTTATCCTATTAACACTAGTAAATAAAACTTAGTATTGTGTCAGCATCAGAAGTTTCAAAGAGGTAACGTTTTGGGTTAAACTGCACGACATCGCCTAATGCTTGCAAAATGTTCAAAACGACATATTCACTATCTCAGGAGGAAGTCTATGTTCATCTCCAGTTCATCACACTGCATAAAACAACTATGCATGTACACAAGCTAAGCTCTCTCTCTTCGCTGTCTTCCCATCTGCCTCAGCTTGTGTCCCTAGTGAGTCTGCCCTGCTCTCTGCCTTCTTAATGGGAAACCCGTCTGTTCTTACAAGCACCTTAAACACTTCCTGGCCCAAGCTGTTATAAATTAAAAGGAAACAAGTCAAATCCATAACGGAAATGCATCTTCGGAAAATGCTTTGTTAAGTTAATTTAATAGAAAATCACAAGAAGATGTGTTCTGTCTTGAAATCACTATGGAGAAGACACTGGAGAAGTTTGTTTTGTTGTTCACTTCCTCCGGTACATCACCTCCAGGGACTGACGGTCTGTCCTCGACGCAACCATCTCAGCGAATGCTTCTCCCTGGAAAACACATCAGATGAAATGTAACATGCACATTGTAAACCGCTCAAGCTAAGAGTGCAACAGATGTAGGTCAACAAGTGGAGGTTTTAGGTAGATATAAATATATATAAACTGGAGGTTGCTTTATTTTCAACACGTTTAACTAAAAATAGACTAAATAGACTTAAAACAGTCATTAGACTTAATCAAGTCCCTAAGCTTCTCAGGGCTGCATTTGAGATTGTTCATGAATGTTTTTCAGACACGCCCAGAGGGGCCCACCGTAGATAGCAACATGCCTGTTTACAGAGCCTAGGCTGTCTATAAACACTGGATTTTCTTTCAGCGCACAGTCAGGCAGTGGATCGTGTGGAGAGATTCACTGGTTTTGACAAAAAACATTTTCCAGAATCGCTGACTGCAACTTTAAAGCTATATAGCGTAAATTCTGTTGCCCCCATGAGTAATTCTGAGTAAGTACAACAACAATGCCGGCGGATCTACATGAGGTAGGCATTCGGTGATCGCGCATGGTTCTCATACATTCTGCTGTATATCCAGGTTTTTTCTTAGCAGTAGAATCAACAACTGATACATTTCTTGATCCCTTCTTGGGATTTTTCTGATCTCCTGCACCAGTGTCAGGGGGTGACACAAGTTTGAAAAGCTGCCATACTGAGAAACACAAAGAGAGTTGTGTGGAGCTGATAGGCTTAATCAACTTTGTGTCAACTCGTTTGGCGATGGCTTGAATGTTACCAACATTAATTTATTGTTTATGTAAAAGTTACGCATGTTGGTAGCTCTAATTTAACTAAACTTAGAGGGTGATGAAATGGTCTTTTTCAGCAGCAGACATGGCAAGGGAAATATTCAACATCTCTCTCCAATCTCGACCCTATCTCAACCCATGTTGCTGACATGAAGAAAGCAGATGTATATGACATTGAACAGCAAAATAGTGGAAAAAGCAGGAGGGGGGGGGGGGGGGGGGTGCTGGCATGTAACTAAGCCGTCCAGCAGTGTAGCAGAAAGAAACTCATATTGGGTCACCTCTTAAATCACAGAGACATAAGACATTGGGTTGTTAAAGTTGGGCAGAGATCATTCTTGAAGCTAACAGCAGTCAAGGTGAAAGTTTGAAATCCAACATGAATAGCCAAAAAAAAAAAGTTCAACACAAGCTCTCAACAGTCTTTTTTTTTTCATCTTTCATCAGTCTTTTCCTGGAGGTTGGACAAATTTTTGCGCAGCTTCTAATTAGCAATGTGCCCCTAGGAGGTGGAGGAGGAGGAGAAGGTTGGCCTTGCAATAAAGAAAGCAAAAATGATGATAGAGGAGGAGCAGAGTGAGTGGTGGGGTAAAGAGGGAGCCTCGTTTCGAGTTTTTGTTGCAGTATCACTCATCCAGGGAGCCTTGTTCCACTCAGGGATATTTGGGATTTTTCTTCTTCAGGGCTGGATGCAGTAGCTCAAGGGTTGATCTGTCTGTCTGTCTGTCTCTCTCTCGCTGCTTGTCTGGCATCCAGACATGGGCCCCACTAGGATTACCCTCTGCCTCATCGCCACATTGGCTCAGGTGATCGCTGTCACCTGCCAAGAAGACACCAAGAAAGGTGAGTGACAACTGATGTGGAAGTTCCTCCTCTGATTGGTTAATGCCACCGACAGGTTTGTGCAAGAAAAAGTAAAACACGATAAAAATGGTTTATTTTTCTCATAAATTTTCATTTGCAAAGCTAAACATGCTGGATATGCTGTATATTTGTTTAAAGGTGTAGTCAGCAATTCCGCTTGTTGTCACAATCACTTTCTGTCAAAATCAGTGCTGTCTGTGCTCTGAAAATTTGTATTTATTTAAATACATGGTGGTAATATAAAACATACTCTCTAAATGTAAACAAAGGGAGGCCACCGTACCTGACAACATGCCAGTTTACAGAGCCTAGGCTGTGTATTAACATCGGATTTTGTTTCAGCGTACACACCAGATGGACAGGTAGCAGACCGTGGGGAAATATTCACTTATTTTGGCAAAAAGTGATTTGACAACAAGCATTCCACAGCATCGCTGATTCCACCTTTAATGGTTGACATTAGGCGACAATGTTGCCTCTGGATGATTAACTATTGAACAAAAAACATTGCATATTTTGTGAAAGTAACATGTTTTTTTTCAGTTCTTTCTCTTTTTTCCCACAATTTCCTTGACCTGTGTTTGTCTTTTGCTAAATCTAGGTAGTATTTTGGGATGTTTCTCTTGTGGATTTCCTGCTTCCTCTGTGTAAAGTTTCTAAGTTAAACTATGGGCTGTTCTGCCTACCTCCCAGCTTTCAAGACCACAATGGCTGGCTGGCCTTGTGGTTATGGGTAAATGAAGGTTAAAATCACACCCACCACCTAGACCTTAATAGCTTATTTTTTCTTAAAGGTGGAGTGAGCGATTCTGGAGAATGCTTCTTGTCAATTTTTTTGTTAAAATCAGGGAATATCTCGTCAAGCTCTGCTACCTGTAGGCCTACGTACTGTGTGTGAGCTAAAAGAAATCCAGTGTTAATACACAGACTAGGCTCTGTAAACTAGTATGCGGCTAGCTATTGTGGCCCTCTTTGTTTACATACCAGTTTACAGAGCCTAGGCTGTGTATAAAAACTGGATTTATTTTCAGTGCACACACAGTACGGACAGGTAGCAGATCGTGAGGAGATATTCAATGATTTTTGACAACAAGCATTCTTCAGAATCGCTGACTCCACCATTAATGAAACAAAGTTTTCCTGTTTGAGAAGCCACAATGGGATGATTAAGAGTGCATTCTTGATATAAAATCTCTTGTGAGGGAATCATTACAGATTGAGATTGAGATTATCTCCAAATGACGACAATGTCTTAAAAGATGGAGATGTGGCTTTTTTCTAAAACAAAATGTCCAATGAGTGGATGTGATCCTGGGTTCAAAAATACACCTCCCTCTTCTACAGGCTTCAGTGCAAAACTAAAAAGCGTGCTGCGCGGGGCCCGGCCGAGTGGCTATTTCAGTTCGAGGTCGAGTCTGAATGACGGGGTTTGGAGCGCCACGGCTATAATGATGTGGCCTCGCATATGGGGACGGACAAAAGCAGGCCACTAATTTTGGTCAGACTTTGAGCCAGCTATAGAGGCAGACAAGACACACCCAGAATGACAGAATGCATGCTGGATGAAGAAAAGAGTTCACCTCCACTGGAGCAGCACTGTGGAGTGCTCACAGATGCCCCACCAATAGTTATAGGTTGGGAAGTGTGCAGACAATGGCTGTTTCTGGGAGTAGATCGGTGACCTTTCAATGCAGTAAGGCGTAGGACAGATAAATCAGTCATCTTATTAAAGGGTTAACATTGGTTGACTCCTACCAGGTTAACCTGGTAGGAGTCAACTGTGCCCTTGTGGTCTTCCCTTAACTTGCCTTACAATTCTTGCTGTAGGGTTCTTTACCCTACATGTAACAAAACTGATATGCACAAAGTCAGAAAACTGATTGAAAGCCATGGTACTTTGTTTCTCTCTGGCAGAGACAGTGGCTGTTTCATTACTACCTCTGTGATGATAATTGTTTTGGTGATGAATATCATGTCCTGTTTGTGTGTAAGAATATAAATGTAATGTATCATAGAAAAAAGTACCTGCCGAAATATTGTTGTAATTTTCCATCTAAACTGATTTTGCTTTTGAGGTCAGATAAGCCAAAACTTATTGGTAAAACAGGAGCCTTTCTAAAAAAATTTCCTACCATTGTTTAAGTAGTGTTTTTGTTTTCGCCCATGCCATGCACCATTGTTTTGTTTTGTTATTATTAGAATGCTGTGCCCCATACCGATGAATGAATGAATGAATGAGATTAGTCAGGACTCTCTCCAATCTCTGTGGGGAGGAGCCCGGTCATCAGATAGCGTTCCGACCTAATGTGTGTCCCTTATAGTGGAAGGCAGCTTCTAATTGGTTCATGTAGTTGTCAATCTAGCCTCCTGAGACAAGCCATAGCTCCCGAGTTTAGTCGTCGATCCATGTTGACGTCAACGACTACAAGAACCAATCAGGGGCTGCCTTCCACTAATAGATTGGGCCAGGCTCCTCCCCACAGATATTGGAAGAAGGCTATACTGATATGCGGAGGGGAAACAAATGTGAAGCTTGAGCGAGTAAAAACCACCTGGCAAAATAATTGTTTGTCATTTTGCCTTGTTACCCCATTAAATGCAGCCTCCCTTCATGCCACCAAGTTCACGATACAAAAAGCAAAGGTTATAAGGAAGTCTGACAAAGTGTGCGCATATGCATTTTTTCTTCCTGAGAGTGATCTTACGGCCACTTGTAGGGGTCCCTATCCCCAGGTTGGCCACCAATAAGCAGCATGCATGAGGATGATTGATGCAGAGAGATTAATGAATTGTGGCGAGATCTTGCATTAGAAGGTTTTATAGCCATGCTGGAAATTAATGCTATATGTACGTTATACATCTTCAGGAACTCAGAAATCCAATGTTGTTTTGAGCTGAATCCAGCTGTTGTTGTGGAGGGACCGTGCACTGTGATTTATGTTGTCAGCTTGTTAAAACGCCGACTGCATGGCCATTTTGGATTTTAGTTTGCTATTCTTGGCTTGAATTTCTTTGTTTGAGTGAGGGAAAAAATTACAGTGAGAGCCCAGACTTTATGGGAGGAACCAACATCAGCAGTATGAAGTTTGTTTGTATCTCTCTGCACATATGTTTCATGCCAAATTATTGTTTTTGACTCAATATATCAATAAAATGGGCTATTAATTGGGGAATTAATGTCTGCCTTTTTAGTTGTAACCCTCTCAAAAGTGCAGTAGGTAATATAGGAGCATTTTGCCATAATCTATAGCGGTGAAAGTTCTAGCTTGCAATGTCTGTACTCCTTCCATTCTAGGAGCTACAGATATAAAAACCTCACATAAAAAAAGCAACAACTTTAATTTTCAAATGATTATACACTAGTTGAAATACTTATGAATTAATATTATATTTCATTTCTACCAAGTCTGCTCGTAAAAAAGCCAAGTATACTCCATACTGTACCATTATTTTGAAAATGTTCACCTTTGCTCTAATACAAGTATTTGTGAATGAATGTGTGTTCCCTCTTGAATAGTTCCATTTGAAAGACTGAGGCCTATTACAAGGTGAAAGTATCAAATATTTTACAATAAACAGTTCAAAATAATCTATAATTGTAGCTTTTCTTCTGACACAATAAAAAAAATAGGAGACTCATTCCCCAGGTTGAGAACCATTGGCCTACAGTACAGTTTAATGTGGGCTGAATATAGTTCGATAATAAACCTGAGTTGAGGGGGTTGAGGCGTCTGCAAACACCAAGGTCAGAGAGCTCCACGAACAGTTTCCACTTTTTAAAAAAAGAGCACATAGTCATGATAACTGCACTCTGAAGGTCTGTAATCACGTTCAAATGCAGACAAATATATATAGTTTTTGACTGTAGGAGATTATAGGTTTGAACGTTTCTGAACATCCTGCAAAATGTAGGTATAAAAATTTTATTTTTCAGTTGAAAAAAAATAGAATAAAAGGTTCAATATTCCATAAACATGGCAGCGGTAGAAAGGAAGAGAAACCAAGAGATGCTGGAAAAACTCTCAAGACTTCTGTTGCCTAGGCAAGGCGAGTTTATTTATATAGCACAATTCAAACACAAGGCCATTCAAAGTGCCTTACAGCGATGTAGAATGGCTGCAATGAGAATTACATGACTGACAATATAATTATTTTCTATATAGCCTATATAAATTAATTACTCTTCAATAGTCTCATACTAATTTAAACCAAATAACCTGCAGAATAAAAGCCCCAGCACATTGATTTCTCTACATAACTTCATTCATGTGCATGGTGTAGTCTGCCAGCTGCTCCCCAGGGTGAAGCAGGTTCTTGTAGGAGGATGGTTTCCTCCGGGTGTGGCGCCTCAAAAAAAGCCAAGCCACAAGTTCTAGCCGAGGCCCAACATATAATCCAGCCCCTGTGGTTACCACTGAAATAACTCCAGCTTTTGAAAAGTGCCCTCTCTCGCGGGGAGAGGCTCCACCACATAATTAGTGTTTAGGGAATGTTAAACTGGCTGGATTAAAATATGCTTGCAAGGATCGTAGCAGGTGGCCATATTTGGCCCTTTTCACGTTTTCTTTTTAGTTCTGCATTTATTCCTGATGCATTTCTTCTTCTTTTTTTTAAAGACATTTGGACTAAATAGAACCTAGTCATCTTACACTGCAAACTAAACAAACGTCTATTCTTCATTTTTGGATGCCTTTAAACCTCACTTTTTCACGCAGGAAATTAGCAAATAATTCTTACAATTTAGATATAAAGATTATGTTAATAAACTGCAGTAAATTGAAAAAATGCTGCTTTTTTTTCAATACATTGCAGAGATCCAGGTTTTTCTTAAGCTAAATTAACGTTTATCACACTGCTGGTAGATTTTCCCATTTGCTTTTATCCTAATTAGTATGTAGAACCTGCTATAATTAGTGTCACAAAATGTATCGAGTGTCAAAATCTTACTTTTCATAATAAATCATTTTTTCCTTAATATAATTGCTTTAATGTACAGATCAAACTAAATTATAGGATGCCATAGGTACCTTTTCCTTTCATTTTCAAGCACTCCTCTTGATGAAATGACATGTGGATGGATGTTGTGATGTGCTCACATGAAACTATAGGTCTAGTCTTGTTCTGGTTGGAGCCACAGAGAAAGTGATGATTACATAGTTGGCGTTCAGATGCATTTATAGACACATTTAGAGCCAAGAGCTGACAAGCTCAACCTCCGTCTAGTCACTTGCTGTCTTATTAAAGTGCCTTGCTCAGTGGCAATTTGCCCTGAAAGTGTCTGACATCTAATTGTCACAAGGATGCATGTGTTTCTGTTCAGAAACACATTTTCAACTATTCCATACAAATGTACTGTAGCTATCAGACTTAACCCTCAGTATTTTTCTATCATTCTTGATTTTTAGTTTTATATTAACAACTACTTTATAAACAGGCCGGTTAGCTCTGATGGTTAGGGTGTGGTCCTAATAAAGCCAAGGCCAAGGGCTCAACCTCCATCGTTAGTTTAGTATATTTTTATCAAATCATGGACTTCTTAAATGAAGCTCCAGTGCAGTACAATTGAAGCTATGTCTCTCCCTCAAAAATCTTGAGAAAAGGGTACAGCATTTATGACCATGTGGCCTAATGGCAAAGGCGTCTGACTTTCGGATAAGAAGATTGAGTGTACGAGTCCCTTCGTGGTTGAAAAGTGCAGCCTGGTATCTGGAAATGCGGGGGAAGCATATTTACAGAAAAAATTTGGTGAACCTACATATAAAGCACTTTAACAAACCTGTGGGTTGTTAATTTGCAATGTTGTCCTTCAATCTTAAAAAAATAATGGAGCTCCTTGCATTTGTATGAGTTTGAAAAGTAGCTAATTTTGACTTTTTTAGTGTGAATATTTGCTGGTTTATTATCTTTGAATGTGTGCTTCCTTTGAACTGTTGCTGATTTTTCTTTAAATACTTTGAATTTGCATCAACATTTTATTGATTAATTATTATAATAATCTGTAGTTCCAGCCCTTCATTTTAGCCTATGCATTGCTGCATTACTTACACAGGCTTAACACAGGCTTTCTTTTTAAATATATTTTCTGCAGCTCCGATTGCATCATAGCAGTTATTTTCACCCTCCAAAGCAACAGACTACATTATAAAACTTACTCCAATGTGTAGAATATGTGGAATTTCCCTTCATGATAAGCAGCGTCTGAGTTTATTGGGCCTTCAGTGTGATTTATGCCTTTTTAATTTCATGTCTTTAGAAGTTTTTTAGGAGTGTCACAGAAAACTCTTCACTCCACTACATCTAGTCCACAGTAACTTTGCAGAAAAAATCATTTTCAAATCATGAGCTGAGCTTTTTAATTTAGGTGAACTATTTTGTGTATTTTTCTCTTCTGTGTTTATCATTAAGGATAAATCATTTCATGCACTGAAGACAAACTGATACTTATTGCATTGCTTGGTGATGGGCGCAGCCTAGTGTCCAAAGGTGGAAAGTACAGCTGCATCACCTGGTTATTGAAGTATTTAGGTGTAATTTTTAGATGTATGTAATATTTATGTAAACTGTTTGTGTTTTTAAAATGCCGTGTCTCATATCAAAGTGTTATTTTTAAGATCAAACACAACTATAAAAGGCCTCTCTTAGGTTGTGTTAGTGTTATTGATTCAGCCTTTCCAACTCATGTCAACGGATGGTGACTGTGTCATTTAATTTGTTTCTTTACTCTTCTCATGTTTATGACCTTTTGGAGTGCTTTAAAGAGGGGATCGTGTACCACTCACACACTCAGCTGTGCAGAGAACAGAAATGTCTGCTCCAACAGTCAGATATGGAACCCAGAGTCTGTGTGTTCTTGCAGTTGATGGAACACATCTTTATGGGTTTTTGCAATTGTACTGTGACAGGCTCTGCAGTAGGCATGGGGGTTTTATGCATGCATGCATAAAGTTATTTTACACTGGATCTAATGTTGCTTATGTTGCAAGATTAAACATCTGGTATGATCTAGTAGACTCTTTCTGTTACCAAAGCAGACCGAAGGGCAGCAAGAAGAAGGAAAGTAGTTAAAACCATTGTGTGTTACTTCTGTTGCCCCAATGAGGAATTCTGAGTAATTACAAAAAAAAAACACTTTTGTTCATAACAAACTGTGTTGAAGCAGGAAACACCTCTGTATATGGAAACAGTGGGTGTTGTAATCATGAAACTACCAGTTGACTCATGGCCACCATAGACTGTCAAGACTTCTGAGATTGAAATGTTACTTTTGGTGTGTTTTTCCTCACCACAGGCTCCTTGAATCCAGGCAGAGGACACCACTTTTCCCCTCAGCGTGTTAAAAAGGTTTTTGAGCCATTAAAGGCTCAGAAGAATCCTGATTGTTTTCTGTTGGTTTGAAACTTCTGCGGAGAAGTCTGGGTTAGCTCCACTGGAGAGTACAAGTTTAGGCCATAACTGAGCTGAATAGCTATTGTTGTAACTAGACTTTATATATATTATCTTTTTGCATGTTTTCCGAAGATCTTTCCAACATTCACGGGGATTGGCCGCAAGGATGAAAGAAGCAATGACCCTATTCTGTGGTTGGCTCCGTTTTGGCTGAATAAATAAATAAATAAAAGAGCCTATATTATTCTATGGGAAAATATGTAATATGTTGTAAAAATGATCTGTATCTTTCAAATTTCTCCACATCTCCAACTCGCTCTGTTCAATCCCCACTTTTCTGAAGGACCATTATCACATATTTCAGTAGATTTTACCCAAGGAGTTCCATCATAGATGAAGTGATTACATTTCTGAGAAGCAAACAAGGATATACTGTTGTCAGTGCTGTTCTTTTTCATAAATATTCCTGTACTATAACATTGAAAAAGTTAGGAAAACTCACACTTTTAAGGCAACTGTCTTCACTGGATTTTTAAGTCCATCTAGAACGCTTTAGTTTTAAGTGAAACTGCCCACATTTGATCCAATTTATTATCTTTGTTGAGATAACTCATTCATATGTAGCCGAAAGTAACTTCACGTTTTGCATTTTACAAACTAAGACAAAAAGTAAATGTTGTGACAGCTGAGCTTATTATTTTTTTGTTTTTCTAACACTGTTTAAGGTTTGAATCAACATTTTGACAGACTGTGTTTTGTTTGTTATCTGTATGGCGGATGATTAGTTGGCACAACTGTTATTGTCAATTTCATAGTTTGTTCAACTCATGATTTGTACAAGCTGTTATACGTATTAAAATGTAATGTTTCATTACATATGAATGAAAAGTTATCTCAAAAACAGATTAATAGTTGACTCAAATGTAAGCAGGTTTCCTTAAAACTTTTCTTAAAAAAACAAAACAAAAAAAACTAGTGGAGACAGATGCCTTGAAATTGTGAATTTTTCTACATTTTTGGAATTATTTTACAGTGTGCACAGAGGATGGCAAAGTCCACTCTAACAATGAGATATGGAACCCAGAGCCATGTCGAGTTTGTGTGTGTGACTTTGGGACGGTGTTTTGTGAGGACGTGGTGTGTGAGGAGGATGTAGGTGACTGCAGTACAACAGAAATCCCTGAGGGCGAATGCTGCCCCGTGTGCTCGTATGCGGCACTGCACACAAAAACTGGTAAAATCCGGAATGTGACTCGCAACTTTTGTCGACCAAACTATATGGTTGCAACCTGGTCATTCTCTTGCAGTGTTTGTTTGATGACTTTTTGAATGTTCCTTTTAATTTCTACACTATTGTGTTTGGAGTTTCCCTTTTGACTGTATAAAGGAATACATTGACTTTTTGCCACATAAGATCACTTCTCAATCAATGTTTTTTGGGGCATAAAAAATTATTGGTAGCAATTCCATCTTCAATTTAGGAAAAGAACAAACTAACAGCCCTTTCAGTATGGGTATATATTGAAATAATGGACACTGGTGGAGCTGCTACCACTTTTAATGCCACAAAAAGGGAAGTTGAGAAAGTTATTTATTTACCAAATAACGTGTATTCCTCTGGGAAATGGCTACCTCATTTGTCATGTTCAATGTTGTGTTTATTTGCATTTTTGACTATGGTTGTTGTCTTGTTTTTTTGCATTTATTGTGAGGTGCAACACCAGTTAAGGCTTGAATATCTGTTTAAAGGCCCCATGTGCGGTATATTTGTTTCTAAATTTGTAAGCGGTCGTACAAAATATATATTCTTTCTACAAACAAAAACGTGTGCTATCGGAATAATTTGGAAAATCTACACATAGGGTCTTTAAAACTACTTTCACCATTTTGAATAATTGCTTGCATGAAATGTAAGCATGTTAGAGTATGCTGTAAGATTTAAAGTTGTTTCAATCTATTTAAGAGAAAATTCAAAAGGTTCAACATTTTGGTCAATCTGCCACACCTCTTTTTCTCCAAGAGTTAGATGCCGAGATCAGTACCACTCACAACATCTGTATGCTACTTGTGAAGAAATCTTAGCTTAGCATAATGACTTGAAACAGGGGGAACAGCTAGCCTCTGCCAGAAGATAGATGTCTGTGTGTTACACATCTTCTTATAACTCATGCCCAAACAGTGAAAAAGGTGTCAAATGTTGAACTTTTCCAATGAGTTTTTAATATTTTGCCAGATTTCAAGTAAAAAATAAATCCAAAACAATCCCTCAATACTAATTTAATTCCTCTATTTTTTCCTATTTCCCAAAGATACCTGCACAGAAAATGGAATTGTCTATGCCAACAACGACATGTGGAACCCGACGGCCTGTCGGATCTGCGTGTGCGATATGGGGAAAGCCGTGTGCGAAGAGGTGGTTTGCGAGGACCTCGGCGCCTGTGAGAAAACTGTGACCCCGGAGGGCGAGTGCTGCCCTGTGTGCTTGACTGCAGCCTCAGCATCTACTCCCACTGCAGATACCTCTATAGGTGAATGTTGAGATCATCTGTCACATTGTTGAGGGCTTAGTATGTGTTCTACCAGTGGTGTAAAGAGTAGCTGAAAACCATACTTGAGAGTAGAGACACCTAAATAGCCAAGTGAAGTACAAGTGCCTCAAACTTGTACATAAAGGTGGAGCGATTGTGCAGAACGCTGGTTGTCAAATTACTATTTGTCAAAATCAGTGAATGTCTCCTCATGGTCCACTACCGGTCTGTCATGTTTGTGCACTAGAAATAGATCCAGTGTAATACACAGCCAGTAAACTGGCATGTTAATAGATTTGTTTACATACCCTTTGTTTACATACCAGTTTACAGAGCATAGGCTGTGTATTAACACCAGGTTTTACAGTACAGACAGGTAGCAGATCGTGGGAGATATTCACTGATTTTGACAAAAAGGGATTACATTTTGACAACAAGCGTTCTCTCGAATCACTTACTCCATCTTTAATTACAGAATTAGAATAATTATATTTACATTACCCTTCTGGTGTTCTCTCCTTTTCAAAAATATACTTCTGTATCTTTTTCCTTTTATTGCAGCTGCAGATGAGAACAAAGGAGAGAGCTGCACTGTGGAGGAGAAGGTGCACCAACACAATGAGATATGGAAGCCAGAGCCATGTCGCGTGTGCGTCTGCGACAACGGCGTGGCAATCTGCGACGAGGTGCAGTGTGAACTGGTGAACAACTGTGAGAAGGTGGTCACCCTGGAGGGAGAGTGCTGCCCCGTGTGTGACACTTTTGCCAGTGCAAGCAAGGCCATGGGTGAGAGGGAACAACCTGTTAGATTAAAAAAAGTTTAGGATTGACTTATTATTGTAGTTTATTCCTTATGCTGTTGCCTACGTCCAGGTCTTTTTCTTAGCAGTATAATCAACAGCTGAAACATTTTGTGCATGGGCGTTTCTTGAGCTCCTGTGCCAGTGTAGAGATTGTCTGGGGGTGTCAACCTTTACGATTGACATTTGTCGATTTATTCATAGAGGTTAATATGTGAGTGTATAATATTTTTCATTCTAAAAGATGAATGCAATAATTGTGACCCATTAAAAATACTAAATTACATAAATTGTTTAGATTGGAAGGTATACCACAGATGCAGATTAAGTTCTTAATTGAAAACATATTATTATATTATTATTAACTTTCTCTTTTCATGTTTTTCCAAAGAAATTATGGCCTTCAAGGTAAGTTGTGATTCGTTCTGACATGGATGCATATTAATTTTAAACAAATTTGTCAAGTATTTGTAATTTTAAATTTAAATGTAAACAACATGTTAACATTTTACATTTTTACTTTACAGGGACAGAAAGGTGAACCAGGTGATATCCCATATGTAAGTCATCTCATTGTGTGAGCATTAAAAAGAGATATTAATACACAAAAAATTCAGTTTATGGACTTTACAGTATAATTTTATTTTATTTTTGCTTTCAGGTTGTGGGGCATCCTGGACCTACCGGACCCTCGGTGGGTTTGACCTGCTCTTTCTATTGTTTTTGTGACATTGTGAATGAAGTATAATATACATGATGATGTATAGTATAATGGAGAGTTAAGGTTAGCTGACAGAAGGCTTTTACATTGAATTCCCTTATTATAATGTCTATGCACTAATTGTAACACTAGAGGGAAGTAAAGTGTCATAATGCATGTTGGTTGGAGGTTGAGCCCAGGCCAGTGTTGGTTACAGGCCTGCTCGAGAGGAAGGCCAAATAAATGGAAATGTAGCTATACTACATGCATAAAATATTGATCTTTATATGTTTGTGGTTCAGGGTCCTCCAGGAGCTCAGGGACCCACTGGACCAAGAGGTTTCAAAGGCAGAAAGGTAGGTCCATTAGTCTTTACCGACTGACACATTGTGGTTTGTGGTGTTAACCTTTGACCCTGTAAATCCTCTAAAGCTAATATGCTAATGGTAGCAGCCAACGATGCCCCCCACCCAAGCTGCTCATTGCATGGCATGTAACATGTACACTGCCTGGCCAAATGAAAGTCACACACTCTAATATTGGTCCACCACCTTTAGCTTTGACAATATTTCATCAACAAAACCAAATATGACGTTAATAAACCGTACCATTCAGTGCCATATTAATCTAAAAAAAGTTGAGACATGGGAGCATTAGGATAATCCCATCTCTTATCAGTCACTAAATTATGACCGGATGAATTTTTATCAATCATATTTTATCAACAGGGATTTGAGGGGCCTCCCGGATTTGACGGAGAGCCCGGAATTCCAGGAAATCCAGGAGTGGCAGGACCACCAGGCCAACCCACACTCCCCGGGGTGAGCATTTGACAAAAAAAATAAAACCAAGTCCCTACAATGGTTTTGGACTTTTCTTTGCTAAATGTACATTTAAAATAATTTCAGGGAAACCTGGTGTCACAGATGGCTGCCGGTTTTGGTGAGAAGTCCGGTTTTGCTGGGATGGTTTCAGGAACAAGGGTAAGCTGTGCACAGTTCTGTAGGGGAGGAAATAGTACAATAATATATTTTGCATAAAGTACATGCAAAGTTAGGATATGGAATTTAAACCCCTGTGTATGAAACGTTGCTATTTCAGGGGGAAGCAGGACCCAGGGGACCTCCAGGGACGCCTGGACAACCTGTAAGTTTTGGCTTCCAGGAAAATATTTAAATACTTTTTTTTAAATATTTAAGTGACTTTAACATAATTTTTCTTTTTCTCTGTTCAGGGTCCAAGTGGTGGTCAGGGGATTCCAGGAGAGGCCGGAGATCCAGGAACAATGGTAGCAACATCTTCTCCAAAAATCTGTGATTTTAGATTAAACTTTACTAAGTTTTGAGGGGAAAGTGTATTCTATTTTGATGGTTACTTATGTGTGTTGACAGGGTGAGCCAGGTCACAGAGGACCAGATGGGCCTGTGGGAAAAACTGGAGCTGATGTGAGTTAAACATCCATGTATCCCCCAAAAGATGCATAATATACTTTAACTGCTTTTTTTCTTGCAATCTTTCAGGTTTGTAATATAATGTGATTGGGAATTCTAAAAGTGTATACATTTGATTATGACTATGGCACCATTGCTCGAAAAGTAGCATTTATCAATTACTCATAAGCAAAAAATTAACAAAACACAAATTATGTTTCTTTGCAACAACCTTATTTTTACCGTAAATAGACAACCTCTAAGCTCCACTAATAACTGCACTGAACTATAAGAGTGAATATTTTTCGCTTCATGTTATTATGTCTTGATTCCTCATTCCATATTTAATTTTGAGTTTTATCAGTAATGATCTTTTGAAGAAATATATTACGTCATTTTTTTCCTGCTCAGGGAGAAGCTGGACCTGCCGGAGCTACAGGAGGACCCGGATTCCCTGGATCTGTGGTAATGCCAGCATTCATATCAAATATGAATTAATTAAAAATTATTTATTGTAATCAAGCACATTCAAGCCCATAAAACACAGAGAGGACATGCACATATTTTTGCACACTTAATTTGCCATATACTCTGACATCACAATTAATATAGTATATGTTACCAGAAACACATGTTGACAGTGACATCTCATTTGATACTGCAGCTGAAACCTCCACACTAAACTAGACTTGAAAAAATAAATGTATTGCGTCAGGTGGAAATTACAGGCAAACATGAAAAAATAGCATAAAAACTAAACACTCGTATGGATTTTATTTGTTTATTCCAATGCAGGGTGCAAGAGGATTCCCAGGACTTCCAGGCCACTCAGGACTGAAAGGTCACAAGGTCAGTCCCACTGACACCTAGAAATCAAACGACACACAATGCCACAACAAGTTCTCACTTTATTATTCATGTTTCCGTTCAACAAACTGACTTAATTTGTGAATTTCTCCAACAGGGACACGCTGGTCCACTTGGGTCGAGAGGCGAGTCTGGAGCAGTCGGAACCAAGGTATGAATGCGTCGTCTTATCTTGCGGGTTTTTAAGGTGAACAGGTTTTTTTTATAATTAATACATCAGGACGATTCTGGAGAATGCTTACCTGTTTACAGAGCCTAGGCTGGGTATTGATTGACACTGGATCATTTTATTCAGCTCACACAGTGGAAAAGTACGGACAGTATTGGATCATGATTCACTGATTTTGATAAAAAGTGATTTTGAAGAGAGCTATCAGAATATACAATATGGTCAACATGTGCCATTGTTTGGGCTGCAAAACCATCTTCATTGCTGAACAAATTAATTAAAATTGTTTCACTTTCTCAATTGGGCTCAAACAGAGCAAACTATTTATTGGTTGATTGATGGAGAAAAGCATCAATAGATGACATCATTAGTCTTATACAAAAAAGTTCAAAATGAGCGCCACCTCAACAACCTCCAACAGTAAAATCCTGCTTTTACATGAATGATAGTAAGATAATGTAACCGGTCTTTGTGTTTTTCAGGGTAAATCTGGTACTTCGGGTGGAATGGGTGCCCCAGGCCCTGAGGTAGGCAGCTCATTCGATTAAAAAATATATACAGCAGAATACTTTAGCTGGCAATGAGGAATCATTCAAACTGATACTGAACCATTCTTCTGTTTCAGGGACCGGCGGGCATGCAGGGAGAACGAGGCAGAGCCGGACCCACTGGCCCTGTGGTAAGAACAAACATAAAAATCGTAATTTGTTTTTAAAAATCAAATATATCAAATTGTGTTGCTGGATTGTTATTTTTTCTTTCTTTACCTATTGTAGGGAAAACGCGGAGCAGACGGTCACGTTGGCAAGCCAGGTCCTCTGGTAAGGCGTATAAACATCTACAAGACAAATGTGCTTTAATGCAATACTGGACAATTAGATAATGCCAACAACATAAGGAGCAGCTAGAAATGGGCCGAGATGTATACTAGTCCAAGAGTTCATTGTGTTTTTTTTTACCAGATTATACACAGATTCTGAATTTAAACGTTTTACAAAAAAATATTTTCTTGAAAATGTAACAAATTATTTCCTGTCACTCCAGGGGCCAATAGGAATCGCGGGAGAGCCAGGTTTTCCCGGTGGTCCGGGAATGAAGGTGAGTAGATGGATGGATGGATGGATGGATGGATGGATGGATGGATGGATGGATGGATGGATGGATGGATGGATGGATGGATGGATGGATGGATGGATGGATGGATGGATGGATGGATGGATGGATAGATAGATAGATAGATAGATAGATAGATAGATAGATAGATAGATAGATAGATAGATAGATAGATAGATAGATAGATAGATAGATAGATAGATAGATAGATAGATAGATAGATAGATAGATAGATAGATAGATAGATAGATAGATAGATACTTTATTTATCCCTGAAGGGAAATTGTGTTGTTGCTGTAGCATTAAAAAAAAAATTATAAACACATTTACTTACTGTATTTACAAATACATGTAGGCCTATATTATATTTACATGCACTAGTCTACATGACCTATGTTCGTTGGTAATCTTAGTATAGCAATACAAATGAGCCATTCTGCTTAACAAGTACATTTACTTTTACATTTTAAGTTAACATTTTGCTGACTGACATTTGTAATGGGGCATGAATCATGATACACTGCACACCTAGTAGCCTAGAACGCCGTTTTCTGAAAGAAACCCTGGGACACACTTCACTATTGTCTTTGCAGCCAAGGGGAAAAACAACACGGTAGTTTAGGACGGTAACGCTAGCTAGTTAAGCCTGCTAGTCTAAT
Organism: Ammodytes marinus; assembly: GCF_949987685.1. Lineage (NCBI taxonomy): Eukaryota > Metazoa > Chordata > Actinopteri > Uranoscopiformes > Ammodytidae > Ammodytes > Ammodytes marinus. The sequence goes on from NC_137228.1 coordinate 10,938,467, forward strand.
TTAATACTTTCATTAACTGAACCGGGAAATAGCTCGGGAATTCATGTGTATTTTATTTAGCCTGTTAATGGTGTCTTCGGCTGTCACATTAGCCACACGTTATCATCACAAACAAAATGAGCTAGCATAACAGTAATTAGAATACACTTTTTCACTACTTCCAGTTAATGCACTCCATTAACATCTACTGGGAACAACCTGTACCTCCTTCACTTTATTCAACTTACCTCAGAAGTCGTATATATCTTTACCCGATAAATTCCAAAAATAAGCATCTTATTTAGCTTACTGTATAATATTTAATTGAGCTGACTGTAAAATATTGAATTGTAAGTAAAAGAGACATTGATGATATTTGATTGACTTGACTTAACTCGACCAAAAGATAATTATCTAGCAGTACATTTGAGGAGTAATAACACACACACACTGACTAATACTTTGACACTGGTTAACACCAAAACTTAAAGCACAAGAATGCACTTTTAAATTCCTTCAACATTTTTGAATGAGTTTTTGTATTTGACCTGAATCTGCCATGTGGTGAAGGGGGAAGCAGGACCGACCGGGGTCAGAGGAAGTGCTGGACAACAGGGACCCAGAGGGGACGCAGGCCATGCAGGATTAACTGGACCCACAGGAAAGCAGGTGTGCTACCCTTCTGTCTTGTAAAGGCATTTTTGCATAGAAAGTGACCTTTGAACTGGGAAAGTGAGCACATTGTGTTGGGACTGCATAATAGCTGTGTATTCAAAATATTTGACTTATTGGTTCATATTTTGTTTTTAAAAAGGGTGCGGCTGGAACTGACGGAGGTCCAGGTGCACGCGGCTCAACAGTAAGTAGAGCTACACAAGTTATGGACATTGAGCGATTGATGTAAACTAGCGTTTTATTTCTTTTAACCTGTTAATGTTTTTCTTAAATGTATAAATGCTTCTTTTCCTGCGCAGGGTAACACAGGTGTCCAGGGTCCAGCAGGGATGTTGGGACCACAGGGACCCCCCGGCCCTCAGGGAACAACAGGATCACTAGGACCAAAAGGCCAATTGGTACGAGCTCTAATTACATCTAATTTCATTAAGTTAATAACTGACAAGCTAAATTATGACATATATTTGTGAAGTAGTCTAATCTTTCAAAGGTAACATATTATGATAATTTTCCGGTTCAACATTGTGATTTGGGTTTCTATTAGTAAACGTGTTTATGGTTTATTGTCCAAATTGCTGAATCTCGTCTTTTCAGTCTCTGTTCCGCTCCATTTTAGAGCCTCTTTAAGCCCCTCCTTCCAAAAAGACTAGTCTGCTCTGTTTGGCCCTGAATCTAACTGCTGGGTATCTGGGGCTGTGGCTTATCACAGGTGGAGGTAGTGCTAAATGATGTTGAGAATTGTGTGCATGGCTTCTCCCCTTATGACCTCATAAGGGGATATACATCTGACTGGGGTCTCTGAACATTGGTTTTCAGAAAGGATGAGGTGGAGAAAAAGAGAGAGGGTTGTTTTTTCTCATACTTTGTGAGTCTCTTGACACACCTGGGATCTATTATAATGTTGAAAGAACATGAAAAAGTGCATTGTGCACAATAGGTGACCTTTAATGTTTTGACTTCCATCTTATTTTAAAGGGCGAGCTTGGAGTGAATGGATTCAAAGGAGAAGCTGGATTAAAAGGAGAAAGAGTAAGAAATAAAACATCCTTTAATTGAAATACATCATGTTATTTGGTTAATTGAGATTGATTGGCTGATTGTGGTGTGTTAGGGTGACCATGGTCTTCCGGGTCCATTGGGCCCAATGGGAGAGGACGGGAAGCGTGGACCCCGAGGAGACGCCGGAGACATTGGGCCTCCAGGATCTACAGGAGAGACAGTGAGTCAACTTTTACTTCACATTCATTAATAACCTTAGAATCCTTTTGAGGCGAGACAGTGCAGGCAAAAACATTGGTTTATTTCATGCTAGTGTAAATAAAAGGTCCAACATGTACTGTATATTTAGCTGTTTATTTGACTAAACCTTGTCAGTTGGAGTACATTTCTCCTATTCAACCATGATCTTCAACCATTGTTATCTTATTAACATTTCTTTAAATACTATTCACCTGCATTGTCTCGCCTTAAGTGAGATTTATGATCTCAGGGTTAAGGGGGACATACTGTATATTGGAATCTCAAAACTCTTATCTTGGGAACAGCATAGAGACTGAAATTGTTCATTTGTTTTAGGGAGCTCCAGGAAATAGAGGTTTCCCGGGTTCTGATGGTTTACCAGGCCAGAAGGTGAGTTCACATCACAATACAGTATAATGATGACAGAATTCAATAAAGGTTTATTCTGATTACTCTGGACTGTACTTGAGCACATTGGTTGCTGTGTGTGTGAACAGGGAGCGCAGGGTGAGAGGGGACTGCAGGGCCCGGGCGGTGCCAAAGGAGAAGATGGAGACCCCGGACGTAATGGAGAGTCCGGTTTAACAGGAGCCCGGGTAAAAAATAATCTACTTCCACTGTTGTTGCCTGTGCTTTCGAAGTCCATCAAACATAACTGCGGAGTTGCACAGGGTTTACTAGTCACTTTATTTATTTTTATTTTTTATAATCTCATGTTAATCAGAACATTTATCAGGCACTTTAATATTTATTCACCTTATTTACTTTGAAGGAGTAACTTTCTGCCTGACTTAAAAAACCCATATGGTATGGTATAAAACGGCTTAAGGTACATTACTAGCACATACTTTCCGCATTGCTTCTCCAGTTAACCTGTAACCTACAACCTTCTGTCTTATTTTGTCTCTTATTTCACAGGGGCTGACAGGACTTATTGGTGCCCAGGGATCAGAGGGAAAGCAAGGACCAATGGTACGCAAAACCCTTATTTCCACTTCTTAACAAAACAACTCAATCAAAAGATTATAGTACAGTGTGTATGCTAGATTGCATGGATTAACGTTTATATGTTTTGGTCTTTGCAGGGCTCAATAGGAGACGATGGCAAACAAGGCCCAGCTGGTTCTGCTGGAGGCAGAGGACCGGCTGGACACATGGGCCTGCCAGGTCCTAAAGGCTTTGCTGTAAGTTTGACTCTTGTTGTATCTATAAGTTAAACTTTAATATATGCAAACAGATACATTGAGAGGTTTGCAAAAGTGGAAGAAGTAATCTACTGTGTTTCTTAGTTGCCTGATTTAAAATAAGTTAAAATAGTTAAAATAAAATATATAGGCTACTGTATGTAGTTCCCTATGTTTGATGCACATTTGTCAGGACAATAATGTATGGTTTCTGGCTTCAAAAAATATTCAATAATTGGTAGTGAAAAGATAGCTACACAACAGTTGATAACATCTTTTGTTTGTTAGGGGGATGCTGGAAAGATTGGAGAGGCTGGCAGCCCCGGGTCTGCAGGTCACAGGGCAAGTACATTTCACCATTGATCCAACATAATTTATTCTTAATAATAAATCACATATCAATATTTGACAATCAACACAAATCAACTGATAGATTCCGTGTCTGTCTTCTAGGGGGTGAATGGAAAAGACGGAGAGGAAGGCGCCGCTGGTCCAGCAGGTCCAGCTGTAAGCATCCAAATCTATTGAGATCTCATCATCAATGGTTTCACAACATTATGTATAGCTCATTTCTCATTACTATATTCTTATTTTTCTCTAGGGTACCGCAGGAAAGAGAGGAGAGCAGGGACCACAGGGAGTGAATGGCTTCCAGGTGAACTGCATCCCATAATACTACCAAAATATATGTTTGAACACAAGTTACCATATTCTATAGTCATTCATTGGTACTAACGGAATATGTGAATATTCTTTTTCAATTAGTCTTAAAAGCATTGAATAAAAATTGGCTTGGTGTTTGTTAGGGTTTGCCTGGAACTTCAGGCCCACCTGGAGAGTCCGGAAAACCAGGTCACGAGGTAAAACAACATATCACAAAAAAAATTGTACATCTAAGACTTTTCTAGAAAATTATCAGAATACTGAAAAGTATCACATGACAAAACGCATCATTTGTTTTTCCAGGGTCTTGCTGGAGAGGTTGGGGCTGTCGGAGGTACAGGTGCAAGGGTACGTTACATTTCTGTCTATTCATGACTTTTTTCTGATTAAGGTTAAAGAATGTATTTGGTTTATAATGGCCACATGTTTTCAAGTGTTTCAATCAGTCACCTTTTAGTCTCTCATGGTTGTCCTTGCAGGGAGAGAGGGGCTCACCAGGAGAGAGAGGTGAAGTTGGGCCCAATGGACTCGGGGGACCCAAGGGTAGTCTAGGTGGACCAGGATTGGATGGGCTAAAGGTACTGTCACACCAAAGCCAAACACTAAAGAGCCCTATATAAAAGTTTAAGTTGCACGTGAACTCTTCTTTCCAATAACCCTTGCTGTGCACCTGTGGTACTTTTTTCCCGTACCTTTTTAGGGCAACCCTGGTCCAGGAGGTGCTGTCGGAGAGCCAGGAAGTCCAGGACTCCAGGGGATGCCAGGGGAGAGAGGCATTCCAGGAATATCAGGCCCCAAAGGAGATGCAGTGAGTTAAAGAATATAGTTAAATGATCTGCAAAGAAACAGCTATCTTCGTTAAAGCAAGATATCTGAAACTGATCAGAACAATGTCTTTTAAAACAGGGCTCCATCGGAGACAAAGGACTAGAGGGTAAAGCAGGAGCTGACGGTGCTCGGGTGAGTTGTCCCATATGATGGTCAATTAACACCGAAGGTTTCTCAGGAGAGGAAGCCAGAAGCTTGTTGCGGAATATTTAACAATGGCACTTAGATTGAATCTTTAAAGGTACAGTGTGAATAATGTTTTGGTATATTTCAGAACAGAATGAGCCTTTTATACTGTATGTACGTAGGAGCGGGGCGCTGAGACCACCATGTTTCTACAGTAGCACAGAATGGACAAACTTAACGGCATTACACGTTTTTATATAAAGTGGGCGTCCTGGGGAAATGCACTTGTTGGAAGACTAAGAAGAAGTAACAAATTAAAACTTCAACTCATCACTTTATATTGTGGAGGCAGTGGTGGAGGATGCAATCTTTAGTTATTAGCTTCTTGTCTGTAAATCATCTCAAAGTAAGTGGTTGAGACCAGTCTAGAATTTGATGCCGCTAAATACTACGATATTACAAACCTTGCCTTTAAATAACTAGTTTCCTTTTGTCTAATATGATATTCCATATTTCTTTAATTTTATTTAAAGGGACTTGCTGGTTCTGTTGGACCTGTTGGCCCCGGTGGACCCAATGGAGAGAAGGTGAGCTCACAAGCATGGACTGTATTTTAAACCTGCAAAATGTGATTGGTCATGTTCATGTAGTAATCCAACAATAAGAAATACATTTATGAGAAAATCTGACAGAAAAATGGTGCAAAACAACAGGACAGGATGAATGAATTTGACTTATTTAATTGCTCCTCCTGTTTATCAGGGTGAAACCGGGCCACCTGGACCTACAGGACGCAGAGGCACAAGAGGAATTGTTGTAAGTAGAAGCTTTAAATTTACACATTTGAAATTAGTGTACATGTATTTCTCTATGAATGCCTGTACTTCCACATCCTCTCAGTTGAGTGTTTGACCTTATTTGTGGTGATATCATCAGGGCCCTAATGGAGCAGCCGGTCCAATTGGTGCTGCCGGCTTCCCTGGAACTTCTGTGAGTGGACACTTAAAAAAACAGTTTAATCATGGCAGTTAAACCGAAAAATACACCCAAAAAATTGACGAAAATCTAACTTATTTCATCTTTCTATTCCCAGGGTTCTGAGGGTCAGCCTGGGGTCAAAGGTGAAACAGGTGAACCTGGTCTGAAGGGAGAAGGAGGAGCACAGGGACCACAGGGGCAGGCTGGGAAATCAGGAGGACAGGTACACAAGCAAAACAACATGATGTTTTAATCCAGTAGCAGATGAATAATCCAAATGCATTTTGGTTAGAGGCTTCGTAAAGGAAAAAGACTGTTTATATGGAACACATAGAGATAAAGATATTCAAGATCATCTCGTCTACTCATCAGTGCTAATTTTGGCACCAGATTTTAATTAAGGTTCATTTTTGACCAAAGTTTGTATTAGTTTAAGTCAAACCGTAGCAGCTATACTTATATACTGTAGACATAATGTTAATATATGGATGCAAGATGCTTTTTATTAACGCTAGTACACGAAAATTAAATTAACAGTGCCACTCGTGTGTGTGTGTGTGTGTGTGTGTGTGTGCGCGTGCGTGCGTGCGTGTGTGCGTGCGTGCGTGCGTGTGTGTGTGTGTGTGTGCGTGCGTGCGTGCGTGTGTGTGTATTTCTAGGGACCTGTTGGTGTGACTGGATTGAAAGGTGCCAGAGGAACACAGGGTCAATCGGTGGGTTCTTTTTCATATTATGACATCTTGTTTAAAGCCTATTGGGGTATATAACTTTACAATTGAGTGTCAATTTCTTTTTTGACAACTAAAGTTTGTTTGTTTGTTTACAGTCATATTTTAGATTTCTTTAACATGCAAGTGTGATTATCATAATAATCATTTGAAGACCATTTTACTAGAAGTGTTTTATTCCCACAGGGCTCTCCTGGTTTTCCTGGGTTGCCTGGAGGAATTGGACCACATGGCGCTCTTGTGAGTAATTTGGTTAAGCATTAATGTTATTTAAGGTGACATACTGCAAGTGAATAAGGTAGCATTTTTATGTGTTTGATGGAATATGCACATTTTCAATTATCTAACTAACTGTGCATACTTACTGTATATGTAGATGTTGGATAAAGCGTCAACATCTTTAGTTCATTTTTACAACATTTTAGTGTCCAAAGCTTTTAGAGAATAGCTTTTGTGTACAGCCTTTTTTGTTTTATAAATCCAATGTATAAAATGTATCATATGGCAGACAATTAACAACACATGAACAAATACTTCTGTCAAGACCTTCAGAACAGTGTTAAGATTGATTTTGAAAAGTGAAGTTGATTATTGAAAAAACGAAAAACAAATCTTTTTTTTTTGAGTTCATATGCTTGAGATCTCGTATGTATTTCAGGGTGCTACCGGTAAAGACGGGCCTTTAGGTGAGCCAGGAAAGCAGGGCCCTCCTGGGATTAGAGGAGAGAACGGAGCTGTCGGGCGCAGAGGAGAGAGCGGAGCAGCCGGCACACCTGGAACCCCCGGAGAGAAGGCAGACTCTGGAGAAGACGGCCCAAAGGTAAGATGCAAGGAGGAGAAGTTCACAGCAGAATTCAAAGCAAATAAATCCTGAGATGTTTGATTTTCTTGTCTGCTGCTGTATTTCTTTTCCAGGGTCCTGATGGGCCTCCAGGACCCGCCGGCACCTCAGGACAGCGTGGAGTCGTCGGTACACCTGGACTGAGAGGAGAGGCTGGCCCACATGGACTGCCAGGGTCTGCTGTATGTCTATATATACACATTCTTCTCTCAATGTTTGTTTTTCAGCCTCAAAATGTCATTCTACGTCTCCCTAGCTCAGTTGTTGCTTTGCAATGTTGGTGCTGGCAGCGACTTATACTTAAAATTACAATTTTTTTTAATTTCTTAATTAATTTCAAAGGGTCAACCAGGAAAAGACGGAGCTCCCGGAGTTCAGGGCGGAGTGGGACCCGCTGGTGGAGTCGGTTTACCAGGAGCCACCGGGCCAAGAGGAGAAGCCGGGCCTGAGGTTTGTCCCTTCTTTGTTTTGAATGAAAACAAATTAAGAAAGAAATCTACTCAGCACTTTGTTAACATGTTTGTAACAGATGTAATTGCTCCAAATAAACCACTTCTTCTGTAATGCCTAAAATACCTATGTTTCTTTGCAGACGATTCAGCTTTTTATGTCACAAATTTAGAATTCTATTCTCCCGACTTCTGATCTCACAATGGTACATTTTCTATGTCACTATCTGTTTGCCCAGGGTGTCGCTGGAGCAGAGGGGGCTCCGGGTAAAGACGGTCTCTTAGGACAAAGGGTAAGTTTAAATTAATGTTGTGTGTTTCTTATTTTAAGGTGGCGGACTGGATGTGCTAAATGTACCGTGTAAATAGCTTTGAACACTAACCACTGGTGTGTACATGGTGTGTATCCAGGGAGAAAGGGGTAATCCCGGTCAAGAGGGTCTGGCAGGTGTTGCAGGGTCTCCAGGAACTGAGGGTCCCGTGGGACTCACGGGCGGTCCAGGACCAAGAGGCGATAACGTGAGTTTCACAAACGACAATTTACTTAAATGTAATACACAACGTGTCAATCACTTATTAATACCTCTGTCAATCCTAATGTAATGGCAACGTCTGGTTTGTCATGTGTCTTTGCCTGTTTTGCCCTGGATTTTAGGGTGGCAAAGGAGCCCCTGGACCAGAAGGACCAAACGGAGTACGGGGCAAAGTGGTAAATATGAAATGACAATAAAACAACAGTTTAAAATAATTTGGTGGTTGTTTTTAGTGTCAATCATTGTGTTTTTCGAATAAGGTGTGTTAAATGTACACCCTTTTTCCAATTCTAGGGCCCTGCAGGATCTCAGGGAGAGAAAGGAGCCGCTGGGGACCAAGGAGAAAGGGGTCAGAAAGGACACAGAGGTTTCACTGGACTCCACGGTTTGCCAGGAACAACTGTAAGCAAGATTTTTATAATATAAGCTGCCCCCCGAAAGTCAATGATTGGAATCATCTGTCTGAACCGCCGATGAACTGAAACTGTAAATGTCAAAAGCAAAATAGTCTCTCTGTAATGAACGGGCAGATCTAATTTAGATACTTGAAATACAAAAATGTCTACTGTTAAAAACTGTGTTTAAACTTCTAAATGGTATTATTTCAACATTGTTTCAGGGTGCAACAGGTGAACCAGGATCCGTAGGTATTGTTGGACCACCTGGGCAAAGGGTAAGTGTATCATACATTTTATGAAGCTTTTGGCCAAAGGTGCATAGAAGACATACAACGATAGTGTATTATCTCTTATTGTTTCACCACGTAGGGTCCTCCAGGAGTCTCTGGTCCCCAAGGAAAGGAAGGAAACCTGGGTCATCCTGGTCCAATGGGCGCTCCTGGAAGCAGAGGTTCCCTCGGGGAGCTCGGGGCACAGGTGACACAAACTTTTGTTAAACTTGTGTATATGTATTTTCCCGACGTCATTGCAAATGAGAGCTTGCCCTCAATGATGATTAATGATTGAATTAATTAATTAATTAATTAATTAATTAATTAATTAATTAATTAATTAATTAATTAATTAATTAATACATTTGTTAAAATAAATGTTAATTTTATTTTCTCCTCAGGGTCCACACGGTGACGCTGGACCGCCCGGCCCTCCCGGCCCCCCAGGACCTCCCACCAGAGGTATGGAAGACCTCTTTGGTGCCTCGTACGATTATAACGGGAACGGCGATGCGCCAGAAGGTGGGGAGTTAGTGGAGGAAGATGTGCCCTCAGATCCTATCCCAGCTGCCGAGTTCAACGGAGACGAAGCCCTTCCCAATAAGGTGCAGGCCGCCCTGCGCGCCGACACTGGTGTCCACGCCTCACTGAAGACCCTCAGCGGACATCTGCAAAACATGCGCAGTCCTGACGGCAGCAAGTTGAACCCCGCCAAAACCTGCCAGGACATCAAGCTGTGCTACCCTCAGAAAATGAGTGGTGAGGGTCCAGTTTCTCTTTTGTCTGCTTTTTGTAGATATAATTGTTACTAATCCACCACTGGCTTTCTCAAAACTTGTGTTCAAAAACCCCAGTCAGATTTCTCGACCCTTATGACGCAGCCACTAACTTAGCACTACCTACACCTGTGATAAGCCACACCCCCAAAAACCCAGGGAATCCAACTGGCAGTTAGACTCAAACCGGCAGTAAGATTCAGTGATGATCAGCAGACTAGGCTTTTTGGAAGGGGGGCTCTAAAATGGAGTGTTTCAGACAGGGACTGAAATAGGTGATTTAGAAATGGCCCCGTGTTAAATCTCAAGGGTTCTTTGAACACTACACCATGAACAGAGTTCTAATAGAAACCAAAATTACAATTTTGAACCTGAAAATGAGAATATGTGACCTTTGAGTTATTATTGTACCAAAACCTATTTTTGATACAGGTGAGTACTGGATTGATCCAAATCAAGGAAGCCCAAGAGATGCCATCAAGGTCTTCTGTAATATGGAAAATGGCGAAACCTGCATCTCTGCCAATCCTACCAACATTCCCCGCAAAGCCTGGTGGACGAAATCCACTCCCATTGCCAACAAACCTGTCTGGTTTGAAGCAGACATGAACAGTGGAACTAAAGTAGGAAATTAAGCTTTGAAATCTTTGCTGGGTTTGGTTTATTCCAAACATAATGTGTTTATTAAGAAAAATATGAGTTTAAGCTTGCAACCTGTAATCATGTCCTGATTTTAATTTCAGTTCCGTTATGGAAATGCAGAGGATCAGCCAAACGTGGTGGCAGTTCAGCTTAGACTGCTGCAGCTTTTGTCCAAGGAGTCACACCAGAACATCACCTACCACTGCAGGAACAGCGTGGCTTACAAAGACGAGAAGACAACCAACCTCAAGAAAGCTTTGGTCCTCAGAGGCTCCAATGGCCAGGAGCTGAGAGCGCAAGGACACGCCCGCCTCCGATACACCGTCATTGAAGACGGCTGCTCCGTAAGTCATAACTCTCTAGATTTGACGATAGGCAATTGGTAGACGGTGACCATATTCCTGTTTACATTTTAATCAGCATATTCTGAATAAACCGACAACCTTCACAAATAGTGTTAGAAGCGCCATTACGTCAGAGCGTTCTTCTCCGACAATAATTAACACTCTTGATGTCAATATTGTTGTCTTGCATTGTTTTGGCGGCCAAAAATGACACCTTTTCTTCAGGTTTATATCATGATTTAAAACACGCTAGTTCTGTTACTGATTTCCTGATTGTTTTCCCTCAGAAATCAAACGGAGAGTGGGGAAAGACCGTGATCGAGTACAGGACTCAAACTGCGGCCAGGCTGCCCATCGTTGACTTGGCTCCGATGGACATTGGAAAGCCCGATAAGGAGTTTGGCCTGGACATCGGACCGGTGTGCTTCTCATAAAGACACAATCATTTCACAAATACTAGATGGACATGAAAAAAAGCCCTTTTGAAAGGAGTAACATCATCACCAGAAATTAGAGTATATGGACTCCTCTGTGAGAGCGTACAAGTTAAGATGTTTCACTGCCGCCATTCTTCACACGTGGCCGCATTTCTCACAAGCTGTTGAAGTAAGGTGTGCTCGCTGCGTCTGCCAGCCAATGAGAGCTGACTGACTGGTAGGACACTGACATAATTTATTTACCAATTTTAAAATGTAAAAATCTAAGTACTATACATGGATGTGGGTGGAAAGGTAAATGTCTTAAAGTGCTAACATAAAATAGAAAACAAAGTGGGGTTCAGATGGATTGTAAATGTGCATAAACTGGAAAAAACAGCCACTAATATTAAAACGTATAAAGAGATGTATTGTGGATTGTATAAGAACTGAAGGTTTATATAGGGAATAAAAGCATTCAAACCATTTAATTCGGCTTTCTTTCCAGTAAATGCACGACTCGTAGGGTAAGAGTTGTTATAGCGAGGACTGTAGTTCTTAACTTTAATGAAATAAACAAGGAAAATCATGCTTGAACCTAAATTATTAAGTTCTGTGAAGGAGCTCATTTACTCTTTCAACGGAAAACCTTTGTATCTCCTTTTAGAAAAACCTTCTGTAAATGCAACATATGACTGTAAATTGCAAATTATTTGTTTATTGTTGACTATGGATGTGGAATAAAAATGTCTTTTCTTTGGAAATGACTGTGCTCTTCCCCACAAAACAAAAGCCAGAAAAGTTCTCAATAAGCCCAATAAAAGGGGAAAAAATGACATCTGTACAGTTCATAGAATTATTACACACACACACACACACACACACACACACACACACACACACACACACACACACACACACACACACGAACAAAAAAATGTTGCTTTGAAAATGAGAAATCGCTGCAACTAAACCGTCTCACCGCCAGAGGGAGCCAGTGGTTTTCCTTACAGTCATCCCATCACAGTGCTTTCACCTGACATTCCAGGTGAAAATGCCTTTAATTAGGTGGACTGTGGACTTAAAAATCAGCAGGTTTCTGGGGTTTAAAAAACACTTAACAAGTGTCTTCTGATATATACAGCCAAACCTAGATGTGGGTTTAAGCTGTATCCACACTGCATCTGTGCATATGTCTTAAAATGGTTGTACTGGTTTACAAAACAAACACAAAAGCCTTATTTCAGCTTTAAAAAGTCTGCAAACTTTTCCCACTATTTCAGAATGTATGCACTGTGTGTGTGTGTGTGTGTGTGTGTGTGTGTGTGTGTGTGTGTGTGTGTGTGTGTGTGTGTGTGTGTGTGTGTGTGTGTGTGTGTGTGTGTGTGTGTGTGTGTGTGTGTGTGTGTGTGTGTGTGTGTGTGCGCGCGCGCGCGCGTGTGTGTGTGTGTGTGTGTGTGTGAGCCGACGAGATGAAAAAAAGAGTGAGGGAGCGAGAAGGCGTCCTTACAGGAAGAAAAAGAGCCAAAGTTCAGGCAGCACATGTTTGGCGGGTCGACCTCTCCTCCATGCGCTCGCTGAAAGACGTGACACTCTCACCGTTTCCTGCAGCCCGGGGCTTCGCTCCACATCTGTCCAGGTGGTCATTTTTAGCCTGGGGGGGGGGCTGCTATTTTCAATTCAGGCATGGAAAAGTACGGGGCGAAGGAATCCAGTGGTGGAAAAGACATTCAGATTGTTTACATGAGTAAAAAGTAGCAACAGAACACTGTGAAATACTCCACAACAAGTAAGAAGAAAGTCCTACATTCAAAACCTAAATCAGAGTAACTATATCAGCTTGGATCTTGAACAATCTAAGTAAAAGTAAAGTGTTTGTTCTGTTCTATCTGATGTTTGTGGATGTTGCATGGTCCTGCAGAGATGTTTTTATTTATACTCTTATGAAAGAAGACTTGTTATGGAAGCAAGTAGACAAAACGTCTCAAAACTAGCCAGTCCTTAAAAAACAATGCCTGTAGAGAATAGCCTTACTTTTGTCAAATTCTGCTCAAAGTGATTGATACACAGGCCCCAAAAGGTCCAAACTGTGTTTAGTATTCAACCTCTGGAGACAGTGAACGTCTGAACAAATAGGAACATAGAGGAACAGTGCAGTCTGGCTCAAAGCATTTTTCGGACCAAATAGACTGACATTGCCCTCATTACAGCAATGCCAGTAACACAAATTAATATTGCGATTGTTATTATTGCAAAAGGACATATAGGGGTGTGCTGGTTCACAGAATGTGTCTGATCGACAGAAACAAGTTGGTCAGCTCTAACTAACCTCATGTTCATCTCAGAAAGTAATTTTTCATTTCCTGAGGATATAAATGAGCCCTGAGGTGGATTATCCTCTTGTGTGCATGTACACTTCAATGTGCCTCTGTAAACCCAATGTAGTTTGCATACATGTTTAGACGAAAAACCATTTAGTGCTTGTCCACATGATTCAATGGTGCCTGGTATACTACCCAAAACGTGGGCCGTTGTAGTCTGCGACCCTGAGATGACTTGGCAGCGACGCCCAGATCCTGAAAATGGGGGTGTCTTCTTGTTCGCCGAGGAGCCACCATGAGATTTCCCAGCTACTCCTTTTCCTTCCTGTGCCCCCTACGACCCCACCTCAGCGACGGGCCCCTCCAAAACACTTAAAGAACACCGGCATAGGGATCATGAGAAAGGACTCCAACTATTGGCCCAAACATATTGTCAGTGGCATGGAAACGCAGGGCTGCAAGAAAAAATCCCCAAAACACATACTATAGGCAGGCATTGCTGAATTTCCCATGTGTAATAAAGGTGTATTTTCGGCATCATCTAGTGGTGAGATTCTAGATTGCAATGCTCACTTGACAACTCCTCCCTCTGGGAGAATTTACAGAAGCTAGGTTGCCTTCAAGGACCAGAAGCTATAGTTACTAAAGATGACATCTTCAACCACTGCCTCAAGTCTTTCTACAATATCAAATGATGAGGTGAAGATATCTTTAGTTATTTATACTATAGCACTTCTTCATCTTCCAACAGTGCATTTTCCCAGGATGCCCACTATATATAAAAATGCATAAGGCCGATCAGTTCTGTGCTACTGAAGAAACATGGCAGTGCAACATAGCTGCCTCTTATGTAGATATAAAAAGTAATAAAAGAAACATTAATTGTTAAGTGATTATACACAAGATAAAACATACTTATTAATATTATATTCCACTTCTACCAAGTCTGTTCTGAAATGTGACAACTTCAATTACACACTGCACCTTTAAAAAAAAGAGAAATTCAAGCACATAAAATTCTTGCTCTTCATGTGGGCGCTGCCTCTCCATCAACACGCAGAAACTCATCAGCACACACACACACACACACACACACACCCCTCCTCCATCCAGGCTGAGGTTAGAAGCTGATCGAAGGGGAAATGAGCGGCTTTAACATCCCACCTTTTCCCAGATCCTGGGCGGAGCCTGGGCCTGGTGGCAGCGCTGGGATAACAATTGCAGGAAGTTGGGAGAGGAGCGAGGGAGTTCCTGTTGGCAGGACGATGATGAAGACGAGAGAGAGAGAGAGCGGCGGCAGAGACGTGCCTCTCACAAGTGGACGCACACCGGGCCCACCACCGCCCCAGGGCCCAAGGAACTGGGCTCTTTAAAAAACCTAATAGGCTTATTGTTCGAGATGGTTGGAAGATGTATTAATTCCAAATCGTCTGACATTTGAAAGACGGGATGTCTTTAAGATGTGCTGAGCAGATCTGCTGGCAAAGCAAATAAACTTCATCATTGTTTCCTAAAGGTGATCACACTGATCAGTGAGGTCAGTGATGGTTCTTTTCCATTACATGGTACGGGCTCTAATCTACACGACTTGGCTTTATTCTACTCTACTCCAATTTTTGGGGGGTTTCCGTTCAGTAAAAGCAGCTGGTAGGCTATACCTACCTTTTAGGTATATATTCTGTTGAGATTCCCATAAAGAAAGTACCAGATACTACAATTTGATTGGTCAGAGATCGTCACCGCCATTGCGTCATCAGTGGACAGAAAACTGAACAACAAAAAGCCAAGCTACTGTTTTTGAGCTTGCTGTCTCTCCAGTTTGTGTTAAACTTTCCTTAAGAACGGTACTACCATGGGTATATTGTAATGGAAAACCACCTTGAGAAAAGGACCCGAAGGTACAGTAGAGCCGAGCCAAGCCAAGCCAAGCAAAGACGGTACCATGTAAAGGAAAAGTGTCCCTATATTGTATACCAATAAACCTCTTTTAATCAGCTCTATAAATTAGAATTATATTGTGAAAACTTGTTTTGTATCTCTGATGGTTAAATTGGTTCTACACAGTAATAACATTATTACGAGAGGTAGTTGAAAAGATCTGGGAACCCAGCAATGTAGTTTCAAGACAATCATGTACAAACCCAAATTTGTGGTTTTGAGAAAAAATGTCCACAACTATTGTGGATTGTCATGGAAATTGGTACATGCCTTTGTGTTGCTCTCAGGATGAATTCTAATAACTTAAATAGTTTTTCTTCATTCAAAATGAGAGAGTTTGAGAAGTTTAATGTAGCACTGAATGGTTTAGGGCCAAAGTTAATTTCTGATCTGCTGATTTTTTTTCATTAGCTTGTTTTTATTATCTTTTAAATGCAATTTCTTTTCATCTTTAACATCAACATTTTCCGAAACTACTCAAATTTTTTGATCTCGGGAAATTAGTAGAAATAAGGCAGATCCTTCTTTAATATCTCTTTCCATTGGAAGGCTGAAGACACCTATGTTGGCCCACAGCTGAACAGAACATACATACATACACACACACACACACACACACACACACACACAGAAAAAAAACAAGATAGCGCTACGCCCCTGGCTAGTAATCTTGAAGTGAACTCTCTTTACATGATGTATTCACACATTTTATCATGACGTCCCTTAAAGAAACTCCATAGCCGAGGTTGCTACCAGACAACAGAGTGTTGACATCACTTTGACGATGAGCTGCCCAGATAATTCATGACCTATACGCGCTAGTAGTCTGAAAAAAAGCGTTTAGCGGCGATCGGCCGCGCAGACTTCCTGCGGTCCACACCCAAAGGCAAGGCCCCGGGTCACGTATACGCAACTGAGGCCACATTGCTCACCCCAACCCCATGTGCTCGAACGCCCTCCACACCCCACTCTAATACAGCCAAGAACTCATTCTATTGTTCTCTCAAGAGCAAGACATTCCCTATGCATGCACAAGTGGTCAGAGCTTGTGTAGGACAGATGTGTGTTTAAGCGTGGCATTTTGACCCAGACATTTCTTTTTTTATTGTGTGGTGTATTCTAATATTCAAATGCTTTTTGGGTGTTGTTTTCATATAAGCCTGTCCAGGTTTCTGCCTCACCCACACATGTACTTGTAAATCAAATGTCACAGTGACATTTCTGTCGTCAAAGTATAATTGTGGAGGTGTTTGGGAATCAGCTGTGGAGGCTCTACCTTGTTTTATAGTTGTTTTTGCATTCCTCACATACCACCTCTGCCGTTGCCAGGAAGGTAACGTGCATCATATCTGCTGGATCAAATTTTCTTTTATTTTTTTATTTTTTTTTAAGGAAGCCTAAGCACTCTCCACAAATGGGAAGTTTCCTTTATTCGGGGAAGGGAAATTTCATCTGAATGGCCCACAAACACCGAAAGCAAAATCAATTGATAGTATGCCTGAGCTCAACTTTCTCCAACACATAGTTCTGGGACATTACAGGAATATACAGTATGTGTGAATGCAATTATGGGGGATAAAGCAGGCGCGTTGCATGTTTTGGGCTTTTCCGTAGACTTATACTGTTTGTGTATGGCAATATTTGAGATACATGTATGTGCAAAAGGAGAAGAGGAAGTTATTTAACCTGTCAAAAAACCCTTGTATTGGTGTGTACCTTCATTGGTTTCTTTGTGTTTAAAATGTATTTTTGTCTAAGTTGTGTAAAAGTGCTGTTTGAAATCTGAATTATGTTTGATTTTAGTGGGAACATAGACATTGTGAAAGGAAATGTTGGTCAGGTGTCAGGTGAGGCATTGTATCATGTTTTCTCGAAGCCAGAAAGTGTTACACGTAAGCCTTGTTTCTAATGTAAAAGGTTGGGGAAGAGTACCAAAATAACCATACCATGCCTATTTCGGTCACCCTTTCAGTGGGGTCAAGCCCCAACCACAGCAAGTTTTCCCAGCATCCAATGCGGAAGTGACAAACATTGCAGTAGCACCGAGTGGCCACTACGAGGTGGTACCAAAAGTGAGCAATTTTTTATTGACTCACTTGTTAAACAGGCTGATTTCACTGTCTTATTAAACCTATTTATGGCCTGGTCCAAAAAAAACATTCTACTCTGTATGTTTAGGTCATATCTCAATGACAACACTGAGGGGGTGAACTTTTTTCTAGCAGGCTAGTTTTTATTCTTTTGGAGGTTAAAATGTATGAATAATTAGGGGCGCGATCTCTTGAGTGACAGCTATCCGCCCGCTGTCCCTCACTTCACCTCGGAGGTATACGTCAGCTAGATGGGCATATCTCCATCCCCCCGACGTCACATCAATGCCCTTTTTTGGCAAGTGGAGTGAGGCGGAGTAAAAATCTCACAAGATGGCGACGAGCATCAGCCAGGAGAATTGGATGCAGTTGGAATAACTGAGGTCTGCCCGGATGCTACATCCATTTTAATATACTATCTGTCAGTGGGGTACAAAGCAGTCCCAAAAGGGTGGAGCTACGCACGGAAGTCAGCTGATTGAGACAACTCTTTAGTTTGAAACAATTAAGACCTAGGTTTCGGGGCTGTGATATGGCAGCATGTTGCTTTAGAATTACTGTATTGTATAGTCAGTCAAAATCCTACGTTCCTCTACTTTTGGACATTCGAATGTACGCAACTTCAGACCTCTACTCCACCCCATCTCAAACATTGCATCTTTAGTTTTATAGTTACTTTTCAGATGATTATATTTCATACTTTATGGACAATGGGGTCCAATGGTGCATGGTCCTGACAAGAGGCAATTAGGCAACAAGTGAAAACACCTGTGTGGTTGACACACAGCAATGGTGGCCATGGCGACCCAGGAAATCAGTGAGGAGGAAAACAACCGTGTCATGCAATTTTACACTAGTTGACAACTAGAGACACATATTTTATACATTATTGTAATAGTATAATTCAGCCATTTACTATTTAATTTTTATATTTTGATACTCTATTTTCCTCGTAAAATGTAAAGGGGGAGCTTCCTTGTCTACCACTGTTGTGCAGGTACATTAAAAGTATACAGACAAATGTGCATTTTACATATATATTTATGACTTATATTAAAGGGTCACCAATAATTGCTATACCATTGAATGCTTTATATAAGTATGTATCAGTAATATATCAAAATCTAATATTTGAACCTTCAAATTGCTACTTTTACCGGTACTTGAGTAAAGCTGCCTGAATACTTCTTCCGCCACTAAAATTGTTCAGGAAGCAGGGCTCAAAGAAAATAACACTATTCATTTGGATTGCAGAGTCCCTTTAAAAAATGGAGATGTTTCACACTAGCTCACAAGTATTCCTCAGCTAAAACAAGATTCTTTGCAGGTATATTATGCCGCTATGCAGCTACCAGTATTGAACCAACGTTTAGCAAAGTAATGTCTCTTCAGGCTGTGCATTTGTGCATGCTATTGATGACTCCCGGGACAATATGGTGTCATCAGGAATGCACTGAGGTCGTATAAAAGATTGAGTCACTGTGTGTTACATAAGTTCATCGTGGTCTGTTTCTCACTTCCCGGGGGGCATTACTCCACTTTAGTGCGTCAACTCAAGGAAGGGCCAAACTGAAGCAAAATGTTGCCATAGAAATGCAGAGCAGATGGACGTACTTCTTTTATACAACTTTGATTATTATTATTTTGAGCCCATGTGGCAAATCTTGCAATATTGCTGTAGGATATGTCCCTTTTCAGTCATGTCCTTTTGAAATGTCCCAATGTCCCAGGCTACCGACGCTGGCACATTAGTTAGAAACCTTGTCTGTACACATAACACATCGGCCAAAATGCTTTAAGACACAAAGTGGAAGGCATGCGGAAGTTAAGGCAGTAAACAAGTGTTAGTCATATAAGACTGAGGAAGTGTTTGCTCCCCAGCACACAAGAGTTCAATGGCATTGTATTCTTAGAAACAGGAAGCCCTGCGATACATCCACATGCTCTCATTTCCACTGGGGTAAATAAAGAAAGGTGGGACAAGTTTGGTTGCTGTTGTGAAATAAACAACAACATCTGTATTGTACTGGGATCTTTAAATGCTTTGACTTTTTTGGCTTTATACTTTAAAAGGGACATGTGTGCATTCAGACAGCACACAGGTGGCATTTCTCACATCCAAGCCGCAACAGGATGCGAGTTAAAAAAGCACGGTTTAGCATGCGTTGTAAAATGTCACATGTTTAAGTGCATAAAATAACACAGGGAGGGGACGGCCCAATAATGCACTATCCCAAAAAAACGCAGACGCCACAATCCTTTGTGGGTTGAGGTCACGGCTTATACAAAAAGGCATGCGAGTAGCTCGTAAATATTACATGCAACGATAAGACGGTATAATGTGCGTTGTGCACACACATGCTTGTGATTGTGCCTGTGTTCTTTGTGCAGATGGACTTATTAAACAATAAGAAAGTGGCAGCCTCTCTGTTCTGAGTTTGATAAATGATGCACTGGGGGGATAGGTATAGCTCCTTTTCCTTTGGGACTTCCTAATTGTACCTAGTCACATACTATATATGCGTTTGGAAGAGGAACAGACACCGCAACACGCCCTGCTTTGTCTGGAAACAATATTCATTTTGGTGGGAGACATTTTCTAAGGTTAGCCAAGGAAATCCCACCCTTAATTAAAACGTGTGGGAAAGAAGAATACAGTTGCATATTTTTCTGTAATTTCTCTTTAAGGGGGAAAGCGAAAGACACAAATACGGCAACTCTTTTCCCCCTGAATCTCAGTTCCAAACAGCTTGTTTTTATTTACAGTATTTATCACTTCAGTATGAATACGAGCAGTGTAAGGGAGTTCTTAATAAATCCATGTTACTGAAACGAAAACGAGACTCAGGCCGTGACCAAAAATATTCACACAAACCATGTGCTTCCCGACGTGGGAAAACACACATCTGTGTTTTATGTGTTTTAAACATCACGGTGCATTCAGGAAAACATTTCTGTGATAGGATATTCGAAACTCAGGGTTCACTTATCACTTTGTCACAACTCCTCCTCCCCATACAGGCTACTGTAAAACCACTTATATACAATGCCTTTTGCAGAAGAAAGTAGGCTGGTTATTATAGCAATTCAAAGTATTATTTTCATCAATTTAGAGTAAAATATGTTTGCAAACCATAGCAAGAGTAATCTCTGTAAAGAATTTACTTTAAAGGAATAGTTTGACATTTTAAGAAATATGCTTATTAAGTTAGAGTCCAAGCAAAGTAGCACATCTGTAGCGTCCAGTGTAACAAAATAATAAATATCTGACATGTTTCTTGTCAAAAAAAGCCAGATGTCAAACTATTACGTAAATGTTTTATTATATATTTGACTATTTCTGTGATTTATAACATTACAGTAAGTTGTTATGCGTGAGAGACGAATCTGTAACTTATGTGTTGGAAGGCTGAAACCAGCAGCTCTTCACTTCTAACTGGGAGACAGACTGACGAAAAATAGTACTGAATGTAAATTACAATTAAAAGTAATGGTGCGTGTGATATTGATGATCGAAAAGCAAAAAGGTCAAAATCAGTGAATCCACATAAGTCAGTTCCTGCTGAATTGTGTTTCCCGGACCCTGAAAATCTCTGGGGAATTTATCTAGACAAACTTCCAACATGACACTTTCATTCTAAATTAATTAAAACCGGCTGTAGTTAGTGGGAAAATGTGACTTAAGTAATAATGATGAGTGGAAAAATATACAAAACTAGTACTGTCTTAATACACAATTTGGTGCCTTGATATAGGCTATATAATCATACACAATCAAACATATGTACAAACACATGCACTTTTTAGTCCTCTTGTCCTCTGTGTATAGCGCATAATCATCTCTCCAGCAGTTTGGAATCATTGGATGTGACGCAAAACCAAAAACGATGCATCTTAAAGAAACGTACGGAGGCCGAGAACTGTCGTACTTGCGATTTATATTTTCTTTTGAAAATGGGTTAATTAACTAAAAAACAATAATCAAAAAAAATCTTGAGGTAAGATTTTCGAGATAACTTGGCAATTCACTTGCGATAATACTATAAGTTATTATTGTAAACAACTGTTGTTTTCTAACCATCACAAGATAATAAACTGGTTATCACCAGAGAATGGCATTTAAAAATAATTACAAGCACGACCGATCTTGGCATACTATTATAACTTGTGAACCTCCTTACATACATTTATTTATTTTTTAACTTAGCCAAAGAAAATGATACATCAATATCACCACCCTATATTGCAAGTTGCGTGGCTTTAATTCATAGTAGCAGGAAAGCTAGCTGTTTATTGCTTCTTTTTTTTTTCTTTTTTTTTCTATTCACATTTCTAGTTCTGTATGATACTAACCATATATATATATTAGGGTGTTCTATTCCCTTATGGGGCTTCTGCATCTACTGTGTTTGGTAAGGACTTTTGGACTTTTGATCCGAACCAAAATACAGGTGTGACACCTCTCCAGGGCCTTGGTCCGACAAAATGAGGTGGTCTGGGACTGTATATAACTAAACTATGGTTCGGTTCGTGTTCAGTGTGAAACCATTTTTTTAAACTGTTCGGACTTTTGAAACCAATTACTTTAGTTTTTACCCCATTTGCAGAGAGGAAAAATGAGCAGCAGTAGCACACTCTAGTTTTGAGTATTGTGCTTGAAGTTTGTGCTGCTGGTAGTTATGCCATAATAAGATTATTATGGCAATGAAATTAATGTGTACATGAATTGTTCTTCATTCATTCATTCAAACTGATGAAGGCTACTACCGAACGCACATCTACAACCATTCCATGTCCAGGACACACAGCCCTTGTAGGTGACTTGGGAATGTCATGGATAGTTCTTTAGCGCGCAAAATAAAAGTGGAAAAACCAGTAACATTGGTTCGGACTTCTAGGTGTGAAAAACACCATTACTTTCTTAAAGATATGAAGTCAGCATCACTATGCACAAAGAGGCCAATTGTCCACCTTTAAACCAAACCAACTACCAGCAACTGTGGCTCTGGCTCTGCCACCTTAAAGAACTTCTAGCACAAAGCCCCAAATGCTTTTTTCCAGATTTCTTAATGATTTCATTTCATTCATCCTCGCCAATAACCATGAATATTGTAAGAGTCAGCTCAACAGAACAGCTTCTTGTTCATGGAGGGCTCTTTAAGTTTATTCCGCACAATGCAAAAAAAGGCATTATTCCTTGTGTTAGCCACATATAACGAAGCTGTGTGGTACATGGGGTCTTCCTTATGTACGGCGACAACTCCTTTGAGTAATCGTGGGATGTTCTTAACAGTGAAGGAAACAGTGTGTTGGATCTCAAGCTCCTTTTTTGAGGGGGTGGGGGGTAAAATCAGTGTGAAACAGTCCAAAAAGTGGAAGGTGAAAAAAAGTTTTAAAAAAAGTCAAAAGAAAAAAATTGGTTTGTACACAGTTGTTGCCATTAAACTTCCCAGGCATCTTATGGAGAAGTTCAAAAGAACATGGCGAGCGCTGAGCCTCCAGTGCAGAGCTTGTGGGACGTGGTCACCATTCACACAAAGGGGCTGTCGGATCTGAAGATGTCTGAGTAGCTCTTGCCGTTCATTTGCTCGGTGTGGCTCTCGATGCTGTAGCAGCGGTGCACCTCAGTGAGCGAAGATGCCACGTAGGAGGCAGAGCGGAAGAAGTCTGCGTTGGCAAAGGTGCCGGCGAACTGCATCCGCTGCTGGTTCCAGTGTCTTCGCAGAACACTCTGCACCTGCAAGAAGACAATGCCAAAGAAAGAGCTCATTTTAGCTTATCTAACTAAAACTGCAACTTAAAGGTGGAAACAGTAATTCTGGAGATTGCGTGTTGTCAAAACCAGTGAATATCTCCTCACAATCAGCTACCTGTCCAAACAGTATGTGTGCTGAAAAGTGGCAGAAGAGGCTTGTTACTAGTTAGGGTGTTTACTAGATACCCTTTGTTTATAGAGCCTTTAGGCCGTGTACTCACACCAGATTCTTTTTCAGCTTGCATACACAGTAAAGACAGGAAAGTGGGGGTTCAGGTTCAGGAGAGAATTCAAAAAATGATATGCTTAATAAAGCAGTTACTCACCTCCCCGTTGAAGAAGCAGAATATCGTAGAAACCAAGAGACCCTGCGTGTGAAAAAAGGAGAAGTTTCTTGAGGAAATACACAAGATAGGAAATCCTTTAAGCTTAAACAGCTGCACAAGGGCTCTGTGAAGAATTCAGTTTACAATGACACATGTGCATGCTCTTTGGCTAGAAATATTTGTAATTCTAAACACCCCGTGCAAAATAAGAAGACATACAGTAAACTTTTGAATATCATGTACAAGGGATTTTCAAAAGGATTGCACTTCAACTCTGGGCATCTTACACAACACAACTTTAACACTGACATCAATCATCACCGAACTTATTTCTAGTTTTAAATATGTATTTTCTTTATTGTATTTATCTATAATATTCCTCATTTCAACTACTTGTGCATATGTAAATATTTGCAGTAACTTTAATAGTTAACCTTTCTCGTGTGTATATATTCTGTTATTTTATTTATTTTATATTCTATATTTTCTATTGTTTGCACAGTAAGATGGAGTCTGCTGCCACACCAGAATGTAACTGCACATACTGTATGAGCATGTGACAAATAAAGTCTTTTGAATTTGAATTTGATTTTCACCAGCATGAAATCAAATTGGTAGCATGGAACAATTGTTTTCTTATTGGCAGCGTCTCTTTAAAGTCCTTCTGACCTGATAGTGCATGAGGATCTCCATGACGTATAGGTAGATCTCAGAGACCCAGTGTTCCTGGGGCTTGTAGGGGAGCAGGACAAACTGGATGCCCAGCAGGGGGATGAGGATGAGGGTCGCTCTCACCGCACGCATGTACAGGCTGGACTCGGCCTGGTGGGTCACCCGCAGCTTGGTGATTAGCACCCGCACAATGTTTAGCAGGAAGAAGAGGTTTACCTGGGAACCGCAAAAAAAGGTATTATATTTCATGCAAAAAGAAAGGTGTTTAAATTGTGTGTGTTTAAATTGATGTGGATTTGACCCAGAGGGGTTTCGCTGCTTACCACCAATGCAGCGCAGATGGGGCCATGGATGATGTACAGCAAAGATGTGTCTGCGCTGACCCAGCATCTGTGAACGAACACACGGGTCAGATCATCACATCAAGGTTCAATGACATCTGTACTACTGTAAAAATGAAAATCCACGAAAAACTCAAATTTTCAAGGCAACTGTCTGATTCAGATTCAGAGTATCTTTTGTTTGGATAACTTATCACACATACTATGTTTATGTAACTTAAGTTCTACATACTAAGAAATCCAAAAAGTTAAAGTTGTGCCAATTTATTATTCTTTAGATCTGAATGTTTTTCAGACAGTTTTCCCACTGTTTAATGTCTGAATCAATATGTTGACCTACTTGGTTTTGTTTGGCATCTGTATTAAAGATAATTAGTTGGCGCAACTGTTATTGTGTGAAATTCTTAGTATGTAAATCCAAATTTGAAGTTTTTATACATATGAAAGATAACTTATCTCAACTTGAGATTACTCCTTGTTTGCAGTTTTTAGTTAGTTTTTCATGTTTACAGTGTAGAAATGGTGAAGTGTCGAGGGAGAAGACTCACTTGTCATTGTAGTAGCAGTGGCGTGCTATTGAATGAATCACCGCCGGCACAAGTGGAAAACCTGCCCAATTAAATCAGAACATTTACATTATGGCATTTTTGAAAGTTAGAGAGTGAAATGTGCATCATATACTATTTATATAAATCTTTTTTACCCCAGCCAAGCAGATAATACCACATGAGATGCTGCTTTTCTGCAAACACCGCCACCACAATGAGCGTGTGCAGGTAGATGCCCTCACAGAGCATCCAGAAATAATTACAGCTCAGCAGGTACAGGTGGATGAACATGAGCAGCTTGCAGCTCGCCTACAGTGTTTACAGAAATAAAGACATGTCCACCATAAATTGATGCAGAAAAGCCACAAAATGGTGGATAAAAATTCACCAGAATGCATGGAATTAAGTGTTTGACGCTCATAGCCTCGCTTGAGGTGTTCCCCCCCAATGTTGAAACAAAACCTACGGCCATAAGTATAAAAGCCAAGCATATCCAACTAAACAAAAAAAAAGTGAAACCACTCACAGAATCGTTGTACGTGTGTCCCTCTTTCTTCACAACAGTGGTGAGCCAGACGACAGTGATGACCGAGTTGAGCACGAAGGAGCAGAAGAGATTTTTGTGGAGCGTTATCCTCTGACAGCTCAAGCTCCTGAGGGCAAGAGAAGAGGAAACATCACATAATCTGACATATCATTCACTAGTAAGCAATGAATAATTAATTCAATTCACACTCTAAAATAA
The DNA here is from genome assembly GCF_949987685.1 of Ammodytes marinus. NCBI lineage: Eukaryota > Metazoa > Chordata > Actinopteri > Uranoscopiformes > Ammodytidae > Ammodytes > Ammodytes marinus. Next base: position 10,964,274 of record NC_137228.1, read on the forward strand.
TGACAAAAGTGTGGCTGTGAAAGACACAAGAACTGTTAATACAGTAGTAACTTTATAAGGATAACTAGAAGTTTGACAATTTATAGTAGCTTTTGAAAGTAGATTGACCACAATTTAATTCATTGACAAGATATAAAATGGAAGCACACTTACTTAAAGTGGAAGAAAATTCCTAAGGATATAAGCAATGATACCAGCGACAGACCATGACCGATCATAACCAAGTAGAAGTGAGTCATTGCCGCCTGCAAGAAGACAACAACAACATGAATCCAACTTCATAGTCAAAGCTGCTTTAGATGGTTCCTAAACATGTTTCATTGTTACTTACTGTCCTGTGGTGAGTGGTGTTGGCTTGGCAGTTTGTGAAGTTGGTCCACGTCCTGTTGCTCTCCGGATGGCGTCCCCACTCGCCTGTCGCCGTGCACACTTTGGAGGCCACCGCTGTCAACATGTTTAAGATAAAGCATCAAGTATTAAGACAAGTAAAACATGCTTTAAAAAGATCTCCTCCTCAATATGCACAACCTATCCATACTGTGTGTATTGACAAAAAAATCCACTGTTAATACACAGCCCAGGCTCTTTAAACTGGTATGGTGTCAGCTATGGTGGGCCCCACACCATCTGTTTACATACCAGTTTACAGAGCCTAGGCTGTGTATTAACACTTTCTTTTAATAGAATAATACTCCTTTCACTAAGCTGTTTTAATGCAAGTAATCAACTAGCAAACTTTCATGATGAAATCTACAAGTTGAACATTTGACCAAGTCTAGCCTTAATGGTTACTGAAGTTAATAAAGGTAAATTCTCACTGAATTGACAGAAATCATATCAGTTTTACCATTAGTGTCAAAATCCTTGAAGTAGTCTGGACAGCTCTGCTCTGTTGTTACTCCGGCCTCAGTTTCATCCCAGCACAGCCAGCCATCCCACGTGGTGTTGCACCCCGTCCCTGCACAACAAAAACCCACACACACTACACATGTGAAAGGGTACAAATGCTTGTCACAGGAGAGGTACCCTTTTGAAAGACAACTGTGTACCCTTCAGTTCAGGTAAATGTTTGTCTCATGTTTCACATTGCGTTGAGACTATACTATGTACCCTTGGCATTAAAATGGTACATATGTGTACCTCCATTTTTTAGTGTTCTCACCTAAACTCTTTGTTTTGCGGTGCGACTCTTTCATAATCCGCTGGAAGCACTGGTACTGCGCCGTGGTGATTTGGTTCCTCGACGCCGGATGTTCGCCCCTGTGATCCACAGGCTCGTGGTGTTCATCTTCAGGGGTCGCCAACACCAGCTGCTGACATTTTGGGGAGGTTTAGCATGTAAACAAACAAAGATACACAAACATACAAGGTGAGACCAAGTACATGGTTCAATGCTACCAAACTACCAAGTCTGTGGTGCAAAAACAACAAAGGTTAGCTTATCCCAGCTTTGGCCCATTTCTTTTTTAATCTGAAGCCCCTGAACTGTAGGGATGAGCCCCCTTTAACTCCCTGTAGCAACAGCTGGGATCATTCCCGACTTTCAATCTTAGCTTCTTATGCTTGTCACTTTTGTTTAGGGACTTTCTTGATCTCATGAACTTGCCTCAAAGCCAAATGGATGATACATAACACATTTAAGCAACACATATCAGGCTCCGTAAACAGCACGGTTACAACAGATAGAGCAGCTATACCTTATTGAGGGCACACAGGAGCAGCAGGAACATGCAGCAGTTTAGATCCATCTGCCCTCTGATCGACACAGGTTTTCTGAGGAAAGTCGACAACTGTTATAAGTCTAACATATGAAAGTCATACAAAGGAGTACAGCAGGGCCTATTTGGGGTTCACCGACTTTTTTATACAACCTGGAGGAAAAGGTTAAACTTTTAGCACCATCCAAAAAGTGTACCCCAGAGCCCCATAATAAAAAAAAATTCCTGAGTTGCAAACCTCACATTTAATTTTCACCATGATCAAAAGTCATGTAAACAAAGCTATTTCTCCCAAAGAAATCCCATGTTTTCAATTTGCAATGGCAGGACTCCCCTTTTTGGATGTCAAGGTTACAGATTTGGCCTTTTTACTTCCTCTGTTTCCCTCGGCTTCCTTCCTGCATGCTTATTATGCATGTTGAGCAAGTTTAACCAAGTTTTAGCCAGGAGACACCAATGTTGCAATAAATACAATTTCAATAATCCACATTTTAAAGGAAACACTGTGTAAAAGTATGTAAAACTTTGAGTTGAACAATTCCAACCGATCCCATTTTAATAACAGAACAGAATAGATTTGCAGAAAGTTATTTTGCAATTTCTGAGGTCATCCTTTCCACACTATAGAAAAAGGTGTGACAGTCACTGTAAGAGCAGTGGAAATCAGGGCCCCTTGTAAATGCAAAGCTGGTTAAAAAAAAGAAGAAGTAAAAGCAGTAACACCCATTGTATTTTCAGTGATAGTGTTTGATTTGAAGTCCTTGTGACAGGATTTAAAATCACAATCTATAGTTTTATTTTGAGAAAAACGAGATACATCCTTGCAAGACATTGTCATGACAAAAGTGCAATTGCTGTGATGAACTGTGATGCTTTAACATGGAAAGTTTCATTGCAAAAACAAATAAGCTCTTTTGGAAACTTGAAAGGTTTAACAATCTAGTCTGCAAATACAATCAATACAAAAAAAAAAAAAAAAAAAACAGTACATCAGATCACTGTGCGAAGTGTGTAAATCTGTATGGTAAGGAACTGGTGGTTTAATATTGACATATGTTCCTATAAAATACGGCACATAGTATTTATTTAATTTCTTTTTTCACAGACCTATATCATTAACCAGATGAATTATAGTGTGCATTGCAACCCGTCCCTAGGCTTTAAAACAAGTACAGCTCATCAGGACAACGCAACAGCCTAAATACAGTGAAACAAGAAAATCTCTGAAGAGAAAGATACCAATCCATAAACAAAACCAATAAACTTTATCTATTATCAAATCCTGCTAGTGCTTATTCAGGAAATCTTTGTAATTTTTTAGATTCATATCTTCTCTAACACACCCAAAAACACACACAGAATATGTCTCTCATGGCCTATAAAGACCCTCAAAGTGGAGTTACTCCCTTAATGTGTGGGCCATCTGTACCAACACACAAGGATTCACTCACTTGACCATGTGAAGCACCCTTTATTAGAAACACATTAGTCTGGGAAACCCAGTTTTACTATTTACGTCCGACATGTGAGCTAGTTTTTCTTGTTAAGTATGACAAAAACGCAGGTGGGTTAAGCTTACTTATTAAAGGAAAACCTCTTCTGCCTAAAGAAATCTGTAAATACAGTATGTATGGCCAAAGTCAATAGATACAGTAAGCACTGAATTCCCATAATTTTACGTGCTTGGGAAAGTAAATACATAGGCAAGTGTTGATTCTTACATTGGAACATTTTACAGTTTCTAGTATAAAAGTATTGGGTTTATTGGAAAATAAATATATTTCTTGGGTGGATGTCAATGTTTTTTTAACTTTAAGAAGCAAAGTTAAGATATTTAAAAAATATATATATTTGTTTGTCTCCTTAACACCTGTATGTGCATGTTGGCATCAGCGTTTTACATTATATAGCCAAAAGTATAACATTTGTAGTTCAATGTTCATATAAAAATCAATGTAACCACTGCGCTCAAACAGTATTCACAGACAACATGCAACTATTTGAGAAGCTTACCTTTGCAGGAGCAGAAAATACAGGCAGAAAAACACTAATCCTTTACTCGGAGAGTTTAGCCTTTGCAGGGACAGAAGAGAGACAAACAATGTCAACACTGTTTTACTGATTTCTTCAAGAGTAGGCCAGTCCTTCTGTCTGTGTGTTGTGTGTGTGTGTGTGTGTGTGTGTTTTCGCAACAGAGTCGGAGGCGACACTGAGCTGTCCTGACCAAAAACTGACTGAGGATGTGGATGACATCACTTGCCTGCCTTTTGTGGAGGCAGACAGAGGAACATCCCTATACTGGATAGGACATTACTGAGCATACATATGCTGCTTGCTAACCATTCAATTGAATCAATTTTGTGTGTAATTTAGCTATAATATGCCGTTATATAAATGAAGAAATTAGCAAATATAAACATCAACACGTTATTTATGTTATAATTTATTGAATGGAGTGCAACCTTTTCCTAAATGTGCCTGTGTAGGTTTTTGTTATTTAAAGTTTTACTGCACATTTTTAATCTATCATTTTAAATAAACATACAATTTTAATCTATCTATCTATCTATCTATCTATCTATCTATCTATCTATCTATCTATCTATCTATCTATCTATCTATCTATCTATCTATCTATCTATCTATCTATCTATCTATCTATCTATCTATCTATCTATCTATCTATCTATCTATCTATCTATCTATCTATCTATCAATCTATCTATCTATCTATCTATCTATCTAGCCTATCTATTCATCTATCTATCTGCTATAGGCTACTACCACTGTCAACATGTAGCCTATCATAGACAGACAGATAGATAGACAGAAGTAAAAACATAAGATTTTATTAATACAATATAGTCATTATTCAACAATATAACTAGTAGCCTAGGCTAGTCCCTATGACAGTACAGAGACCACTAATTATCCTGTTAGGTCGACAAGTTAATTCCCAGTCCCAAAACATATATCTCGCTGTTAAATGTATCATACAAAACATACAGTTAATAAGCATTAATGTAGGCTATAACAAAACTGCTCTGATAACTGTAAACAGGGTGTTTATTCCCTAACAACGACGCCCTCTGCTGGAGAAAAAACACTATGGCAACAGTAAGGTTACCATGGTTATGGCGTTCCTAGACCCCTCTGCTCTCCAAAGTTAAGCTAATGTAACAAAGTTTCTTATTTTTGGAATTTATCGGGTAAAGATATATACGACTTCTGAGGTAAGTTGAATAAAGTGAAGGAGGTACAGGTTGTTCCCAGTAGATGTTAATGGAGTGCATTAACTGGAAGTAGTGAAAAAGTGTATTCTAATTACTGTTATGCTAGCTCATTTTGTTTGTGATGATAACGTGTGGCTAATGTGACAGCCGAAGACACCATTAACAGGCTAAATAAAATACACATGAATTCCCGAGCTATTTCCCGGTTCAGTTAATGAAAGTATTAAATTAGACTAGCAGGCTTAACTAGCTAGCGTTACCGTCCTAAACTACCGTGTTGTTTTTCCCCTTGGCTGCAAAGACAATAGTGAAGTGTGTCCCAGGGTTTCTTTCAGAAAACGGCGTTCTAGGCTACTAGGTGTGCAGTGTATCATGATTCATGCCCCATTACAAATGTCAGTCAGCAAAATGTTAACTTAAAATGTAAAAGTAAATGTACTTGTTAAGCAGAATGGCTCATTTGTATTGCTATACTAAGATTACCAACGAACATAGGTCATGTAGACTAGTGCATGTAAATATAATATAGGCCTACATGTATTTGTAAATACAGTAAGTAAATGTGTTTATAATTTTTTTTTAATGCTACAGCAACAACACAATTTCCCTTCAGGGATAAATAAAGTATCTATCTATCTATCTATCTATCTATCTATCTATCTATCTATCTATCTATCTATCTATCTATCTATCTATCTATCTATCTATCTATCTATCTATCTTTTTGGAATATATTTGTAAAGCAGACATTTGAGGGCTTTTGAAACTAAACAAAAAATGTCTTAATTGCTTTGACCAAGGCAGTTTTAGCTTAGTTATAGATCCCCTCTACTCTGTCCTAATTTTCATTGCTACACGTTAATACTATATTATTCATATGTTTATTCTGGAGTGACAGGATGTTTAGGAGAACTGTGTGGAGGAACACAGTCAGCGATGCAGTGAGTTCACACCAGGACCAAGCCCTCAACACAACCATATTACTCCTGAAATCCTTCGGCCCGACTGGATTTCTGCTCAGAGAGGAAGGGGGGTCCAGAAACTTCAAAGTAAACCCTTCTGTGAATTAAGACGCATATTGCTAATGCTTTGATACTCCAAACACATCTTTATTCCAGCATGTTCTCTTGTTGTGACAGGTTCTCCTGGGTGACCCACACACATGCACTTGCCCTGTGTTCACCAGGGAGCAGGAGCCATGCAAACACATCTGCTGGTATCACAAAACACACACAAAAAAACACCATAGGTTATTTCCCAGGCTTTTATTTATGTTTTTTTCTATATGTATGTAAAGCATTGTCAGGGTAACCGTTGTATGTATATCAATAGGACTGGGTGGCATGTTAAAGTTGAATGAGAAGCTTTAAAACTGAATTTAAATTAGGCTGATATTGCAGGATTAACTGGGATTGAAGCTCTTATCTCTCATTATTATTACAGGGTGTTACTGCGGAAATTCAGACTACCCAGAGAACATGAATGTAAGTTGTTTTGATGAATTAAAAAAACATAGATTCTGTACTGTATCTTCCATTTCTGTTGGATTGTTAAACATTTGAAAAAGAGAATGAAAAAATACAGTTAACGGTTGTGGTGTGTAATGTTCGGAGGCAATTTGAAAGCACCAACCCACCCTTGTACGTGCTCTTCTATTGTAAAACAAGCGATGTTAAAAATAACTCTGCTCTAGATTCCTTCCAGCACGGACTTGTGGAGAGACAGATCTTGGAGGTGCTCCATGGTTTACACCACACCAAAGCCCACCGGATGGAAAATGATCCGGCTGCTGCTGCTTCTGGGACCCCGGGCCAAGCGCTCACGGACCAGGAGCCTGGAAGTGTCTGCCGGAAAGTCATCCAAGCCCAGGATGTGTGTCCCATCTGTCAAGAGGAGCTGCTGGAGAAAAAACAGCCTGTGTCTTATTGCAGGTGTGTAGGCTAGGCGGCCTTGGTCAGACTGGGGTCGGGGTTTACCCTGTTATTTGTTTCTTACTTTTTTTCATTAATACCTTAATACCATGGTATGGTGTATGAAACAAAACAAAACAATGGCGTACGGCATGGTCAAAATTCAACCATTATAACCTAAACAATGGAAGGACATTTTTAAAGTAGGCAGTAGGCACCTACCGGTATTTTACCAAAAACTCAAAAACCAATTTAAACATCCATGTATCTATATCTTCCATCAGAACAAGTCATGTTTCAGGATGATGTAAGTCTTCGTGAACTTTTGCTGCACTGCTGGCCAGGATATGAACCCATTCATACGCCATTATGAGTCCCAATACAGCACACCCAGCTGTTGACATTATAGCTCATTTGGAGGAAACCACAAGCAGCAACAGATTTTTCGGATGTTATAAGATTAAAATCTCCTGATATTTACAGAACAGGACATCTCATTCAAACGCAAAATAAAAGATTTGGAAATTGTTTATTTTCAGCATTTTGCCCTTTGCTCTCCTTGTCTCTCCCAGGTTCGGTTGCGGCAATAACGTCCACATCTCTTGCGTGAAGGTCTGGGCGGATCACCAGAAACTCTCGGACAGGGAAGAGACAGTGAAGTGCCCTCTGTGCAGGGAGCAATTCAGCTCCTTGAAGTTACTCCAGGAGCAGGCCAAAAATGCAGCCAGGCTTTTTACTGCTGCTGAAAGAGAGAAGGCAGACAGACACCTGGGAGTGGTCTGTCACAGCTGCAGAATCTGCCCTGTTACTGGCAAATGTTTCAAGTAAGGGAGTGGCTGTCAAATCTAAGTTAGGGCTAAAAAGTAGAGAGATGTATTTACCATAAGCATTTGAGGTTTTTTTTAATTAAAGGTGGAGCCAGCAATTAAGGAACATGCTTGTTGTCAAAATTGCTTTTTGTCAAAATCAGTGAATATCTTCTCACAATCCGCTACATATCCGTACTGTGTGTGCAATGAGAGAAAATAATGTGTATTAACACCAGATTTGTTTTTCAGCACATGCACAGTACGCCTAGGTAGCAGAACATGGGGAGATCGTTCTCCAGGATCACTGACTGAGACTCCACCTTTAACATACAAACCCAGTATCCACAGTATGGCAATTGGCAGTCTACTCTAATAAGCATATTGCAGTGTCTTCTTTAATCCCCGTTCTCATATTTTCAGATGCACAGTCTGCCCTTACTTCTATCTGTGTGAGGACTGTTGGAAAAAAGGCTGCCACCCACACCATCCATTTGCTGCACGCACAGTAAGCTATTGGACTCAGCTTTGGAAATAGACTTGTACTGCATCAGCTAATGTCTCACCTCAAGCTACAAGCATTGCAAAATGAGTCTGAGTATAAAAATGTAGGAGTGTAATGAGAAAACTGCCACCATTTTAAATAACTCACCTGAAGTGAATAAAAACTGATTCAACCTCAAACAGAAAAGGAGAGAAAAGTGGCGCCTTGTGGCAGAGGATCTGAGTTATGAACCAATGGGTGCGACCTCTCATCTAGAAAATGACAGGTGAGCTGTAATATAAAAATAAATTATTTACTGGTAATATGCTACATTTTATTAACTTTTTTTCCAATTTTTTTTTACTCAGCATCGACCCTCTACCAGAAGCTGTGTTGGGTTGTTTGCCTACGGTCAGGGTGAGAACGGGGAACCGGCTCCTGGATGATGGACAGCAGTGTCGGATCTGTCTGCAGGACTTCAGCCTGGGCCATCGCGTCCGAACTCTGCCCTGCCATCACAAGGTACAACTCTCCTCTGTGTGCTTGCATTATGGTAAAACACAATTTTATTTAGAAAGAGTCAGTTTATACAAAGTCCTTAATTTGACCAAAGTGTGTAAAGCTGAATGCTAAATCAGATGCAACACAATAGGGAAATAGTACAATGACTACCTGCACTTAAATCAAATCCAACAACTTTTTTTTCTTTTTTTATCTGTCATGGTTACCAAGTTTCTTTATGTAGATAGAATCAGAACTCAGATATAAACAAATATAATAAAACATAATATCATACAGTATAATATATAATGCAAAAACTTTACACAATCCCCTCCTCTCTTAATCCCCAACCCAACACTATATGTTCACACACTTCAGTTCCACACAGACTGTGTGGACGGGACTCTGAGGAAATCAAACTGCTGCCCTTTGGATGGATATGTCATTTATAACCCCCTGACATGGAGAACCAGTGATCAGAAGACCTCCCCTCAGTTGTCCTCTGGTGACAATGCCAAACAACCAGAAAATAGCTTACAGGACCTGTTTATTCCAGGAGTGGGCCTGCAGGACAGAAACGCTAAAGCTACTCCTTCTTGCGGCTCTCTTAACTTACAGGTGCTTACAGGCTCTTCAGTAACTTTAAAGTCCCCGGAGAATTCAATAACTGAAAGCTTTCAAGGCTTGTGCATGACTGGCAAGGGTTCTCCTCTTGAAGACACTGTGTCCAAGGAAAGAAGAAGAAAGTCGCAAAGAAAACAAACCCTTCTTATTCCTGAAAACACCTCCTCTTTTGATCACCTTAGTAAAGACATAGTTTCCAATTCATCAAGAAAGACAGTGACAAATCACAGCCACGCTACACCTAACATGTGTGCTGCAGGTACAAAAATCCGAGAGCAACCACAGCTGAACCTTTCAGTAGGGGTATGGAGACCTGAGTCAGACTGCCCAGTTATAGTCTCATCTGCTGCTGCCAGGAGGACTAGACTGCAACCCAAAAGGACAGGCACGGTAACCAAGAAAGATAAACATAATGGACTCATCTCAGAGCTAATAATGACCGGTGTCTTGATAAACACACAGCATCAGAGGAACACAGAGACTTAAAGGTGTCTTTTTAATGTTTGACATTTAAAGGTGGAGTCAGGGATTCTGGAGGCGGCTTGTTGTCAAAATCACTTTTAGTCAAAATCGGCTCAATGTGTGCGCTGAAAAAATATCTGATGTTAATTCACAGCCTAGGCTGTGTAAACAGGCATGTTACTAGCTACGGTGGCCCCCCTTTGTTTACATACAAGTTTACAGAGTCTAGTTTGTCAATTAACACCAGATTTTATTTTCAGCGGCACACAATACAGACAGGGTCACTGACTCCACCTACAAGGTTTAAACTTATATTACTTGTTTTATATTACTATTATTTTAATGTGTTACCCTTTATTTAAAAAGATGTGAATCTGAAATATTGTACTTGTTTGCATATTTATTTCATGTGTGGCTTACATTAAATTTCTAAATGATCAAATAGATCAAAGTTGGAAAAAGAATGAAAAAAGTGTCTGTACAATAATTGGTATCAACTAAGTTTATTAATTTAGTGCACAAAAAGGCAAGACTAATAACACTACCATCATCACAGAGGTAAACACAAGAGGTTCCCATTTTGGAAGAAACAAAAAGCCCATGAGGTTCAATGGCTGGACACAAGAGGATCAATACAAATACATTCAGCCAGATCAATTTAAAAAGGGAAAGTGGCAGTGGGTTTGGTTCGCTTGTCAAGATTTATCAGCACAAAGTGTTCATAAACTACTCCTGTGTAAACTGACTTATACTGTCATTTCAAGCTGATGAGAAGCAGAAGAAAGCATTTTCATGTAATAAGCGTACCAAATGATTAAGTGCTCGACTTGTTGCTACATTTAAAATGACAATGCCCAGCTGGGCTTGTTGAACACTCCCTTGAAACAACACTATTTTAGGCTAACCTTAGGCTAAAAAAATGTCATACTCATAACATCTGGTATGACACTGGCTCAAAAAACCTTGCCATTCAACCATTCACTGGAACACACTGATGCACCTCTCACACCTTTGCTTTTAGATGGAAGAAAAAACAACACAAAGGAAGTTAAACCACACAGCCATAGAATACAGATACAATGTTGCTTTTCTATACAAAAAAACACATGAATGTTGCTACTGAAACGAAGCATATATTACAAAATCAATCATCAGTGAAGAAATGTACAGTAGTACCATTACGGAAGACTAAATATGGCAAAATTGGTGCTGCAGTGTTTTTAATCTTAAATATATGGAAAATATTGCTTATAAAACCACTTTCTGGTATTTTCTGTGTGTTTTGTCAGACTTTAACATGGACGGCCAATGATATCAGTGTTCAGTATTGTATTGTAGTTGTATTTACACTGGACATTTAGAGTGCCATTGAAACAAATGGGCACATATTAAAGTGTGGTGTGCTTTATTTGACTCAAGACAAAACCTGCCATGTCAATTAGAAGAGGACAGATATGATGTGACTTTTCTGTTTGACATTTGACCCAAATTAAATTCTTCTTAATAAATATTTGTTCAAAAGTATGTATACACCTACGTTAGTAGCTCGGTTGCAATACAATCAATATAAGAAACATTTAATTTGATATGACGATTGTGCTGAATGAAAAATAGATGGATCACTAAAGTTACTATAATTTATCCTGAGTGGGGCATGAGTGTGTTTACCAAATGGCATAGATTCCAGCCAATTCCAGCGAAACATTTCACAAAAAAGAATAGAAAAAAAATCATCCTTTCTTCAGTCTTATATCTCAATACAAAAGAAAGATTAAAAAAAATATTCAAATTAATAATCCCATTGACATTTTGATCAGGAAGTGAATATATTTCAAAAGTATTAAGAGGTTAAAGAATACATGTTATGAAATTAAAATTCCAAGGCACTGCATCATAAAATATGAAATAGAAAAAAATAATTATGCAGAACTTGGGGAGGGGTTAATCAGCAATCGCTCTTTCTCAAAAGTAGCTGGTTGTACCATTGGTCGCTTCAGACATGCAATCAGAATTGTCCCACGCTTTCCATTCAAACAAATGAATCCCTTAAACAAACCTTTACAGGCTTTAGTGGCACATCAAAGCCAACTCTTGTGGTACTCATGGTAGTAGTGGTTTAAATACCTGTATATATTTACAACATATTTGGGTGCAATACTTGCATTGTAGTACCCATAATTATAGTGTAGAACTCCTGGGGTGTATTTTTGTATTTATATAAGTAGCGCAACACGGAGTCATCGTTTAAAACATTAAAAAGACAATAAATTGAATCATTCATTCCCCAAGTAATCTTAACACCACAATTACGTAATGTTAGCACTACAGTAAAACGCAAAATATTTTCATACACACAAAGAAACATTCATTTTCATGCATTCTAAAATAACTGTACGCTTTAAACCTTCAATATCAGGTTTGAGAACTTCAAAATGGCAGCTTAGCTTTATAATGTGTTTCACTCCAATGTAAAGGAGTATTTTGTGTCATGAGTTTAAAACTTGAATTCCAACAATGACATGAGTGAGTCTTTTTTCATGAGCCCCAGAGTCTTTTTTTTTAAGTGAAATGACGCAGTATGATCAAAACAAGATGTAAGCACTGCAAACCGGGAAAGCTTCTATCTCTTATTTAATTTACAGCAGGCATTTGTGGTGAGGATAAGTGCACTACACGTAGACCTGTATCTGTGTCCATCCTGCAAACTCACCAGATTTGACTAACTAAAGACAAATACTGTGCCTTTTTGTAATCACAGTCAAGGATTACAGGCAGTAAGAAGGCACCCTCTTTAATGCCAGCATTGGGGACTATGGGATATTGTGTTCACAAGGACATTTTGCTGTGAAGAATCTCGCTGGTGATCTGTAGATTTGGGTGCGTAGGAAAAGATGGTGCACAAACTTGTCTAACAGCAGCTACATGACGCTTCAACATGACAACGATGTTTAGTGTCTTGCTTTATTATTTGAGCTAGCTTATGCATTCTTTGGCAAAGTTGTACAATCACATAACTCAAAAACAACAATGCCTGTGTGAGCACAAGTGGTAAAAACTAAATTGGACCACTGAGCAGTGATGACACCATGAGATGGAAGTAGCTCAATGTGGTTAACGGAACATTTAAATTAAAGGTCACCTATTATGCAAAATGTACTTTTTTAGGGTTTTTCAACATCAATATTGGTCGCGGGTGTATCTGGAGACTCCCAAAGTATGAGAAAAAAACAACTCTCTCTCTTTCTTCTAAAAACCCCAGTCAGATATTCATCCCTTTATGACATCATAAGCGGAAAAGCCACTCCCCCTCAGTACCAACCTAATTTAAGCATAATTTGTGACCTTTAAGCACTGATGAAAGATTTCTCGTTGTACTGTTTTGCAATGAGCCACGCTCTAACTTCGTTTGGTCAGCGGTCTCCCCTCGCGGGCGTGCTTGGCGCTCCTCTTTTCCGTCTTCCCCTTCTCCCTCACCTTCCTGAGGCGTCGCGGAGGAGGTGTCTCTCTGGACTCGCTGTCCTCCTGAGCGCTGGACGTGTCCATCCCGTCGCGCTCTTCGGGAATGTTGGGAATAGCCCCGCTGCTCCCGTCCAAAATGTTCCTCAGGTAAGGGTCCTCTGGCGTGCAGGTGGTCGTCGTGCCACTCTCGCTACTGCTCAGGTCCTGGTCTTCCCCCCCGTAACGCCCCCTTTGACTGTGGTGAGGCAAGGAGGACGCCCTGACCCGCCGATCCACCTCACGGATACTCTGCTGAGGCTCGTTCATGTCCACCCCCGAGTCCAGGCTGGTGTCGTTGCTGCTGGTGGGGCGGCGGTGGCGGCTCTGGAGCTCGATAATGGAGTGGCGGACGTGGGCGGCCGGCTTACCGTCCAACGATACAAACCAGGCCCTGGGCTTGCCTCGAGTCAGCTCCAGCAAGGTGCGCTCTGAATTCCCCTGCAGTTCGCCGGGCCCGCCGTGCCCTCCGCTGAAGGCCTGCATTCCAGCTGCCTCGTTAAGAGTCCCAGGTACAGACATGGAGGATTCCAGGAGGTTACAGTAGCGTCCCCACACACTGGCGTTAGGGCCTTGGCCTGGGGGAGGAGTCTCCAGAGGCTGGGGCTCATCTTGGCCGCTCTGCTGTGGACTGCTTCCACCTTGGGAGTGGCAGTGTGGGGCTTTGACCAGCGTCTGGGTGTAGCTGTCTTTACTTGCAGGTTCTGAATGAGGGTCATATTCAACTCCATTGCGGGGGAAGGTAGCAGACTTGCAACCCGACAGTTGCTGCTGCTCCTGAGCACTGAAAAGCTCCGGCGCCTGAATAATAGCCACGGGCTGGTTGAACATGTGGACCAGCTTATCTTGAAAGAAGTTGTCAGAAGAGTCCATGTTGGCACGGTTCTGCTCCGACTTGTCCCGAAGCCGTGCCACCTCTTCACTGTTGATGTAGTGAGAGGACTGCTGGGGACCTTTGAGCCGATCCAGAGCAATGTTCTCATAGAAAGGAGCGGCCAGGCGACTCCCTGGATCCTCCACATAGATGTTGTAGTTGGCCTTGTGCCTCGGCGTGGTCGAGGGCTCACACTGGACACTGCAGGAAGCCAGGCTGTTCTCGCCAGAGCGGAACAATAAGCACTCTTCCATGTGGGTGGAGGTGGTTTGGTCTTTTTTCACAACCGTCAGTTTGGAAAAGCGCGCCCTCCTCCTCCTGGGCTCTCGATGAGAATTGCTGCAAATGAAAAGAAAAACATAATTGAATCAGGATGGACTGCAGTTTGATAAGGTTGTTTTCAAAACATGCTAGGCCAATTACAGACAAGTTAAAGGGACACTTTTAAGCTGCACGTTTTACAGACATTTATTTCTATTCAGCGTATTTTTCGGTATTTCTTTTGTAAAGCCATTGTTGTATTATCTGGTATAGAACCTTATTTATAGCCCTTGGAAACTTTGCTTCAATTTTGCTATAACTAAATATTTATGTCTATAAATGAGCAACAATCAAGAAGTTGCTTATTTAAAGATCAGACGAGAGTATTATTTGGAACAGTTAAATAATAAAAAATTAACTATTGTAATATGTGCTTTGATGGTTTTTCCAGCATGTCATCTTGAAATCAGTGAAAGAGTCAAAAGATTTATAATGGGAAATGTCCAAAATGCTGTAATTTTGGTACAAATCTGAGTGTTAATATAGAACTTTATTGCTCCTAGTAAGAAACTGTTTCCACTAAGCTTGAAAATGTATTCTATTTGTGATTGTTTTTAGCTACAATAAATAAACAATAAATGTAAAAATAAATGTTTTATATACCACACGTAGAGAAGTAATTCTGGAAAAAAGTATTAATAAAAAAAGGAAATTAAGTTATGCAGAAAGTATTAAAAATGTGTTTTGAATATGGTAATTTTAATCTGACTGAACATTTCTGAGCGGATATCTTACCCGCAGTGACACAGCAAAAGGGAGAGAAATCCAATCACTACAGCCATAGTTGCTCCAAGTATTCCCATCAACAGGTATGGGTTGTGTGATAGTAATTCCAAAGAGCTTCCTTGTTCCAGGTAATCTAAAGGATCAGAGTAATAGTTAGACATAAAACATATCAGTGAACACTACACAAGCTGCATTTACAGAAGCTAATAAAGGTGGACTAGTCTTGTACCGTTTGACGAGGGAAGCGGGGCAGCTATCCAGTGGCCCAGATGAGAGGCGGTGTAGGTCCAGACCAACTCATCACCAACAGTTTTCACTATTCCCAGACCCTGATTCTCCCAGGCACCTTCAGACAGCATACAAATTACATTTATCTACGTTGCTATACATCATTTTGCTTATAATATTGATACAAGTTGGATTATTTTATTTGCATCTACTTTATGTTTAATAGGTTTTAGTCAGAAAGAAAGGCGAAATATTTTAAACCTCTCTCTCTCTTACTTTATTTTTCTAATTTTGCACATGATTTTCTAGTATTAAGCATGCCTTATTTAGTAATCTAATTCAGTAGCTTCTCTGTCATGTATAGTTACTCTTACCAGTGTGCAGGTTAAAGGCCCAGGCTGGCACAGTGTCAGCGGCTCTGAGGCGCGTGCTGTGTCCCAGGGGCAGGCTGATTTGAATGGGCCCGCGAACTTGCAGCTCCTCACCACCAGAGTACAGCAGGACATCCACGGCAGCAATCGCCTTCAGCTCGATGCTTCTGAACACTGCAGACACAAGGAGGAATCCAGTGAATGAATATCTCATGTTTAAATGGTAAAGTAAATGTTGTGCTTTTTTAGTATTTTAAAGGTCACCTCTTGTGCAAAATTCACTTTTTTTAATGGTTTTTCAACATTATGGACATATGGGTCCCCGGTATGGCTAGGGACTCCCAAAGTATAAGAAAAAACCTGGTTTAAAGCTCCCATATTATACACTTTTCAGTTCTATTATACACCATATTATATGGTCTTAGTGGTCCCTAATACGTTTTTCTTCAATTGTTTGCTGAAAAAAACTTTCAGATAATTTATTGTACTATGCTGATGTTCAGCTAATCTCACAATGGCCTATTTTTTAAAAAGAGCTGCAGCTCCCCTCGTAAATATACAATCTTTGAGCTCCCCCCGCCCCCTGTCCGGAAGCGAAGCCAGATACGCCTTGCCCTCTGTCTGTTTGTAAACAATGATGACGTATAGCCTGTTAGCACAGTTAGGTTTAGCCTACCAAGTCTAGTGCTAGTAACGCACTTTGAACAGTTTGACATGACCTATCCTTGTCTACATGAAAGACTATGTTCATACAGATGCACTGACAGCCACACGCTAATGGAAACGGCATGTTCACAATAAAAATGCTGCAAAAGATGGTGGCTACTGCGAAGCTAGCTCGGGAGCTAGCTGCTAACAATACCACTAAAATCAGTGAAAAAATTATCTTCAAAGTCAGACTTCTTCAGTATACCTTCCAATCCTTTGTCCTGTTAAAAACGAGGCATTTCCAGACTGGTGTGGGGAATATAAATATGTTTTTATGAGCAAAAGCTGAATGTTTGTCCCAAAGCTCATAGCTATACACCAATCAGGCAAAAATACCAATAAAAAAATTTATTTCAGTTTCACTGTTGAAAAAAAGCACAAGTAGCTTCCTATCCGTTGTGTTATTAAAAACGAGGCTGCTGTGGTTAAGATAAATTAGTGGATTATGCAACATTCATCATGCACTACAGGCATCTTGTCGCTTAGCAACAAGCAAGCAATATGGGGTGAAGGAATATTTTTCGAGAGGATCTCCGGGCCGTGGACCAATAAGAAATAGGGGGGTGGACTGCACAGTGGAAGCTTCTGGCTTTCCAGTTTTTGACGTCAGAAACGGGGAGAATTCTGACTGGAGTATATTGGGTGGAGAGGTGGAGGGTTTCAGAAAAGGGGAGAGTGAGAAAAGGAGAGAGCTTTCTTTTTTTTGATACTTTGGCAGTCTGTAGGCGCACCGTAGACCCATAATTATGTTCAAAAACATCGGAAAAGTGCATTTGCACAATATGGGAGCTTTAACACTCACCTGATTTGCTGCTGATAATGCCTGGAGTGCAGTTGGAACAGTCGTCAGCTAGGTGGTGCTGTGGCACAGTCAGGTACGCCATCACCGATGAGATGTTGCTCTTATCAGACAGTGTGAGGAGGTTCTTGGGGAACTTAACCTTGGGTTGGGATGAGCTGTCTGCGAAAAACAAGATGATATATGACTGTCAATGTGTCATTCCTCTTTTTTACTTTAATCTGTGCAAATTGTGAAAGCTATCGCATTGATCTCAATTCATTCAAGAACAAACCTTCTACTTGTTTAACTAGAGGTTAGTGTGTGTTAACTTACCAGGTAACTTCCTGGTGATGAGTACTGAGTCTTCAAACAGCCAGATGTTCCCCTGACTGTGAGGGAGCAGCAGCAGCGTCACCGCCGAGAAAACTGTAGGAAGGCAACAACAAATAGGTCAGAAAGAAAACACAAATATAACAACTTATATTTCAGCATTTTTTTCTAATTTTCAGTTTTATTTTTTAATGAAATGGAATCAAATAAAATGAAAGACAAATAGAGTATGCATATTTTTCTTAAGTAATATGCAGTGGAAACGTTAAAGGTCAGGTATTTTATCATCTTTGGTTCTGTATGCTTCTGCTTCAAAATGTATAGACTATTCAGTATTTACAAACCTGCACCATTGCTTGAACGTCCCGCCCCCAGCTAGCGGCTGAAAGAAGGGCTGGCAGTGTGATAGGATAGGCCTTTCACACCGCCGCAAAATCGGAGCTAGTTCTGGGCTTGTTCGGAGTTAGAGCCAGTGTTTTGGTTTCACACCGCCAGAGAGCCTGCTCCGGGCCGTAAAAACCGGGAGAACTCATACCCCAGGATTGAGCAGGGTTTGATAAGAACTGCTTGCGCGAACGGTTGGGGGAGGGATTATCCTGACCAACCAGAGCAACTCAAACCTCATGCCCGCCATATTTAAAAACACCGCTACTACGAGACGTAAACATAACATAATTACCGAACGTAGCGATCAAATTGACCGGCGAGAATACGCTGTATGGGTCCTGTTTGCTTAAGAAAGCAAAGCGAGAGCCAACAAGTGTAAAAATAAGACGTATTCGCCGCTGTTGTTGTGCTTAAAGCTAGCGGTAGCTTTAGCGTTAGCCACAAGAGCAGCGGCGTCGGGTGACGTACACACACGTTTACAGTGACGTCATGACGTTGCTCTCTTGCCGGCTCCATGGCTGTCTCCGGTCGATGTGAAACCAACCGGTTCATAACTGGGATAAGGCTGTAACCAGTTTTGAACTGACCCCAACACCAGCCTGGAACTGACTCTTGGTTCATTTTGGTGTGAAAGGCCTAGGAGTGACCTGAGCAGCCACATCTGATGCATTTGGTGTGAAGCTGTTTATGATCCCTTGTAAAACTGCGCAACCACCAGCAGGTGGCGATGCTACCTCAATCCTCATTTTAGGGTTCAGCTGTCTGGCTCAACAGCACAAAAGGGAGGCTCTGTTAATGCAGAGCAGCTCTTCACAGATGACTTATCATCCGTCACAACACCTGCTCCCTGTTGGCTTTAAAGCACCACCTCCTCGCGTCGCCTCTGTTTCATTCAGACCAGTAAGAGGGACAGCAGACAATAGAGTAGGACCCTGGCCCCTTTTATACCGACATGAGATGGCTGTGGCTAAACAGCCCCAACCCCCCTCTGCATTTGATTTGGTCGCAGGACAAAGACAGTGTGCTGAGGCAGGGATATGTTTCTCTACATTATGCTGTAGGAGCAATCAATACAATGCCATAAGACACAGGGTCTGGTTACGCTTGACTTTACACCGGGAACATGAATTGCTTTATCATCACCAAAACATTCAGACAGTGACAAGTTGTATGTTGTCGTAGACACTTCATTAATTCTTAATGAGCATGAATAATACAGTTGTGTGAGCACTGTGCCTGGCACTACTTAAAATGGAAGCTCTGAGCCCATAAGTGAAGCACAAACCTGTTTTATTTACCCTCAGCTGTAGTATTTCACTAATATTCAACCTTGGCATCCCTCAGCAATATTTATATTTATGAAAGCTTTTTTGAAGAGCAGTATGTCCTTGAGCAAGGCACTCCCTTTTTTCAGTAGTCTGTTTCCCAGAGGCAGACTGTTACCTAATGATTTATTGTGTGTGTTCTTTATGCTCAGATCGATCTTAATTGAAATCCTCTTTACTTTGAGGAGAGGTCAGGGTCAGCTGTGACCCTGGAGGTGGTCGGGTTAGCCTCCAGCAGAGGGGATGTCTCCAGCTAGTCACCATAATGTCAATGGATTGACTCAGGCTTATGTCCACACATACACGGATAATAAAAAAATTAATTACCCTCCCACCCCTCAGTTTGCAGAAAATTCCTCTTAGAACCCCAGGAATACAGAAATACAGGGTTTTCCAAAATCGAAGATTTCAGAATGCTCCAGTTTTAGTATCTGGTTGTGACGCGTGGACAAAACACCAAACCGCACAGAATATGGATAAGGGTACGAAAATACCCGCGTATCCGTGTGGACATGGCCTTAATATGAACACTTGCTAGCTTGTGTTACTCACTGGGTCTCTTGGTAGTGCTCCAGGGCAGGGGTCTGGGGACGTAGCCTTCCATGTTGCCCAGCAGAGTCAGACTGAGGCCTGGACTGTAGGCTACAGATAGCAGAACCTCCCCTTTGGTCCCTGTGCGGACAGAAAGGCTCAGGGTGTGGTTCACGTAAACGTCCACGGAAGCCCCTGCCAGTGGCTGACGGGTCACCATGTCCCTCACCAGGACCTTCAGGGTAAATTGAGACTCTGGGGAAAAAAATTACATTTGATTTTCAAAATGTCCCTTTTTTAAATTTGCCAGTGTCTACTTACAGTTGTAACAATAAAAAACAATTAACTGCAGGCTTCAACAAATCCAAGTACTTATTAGTTGGAACATGTGTCCCTGCATGTGCTCCATATTAATGAGGACCAGCCCTACTCTCAGTCTCAGCAGCAGTACTCAGTAACCTTTCTCTCACCATGAAAAAGTGATGAGGCACGCACAGCTGCATCAGTGGGATCAAAACAGAGTGACGTTTCTTCCATTCCAACGCTGCCTTTTATAGATGCATTCAAACCATTTAGACTTAACATTTAATTGCAATACCAGCTGCTCATATACAAAATGTTGTGGTGTATACTTGGCTGCAGGAATTCCTAGCAAGCATTCAAGTCTGTTCTTAGTGTTTTTTAATTTTTACACAGTATGTTGTATGTTGTTTTTGTTTAGCGATTACAGTAGCACATGTAAACCTACCATTATTGCTGGATGTAAACAAAGGCCATCAATGAGCAGAGCAGGCTCACCTACTGTATCAGCAGAGCAGCGCGGGATTATGAGGATGCTCCCATTAATACATCACCTGCCCGGGCCAAAAGATAACAAACCCTAATCCCTCAAACCTCCACATTATTCATCCTAATCCTATTAGCCTGTTGGTCAGACTGCCTGGGAATTACATTCAATATTTTATCAATAGAAATAGCCGATCATTCAGAAAAATGGGAGTGGAGTGAGTGTGTTTGTTTAAATAAAAACAGGCAATGCAGGTAGGCCTATAATAGGCTATTCATATGTTTAATGATGAAAAAAGTGGCTCATATTTGGGCAGCATACTCATTTAAAAATGTATTTATACACAGCATTTACATAGAACAATCAAAGAAAACGGTCCAATTGAATGAAGGTCTATATATTCTGAACAACGCAATACATATAAAGCCTCTAATCTAAAAAATGCCAAGGCAAATTTTCATCACACTTAGGCTATTGGTTTCAGAATGTCACACAAGCAGCCTAACATGGGATGCACAGCTCATATATATAGGCTACCTGATTCAGTTAATGAGTCACACAGTGTCCTCCGTTGACGCTAATACCTTGTGTATACTATCTATGGCTAAAATCCATTTCCTCTAACAATGAGCGACTCGCGCAGAGCTCGTTTACTGCTTTTGTTTACCTGCTATCGGGCCGAGAGATGGCCCCGGGGCGTTCGGCTCGGTGGAATTGGTGAAGCCATTGTCCACGGGCGAGGAGGAGGGCAGGCCGCCGCCCTCCTCCGCTGCTCTCGCCGCCCCATCCAGGCACGAAATCAAAAGCAGCGACCGTAGAAAGAGCAGGGGCAGCGGGTGTAGGTGTAGGTGGCGTTCAGCAGCGAGCATGGCGAGACGGGGCGCAGGCTCAAAGACATACCGGACGGAGAAAGACGAGCTCGGAGAAGGAGGAGAAGGAGGTCCAACGTTGTTTTGTCCTTATCGCGAAGGCCTCATCATCCCTCTTATGGTTTCCTTGCGATGCTGCTGGTGCGCACATACAGGGGAAAAGCCCCGTGGAGAAAGGATGCGCTGGTGCTGAGGCTGGGGCGTGTGTGGCCGAAGATCGTTTATGGTGGAGAGATGTGTCATGCAGTGGCAAATGAAAACACAGATTTCATGCAATATTGTAGCGCAAAGTGTTAAGATTATCTTATTTTACAATTTACCGGGCGGTAGGTATTGTATTGGTGCAGAAATACATACAAATGTATGCACATGTAGTGAAACAATCAGTTTATAAGACAAGAAATGTAATTGTGTCAGTCATTAAGCATAAGTATAAAAATGTAATAATTTGCTGCTTTAATGAGTTTATACAACTTTAGAAAATCTGGTGTTGTGGGGGCCAATCTTTATTTTATAGACCAAGTTAAAATGTGAGATGGAGATGACTTGGCGTCTTAGCTTATTAGGACTTTGATCGTGATGGTCATTACGTGCCAGGAAAAATCCACATAGTGGGATATCTTTCTGTCTCGATAATCTTTTGCAAGACTGGAGACACTGTTACATCATTGGGGTCTGCATGATCCCTGG
The DNA here is from genome assembly GCF_949987685.1 of Ammodytes marinus. Classification (NCBI taxonomy): domain Eukaryota; kingdom Metazoa; phylum Chordata; class Actinopteri; order Uranoscopiformes; family Ammodytidae; genus Ammodytes; species Ammodytes marinus. The sequence goes on from NC_137228.1 coordinate 10,986,435, forward strand.
TTGCCTTTATATATATATATATATATATATATATATATATATATATATATATACACACACACACACACACACACATATATATACACACACACATACACACACACACACACACACACACTCTTTTCTTGATTGGAAATGACAAAGGCTTCTCCCAGAAGATAATAAGACGATGTACAAGAGGCATCATTGTGGAAAAAAATACTTTTGAGCTTTTATTTACATTTGAACAAAAAGTGGCACGTCCAAAATCATTCATACCCTTCTCAATAATCAATAGAAAAACCCTTATTGGCTATTACAGCAATCAAACACTTTCTATAATTGCTGGCCAGCTTTTTGCATGTCTCCACTGGTGTTTTTGCCCTTTCATCTTTAGCAATGAGCTCCAACTCTTTCAGTTTGGAGGGTCTCACTGCCATCACCCTGATTTTTAGCTCCCTCCACAGATTCTGAATTGGATTCAAGTCAGGACTCTGGCTGGGCCACTGTAAAATGTTAATGTGTTTGTCCGCAAACCATTTCTTCACCACACTTGCATTGTGTTTTTAGAATTTAGCCAGACATTGTGAAAAATATAGTCTAAATAAAATGTGTCAAGAATAATCGATGGACCCTGATGAAAGTTGTTTTCATCAAACCTTTTCATATTATTAAATTAATGTATGCAATTTGTATGCATGTTTGCATATGAATGAATAAAAACATTCTCTATAGATCTCAAAGCAGTCCTATGTCAAGCTAGGTATGTATGTGTGTGTGTGTCTATTCAGCCTCTGGCTGACCTCTGAACAAATAAAGTGCACTTCTATGTTATTTTCCTCCACTCCCTATTTATTTCAAAAGTCTTTATTTGTATCATAATGTTCCTAAAATGGTTTCTATGTCAACAGTAATTGAAGGATGGCTTAAGCATTGAGCAATTGTATTTAATGCTCATTTTCAAAATATCCTGCATGAAAGTCCTGTGTGGAAGTTAACCTATATGATTCTCCACTTATTCATTTAAGGGTTTTCCTTCATGTTGTCACTTGTCTGCATGTCGAAAGCATATAGGGCCAGTAACTCTGAGAGGTTGGATGGGCTCAATCCACACTCCCATGCTCTATGAATGTAAGTACACCTTGAACTTCCACATTAAACTACATCTGAGCACATACAGAACTACAACACCCAAATGGCACTTCTGTTTGGTTCCTAAGGTGACATCCGTACCAATGTTACCATATAGCCCACATGTGAAAAAATTTGTTTTTAAGAGTTCGAGAATAATTATCAGAAAGATATTTTTCAGTTTTTCTATCTTATTTTTTTGATGTATAGCAAATTCTTCTTCCTTCATATTAAACAGAAAGAGTCGAGTGTGAGTTGGACTCTACACATAATAGGGTTCAGATGTAAATTAGCTATTTGAAATTCTACCACTAGGTGGCAACATCATGTTTCTTGTTGCATACTGATTATTAGAGCATGTAATTAATTGATAGGTTTTATATAGCGCTTTATTGCCTAGGCACTCAAAGACGCTTTACATTTCCTGGTTCAATTCGTTCACACTCAGTCATACCGGTGGTGGTAAACTACGAGAGTAGCCACAGCTGCCCTGGGGCAGACTGACGGAAGCGTGGCTGCCATTCAGCGCCAACGGCCCCCCCGACCACCACCTCAAACATACAGCAATCATACACATTCACACAGGGCAAGGTGGGTGAAGTGTCTTGCCCAAGGACACAACAACCATGACACAGGTGGCCGGGCGGGGATTGAACCGCCAACCCTTGGATCGTTGGCCAACCCGCTTAACCACTTGAGCCACAGTCGCCCCAAAATGTAAATACAAAAATGTATGTAAGTTCCAGTTTGCATTTATCAAAATTCGGCTTTCTATTTAAGGCGAGATGCTGCAGGTGAATAGGATAACATTAATAACGTATTGATATTATGAAAGCAAAGTTTCATAATTAAACTTTTCCAGTTGATTACTTACATTAACTTCAACATGTTCTTCTAAGTTTTACCTTGGTTGACTTCTAATTTACGACCATACGACATTAATGTGCCTGAGTGATATGAAACATAACTTGGCTTAAGTCGGGTCTAGAATATTTTTTTTTTGGATATGAGCCCACCGTTAAGAATGACAGCAGGTGAGACTTCCACCTGTAATCAGTCAGTAATCAGGGTTGGAGGAGGCTAGGCTGTGTGTGTGTGTGTGGGTGGAGTCAAACCGTCTCCCCATTGGGTGACAGTCCAGACAGGCGTACTAGACGGCTTACTACAGCCACCAGAATCCACAAATCAGTGTGTGAGCCGGGACAGCTCACTAGCCTACACCTGTCCACCATTTCTCATCCACGTTGGAAGCTTCTCAGTCAGCGCTATTGTCTGGATGCTGAATAGGACGAACCGCTCGTCCGATGGCGACGATGGAAATGGAGGCAGCACTGCTCAAGCTCAGCCTCAACCCGGCGGCCGCATTAGTGGACTGCAACAGCCTGAACGCGGAGCTGGAAGTGAGGAAGCTTCAGGAATTGGTGAGGAAGCTGGAGCGACAAAATGAACAGTTGAGGATGCACGGGGCGAGCGGCTGCCCGGGCAGCCCGCATCATTTGTACCAGAACCACCACCAAAAACCCAGCCCACTGCACTGTCAGACGTCCTCCATAGATTCGGAGGAGCTGCTCGACTATTTCCACCCATACACCGCCGGGGATGGAGCCTCTGCTGCGGGGGAGGAAGAGGAGGATGATGGCTACGAGCCTTCGGTTCTGGACGAGCTGGAACTTCTGGACTTGGATTCTCTCTCCTGCTCGGATGAGTCTGATGAGACATGGTAATATAGTTTACAGTATATAGGCTACAAGCCTCCTATTTTTTTCAACCATTTGTTGCGTCTACACACAGCAAGGACGGTTCTTGTCATTTTGGGGGCCTAGGGCCAACACCAGCATTGCTGCTTTTACATAGCTTTTCCCTACCCAGTTCCTTAAACTTCATATGTTTTATGAGTGTTTTGCTTAACTTTCTAACCTTAAATCCTGATATTAGGCAGTTTTGTTCTTGCAGCTAACAGTTGTTTCAATGAGTTACTAATTGATTGTGCAATTAAGGTGAGACGCTGCAGGTGAATAGGGTAAAACATTTGTAGCCTAAAGATATCATCATGAAACTCTGCCAGTTGATTACTTACATTAAAACAATTATGTTTTGTATTACAACCTTTTCTGAAATTAATAAATATGCAAATGTGGCAATATCTTACTAATTATCTGTACATTTGCATCACAAAACATCTAGATGTTGGATAAAGTTAAAATATTAGTTGAATTTTCAACATATTGGTGTCAAAAGCTTTTACTGAACAGATGTTGGATACAGATTTTTTTTTTCATTTAACAAATCAAAATTGACCATTTACTACAGATTAAAACACGTTAGATCTCTAAATTGACCATGCGGTGTCTCCCTTTGATGGCCAGTACAGTAGTTAATGGGAACACATTTTTCTAGTACTTTTATGTCAATAGACTAATTGATTAATCAACTAATCACTGCAAACACGGCTGTAAAAACCCATTTAACGACTACATTGATGTTTATGTGCTGAGCTTTACACTACTGTTCCTAATTCATTACAAAGCAAATGATAAAGCGGTCAATTAAGTACTATTATTAATGCATTTAGAGAGGGTTAGATGCAACTTTAACAACATTTACTAGGTTGTTTCTTCTATTTTGCCCACCTGATTTATATCGCGGTGGGTACACTATGCTGTAGAGATGAAAACTATCTTTGAAGAGACTGCAGCAAATTCCGATTCATCTTTTATTTGGTGTAAATCCCATTGCAGGCATGTCTTCTCCATAGCGGTGTGTGTCCTTCAGGTGCACACACTCACCTGATGTCACTTGACTGTCTTTTAATCTATAATTCAGCTCCCTTCATGTTTCAGTGCGGAGCGGAGTGGGCAGCTCAGTGAATAACCAGCAGCTCCTCTCATATCTCCAAAGCTTAGCATCACCTTTTAGCCAACGGGAGGGATTTCTGTTCTTCACTCAGGAGAAGATGAGTCGTGGTGGCACAAAGGAAAGATTGAGACTGGGTCGTGATCTGTCAAGGACTTCAGGGGAAAAAATACTCCTAACGCTGCGATTTTAGAATATACTAAATTAATTTAACTCAATTAATTAGATTTAAAAAATCTCGAACCTGCCAATTCATTTTGTGCATTTTTACTTGGGGACATCATCAGACTCAAACTCTTTCTTTAATAATACCTTGTGCTTTTGGAGTTAATACACATGCTTGAGTTCCTTTATTTCCATTACGTTTATTTTTAGGTTGTATGTCTCGTCGAAATCCAGAGAGCCCAAAGCCGACCCGGTCTCTCCTCTGCAGTGGTGCCGCCAGGTTCTGGACGCTCCTAAATCGGAGGTGGAGGCCGCCAGGCGCTCACTGTCTCTCCGACTGGAACAAGGTACCAACTACACCCTAGGAATTAGAGCAATAAACATAGCTTGTCTTAACAAAACACCAGTCATCTGTGTTGGAAGACAAAGAACGAGTACTATAGAATAAACAACTTATTACAGCTTCCCCTCATCACTTGATATTGTGGAAAGACTTGAGGCAGTGCTGGGTGATGCCATCTTTTATTACCAAAGCTTCTTGTCCTTAAAGGCCACCATGGCTTTTATAGATTCTCCTAATGGGAAGAGTAGAAGGAGTGTTGAAATCTAGAATCCCACCACTAGATTGTGTGAAATCCTCCAATATTATACTATATTTTTTTTATGAATGTATAGTTTCTGGACTCAACTAATTCTTATATCACCCTTGGCAATAGCTTTAGATTTGCGGACTGGTATTTTATAATTTCTTAACCATTCAAAGCCGTATTTGCAAACCCTCAGATGTCGCTGTGACAGTTTTTTGTTTCCTGGATCCTGCACTTGAGACTGAATTAGCATATTAGTTTGCACAGTGCTGTTCTCCTGCAGGCTATTTTAAACTGAAGAGCGCGGCTTTCACTCAGCAGCTCAGTCACTCACTCCACACAAATCTTGTTGGGAACAACTCGTTTAGACTTCACAGCTTGATGCTCTTGTTTTACGAAAGAAGCAGCTGGCACCAATAATATTGTCATTAACCAGAGTTTTAATTTACATTTTTCTTGTCCATTCTAATGTCTTTGTATCGTTTAAAACAGATTATTCAGTAAGTATAGTGACTCTTTTTTAGGCTTTTTGCAACTGCTTACACCCAGAATAGCAGTGCTGGAAGGAGTACTAGTACTTTGCACACACAGCTCAAAGAAAAAAATACAGACATTGATGCAACACAATCGGAGATTGTTTTGTAGAGATTATTCCACAGTTGTCTTCTTTGTCAATGACAAGTCCCTAGATTACCTACAATGCAATTTGATCACTGCCAGTTCAATCAGAGACTGGGAAGTTTTTCCCATAGACGTAACTAGAGTATATTTTATACATTTTTGCTTCTTCAGTTTATTGGTGCCACTTACAATTATATTAATTAATCATTCGATTGTTTTAGTATTTTCTTGATTAATTAATCAAGAATTCTGTAAAATGTTGTTTGTTTTCATTGCAAAATGGACGATAACATGTCCACACAAACCACTGCACTGTGTGAATAAGGGTTTAGCAGGGACTGTGGACCTCGCTGTCTATAATCTGTCCACACTTTGTAGCATTAAGCAGATCAGGCAGCGGTCACCTGACCGTGCACTTAATTATGTCATGCACCGCTGATGAAGCACTCAAGGACAAAGCAACATGTTTGAGGAAGTAAAGCAAGAAGCTTCCTTTAAAAAATCTAAATCTGCTCCTCTTTACATCAATAATCTGAGAAATCAAATGCTTACTTTTGATTTAGTTTCTAGAAAAGAGTTAAATGAATTGATTTCAAATCCTGAGCTTTATCGAACAAGCGGATCATGGCGAACAATCCAGATCTCAGTGGTGTTCAGTGTTTTGTCATTGTTGTCTGGTGTCCATACTTTTGGCCAGTGTTCATTCATATTCTCCGTCAGTATGTGGGTCACAGTCACAGCTGTGCAGCTTGTTGCATCTTCCCCTCGTAGTGCAAATGGCTCCACTGCAAGAAGGATGAAAGATGTCCCCCCATGAGGTTCAATGTAAAGTGAAATGTGGAGAGCCGTTGCTGTGGCAACCCTTTAACTGTAGCTAAGTGGCTTATATTCACATTGACAGGTAACGGAGAGGAGGAAGTACATTTCTCTTCCTGCATCTTTGGGAGGATCTAGGCTTCAATAACACACACACTCTTCAATGAGAGATGCACAATGCAGCACATTTCTATTCATCTTTGTTCACCGAGATATTACCTCTGTATTTGCATCATTTTTTTTTTCCTCCTGAATCTATGAATAGCAGTTTGTGTGTGAGAGAGCTATAGAGACACTCGGCACCAGGTACGGCTGCAGTGTTTGAGCATCTCTGTTGTGTTGAATGCAGCTTTGTTGTGGAGCTTGTCGAGCAGAGCAGTGGGGGACAGTCACAATGCTGGTGAGGTAACCGCCATCGCACAGCACTGCCCTCTAAGACATGAGTTGCATCTGTGAATATGTATGCGTTATGTTTAAGAGGGTCTGTTTTAAGCTTCAATTGTTGAATGCTAACATAATTACAACTTCACCCTTTGAAATCTTCATCAATAAGATCAAAGAGGCTGCTGTTCTGCTCTTAAAATACAGTGTGTACTATCTGTGTATTGACACATCTAGTGGTGAGATTTTAAATTGCAATATCCTCTTGCTAACCCCTCCCGTTCTGAGATTTGACAGAAGCTACAGTGGCCTTCAAGGATAAGAACTTAGGTACTAAAGATGGTTTAGTACCTAAGTACCCCCCACTGCCTCAAGTCTTTCTACAATATCAAGTGATGAGATGAAAATGCTATTTAATCTATAGTACTTCTTCATCTTCCAACAGGTGCATTTCCCCATATATGCCCACTATATATAAAAACAAGTAAGGCCGTTACGTTTGTTCATTCTGTGCTACTGTAGAAAAATGGCGGTGCAACATGTTGGCCTTTAAATTTTTGTATTATGTTTGTTTAGGATTACATTGACTTGTTGTTACCCCAAAACGAACAAAAAAAAATTAAATGTTTTGTTCTCTTTTTTGCCCTACTCAGTGTCCAGGTGGCGTAGCTCCCTTTCCAGTCCCTCTCCCTCGTCCTCCCCCGGCCCCCCACTAAGTCGACTGACCGGACTGTCACCCATTGGTGCCTCATCCCCTTTGTCCAAACCCTGCTCCACCCCCCAGTCTTCTGACCGACACGGTAACCACACAGCACGCATGTTCCTGAAGTGGTGCAAGTCAGCAATTCTGGAGAATGCTTGTTGTCGAAATCCCTTTTTGTCAAAATCTGTGAATATCTCCTAGATCCGCTACCTGTCGTGTGTGTGTGTGTGTGAAATAATACACAGCGACGGCCAGGATTCAGTGCACACACAGTAAGGACAGGTAGTGGATCGTGAGGCGATATTCACAATAATTCTCCAGAAACGCTGACTCCACCTTTTTTTAACTCCAGGGGCCTCGTCTATAAAGGCTGCGTCGCACAAAAACCTTGCATCAACCCGGGTGAATCGTGCGTAAGCACACTTCTCCGCATAGAATCTTTCTCAACCCTTTTTGAAGGGTTGAACCCTTATTTTGGCAAATATTCTAAACTGAATTTCTCCCTTCCTTTTAGCGCTATCCCTCTCCTCTCCACTCCACTATCGGACCCCGAGTCCTGTAGGGAAGGATCTCTCCCCCTTAGCAGAGCGGACTCCCACCTTCTTCCCTCATAGACGCAGTAAGACTTTCAAACACATCCTGCTTCCTCATTCTCCTGCTTTATACAGATCAGAACATTCTTTCCTGGCATCATAACATTAACATGCAGGTACAGAACTGGGTCAGCCACACACTATTATGCACTTCTTTCACATTATTCAAACCGTCGTAGGAGTATGAGAATATATTTCTGACTGCAGCTTCAAAGCCAAGATTCGGTAGCATGAGATAGAACTGTGTCACAATCTTTTCCTGCATTATGCGTGATGGAAAAGGGGGATATGTTTCTGTAGACTGCCGCAGGGCCCTCACTGGTTTTTTGGCCCCCGAAGCTAAATTCCATGTCGGTGCTGTAGTCCAAACGGCAATGTGGCGTCAAAAAGACAAGACTTCCTTTCTTGTTTTAATTGTATAACACTCACTTTCATCTTTCTGACCCAATTGTGTTTCACCAATAAGATACTTTGTCGATGGCTTCCTTACACTGGCAGTTTATACAGGTGCTTCTCAAACAATTGGAATATCATGGAAAAGTTAAAGTGCTTTTTTATGTTTATGTGACTCTGCATTTATGCTGAGTTTTTGCATCTTTTTGTGTTTGTGCGACTTTTTGCATTTATGCTGCGTTTTTTTTGTAGCCTGGAAATCCAGACCCATATCTAGAACGATAGGTCTGGCCACGATCAATATACCTTCCCAACTCAAGGGGCGGCACCTACGCGTGCATTTCAAATACCACTGCACGCAATTGGATAGCACTACAACCAATCAGAGCAATGAACAAGGGGAAGTATTAAGCCCCATTTGTTTAGTGAACAGCGGGGTTAACTGGTAAATTAAACTTTTGCCCTGGTCGGTCAGCAAAACAGAATATTCCTCTTACTTGCTAATGAAAGATTTGAGTGTCGTCTTCCAAATCGTTAAAGAGGACCTATTATACTTTTTCAACTTGTATGACCTATAAACGTTGTTATAATAATTTATAGTCATGTTTAACCATACTAAAGTGTCAAGTAATGACTTGTATGCATTTAGACGTATTCCCTGCTGACAGTCTGGGGTGGCTGTGCAGAGCGCTAAACACTAGGGCAGCCGGTCTCGATTCACTTGTTAAAATTTCCGGGATTTGTTACGTGGAGAATCTGGATTTTTCCATGTATGGTAATGTTGCAACGTGCTCCGGCCATGCCCCCACCTGCCTGCTCAAATCTGCCCGCGCGCCGCTGAAAGTGTTCCGGAAGGAAGGTAACCAATCACAACGGAGTGGGGTTTGCCGGAGGGTGGCGGGGGGGCGGATAAGCACAAAGCCAAGTGTGGACAGAGAATGCTGAGCGCGCCCAGATGAGAGGAAGAGTTTCCTGAAAATCTACATGGTTTTTTGTGCTGTGATTCATGTCAGGTTGCTCTATAGGAGAGAAAAGTAGTATAATGGGAGATCTTTAAGTGTCTAGGCCAAAGTCTTCTCAAACTCAAACAAAATATCCGCATCCATCTGTTTTGTTTACTATTACGGCCTTGACGGCGTAAGCACAGAACTGTCGTCATCTGGTTACGTCCACCCCAGAGGACCATACAGAGGGCTCTTGGCCCGCCCATATCAGATAGAACCAATTGAAACGTAGCTCAGAATATTCTGAGATATTTAATGAGCGTCAATGGAGAGTCCAGACAAACATGCGCAGCAAATTTTATTTGCCAGCAGCAGGTCTGGATTTTCCCCCCTCTAAAACGAGATGCTGCATCTCAAGGGGCTTATCCTCTAATACATTTATGAATGAATAACCAATTATACCTACTTTTAATTGTGTTTTTGAGGCCGCAGTCTCCGGCGCTCGGGCTTAAGTCCTCAGTCCTCTGTGGACAGCGAGGCAGAGGACGACTCCATCGCGCTGGGATACAAACTGCAAGACCTCACTGATGTCCAGGTCATGGCCCGACTGCAAGAGGAGAGTAAGTCCCCACATGCACAATTCCAGTATACTCTCCCCAGAACAGTTCTCACTTTGAAAATGAGTGCATTATTAAAGACTACAATTGATATTCTTGCTTGTTGTTCCAGTTTTTTTTTTGCAGTTATCTGTCATTGTGCGCCAATTCACTTTCTCTATTGTTCCCCTTGCTCTCTTAATATTTTAACACATGGCAACAGATCTCAGAGCTCACCGCTACTTCAGCTTCATTAACCCGAGGAGGTGATGACTGTGTGTGTGTGTGTGTGTGTCTGTGTGTGTTTTATGCTTGCTGCTCCTCATATCTCCCCCCCCCCATATAGGTCTAAGGCAGGACTACGCCAGCACGTCCACATGGTCAGGGACGCTGGCCAACCGGCGCAGCCAGAGCTTCAGCTTCCAGCTCAGCCGCCACAGCAGCGCGTCCGGCTCTCGCGGCCTGGAGGAGGAAGACGAGGAGGAAGACGAAGACTACGGCCTCCTGCCCCCCCCTCAACCACGCCTCACCCACACCCCCATCACGCGCCTGTCCCACTCCCACACCTTCTGCAGCGCGCGCGACTGGCCAAGAGGCACACACAGCAGCAGCAGCAGCAGTTCCCTACTCCTGGGCACATCCACCACCCCTCCTTCCACTCCCTCCACCCCGCACTACCCTTCCGCTGGGTTCGCCTATCAAGCCCAGTCCCAAGCCCTGGGTCTGGGCAGCTTCTGCGAGGCGGCCGACCAACAGTGCTTCAGACCAGGATCAGGTGAGAGAAAAAGGATTCTTATGTGGTTCTTTGCCTATTCCTATTAATAAGGAATCTGGTCTTGCAATGCGCCCAAAAAGTGCTTTAAAGTTGCAATGTGTAGAATTGTGTTGAATTGGAATTCTGCAGAACAGATTGTACTTGTCACAATATTAAGACTACATTTCCCATACACCACCTGACCTCGTGTCACAAAGAGGTCCTTTATTGCCAATTTTAGAAAGGCAAACTGGCTTTGAAAACAGCCTCCACTGTACTTTTGAAGAAAAAAAATTAAGAACATGAATGGAATTTCATATTCAAAAGTTTGTTTTTGATTAATGTATAAATGCTTGACAATAATGTTTTTTAAAATTACCTTAGCCTTGAGTCTTTAACCCCATAGGACCGAGGCACGCTGCCATGTTGCACAGAATGGACAAACTTAACGGCCTTATGCTAAGTAATTGTCCACAGTACTAATCATTTGATCCCTTTGTGTATATGTTTGTGTACGTGAAATATTGTTGTGGGTATTGTACATGTGTCTTTGCTGTTGGACATGTTGTTTTGGGGGAACTTCACAACGGGGCCCAGCCGAATATGAGAGTAAGTCGACAATGTTTTCCACTAAATACTTAAAAATGTAACTTATTAATTTAGCTTGAATCCAACTTTGCTGTATTTAAACACAGTATGAAAACAACTATTTTTTTTCTTATATTGAGATGCATCCAATTGTAGCTTTCTTATGAGTCAAAGCCCTACACTGACTCACACTAATGTGCTAACCACTTATTAATCACTCTGCCTAAGCTTGCTGTGCAGCTGCTCCTAAAGCGCTCTAGACATGGCGTGTGTTTCTGTTCTGAGACCAGAGAGTTTGATGGGATTAGAGTAAGAGGTGTATGTCTCCATTGAGGGAAACTGGGATCTGTTACGGTAACCAGCTTCCTGTGTCTTTTTTTTTTATTAAGGTTTGGAGTAGTAATAAAAGAACAGGCATGACCTACTGTTCACACTGGTATTTATTGTATGATAACTCTTTTATGCAACTCAGGCCAGTAAGAGTAAGATCTATTTTTATGTTCAGATCTGCTTGATATATTTACTTTTTGTATCTCTTTCAGATAAGCTGCGGAGGAGTATGCCTAACCTTGTCCGAGCTCCCAGCATGCCCAGTGTGCCCATTCCAACCAATCCTAGCGCTTTCCCTTCTTTGCTTCGTAACAGCTTGAGTTTTGATTCGTCCAGTGGGCTGGCTCGTCTGCAGTCCTCCAGTAAGACAGATTCAATCATTACAGTCAAATTTATGACTAGACACTGCAAGTGAATAGGTTTTTAACTCATAGATATGATCATTTAGCTTTGCCAGTTGATTACTTAAATTAAAACAATTTGTCCGTTATGCATTTTTTTCTGAAATGTTTGAAGAAATATGTATATTTGGCAATATGTAACTAATTAGGCGTGCATTTGCATCTCCTTTTAAAAACCTAAGAAATGTAAGTCAAAATCTTAACTTAATTTTGACAACATATTAGTGTTTTTACAAAACACATTTTGGTTACATCCTTTTGTCAATTTATAAATAAATAAATTACTATCCACAGGTCCTTTAAAAATATATATTTATTTTCTGCATTTAAAGAAAAGAAAGGTACCACTGATCATACAATCTGTAATAAGCTTTGGAATAGTGCTATGAATGATTGTGGAAAGTTTAGTTGATGTAAGTGCTTAAGAAATTGAGATTTTAAAAAACCTACATTCAAAATTTTACTTTTTTATTAATACTAGTGTGAAAGAAGACATGGGGGCAAAACAGCCAAAAATCACAAAATTGACCAGTGGTTAAAAAAAAATTGCCTGCAGTGTCTTGTCTTCACACCAGCAGAAACATTAGTTCACTAGTTCTATCTTTTCTTTTCTTGTTAATCCCCACGCTCCCCCAAAATAGTCCCGTCCCCAGGCCAGCTGCAGAACAGGGTCCAGAGTGTCGGGAACTTTGCCTCTTTGTCACGCCAGCCGCTCAAGGCCACCGCTTACGTCAGTCCCACCATAAAGGGCTCCAGCTCTGCCAGCCTCCAGTGTCTAAACAGCAGCAGCAGCAGCAGTAGTGGGATCCCTCTGCTCAGTAAAATGTCGCCCACTTCCACCTTGCTGTCCACGCCCCGCAGCGGCCTGCCACGCCCCGCCTCCTTTGTCTGCACCACAAGCTCCACCCCCCGCAGCAAGGTGGCCCAACCAGCACGAAGGTAACGCTCAACATTCAACCAATACACTCAAATGGAAATGTAAGGTATGATTTCACTAGAAGGTGTATGGTAAAACGTATAGTTATCGGACTCTCCAGATTTGTACCCTATGTAGGGAATTGGGGGTTATTGTTTTGGTGCTAAAAAGTAAAATTGTGCTGATCAGCATGATGGTCTGCTTCCTTGGTGATGTGAATGCTACATTGGTACCTTTTTTATACCAGGTACAGTTCTTTTAAACCTGTCAATCAGTGGCAAAGTGAACAAAAATGCAGCTGCATGACCCACGTGAGAACAGTCTCTTTACTAATTTCTCAGATGTGTCGGGGTCAGAAGAAGCAATAACATAGTGTCCAAACTGCTTTGCAATTGGTCAAAATTTCCACTCTGTAAAACTACAGCAAGTAGGTTGTTTTCCTCATCCCATAATGCAAAGCGTAGCTGGCCATGGGAGCTTGTTTAGTCCAAAAATAATCTTTGTTTCCTGCCGTTGGGTCGGATCGTGTCCGGTCACGTTCTCACCACAAACGGACCGGACCAGGGTTTGTTTTTGAAGTGAACTGAGACCAGCTCTTCAACAAGGTCTCGGTACGCTTGTTTGGTCCTCTCTGGGTGCCAGCTGACGTTATATCTGACTTCTCTTTTTTTCTCAGTTTACTGACACCTCCAAAGAGCTTGTCCACCCTCAGTGCCCTTCGTGACAGCAACTGGAGAGATGGCTGCTACTGATGAATAACTGAACCGGTGCTGTAGTTCAGTGGCACCCCGCTGGCTGGGGTAACTCACTAAAACCTCAATATACAAATGTTATTTGGGACATTTGAATGGGTTCGATTAAGGTAACTTTGAGTCAGACAACCTGCATAACACACATCCTTTCAATTCTATGCACTTTGGGGAAGGTCTCATTTTACCGATTAGCTTGACATTCACAAGTTGAGTTTGGTACGTGCCAAGTGGGACAATGTTCACTGTTGCTCTTGTGCAATAAACCACCCACTTTTGGGTTAACAGTGATACTAACCGGCAAAAGAGGGTTGCCAGTTTTATGAAATGAAATGACCCTAACGGTACTGTATTTATTTATTTATTTCTATATATATTTATTTTGACTAATCAGGTGTTTTCCCCCTCTGGCAACAAGCGCCAATGATGCTGCTAAACTTGAATCAGTCCCTGTTGGTTTGGGCACATTTGGTCTAATTTATATACAAGCAAGACATTAAAGTGTGTATTAGTGTACAAAGCTAACTACTAAGTGTCCGTATATACATATATATTAATGCAATATTAATGATTTTAAATGTGAATCTTGACCAAAATGAAAACGTGTGAATGTGTTTACAAAATTGTCTCACCATGACATCACAACTGCGCATATTAACACTTTAAAATTGTTCAACTACCTAATAAGGACTTTTTTCTTCTTGCACTTTGTATAAATTAAGATATTTTGATGTTCTGTTTACTAATGTTTACACTTCTTTTACATTTGATTTGATGGATTTTCAGTGGGCAGAAAATCACTTAATTGGAAGTTGTTGGGAGATTTCACAGCATAATGTAGCACCTGTTTGTTTGTTTGTTGTTGCAATATGTGACTTGTTTTTGAATTACTGTTACTACATTCCACATCATCCTGACACTTTTGCTACTATGACGGACTGAATGAGTGAAAAAGTTTCAATAAAACACGATGAAATAAAGATTTCCTTTTGCCTCTCTGCTTCATGTTGATTAAGACCAGTAAACTAGCCTGGAAATACAGACCCACATCCAGAACGATATAGGTTCTGGCCACGCTCAATATTACCTTCCCATCTCATGGAGCGGCAACTATGTGTGCATTGCAAATGCCACTGTACGCAATTGGAAAGCACTATGAGACTATGACCAATCAGAGCAATGAGGTATTCAGCCCTGTTCGATTAGCGAACAGCGGGTTAACTGGTAAATTAAACCTTTGCTGTGGTCGGTCGACAAAACGGAACATTCCTCTGGATGGAAAAATTAGACTGTTTCAGAAATATTTAAAAGTTCCTGAGAGGGCTAGGTAATACTTAGGTAATAATACCTCTCTGCCAGTCTCACTGTGAAATATAAACAGCGTTCCATATTGACAGCAGTTGTCTTTTAGGTCCAGAAGTGAAGCCTCCTTTCCATTTCCTTAACATCTGACTTTATCTATATAATATATACGATATATTACTGACCGCAAACACTTCAAGGTTGTTTCATATTCTAAGCACTTTTATTTTCGTATATTTGCCGGGTGTTCAAGAACTATTTGTCTATTTTCAGTGAAGGGAACGTGTCAAGACCTATGGTCAAGACCATAGATAGTAAATAAAAGGTCAAGACATAAATCTCTTTATAAGTATTGCTCAATACTGCCATCATGTGGTCATACTGAGGTACTACACACAGGTAAAATGCAAAAGGGCATTAAATTGGTGTAGTATTGAAGGCAGGGACGGAGTCGCCCCCTGGTGACCACAATGAGGTACTACACCTAGTAAATCCAAGGCATGACTCCTGGCGCCCTCCTGTGGCCATAAGTAGTTACTACAATGGCAATGGCCGCTAGGCGTAATTACATACAAGCAACATTTATTCGCGTTTTTAAAATGTATTTGCCGTTCGAAAGTCTCAATATACTAACCAGTTAATATCTGTAAATTAAAACGGACAAAAGAAGAACTTAATTTCAACAAAGCACACGTTAGAAACTTAATTTTAGAAGGAGGAAGGTAGGCTACAATTTATTAGCTCCCCTCGCTTAAGCTAACGGTTTGTGTTAAGCAGTTGGCTAATCAGGTCAAACAAGAACTATTACCACAAACTTCTACATGAGCAAAGATTACTCTCTTGTAGTAAAGTTACTTTAAACAACACCCAAGCGAAACTTCAGTACGCATTGAACCATACATTATGACAGTAAGAAGCCAGACGCAATCACATACTAGTAATACTCCCGGTTAAACCTTTCAAAATAAAACGCTATAAAGCTAGACACATTACATACAAGCACTAGTTCCGGTAGAGAGAAAAAATTAAGTAAAACGCGAAGATACATCTGTAGTTCTCAATTTAGTGTCTCAAACAGCTGTTGCCACTCGTGTGTGTGTGTGTGTGTGTGTGTGTGTGTGTGTGTGTGTGTGTGTGTGTGTGTGTGTGTGTGTGTGTGTGTGTGTGTGTGTGTGTGTTATGAAAAATAGTATTGTTTTTGATTATTGATTATAATATTGCATAGAAATCAGAGCAATGAGGTATTCAGCCCTGTTCGATTAGCGAACAGCGGGTTAACTGGTAAATTAAACCTTTGCTGTGGTCGGTCGACAAAACAGAACATTCCTCTGGATGGAAAAATTAGACTGTTTCAGAAATATTTAAAAGTTCCTGAGAGGGCTAGGTAATACTTAGGTAATAATACCTCTCTGCCAGTCTCACTGTGAAATATAAACAGCGTTCCATATTGACAGCAATTGTCTTTTAGGTCCAGAAGTGAAGCCTCCTTTCCATTTCCTTAAAGGCATCATAGGAGATTATCTGCGATATGCACTTTTTAATATGTTGTGAAAAGTGCTTTTTACACCCCAACAGCAATAAATTACTTATGGGCAATGAAAAAGAAACGAAAAACCCCCAAATTCTGTACCTTCTATAAACCTGTTAAAATGCTGACCAATCGGAGACGATGGACCCGTATCTAAAGAACCAATCACAATCCTGCGCGTTCTCTCCCCTCTGTGTGCGAGCCTGAGCGCGTTCACGGAGGGCAGAGAAAGCGTTCGTGCCATATCGTAGTAGGCTACCTGGCAGTGGACTAGACCTAGTGGAAGTAGCATAACAAGCTTACACAATGGAACCTACACAGAAGTTACCAGAGGTGTGGACTCGAGTCACATGACTTGGACTCGAGTCAGACTCGAGTCATGAATTTGATGACTTGAGACTCGACTTGACAAAATGTAAAGAGACTTGCAACTTGACTTGGACTTTAACATCAATGACTCGTGACTTGAGCCTTTTGACTTGACAAGACTTGCTACTTTCCCCAAAACCCAAAGATTAAAAAGTAGGCTATATTTTTAAGTAGGCTACTGCTCTGTATCTTTCATCATGTAGCCTAGTGTAGCGGAGGAAACTGGTGGATGTCGCCTACCGGTACCGCGCTGATCTGCTTATCACTGGTTTCACTTCAGAGGTGTCGGCCAGAACACCACTTAAGGCCAAAAACGTCAGACTATAAGCATGAGAAGAGGAGTATGGTTTTTCCGCTCTTTATTTTCCTTCTTTCACAGGCACAGCAGCATAGATCGCAGGAAAAGAGACACAGGCTTACATTCCGCTCGTGAGGAGACGTTAGAACAGCTGTTGCGACCTGCGAATCGCGGCCGTCAATAACATCCATAAACTGTAACTTATAACAGCGATCGGGACTGCATGTACTTACTCACACACGGGTGATTCACATAAACACGTTTCAACTGTGTCGACTACTGCGGCAACATGCGCGCTCACACACCTGACCGAGAGAGAAGAGAAAAGGAAACTTACTAGACAGACCCTCCGGCCGACTGACGTCACGGCCACTAACTGACAGCTATACTGTCATCCACACTGAACAAAACTCATCTCAACACTCTATAAGAAATAACAACACTGTAACCTATAAACTTTGGGGCCTTTTCTGCATGTAGCCTATGTGTGAGTGTTTGTGTGTGTGAGTTAAATGTTAACAATCACTGGTAAACAGTGCAATTGGGAAGTGCAGCCAGCAGCGCTCGTGCACGGCTGTGTGTCGAAGGGTGGGGGAGGGAGTCCCGAGGGGAGAGGGAGGAGTTAAACGGAACTCCGAGGACAAGCTAATTTCAAATCATGCTAGCTCTCTCAGATCGTACAGTATAGCTTTAACTCACACACACAAACACTCACACATAGGCTACATGCAGAAAAGGCCCCAAAGTTTATAGGTTACAGTGTTGTTATTTCTTATAGAGTGTTGAGATGAGTTTTGTTCAGTGTGGATGACAGTATAGCTGTCAGTTAGTGGCCGTGACGTCAGTCGGCCGGAGGGTCTGTCTAGTAAGTTTCCTTTTCTCTTCTCTCTCGGTCAGGTGTGTGAGCGCGCATGTTGCCGCAGTAGTCGACACAGTTGAAACGTGTTTATGTGAATCACCCGTGTGTGAGTAAGTACATGCAGTCCCGATCGCTGTTATAAGTTACAGTTTATGGATGTTATTGACGGCCGCGATTCGCAGGTCGCAACAGCTGTTCTAACGTCTCCTCACGAGCGGAATGTAAGCCTGTGTCTCTTTTCCTGCGATCTATGCTGCTGTGCCTGTGAAAGAAGGAAAATAAAGAACGGAAAAACCATACTCCTCTTCTCATGCTTATAGTCTGACGTTTTTGGCCTTAAGTGGTGTTCTGGCCGACACCTCTGAAGTGAAACCAGTGATAAGCAGATCAGCGCGGTACCGGTAGGCGACATCCACCAGTTTCCTCCGCTACACTAGGCTACATGATGAAAGATACAGAGCAGTAGCCTACTTAAAAATATAGCCTACTTTTTAATCTTTGGGTTTTGGGGAAAGTAGCAAGTCTTGTCAAGTCAAAAGGCTCAAGTCACGAGTCATTGATGTTAAAGTCCAAGTCAAGTTGCAAGTCTCTTTACATTTTGTCAAGTCGAGTCTCAAGTCATCAAATTCATGACTCGAGTCTGACTCGAGTCCAAGTCATGTGACTCGAGTCCACACCTCTGGTAACTTCTGTGTAGGTTCCATTGTGTAAGCTTGTTATGCTACTTCCACTAGGTCTAGTCCACTGCCAGGTAGCCTACTACGATATGGCACGAACGCTTTCTCTGCCCTCCGTGAACGCGCTCAGGCTCGCACACAGAGGGGAGAGAACGCGCAGGATTGTGATTGGTTCTTTAGATACGGGTCCATCGTCTCCGATTGGTCAGCATTTTAACAGGTTTATAGAAGGTACAGAATTTGGGGGTTTTTCGTTTCTTTTTCATTGCCCATAAGTAATTTATTGCTGTTGGGGTGTAAAAAGCACTTTTCACAACATATTAAAAAGTGCATATCGCAGATAATCTCCTATGATGCCTTTAAATGTTAACAATCACTGGTAAACAGTGCAATTGGGAAGTGCAGCCAGCAGCGCTCGTGCACGGCTGTGTGTCGAAGGGTGGGGGAGGGAGTCCCGAGGGGAGAGGGAGGAGTTAAACGGAACTCCGAGGACAAGCTAATTTCAAATCATGCTAGCTCTCTCAGATCGTACAGTATAGCTTTAACATCTGACTTTATCTATATAATATATACGATATATTACTGACCGCAAACACTTCAAGGTTGTTTCATATTCTAAGCACTTTTATTTTCGTATATTTGCCGGGTGTTCAAGAACTATTTATTGTCTATTTTCAGTGAAGGGAACGTGTCAAGACCTATGGTCAAGACCATAGATAGTAAATAAAAGGTCAAGACATAAATCTCTTTATAAGTATTGCTCAATACTGCCATCATGTGGCCATACTGAGGTACTACACACAAGTAAAATGCAAAAGGGACGTTAAATTGGTGTAGTATTGAAGGCACGGACGGTGTCGCCCCCTGGTGACCACAATGAGGTACTACACCTAGTAAATCCAAGGCATGACTCCTGGCGCCCTCCTGTGGCCATAAGTAGTTACTACAATGGCAATGGCCGCTAGGCGTAATTACATACAAGCAACATTTATTCGCGTTTTTAAAATGTATTTGCCGTTCGAAAGTCTCAATATACTAACCAGTTAATATAACCAGTTAATATCTGTAAATTAAAACGGACAAAAGAAGAACTTAATTTCAACAAAGGACACGTTAGGAACTTAATTTTAGAAGGAGGAAGGTAGGCTACAATTTATTAGCTCCCCTCGCTTAAGCTAACGGTTTGTGTTAAGCAGTTGGCTTATCAGGTCAAGCAAGAACTATTACCACAAACTTCTACATGAGGAAAGATTACTCTCTTGTAGTAAAGTTACTTTAAACAACACCCAAGCGAAACTTCAGTACGCATTGAACCATACATTATGACAGTAAGAAGCCAGACGCAATCACATACTAGTAATACTCCCGGTTAAACCTTTCAAAATAAAACGCTATAAAGCTAGACACATTACGTACAAGCACTAGTTCCGGTAGAGAGAAAAAATTAAGTAAAACGCGAAGATACATCTATAGTTCTCAATGTAGTGTCTCCAACAGCTGTTGCCACTCGTGTGTGTGTGTGTGTGTGTGTGTGTGTGTGTGTGTGTGTGTGTGTGTGTGTGTGTGTGTGTGTGTGTGTGTGTGTGTGTGTGTGTGTGTGTGTGTGTGTGTCTTGAATGGTGACACAATAGCTGATTCAGCTCATGGGGTCTTATTCAAATTCACCTCAGAGAGCACAGAGTGTTAAATAGGCTTTAAATATTATTGTTTTTGATTATTGATTATAATATTGTTATTATTAATATTATAGGGTTTAGAGTAATGAGGCCATTGTGTACAGGTGTAGTACCTCATTGTGGTCACCAGGGGGCGACACCGTCCGTGGCTTCAACCGATTTAACGTCCCTTTTGCTGTTTACCTTTAGCTGCAGTACTTCAGTGTGACCACATGATGACAATATTGAGGCGTAATTATAAAGAGATTTATGTCTTGACCTTTTATATGCTATCTAAAAGAGTAATGAGGCTCTCAGAACTCAGTGCCTACCCACTCACTGACCTCACCGCACGTCACTGTCTGTTTTACATATCAATCTTTATATACTATCTATGATATAAATACAGTTTTGAACACAAGGTAGCCCTTTCAGAATAATAATAAAAAAACACTAAACCAATTTCTCTTTTAGGGACTCTACACACGTGTGTGTGTGTGTGTGTGTGTGTGTGTGTGTGTGTGTGTGTGTGTGTGTGTGTGTGTGTGTGTGTGTGTGTGTGTGTGTGTGTGTGTGTGTGTGTGTGTGTGTGTGTGTGAGAGAGAGAGTTTGTAAACGTGCATTTACTGCAATTTGTGCTCTTTGGACATTGTGCACGAAATTCCTTGATCATTCTGACTGTAGGGAGGATCATTAAGGAAATATGAAGATAAAAAAAACATATGTAAAAATGTATAAAATTAAATTGTAGGGTCTACTTATTCTTACATTTGTAAATACATTTTTACAATGCGAGTTCAGCAACACAAATATTTTTTTTAACCAAAAATGTTGCTTGTAAGTAATTATGCCTCGCTCGCGACCAGTGTGATGGCCACAGGAAGGCGCCTGCACTCACGCGCTGAATAGGATTTAACTGTTTGAGAACGATTGAGGACTGTTGGACTGGCTCCATAAATGTCCATGGGTGTAGTACCTCATTGTGGCCACATTAAGGCAGTAAAGATGCGTCAAGAGATTTATGTCTTATTGAAACAAGTTCCTCTCACTGAAAATAGACAATAAACAGTTCTTAAACATCCGGCAAATATAAATATAATATAATTTATAAATATAATCTTTAATTTTTCCTTCATCATTTTTTCATAGAGATTAATTAAATAGAATAGAATAATAAATATTTTTTTATTACATTGTCTTAACCAAGTGTATTGTGTCTGTGTGTGTGTGTTTGCGTACGTTGCCCATGTGAACTACTTCAGATCAAGTATTTCTTTGTGATCGAATTTAAAATAAAAACATAATAATAATTTTAATTTTTAGACATCTTTTGTTTTTATTATATATATTATATATGTATTTTTTTATTCTTAATTTTCGATGATCGTCCCTGAGAAAGCCTACTTCATGCCGTGAAGCAGCAATGGCAATGCTCGTTGTCATAGTTACTCCGGAGAGAGGGAGAGAGAGACGGACTGGTCACGTGACGCAGCAAGATGGCGACCACAATGTAAGAATGGATTTTGGTTGTGTTATTAGCTAATCGTAAAATAGATATACTGTGTGTTTACTTTACAGTAATGCAAACCAACGTTGGTGCACTTAAGCTATGAAACAACGCGTGATTTTCTTTTCATTGTAATTTAAAAAAGAAAAACATGAGTCAGCTTCGTGTCTTATCCTGGGTTCAACTCGCCGACTAAAGTAACCGCTCTCGTGAGCCTATTTTACAATCTTTGCTTCATAATTTATTTCGTTTATCTTTACTCAGCAGCTGTTCTTCATTTGAGCCAGGGGCAGCTTAATAAGGGAATCCTATCCTTTATGTAATTTGTTTTAATCTGTTCTCCTTTAGGATCTAGGTGGGTGCCTTTTCGCTGGGAAATTGTTGGATCTGCCAGTACATTGTTCATCTTAATCATCATATCACGACATCAAGATGGCCCTAAATGTCTTTGGTAAGCAGCATCATGTCTCATACTGTCCCTTTTTTCTTCGATCTGAGTGTATTTATGCTGTTAATTATACTTGATTGTTGCTTGTGCATTAATCAGGGTTCCTCCATATCCCTAAAACGTCTTATAATAAGCTTTAAAACAATAAGGACTTATTTGTTATTTAAATGTTTTAAATCAATCTGTGAACTCAAATGCTGAGACATGGGGAATAGGATAGTTTCAATCTTTTCTGTAGTTGCAATTTAAAAACATAATTGGTAGGCATGTATGTTTTAAGTAGCCTAATTTAAAGTTGCCTCTGGCACACAGATCAGCATGGCATGATATGATATGAGTGACATAACATTATTGGCCATTTAGTTTTGTCATTTAAATGAGCTGGAATAAAATAATGACATACCAAAGTAAGAGATGTCGTTTTTTTAATAAGTCTTTCATTTATTTTTGATTGGCTTTGCTTTAAGCTTTAAGAACCCTGAGTAATAGTGTTACTGACCAATGTGTTTTACTGCATTGATGTATTTTGGTAACATAAGGAGAGGCAACCTGAAAATTCCCTTTTGAACTTACTGTACTTACACTTATCCACTAGATTTCTGAGCCTAATATTGAATTTCTTATTCTACTAGATTTAGTTTACTGTTATAGTCACTGCTGGTGACTTTGCAGGTTAATGTTTTACATACAAATCCGAAGGTTCTAAGTAAAGCTATCCAGCTACACTGTTTGAAGTTAATTGAACTTTTCCATGACCGGTTACAAGATTAAAGGGCTGCTAACACTGTATTGCATCAGCAATAATAATTCATTACATCATATTATAAAATTAAAGCTGACGGGGCTATTCCTTCTACATAATAAATACTTTTAAAACAAAGTACAGTTTTCTGTACTACTTTGCACCATTACGAATGCAGGTATAACAATAGGGGCATTTATTCCTGTGGAAATGTTACTAAAGCATGGCATTTTTATTTTGGTAAGCAGCACTGTTAAACCTTAATGTGCAAAAAGACTAGAAATTGCAGCTATGACCTCAGTAGTGAGGTAAAAATATAAAGCCTAAAAAAATAGAACCTCAAAACTAAACTGCAGCATGGATGCCTTACAGTTTCCTCTTGTAGCGCTTGAGTAGAAGCACTGTAAGGCAAGGCAAGGCAAGTTTATTTATATAGCACAATTCAAACACAAGGCCATTCAAAGTGCTTTACAGGGGCAAGATTAAAATACATAAAACACATTACAATGAAAAAGTACAGGTTAAAATGGAAACAGAAAAGTCTTCAGACTCAATTTAAAAGAACTGAGGGTTGCAGCAGACCTCTGTAATGTATTTCTTTCCACGGACACTGTGAGTTGTCTGAAGTTGATTTGTTATGTCTTGTGAGAGTGTTTTATCTGTGAGGGGTACTTTGCCTTGACAAAAGAGAGCGAGACAATTGCCCAGGGAGGATTCGGAGTTATTCTGAAGACAGGATACTGGGACGACGAGTGCTGCACAGATAAGGCTCGTAGAGTGAACACAGAGTACACCGAGACAGGAAACACACTGTTAGTTTTACCCATGAAGAGAGGATGGACGACAGCTATGGCTCTTTTTGTAAGATGCAGAGTCTTAAGACGATCAGACTTATTTTTTTTACTGAGTATTAAAAAAATACTCTGTAAAAAAACTCAGTATCTACATTTAATTTATTAAAACACTTTTCTGTTTTTTAAAGAAAGAAAGAAACATTGCATTTGTATTGTATATTTAAGAAGAAATAATAACAGTGTTTTTACTAGTAGAACTGTCAGTAGTTTATAAATGATTATTACAGGTTGCAAAGGGATTACTGCACCATTGCTGTTCATTTGCACAGTTGCACTGAGCCACAATAAGTCTTACTGAGTAAAATGTACACCGCACTGAATTTGAACCTGAAAGGATTTCACGGTAATCACACTGCTGCAGAGTTCAGCCAAAATCCAACTGAGCGCTCTGGGCCCCGAAATGTGTTCCCTGTTCTTCCTGGCGTCTAATGTTGCATCAAGTCACGCGTAGTCTAATATTAATGATGTCTGCGTTGTTTATGGTCTGCAACAGCTGAATAAGCAGACGAGGGGAGCGTCGCCCGAAACACGGATATCACTTTCATACCCTTTTACACGCGTCGGCCTGAGTGGGGGTTGACAGCAGAAGTTTGTCTGAGTGTGAGAAAGATAAACATCGCAGGGAGAGAGCTCATTTACACGACAGCACATCTCTTCAAAGCAATAGAAGTGAATCCGTCACAGCTTTTATATTCTTCACAGAGATTATTTATTAATTAAGTCACTTTTAGTCACATTTGACTCAGATAGATTTTTTTGTGGAATATAACATTGTCTATCAGACACCCCGAGGTGAATACATTTAAACTGAAGAAATTTAAAATAGCTGAAAGCCTTAACTTCTTATGTTATGCCGTTGGTGTGCGAAACTTTTTTTTAGACAAACTGTTTATTTCACTTACTTATTTGACTACAGTAGTATGTCATTAGTAAAACTGCTAAATTACTTCCAGTAATTAATTGCCCCCAAAATCCCTCACATCCAATAAACCAGAATTTGAGCATGTTTGATTGCCTGTCAAATGAGACAATGCTCATCCATTTCGATTGGTGATTCACTTTGAAATGTATCAGCACTGAATATAGTCATGTTTGTCCACTTGGTGGTGCTCCACCAAAGCAAATTAAGTTTGTGCTTCTGCAGCCGGTCAAGATGTTGTAGTACCTTTTTGTGTCCTCAGATCATGATGAATACAGGCCACCGGTGTGGAAGTCTTACTGTAAGTATTGATGGAAATTGAATCGATGTATTATGTGATTCTATATTCAATTTGTTTGTCGATGATGTCACGTGTTTTTCTCCCTAAGTGTACCAGCTCCAACAGGAGGCACCTCACCCACGCAGACTCACCTGCACCAGTGAGGTGAGAACACACTTCCTTATTGTCAGATGGCCAATGTTTAATCAATCTGTCATGTCTCAGAAAAGGCTAAAAAATCAACATTGTTCAAATCAGGTATCTGAAATTAAATGACATTTCTTTATAGGGAATAAGAGCTTAAGATGAACTCATCTCATTTTTAAGGAGGTCTTTCTATCGCTCTGTGTAGTACAGCATGTGCTCTAAAACCTGTCTCTCTTCCAATTATATCCTGATGAGAATTTAAACGGCCTCATTCCTCAAACAACTGCACTTAGTCATAGTTATGTAGGTTAGATTTGTTATGGATGTTTCATTTGAATTGGAGCCAAAGCATCCTAAGGAGGTCAGCACTGACTTTTTTTAAATTATAGACTATTAACTTTATCTTCACTTAGGCATACATCACACACGATTTTTGCTCAGCAGGTAAACATGATCATTTCCTAGTGTGTGTGTGTGTTTGTGTGTTTTCCATCTCCTCTGAGACCTTATCCGCTGACTTGGCTTTTAGCACGGCTGAATGTTTTTGCTGTAGTTTGCCAATCCATTGTCTTCAGGGAAGGCATCCTTTAGTATTATTTAAGGAAAGCCAATGCAGTGTATCAGTGTTTTTGTACTTTTATTTTTAGGGCTGATCACTTCCTGTTATATTCCCTTTAGCAGGTATTAACAGGAAATAATGGGGAGAGATACAGGCTTTAGAGCACATGGTACATTACAAGGAGAGAAAGATCCGTTATTTATATAGTAATAAGACCTTTAACCGAGCACCCAGTGAAGTGTTTGCCTTTTAATCCAAAAAATCAACACCAGTGTAAGCGCCTTTATGTTTTGTAAATGTAGTTTATATGGATAAGTAGATGCTCTGTTGCAGCCGAGGGCTCCCAGGTGGTGCCACACATTGCTGATGTCCACTAAATGCCATGCACCAGACACGTCTGCCCACGGGGCATGATGCAACCAGATGTGTGTGTGTGTATGTGTGTGTGTGTGGGGCAGCAAGGTTTGGGGGAATCCAAGTGGGATTAAAGTGCGTCTGGCATTTGCATGTGTTTTAATCTTCAAATGGGGTCTGGTGGATGAATGGGAGGACATGTCTGTTATGCTGAATGAACAGCTGTTGGTGCTCTGGCCTGGTCAGGTAGTCGGTGCTGACCCACTTAGCAATACAAGCAGCAGACTGGCAGACAGATGGGGGTGGAGGAGGAGCCCCCATCTGCAAGCACCAGCAGCCCTGTGTTGTCTGTTGGGACTTCAGCCATATGTGATTTAATGATGCACCAATAAGCACTTATCTATGGCTTGTACTTTTTAATCTGCTGCACGAGTGGAGACTGTCCTTCAAGTGGAAGAATGTGATTTACAGCAACAATGCCCAACATCTGCTTTGTGCGGCTTATTCAACGTTTTCTCTGTTTTCTATTCTTCTTGAATGTTTTTGGACAGTTAGTTAGTAATAGCAATTTGAAGATCTCACCTTGATCCCTTTTTGTATAGGCCTGTATTCGGATATTGTGATGTAATGTAGTATAAATCTAAAAATATTTGAAATGGGCCTAATAAAACAAACGTGTATGTAGACAAGCAAAATATGCATAAATAAATCTTAATTATTCAAAAAGATGTACCTCCCCAGTTGTACCTCTATTTCTGAATGTATAGGTGCCCTGCTTTTCCTGTCTTTCATACACACTCACATGCAGAGAAAATTCTAATTAATATTCAGAGCTGGATGTTAGGTCCTTGCTGATTTATTGGCTCGACAGCAGTTTTGTCCAGCTTTTTATCACAGTAGTGCAATAATCTCTGTGCCCACAACACCGGTAACCGGTGCACACTTACCCGGCAGGGCTTACACTTAAGTCCCGAAAATGGGCCAAAGTCCGGGAAAAACATTCAGCAAGCAGCAAGAACACGCTTTTTATTTAGCTGCACTTTATCGTCTTAAGGTGGTTGTAAACTTGTAATCTTGTACACGAGTCATTCCGCTACTCTCTGTGGCCTTTTTTGTGTTTTTCAGACTTACTGTATTTTTCTCTTCCTTGCAGGTGGACAACCGACCCAAATACTATGGAAGAGAGTAAGTTGGTTTCCTTTTTATCTGTGATCCATATAAGGAATACTTACACTAAATCATGTCTTGACTCAGTATTTTGCTGCTTTCAATGTCCAGGTACCACGGAATGATCTCCAGAGAAGAGGCCGACCAGTTAATGAGCCAGGCGGAAGGCAGCTACCTCATCAGGGAGAGTCAGAGACAGCGGGCCACGTACACGCTGGCTCTGAGGTATGTCTGTCTCTCTGCTTTTAGGTACTTTAGGGAGATACAGACCATCAAGAATAAACGTGAGCTCAGAAGGCGACAATCGATATGTGTAGGCTTATATACTGGACCAGTGTGTTTATTAGAAAATGAACCACCACAACTGAGACCAGAGTCTAGTCATACAGCTGCAGAAATACAGCTGTTCAAGCCCAGACATTTTTCTTTTTTTATGTTTTACTACACTTAAACGTGCTCCGTGGAACTTTCAGTTTGTGTTCAATCTTGCACCCCCTTTGGATAAATGTGGTCGTGTTTCTACTACACCAGCTGTAGTTCCTGGGTGAGTGTACAAAGGCATTAAAAAAAACTATATAAAAATAGAATTCTTTACACTGATGGTCTCGTTTGCTGTTACGTAATTTATGATAATCTCTGGAAAAATAAGACTGTTTCAGAAATATTTAAAAGTTCCTCATAGCACCTTTTAATGGTGCTGTAAGCGGAATGGTTCTTTTAGCTAACTTCCTGTCAGTTACTGCAGTTAGCGGTCCCCTCGCTCGTCCCTACGTCACCACATTAATGCACTGCGGTTTTCAAACAGCGAGTTATCTAGCACCATCTCAGATAAGTAATTGTGATAAAACATGATAAAAACCATCAAAACAGACATAGGGAAGGAATTTTACCTGCTCCGCCATTGTAGGCGCATAAACATTCACCTATCTGTCCTCTGGTGTGCAGCGGCAGTGAGACCATGAGTGAGACGGGTGTCGGTTTGTACTGTTCTCTCTTGTGATTGGATATTAATTTCGGGATCCCCGAAAAGTTTAATTGCCGATTACATGCAGAGCAGCTGACTAAGAGATCCGCTTTATGAAACGCGCACATTATGTAAGTGATCACTGTATGGATAAAGAGCGATTTAACTCTTATATTAACATAAATAAATCGCTTACTTCACCTTAAACTTGTTTTTTATCAATGGAAGATTTGAAATACTTCTGGTTCCATGGAGGAATAAACAGAAAGCCAAAAACGATAACTAAAAATATATTGTGCCTATGCTGCTTGTGTCTAAATCCCCTGAGATCTTTTAGTCGTTGACCTCAAACACCTTTGTTTGTGTACACAGTACACCTGCACAATTTTGAGTGACAAGGCCAGAAAAAAGAGGACCCCTTGGGCTGCGTGGATATTGAGCACTTCCTATCGTGTGTGTGTTAAGACCTCAGGTGCCCCGAGGTGTCCCGAGGTGTGAGGGCTTTAAGGCGGCAGTTTAGCTTTAAGCTGCTCAGAGGCGCTCATCTCTTAACTCACATGGCTCCACACGCCATCGTCCACCCACGGCGCCTTTCCCCATGAGGAGAGAGTTTGAAGCTCGGGGCCATATCAGTTGTCAGTTTTACTTGAATATGACCTTTCATTTTCTCAGAGTAGGTGTCTAACTTTTAAAAATGGGTCCATGACATAATTTGAATTTGGTTTTGGGTCAGTTGGCTCTATTCATAGCTGTACCATTCCACCACCTGCACATGCTTCTTTCTCTCTTGTTCTCAGTCTCTCACATCCCTGTGGTTATAATTGCGTTCCATAAATACCCTCTTCATAAACTAGTCTTCCGCTCTGGGTCGGCGGAAAAAGGAAAGGTTGGATTTTGGGTTAATGATCTGACGATGCTGATTTATCTCGCGGTGTTTTTTGTAGTGATTCACCGAGGACCAACTAATGTGTTGGCCCAGTTTGGGGTCTGTCTATCAAAGCTATGTCATTTTTTTCACTCTTGAATATCTCAGTAAAGGGATGCAGTATGTGTGTGTAAAGACAGACAAAATATATTCCTTTTTCATGCTCTATAAAGAGAAATGCCTTTGAGTTTTAAATAAATGTTCAACAAAGTTTTCAACGTTTTAATGTTCCAACGCAGATTCTGGTAAATGATTGCTACTACTTGGCTTCCTACTCAACAATATTGTACCAAAGTTTTGCCTTTAACTTTAAGGAACTAGTTTGCTGCAAGACAATCCTAAAATGTGAAGCTTCTTTCTCCATCCAATCTAGGTTTGGGAACCAGACGAGAAACTTCCGCCTCTATCATGACGGGAAGCACTTTGTCGGAGAGAAGAGGTTTGAGTCCATCCACGACCTGGTCACAGATGGCCTTATCACACTCTACATTGAGACAAAGGTGTGTGTGTGTGTGTGTGTGTGTGTGTGTGTGTGTGTGTGTGTGTGTGTGTGTTTGTATGTGTGTGTGTGTCCTTCTGTCTCATCTCATTTGCTGTTCTCTTCATGAAATCTAGTTCAGTTCAGTCTTGTTTCACATAACGTACAGACTCACGGCTCATGGATGAATAGCTGTAATCACTGCATGTAAATTCTGGGTAGTTACTTACTACAAAATGGAAGCATTTAAAGCACTGAGCTTTCAGGCCATTTTAGCCAACAAAAATAAAGCTTGACTCATAATTTTGATCACTACTTGTTTACTTGATCACCTGCATCCCTGAACTGCTTGAAGATAAACCTTACAGAAAGAAGGAACATCAGCATTTTACTTGAACTCACTCATAAACATTTAGTGTTTATCTGTGTATTCAGTCAGTGAATCACTTTGGTTGGCAAAACGGTAGTGGAGAATGGTGGAGTCGAAGGACAGAAAGAAATAATAATTCATTCTTTTTCTCCTCCGTCAGGCAGCGGAGTACATTGCTAAGATGACCATAAACCCAATCTATGAACACGTGGGCTACACCACTCTGAACCAGGAGCCTACCCTGAAAAGACACCTCCCACTCAGCCCGGAGGCCCCCGATGGACCGGCTCCGGCCAAAGACCAGAGCAATGCGGAGGAGAGGGTGAGGACAAACAGACGTACATGAATGTTGACACAGGCAAAGTGTCCACTATACCATCAGGATTCTGGTTGTTACATCACCCCATTTTCTTCTTCATTATGTTCCACTGAATGTCATTCTGAAAAGCTATCTCCAGTGAAAGAGTAGCTGTCAGAGGCTGCATAATAATAAACCATAAGCTGTAATCACAGTGAATACCAATCGATACCTACTGCGAGAAATATGGATTTTTGAAATAGGACCTGTGTGGGAACTCAGGCCAAAAGCATCTTCTTATTTGCATATATTTTTGGCATGCCAGCCTAAAGGCTAAGGGGGTTTTTGAGGTTGGTCCGAATGAAGAGTGGAGTAGTTTTGACTACAGAGCAAAGAATATTTCCCTTTACCGAAGTCCCAGTCTAAAGTTACGCCTTAACACTAACACAAATTCATTCATTCATCAAGTCTCTTTGAAAGGGATTTTGATAATTTTCTTTGCAAGTACAGTATGCAAAGGCTACTAAAAAGGTGAGTAATCAGTCATTTGTGTCAAAAAGGGAGATCAGTTTATGTATGGAAATGATGATGAGGACGTTTGAGCTGGATTTGCATTTGCATCTTTAAATGTGTGCGGCGGAAACAAGAAGGCACAAGTACAAAACGTTATGAGGTCCTCTTTCAGTTCAGCAGAGGAGGCACTCAGTTAATTTCCACTGTGGGCACTGTATGCAAAAATCCTTGGATCAATCGATCTATTAACTCGACCTAACATGCATATATAAAGGTTGATATTATCATAAAGCAGGAAATGTTTGCATACTACAATAATATGTCCAGAATACGCTACAATGATATAAACGGTGGAAGATAAATGTACAAATGTACGAACAATTTTAAAACTGTAATGGTACCCTGCATGGAGTTAAAATCTGGGTAAAGGTGAGGAAAGTTGCTGTGTGAACAGTATTAAGATGGAAGGATGAGGAATGTGGTTAAAGGGAGAAGAAGAGAAATAAGGAGGAGGATGGATGGATGGATGGATGCCGAGGATAGATGGCCTCCAGCCAAGGGCTCTGCATTAAAATTACATAACAGCTGTTTGCATTCAGAAACCTTCTATCTCCCGCAATGCTGTCCACTGAGTATTCGGTAGTTTGTTTTCCGTGTTGAGTTAGAAAGGAAACTTTTTCCATAGGCAGAGTATGGAAGTGACACAAATCTGGAGATGTGAGGTTTCACTGGGAAACATTTGATGCAGATTTCTTTAGTTCTGCCGCTGTGTTTTTTGTGCATGTTGGTTGGATGCATGAAAATTAGATGCAGAACCATTAACACATCTGCTGTAAAGCCCTTAGACTCATGTGTACAAAATACACATACAGTCCAGTTACACACCAACAGGCTCATAACTAAAGTAGGTGTAGCATGTGTGCGATGCGTTTATGTGCTACACCAGTGGCGTGCCTCCTGAGGCCTTGTATGACCTGCAGTGCATGACCACCTATGCTGCACCTCATTCATCACTGTCTGTCTGTGGTGCGTGTGTGTGTGTGTGTGTGTGTGTGTAATGGGGGTGGCCCTGTGTACGTGTGTGCTTTCGTAATCGTGTGGATTTGCAGACAAAGCAGTACGGCTGTGACATTGAGACCAGAGGTGGTTCTCTGTATGGGAGACAAACACAGGAAAGATGTACATTTCCTACATTCATACGGCTTCATTCACCTTTTTATCAAAGGTTTAACTGGCATTATGTCGCCTCCACCCCCTGTGAGAGTAATAAAGACACAGATTTGGTGATGACTCTTTACATTTGAATTTTTAAGGCTTTTGGAAAAAAGGCAAATAGAGAGAATTTTTTTATTTTTTATTTTGTTAGCCACCCAGATGCCACCACCCCTTCACCGCCATGCAATGAAAACATAAAAAATCCATGACCAGTCATTCATATTCACTGTGCTGGGCAAAGAAGGCGAGGATTAGCCATTTGAATATGCGGTTGTCCGTAATAATGCCATTTTGTGTAAAAGAAAATCAGCATAATTCAGATATTTCTTATTGTTGAAATCCCTCCCAGAGTAACAGGATTTAAACACAGCCCAACTGCTTGTTTGTTGACTGCTTGAACAACCCTCCACCCCTCCCACCAGAGACGCCACTTAACCACAAGCCTCTAAAATGCACCTCTTCAGTGAAAATGTAGCCTTTAAACTATTCTTACGCAAGCTGACTGGTATGTTTTAAGATACTGGAAGATCAAGGCTTTTGTTTAGGAACCTTATGAGGAAACTGTATTGTGGGTATTCTGTATGGCTTAAGTGAAACAAACACTTAAGCCAGACTGTAGCAGCTGCCATTGTTAACAATGGAGAAGAGATAGAGAAATTGGGAAAAACAGATCAGTGCAAATTGATCAACAAAAGAAAATGGTAACAATAAGTGTGAACGAATGAATAAAATAGTACGGTAGTTTGTTCCTCAGCTCATTCTTTCTCTCCCTCTCTTCCCTCTCGGGACAATTGTGGTGGCAGAATTGGTGTCGAAACAACAGGAATCGCCTTCTTCCGATTGGCTTGTTTCTCCTCAGAATGTGACCTGTTAAATTCATCCATTATTTGCACCATACTGCACCCCCTCATCTTCTTTCTCTCTCTCTCACTCTCTCTCCCTCTCTCTTTCCCCGCCTCTTATCACATCCCTCCCCCGCTGGTGTGTGTGTGTAGGTTGAAAGCGGATTAACACACATACACACACACACACTGAGCCATATGTGCTGAAGCGCTCACCTTCACGAGACTCTGAGACAGGACCACACATTCTGCCGCAATCAGTTTGGTCAGAAGGATTTTGGGAGCGCTTTTCAAGATTTATGAAGTGAACTTTTTTCACATTTTTAAAAACATTTGTAACCAAAGACAAGTTGTTATTGGCTGGCTGGTTTTCTTTTTGTTGTTGTTGTTGTTTTTCTTTTTGTTGTGAACTGGAATTGCAACATGCAGCCCCTATCAGTATGCAGAGCTGATGTGATTGGCTGAGATGTGGTACTGAGACAGCAGAATTGGTCCTGTGTTGCCTCCTCTGTTTGGGATGTTGTTGTCGGATTGAGCTTTGAAATGGTTTGAGAGTGGAGCTGTTGTTCTATTCTCTACTTACTCCCGTTTTAATTGATTTATTCTTATTATGTTTGTGTCATTTTTAACACAATCTTAACACAAGAGTATTTCCTCTTTTTTCAATTTTTTTTTTCTGATGGGCTTACTGGCTTTCGTTTATTGGAGTCAGATTTTTTTGTTCTCTTTGATTTGAACCCTGTGTGTGTGAGTTAAATCCACACCAAAACTACAGGTACCACAATGCCGAGCCGAGAGTCGTACGTCGTTAAAAGGGGTAAAAAGCAAGCGCGCAGACGAGCTGCGAAGGATGCTGCTCAGAAGGGCTCTTTGTTTACGGCAGCTCTCAGTTCCAGTGTCAGTGCTGGTTCAATTCCCTCCCTGCCAATCTCCGGCAGCACCTTGGACCCCAGCACGGGCTTGGGTGCCCGTCTCAACCGGGCGCCTGCCCCATCCAAACCCACCTCCCCTGCTTCCACGTTCTGGCAACCAATCAGATCTTTTGCCCTTTCGCAGCTCACATCGCTGGTGCGGCGGGCCACCCTGAGGGAGAGCGACTTGGCGCCCAAGTACGAGAAGGTCCACAACTTCAAGGTGAGCCCCTCCTTTGCTTCGTGTGTGTGTGTGTGTGTGTGTGTGTGTGTGTGTGTGTGTGTGTGTGTGTGTGTGTGTGTGTGTGTGTGTGTGTGTGTGTGTGTGTGTGTGTGTGTGTGTGTGTGTGTGTGTGTGTGTGTGTGTGTGTGTGTGTGTGTGTGTGTGTCTTGAATGGTGACACAATAGCTGATTCAGCTCATGGGGTCTTATTCAAATTCACCTCAGAGAGCACAGAGTGTTAGGAAACACACACAAACACTCACACACACAAATTCCTGCATTTACGTTTACGCTCTAAGGGGCACTTTACACGGCCACGCAAAACGGTGCATACGCCGGTTGCACTATATCATTTACAGGAAAACAGCAAACGCAAACCCAAACGCAGGCATGAACCGCAGATTTTTGAGATCACCTCCGAGGGAGGATTTTTTGGAAAACTTAACGGTTTTGGTTTCCTGTTAACACCGAAACCATTTCCCCTGATAACGCTGACGTCACGGCTCCGCCCTCACACATGCGCATTGCGTTTGGATATAAATAGGCATGCGCCGTCTTTGTAGGTCCATGTGCGCCAGTTGGAAAACAACAACAACAATGGCGGATCACCGAGCTGTATTCATTGTGCTCATGGACGTTGTGCTGTTGCTGATGAATTTGTTATCGTGCCACCAATCGCTCCTACAAGCAAATAGGGAAAGAGTTGTGCTCTGCCTGTTTTTCTAGCTAAATAAACGTGTGTCACTTCTATATGCCAGGGACACGGCTCTCTCTACATTAAAAAAACACTATCAGCGTGCAGCGGTTAAGTTAGGCTACTGTTCAACAAAAGGAGCATTAAGGCTACGGCTTCACAGTAAAAGCATTTCACTGGCTAAACATTCATAGCATTTCGCTGGACACACGTGAGTTGACTTTTATTCTGAAGTACGCCTAACAGGAAGGTATACTGCTCACGAAGCCCCTTCACTATCAGCAAGTCTGCTGTTTTTCCGAGGTTGCGTTCCGAATCGCATACTTTCTACTATATAGTATGTAGAAAAAAGATTTAGGATGTCCCGATTCTTGTGGCCAGATTTAGGATGGTTAGAATACCCGGATGGTCTACTTCATGCGGCCAAGATTGTTAGTGTTGAAAAGTGCATCCTATTTGGGTGATTCTGACCCACAATCCAGTGCGCACGTGAAGTGACGTAACATCGACGAAGCCTATAGGTCCATGTTATGAAAACAAACGGGGATGCGACGGATATAAAAGCAAGAGGCAAGATCAAGGCGCAATGTTATGATGAAATAAGAGAGAAAAGTATGTCCCAATAGTATGTCTACTGCATCCTAACTAGATTCTTTTTATCGTCGGATGTAGTATGTAGAATAGAAAAAAGAAAGAGTGTGCGATTCGGAACGCAACCCGAGTTCAATGCGGTGAAATAAGCTTGTCTTTTACAATATTTGTAACCCCAAGCTTACACCAACCGCTTTATGAACGTTAGTGGCATTAATTTTCGGTTACAGTAAGGTTTTATGCATCAAATTGTACCGGAAGAGCTATCTACTAGGCTGTGTCACCGCTGACTATTGGCTTGGCATGGCTGCTACTTCAGCGATTTCGGCCCGTTTCCTCTGAAAACTTTGTGTACGGGTGAAGATGTCAGATAAATTGTGTCTGAACGGGGTTTTTTTTTTTAAACCAAAAACGGGAAAACTCACGTTTTCACCGTGTAAAGTGCCCCTAAAGCATCTGTTTATTGCTTTACATTCGCAAATTTCCATATAACAAGTAGACATTAGCAAGTGGCTCAAAGGTCGGAGCCACAGTGGACTAAGCTCAAGGAAATATGGACAAACACACACACAAACGGAGCACTGTGATGTGATTGAAGTTATTGGCATTTCATTATATAAAGCCAATTAAAACCCTGTTCTGGCAGTAACCTTTCTCTAAATGCCCCTTCAGCACTCCTATTGTGTCTCCGTCATTCCATTGTGAGTGCCTTGTTGGTCTATAATTAAGATTATCGCTGGTTTTCAGGTCTTACTTGACCCAGTCTGGGGTTTCTCACCTTTTGTTCTCAATGTGAACCTGTGCAAATGTACAATTAGGACTAACGCATTTTTTTTTAAACTTGTATTCATTTTGCCTGTGTCTCTGTAAAGGTTCACACATTCAGAGGCCCCCACTGGTGTGAGTACTGTGCCAACTTCATGTGGGGTCTCATCGCACAAGGTGTCAAGTGTGCAGGTAACACCCACATAAACACAAACAACCTTGTCACACCCACTCATCGGTGTATGATGCACTTTTCCCCAAGCTCACTGGCTTTCAGTTTTGTCCGATTTATTGTACACAACTATCCAAAAATTATTTTTCTGCTTCTTTCTGCCTCCACTGTTTTCAATGTGTTGCACTTGCTCTCCTTTAAGCCATGACTCAAAACAGGGACAGCAGGCACTTTAGCTGTTGACTCATCTGTGGTGTGTCATGGATTTGAAATGTTAAAGATTAAATTGAATGCCAGAGAACACACTCTCAGTGTGATTATTACTGTGTGTGTGTGTGTGTGGGTGATGAACTGTGCATCTACAACACCTACAATTTAAATGCAACTTTTACCATCCAATGTATTCTTTATGCTTTTAGTATCAGATCTTTATGGATGGAGTAATTTTATCCTGATATAGCCAATGAATGACTCATTTTCACTTACATAATCAATCTGTCCCTCTCTGTCAGACTGTGGCTTGAATGTCCACAAGCAGTGCTCCAAGGTGGTGCCGAATGACTGCCAGCCCGACCTGCGACATGTCAAGAAGGTGTACAGCTGCGACTTGACCACATTGGTCAAAGCCCACAACACCAAGAGACCCATGGTGGTTGACATGTGCATACAGGAACTCGAGGCTAGAGGTGAGGAAAAGCCAGAGCCTGTGTAACATGTGTTTGTGTGTGAGTCAAGGATTACTGTGGATATATATTGTAAGGAGTGAAAAGAGTGAACACCCACAAGTTTGTCCTGTGTGTGTCAGCCCATCTTCTTAGATGCAATAGATGGAACTAGACTGGAGCTGAAGAACAATTCACCCCTAATCATCCCCCCACTCTGTTTCTGCCTTTTACCTTTTTTTTTTACCTCCAATCGATCGTCACTGCCTCAACTCTCCTTCTCTGTCTCAGGTCTTGAGTCAGAGGGTTTGTACAGAATATCAGGCTTCAGTGAACTGATTGAAGATGTCAAACTGGCCTTTGACAGAGGTAAGTGTTTCTTCTAAAATAACCCACTTTCCATGATCAGTGAAATATTCTTTCGTGGAAAGGAACGGATTCATATTTCGGTTTTTCTGTTTGCACAACTTATAAACCAAATTTTCCCACACAGATGGAGAGAAGGCCGATATTTCCTCCAATGCCTACGAGGACATCAACATCATCGCTGGAGCCCTCAAACTCTACTTCAGAGAGCTGCCCATTCCCCTCATTACATATGATGCCCACCCACGCTTCATAGAGGCCGCAAGTAGGTCTACAAGCTTTCTGTACCTTATTGCATAAGACGCAGGAATGAATGGAGGAACAGTTTAAAAGCTGAGCTGAGCTGGGAATGCAGTTCAACAAGGACTATGTGTCCTGTGTATGCTACGGATGTGGGTGTTATGTGATTTGTCAGGTCTTTCTCTTGAAATTGAATTATTGAAGGCATAGGAAAGGCATAGTGTTGAGTGCTTGTCCTTTAATCTGTGTTCCTGTGTGTGTGTGCGTGTGCGTGCGTGTGTGTGTTTGCCGCAGAGATTGCAGACCCGGAGAAACGTCTTGAGGCCCTCCACGAGGCCTTGAAGCTGCTGCCGCCAGCTCACTGCGAGACGCTGCGATACCTCATGGCACACCTAAAGAGGTGCGGACACACGAGTCACACAGTTTCACTCATCTGTATGATAATCGTTAGGTTTTGTGGTTGACGCTTGCTCTCCGCCCTCTCTCCATTCAGGGTGATCGAGTGCGCGAAGGAGAACCTCATGTCCAGCGAGAACCTGGGCATCGTCTTTGGCCCCACACTGATGAGGGCCCCCGAGCTAGACGCCATGACAGCGCTCAACGACATCCGCTACCAAAGACTTGTGGTGGAAACCCTCATCACCAACGAAGACGTGTTGTTCTGAGATGAGGAGAGGAAGGACACACCGGCTTCTATGCCTTTTTTCCTCCTGCTAAAAGTGACTTTTTTTTTGACCAGAAAATGAAGAAGCAACATGCTGAAATGCGCATCTTGCATAAAAGGACAAACAGTACCCTACCTGTTTTTGTGAGAAGCGGATGAAATAAATGAACAATGAAGGAAATGCATATGAAGGATTAGATACTGTATTTAGAAGGATGCAGTGTTTGAAGCTTCCACAGAAAATCCACAGTTTGTTCTGACTGTAGCAAAGTGATTAACTGGAACACTACATTCTTAAATCCAGCCTTACTTGATATAAATAAACAACTACTGTGTCTTTTGATGAGCCGGGAGAAAAGACATCAACGGTAGCATTACAACAACACTACTTTATCTATGTAGGCGAAACACTGTGTGGTCCATCTTCAATTTATCTCTTTGTCCTTGACGGTTTTTATTTGTTTTATTTTGGGTCTCTCTGTTGGGAGAAAAAAACTGTTAGGGTTAGCATTGTTAGTATTTGGCCGTGAAGAAACGTAATGATATGGCTGGCCACAATAGCAAGTTCTCCTGAAATTCCAGTGGTAAGAGATTATTTAGTATGTTCAGTTTTTCTCTTCATGTCAAGGTGTCCCTTTAAGACTGAAGATGAAGCACTGACTTCATAACTATAGATGAATGAAAGAATGGAAAAAGTGAATCA
Organism: Ammodytes marinus; assembly: GCF_949987685.1. Lineage (NCBI taxonomy): Eukaryota > Metazoa > Chordata > Actinopteri > Uranoscopiformes > Ammodytidae > Ammodytes > Ammodytes marinus. The sequence goes on from NC_137228.1 coordinate 11,025,196, forward strand.
CTTTTGTGCATGGAACTTAAGTGACTTGGACCTATTATTTGTCCAATCCTCTTTTAAAAACTCATGTCATGTGACAAGCTTTCGCTAAAGATTTTTTTCTTCAGTTTTATCGCCGCGTGATAACATCTATGACGCTGAATTAGCTGTAATTGTAATGTTTTCTCACCGTTATCTGAACCAACCCTGTTCTGTCACTTCTCCACCTGCCCATTTTGCCTCTAAATTTTGAAATTCAGTTTCATCCTGGTCAGTTTAAATCAATGGTTTGGTATTGTTAGCCCTTTCTAGTTCTCTGTACGGCCTGAAAAAATAGCCGGAAGTTACACAAAGTATTTCATTTCCAATCTTGTTTAGATCGCTTCCTACCCGGGGCAGATGGTGAGGAGAGGAACACATCATTAGTGACTTGAAACAGAAACATGTTTGTGGTTTTGTCATTTCATATAAAGCAGTGTTGTAATTAAGCAGCATTAACATGTAGATTTTGTGCCCAAAAGACTAACTGAAATCATCTTCAGTTGCCTGGATGCCAAATCGAAACGCACTAATCATTTCTAGTCCTGTCAACGTTATTGGCCTGAGTGGGATAATTCAGACACTTAAAGTAGGGATTGCTCCAGAACCAGATTATTTGCTTTTTTTCTTTGAACAATATATTTATGGGCTTTTTCTTTAACACAGGTTAGATTACAGAAGAGAGCGTATAATTGAAATATCAAAGGTCAAAGTATTAAACCAGCAATATAACAAATACTGTATGTGTGCTGGTTGAAGATTAGGCTGTATAGTGAGTCCACCAACATGGCAACTAACTGTGAAACTGCAAGAAATATTATTGCTTACACTTAAGTAAAGAAAGGGCCAGTTGGATATATTTTTCTATACTTTTATTTAATTACATTTTTTTTTTACAGGAATTCTACTGAGAAAATTAGATTTTACTTACTTGCAGACATGTGAAAATCAGGTGCTGGCTAATCGCTGCACATTGATGATGTTTTGACCATGCTTTGTTGTGATGAACGCAGTATTAATCGTGGGACGATGATGCCAATCTGTAATATGAAAGAGTGTATATACCATGAATTTTCTTTTTCTTTTGTTTTAACTTGTGCCATTTGAAAGAGGTAGAGGTGTACAATAGATGCCTTCTGCATGTAGCCCCCTCCGAATCTCCAGCTAACACACTTAATTAATTTCTACCCCATTTTTTTCAGGTGGGTGGGGGTCCCCTGTTTAAGTGCGCTTCATTTAGCTAAATAAATCAAGTGCACCCATGCTTGGTTGGGTGTAATTACTTTTTCTAGTTTATTTAATTTAAATGTTTTACATTATTATGATTGTGTTTTTATTTTTTTATGTGTTCTTTATTTTAAAAGTGTATTTGCTTATTACATCTCTGTTGATCTAACCATCTACTAACGACTATCATCACATTAACCTGATGACAACATGTGAGCCTTCAATGATCTGTGACAGTTGCCTTTTTAATTATTATTGTCATTGCTGTAAAGTATTTTCTATATGGTTTATGCATGGTGAAATTAAATTATTAAATATGGCTCTCAGTTTGTAACATATCTGAATTTTCACTCATGAGGAATGAGGATACGCAAGTGGTCCAGCTCTTCATTATGTGATATTTATTGACATATTAGATGCATTGTAATATTGCAGAGGTGCCTTTGTATCAGCTGGTCCTGTTAACTTTTTTCTACCTTAAAATGCAGCAATGTCTATTTGTGTCAGTAGATCTTCCAAAAAAATGTTGTTTTATTTTCAGAGCCCAGAGAAACTTAATGCAAGAATGCAACTAGTACAGCCTACTAGAAAAATATATGGAAATTTCCTCCACCACAATCTATATTTTTTAGATGGAAAGGAGTGGTCTTGACTCCCACCATTGCTCTATATTGTTTTTGACTAATGAAACAATTTAGGCTAGCCTATTATATTTTATGAGCTAGGGTGTTGCACATTAAACTTGATCCTGCATCTTAGAATAAGGTTATATACAGGGCTGCTTTTACCTGCCACTAGGCCCTGGGGCTGAGAGGTTTTGTAGGCTCCCCCGGGCGGCGGTCTTACAATACAGATGCGTTAAAGCCATGTTAGTCTACACCACAATATCTCTATTGATGAAATACAAAATCACTTAAGGTAACATGTACTTAAACCCCCTCCTGGTCTAGTGATTTTTAATAACCAAACACACATGGTCGGTTACTGTGTTTTTCCAAGTTATTGAAGAGACAGCGGTGGGGACCCAGGACCTTCTAGGGGGGTCCGGGGGCATGCCCCCCCGGAAGAAAAATTTGAACCTTTTAAAGTAAAATGCATCAATCTGGTGCACTTTGAGAAGAAAACTAAGGCTAAATCAACTGTGTCCTATGTGAGCTATTTTCTGAAATCATTTGGAGACACAGAAATACCAAAAAGCAGAAACAAAAATATACAGGTTTAAAAAATCCAGTCAGTCAGCATTCCAATTTTTTTTTTATAATCCCTTATCCCAAAGCTACTTCTCTCTTTGAATTCTTCGTTTTGTTTTTAATGGCTCATCTCAATATAGGCCCTTGATCTGCGTTGCCCCGAACAATGTTATTTAAACAAAAATAACAAAAATGTACTGGTGAATGATAGGCCCCTTGATCTTCGTAGGCCAAAAATAATGTGATTTTTTTTCCTTTTTCTTTACTGGTTCATGATGGGCCCCTGATCTCTCTACGCCCCCCTAAGATCAGGGGCCTATCATGAGCCAGTCAATAATTTATTTAAATGACAATGTGCGGGGCCTTCTTAGATCAGGGGCCTATATTGAGACAGTAAAAAAAAAAAAAAAAATGTTTTTTTTTTTTTTAGAGGCCCCTGATCCTTGTAGGCCCTGGGGCTTCAGCCCAGGTAAGCCCGTGCATTAAGGCGGCCCTGGGAGGCTTAGTATGTAGGCATACAATAGCCTACTTTGTTACAGCAGTGAAACCTACACTTGGTGTATTTAAAAAAACAGAAGGTAGTAAACTAGTAGTTCTATAATGTGGTCAGACAGAGCATAATGATATGACTATTTTTGGTGGTGTGATATCTCAGGGCTTCGCCTATTGGCTGCTGCTTCTTAATTGAAGGCGCCTCAGTGTCTCGACGTTAGCTTATTCGACGGACTGGCGCACTCATCCGTGGACGCAGTAGCGCAGTTATTTTAAAATTATGGATAACTTTATGTTTAAAAGTTCTACTCCAAGAAGTAGAAATTATAGCGAATAGCGATTATGTGTTAAACACTTAGGCGATGGATCGGGACACAAGGAAGAAGTTAAGGAGCTAGTAACAATGCTCGGGACATGCTCAGCGAGGCCGTTTGGAGAACAACGCAGCATAAAAAGTTTCCTTTTCCTCGACGTTTTTCGCAGCATGTAGGTAAGTTATTGTCCATTTCATACCACAATGTAGCCTAGCAGGCCTATATAAGCTTCATTGCTTTTTGTAGCTTTGATTTATTTCCTGTGTACGCCTAAATGTGTTTAGGCTAAAGGGGCACATTTTAGCGTGTTTTCTGCAGCTTAGGCCTATGCTATGTTCACCGTCAGTTTGCAAGCAGTTTTAATGGCCGAAGCGTTAAGTAGCCTAATTAGGCCTAATACACAAAATATATAGAAGCCTGATACATTAAATGGGGGTTATATTCTTCTTCAAGGTCAAATGTCGGACTCCTATCATAAGTTTAACACTTTTTTTTTGGCTAGGCCTATGAGTTTGGAAACTAAACTCGGGCGTGATTTTGTTGCATTTAATCAATACTTTGGTAGCGTTTGCTGACGCATCAGAGTCGATATAATGTTGCAGAAAAAGTTAATATCAACTACACCTATTTTAGGTAATTTTTTTGCCTTATTAAATGACGCAATATGAAGGCGTAACTTGTGGCTCCCCATTTTAAGGTAATTTGTGCGGTGCAGTTTACAGGCAGCTAGTTTCAAAGAGTAAACTGTTGCAACTGAGGCATTAACTCTTAATTACCTATTTAGTTACAACATTCCGAATTATGCAGATCGCAGAACGGCGGTGTTAATATATTAATGTGAATATTTTGCATTGCTACGAGAAAATTATATCACATAGCCTATCTCGATTATGTAGCCTAAATTTGCGGCGTGCGTTCAACATAAGGTTCAAGGGTTAAACAAGGTGTCCATAGAGCTGTTAAGCGGAAGTGGCGGAATTACGGGGCATGGGGCCTATCCAGGCCCCCAGGATGCTGCCTTCTCCGAGCAGCCAGCATGGACTAGTGGCCAACCCATTGGTACTGCATGCTGTGAATGGGAGCTTATTTTCATGGTAGCCCTAAGGCAGATTTCCCCGTCCACACAATACAAGCGGCGAACAAGATTGTGTCGCCGCAAAATTTTTCTGGATATCAATCATAGGCTCAAACTTATCTTGAGACCATATACTATTAAAACTGAAGTTTTTTCATTTCAAAACGCCACATAAAGCGTTTTATTAGCCCAACGGCTTTTAACGGCTTTCAGTTTGTTTTCGAGGGAGGAGGAGGGAGCGGCACGTCATACACTTGGGCGTGCCAGGGCTTACATGAAAGCAATATGGCAGCTTCCTTGTTGCTTCTCTGCGCCTGAGCAGCTTTCATAGGAATGAATGGGCGCCATTTTTCAATACGGTGTCCATTTCTTTATATGTCCATGGGCCTATCCAGGCCCCCAGGATGCTGCCTTCTCCGAGCAGCCAGCATGGACTAGTGGCCAACCCATTGGTACTGCATGCTGTGAATGGGAGCTTATTTTCCATGGAGCCCAGAGGCAGATTTCCCCATCCACACAATACAAGCGGCGAACAAGATTGTGTCTCCGCAAATTTTTTCTGGATATCAATCATAGGCTCATACTTAGGCCTATCTTTAGACCATGTACTAATAAAACTGAAGTTTTATTAGTACATTGATTTGACAACCACACATTCGGTCTTATAATTAAACTTTAAAAAGCTCACTTAGACATTTGAACATTTGTTTGCTTTATTTCAATAGAGCACTAAGAACTTTGCTCACTACCTAACAGCACACGCCACGAAAACAGCGCTAACCCACTAGCTGGTTTAGCTTACATTAGCTAATAGTGCTGCCCTGATGGCTGGAGGAGTCTTCGTTTAGAACTTGTGAATCACTATATTACTTAACAACAACGGGTGTCATTTTAAGATTACATGCAGAGAATCATCGGGGATATGTAATTTATACTTCCATGGTAGATAAACAATACAACTGTGCTCGTCTCCGCTTAGCTTCAGCCTAGTTTACGGCATGGACATATTAGACTGTTACACTGCTTTCTTCATCCAAGAACGTCAGTGAAACGTACACTGCGCGTCACGCTTTAGGGGCGTGTTGGCACCATGGACGCGGAAGCCAAAGCCAGGAATACTTCCTGTATGGTTGCCCTGCGCCAATGAGCAGCTTTCATACTAAACAGACTAAAATAATGTGCAAGATAAGTCACTCGCGGACACGCGAGTCATGTGACATACGCGACCGCGAGAGAAAGAAAAAAAGGCATATCCGACCATGGTTTATGCTGCGCGCTGAACTATGGATAGTGTTTTTTAATGTAGAGAGAGCCGTGTCCCTGGCATATAGAAGCTACACACGTTTATTTTGTGAGAAAAACCGGCAGAGCACAATTTTTTTTTTTTTTTTTTTTTTTACATATTCATCCGCGCCCCCCCCTGCCATAAGGGGGGCAAGCCCCAGTTTGAAAACCGCTGGTGTACACCATGATAATTGTTCCAATATAAAGACTTCTGGTGACGTGCCTTCCCAGGCCTCGTTGGCGCAGTAGGCAGCGCGTCAGTCTCATAATCTGAAGGTCGTGAGTTCGAGCCTCACACGGGGCACATGTTTTGCAATTGTTTACCACGGTGTGGTAGTATCTTTTACAACAGCCTGCCGGAGTGACTAATGTGTATGAAGGTGATACAAACAATGTGCATTTCTTTGCAAAGATTATACAGTTTTGTGATTAAAAGGCATGTGTAATACTAGTGTATGCTATTCTGAGTTATAAGCAGAAACATGAAAATAGTTTGGTGTGTAGCTACCAAGGTAAGGGTTATATGAATAGTTTGTACAAGGGTGTATGTATGGAACAAGCTAGCTTGATTTGAGATGCTAACTATTGGAAATGCTTGTTTGAATTTCTAGCACTAGATAATGCTAGGGTACTGCAGATGAAGCAATACTGGAAACTACGATTGAACTGTACGCTCATCACTTAATTTAAAAAAATATATTTTTGTTGTATAGAACAAGCCCGGCTAGCTCAGTCGGTAGAGCATGAGACTCTTAATCTCAGGGTCGTGGGTTCGAGCCCCACGTTGGGCGCATTACTTTTTCTCTCTCTTCCCTGCATATGCTATTTCCTCTGAAGCACACTGATTATTGGTGTAGTCACTTATTTGCTATTAAAAGCATAATTCTTGTTCACAGACAGCAGCATTTGTGGTGATACACTTAGGTGCAGTTTGATGGATGGAAGAGGAAATAATTTATAAATACATGCACAAATTAAAAAATTTAGCAAAAACAAAACTAAAATACAACAACTATGTCTTATTCACAATTGGTCATAGGAATGTGATCCAATCATTAAAATATTGTGTAGTTTACTAAAAAACGATTTTCCTAATGCCTTGATTTATCCATTTTGTATAGGCCTACTCTAATGTAGGAGCAAAAATAGGTTATCATCATTCATAATGATTTCTTGACTATTAATCATGTGGCAGGTATACTTGGATCATGGTCTCTATGGCGCAATTGGTTTGGTAGCAATATTTGCCTTCGACATTGTTTCTCAGTTTCATTTCAGCATAATTTTTCATAGTACATAGTAAAAAAAATTATCTAAGGGAAACTTTGACAAGGTTTCATGTCACTTTTGTATGAAGCTTCTTTCATATGAAGCGACACAACACATACAATGAAGACTCAAGAATACTGAAATGTTTGTGTGTGCTAATCTAGTCTCTGTGGCGCAATTGGTTAGCGCGTTCGGCTGTTAACCGAAAGGTTGGTGGTTCAAGCCCACCCAGGGACGATAGTTTTGTTTATTATAATATTCAATACATTAGCCAAGGCAAGCGGTTTCAGTTAAGACACCATAGACATCATCCGGCAGTGTTTCCCCTACCCTAATAATTAAACGAGAATTATTGAGTTAAACGTGATGATTTTTTATAATTGTCACATTACTGCACCCAATTTTCCTAAAATGGTAAGGTAACTAAAATGGTCCTTATCAAATCTGTTTAACTACTATAAAAAGCAAAGTAGCAAAGCCGAAATTATGAGCAGTTGTTGTGCTATTAACTGAACCATCCGCTAAAAATAAGTATGGAAAATGGAAAAAGATGGTAAAAATGCGAGTCGAGCTGAAACCACGCAGTGGAAAAGGGCCATAACAGGGTGTTGTATTGCTTTGTGGGTGGCAGATCTCCGGGAACCTACTTACTTAAACCCTTTTCCAAGTTTGAATTTACAGCCCGGCTAGCTCAGTCGGTAGAGCATGAGACTCTTAATCTCAGGGTCGTGGGTTCGAGCCCCACGTTGGGCGCTTCACTTTTTCTCTCCCCCCACGTGCTATTTCCTCTGTAGCACACTGATTATTTTGCCTTTTTTATTACATTTAATTATTAGATTAATTAACAAATGTCTTTTCTGGGGACGCACTTGGTGTAGTGGTTAGAGCATCTCCCCCACAACACTGAGTCCTCTTCGCAGCAAGAAAAAAAGAAAAGAAACAGAAGGTGGAAGGCCCTTAAGATGAATGTTCGCTCTGGTAGCGGACATTCCCTTACTGGACACCGAATATTAGACGAGTCGACTTTTTACAACTTATTTCCGGGGGGAAACCCTAGTCTTATATTCGGACCAATACGGTACTTGTACTTGAGTCTCATGCTCTGACTGAGCTAGCCTTCCTCTCCCTGAGCCCTCCCTTCCATAAGGGGGAATTTGACAAGCCTGCATATCTGTCCTTTGTTGAAGCTTTTCATGGTTACACAACACATACAATGAAGACTCAAAATCTCTAAAATATTTTCCTGATGTAACCTTGTCTCTGTGGCGCAATTGGTTAGCGCGTTCGGCTGTTAACCGAAAGGTTGGTGGTTCAAGCCCACCCAGGGACGAATGTTTTCCATTTTTTGTTTGCTTTATTTCCACCTAGACCAGTGGTGTCAAACATACGGCCCGCGGGCCGTATCCGCGACTTGTAGAGCACACATTTATGAGCATTTAAAAAAAAGTAAGTCTCTAGCCTATTCCTGTGAGGAGTTATACATTTTTAAAGAAATAACCAAAATGCTCACTCCAGCCGCTAGGGGGCAGCCTAAAAAAAATATATATTTTTTTGGCAACGATGGAAATGGTAAATGGCAATCTTGCTTCACCTCTATTAATGTTTCCTCCAGTGCTTTATGGCAAAGTAAAAACCAAATAAAATAAATAAATATTTTTAGCGCTGAACAATTAATGTACTAGCAAGCGCGGTGTGTCTTCGGCTCTGCGTGCGAAACAAGCAGGAGCATGCTAGGGTAGGCCTACAAGATTTATTTCCTAATTTTCAATGCTGCTTTATTTTTACGTTTTAAATTGGGAAAAACGTATTCCAAAACAACCAATAACCTCTGTATTTAAAAATAAATCAAAACAGTAGAAGTTGCACTTTTATTTAATTGTATTTTGTACTGTCTGCATGTTTGCACAAAATGTGTCCCTGTACATAGCAAACAAAATTGCACAACTGTAAGGTCAGTGTCTGTTGTATTTGTGTATTCAAATAAACAGTTGTTTATTTCATTAGTGCATATTGGCATCTTTGAGCAAAATACCACAAAAAATGTTGCTGCGGCGCTACGCTCCTATTCCCTTGGCCAGCAGCAACCTTTACTAAGACATTTCCTGGGGGGTACAGAGATCCCTTGTGATCCGTGGTAATGTAGGTTACAAATGTAGGCTGAGTGATAAAGCATACTACTGAAAAACAAAGCTAAAGATTTGGAGTTGACATATGTACGTTATTTTGCCATTATTTTACTGGTCCGGCCCACTTGAGATCAGAGAGGCTGTATGTGGCCCTCGAACCAAAATGAGTTTGACACCCCTGACCGAGACATTTGAAAATAATGGTTTGATTTTTATAGATTTTCCATTTAATCATGTATCATTTTCTACTGCGCATATTGCCGCAAACATATACAGACATGTTATAACTGTATTATTCAGATCCAAACAAATGTGAAAGATGTCAAATAATTTTTTTTATTTTAATTAATGAAGTTCCCAAGTAACTAAATTCCTGGAACTTTCTGTGGAAAGGGGGTTTAAGTGAAATTGGTTGTTGTGACTTGAGTGACTTCAGCAGCTTCTCTTTTATGTAGCCCCGCCTCTTCCAATGAAAAATGTGCATTGGTGGTTCAGTGGTAGAATTCTCGCCTGCCACGCGGGAGGCCCGGGTTCGATTCCCGGCCAATGCATTGTGCTTTTTAGCCTCACACCTCGCAATTCTGTGTTAGGTAGAGTGTTTATGACTTCCTGTTTTGTATGTGTAACCAAATAAACATCACATTCTTTAAATGAAATAATAATTAACCATGAGAGATTCTCTTAAGCTGGGAACACACCGCACTCGCACAAATAGCATTAAAACAGCTTGAAGACGCACCCCTATCGCAAATACACACACATTAACAGCAATTCAGCAACATACCAAACACAATCACAACAGCAGTGTGTGCTCAGCTGCAAAAATAAAGGCAGACATCAGCCTACCTGAAAGTGCGCCGGGTCTGACGGAGGACAACACCGGTGCTTCGCTCAGTTCGCTGTACTATATGGAATTCCACACGGACACTGCCGTCAAGTTTGGGTTCATATTATCCTCCGGAACAGCACACAGCTGGGTGAGTTTCACTATGCTAACTAGCGCTACCTTGGCTGAAGTACAACCAACAGCTAAACAGATGCAAAATACACATTTGCAGAATGTATTGGAAGCCCAATGTCCTCACTCCACACGCCCACCTCGTCTTGCAGACCACCGGGCAATCTCAACGCTGATTGGCTATCGCGGTGCGGCGACGCCAAAAAGATAAATAATTTCATTTTCTGCGTCCGCCGCATATGTTCGCCGCGCCGCAAATGGCAGCGCCTTCGATTCACGCGCTTTGATGAGGCTGGACGCCTATTCTTTGGTGGACGCGCGGCCATGCGCTAGTACATTGACTTTGTATGTAGTCTTGCCGCGCGGTGTGTTCGCAGCTTTAGAGTTCATTCAAAATAATGGCAGCTTTCTACATATGATGTTTATTGTTTTGCATGTAGGAAAATAAGTGTTAACTAGAAAAAGCATTACCAGAAGAAAATGCGTGTGAATGTTGGAGGCTGAAAAAGCTGGTGCTAAACTGGATAGCTGAAGGAGTATGCATTTTTGAAAAAGTTTGAAAATGTGAAATGAAAAGTTATGCTGAATAGGAGCCAGGGTTTTTCCTGGCTCAGAATGGGCCTTTGGGGGGTCAGTACGCGACCAACTTTTTTTGGGGTCGCAACAGTAAAGGCAAACGGTTTGTGTATTTTAAGAGGGGTGTTGGGTTGGGAGAGGGGTGTTTCTGTCCAGCTCAAGAGCATTTCAGTCAGCCTGTCAATCACTGCATTACCATGGAGCTCACTGACGCTTATGAAATCACAATAAACAACCTGTAGATATGAAGTCAAAATACTAATAATGACTAGGCCTACCTATTTAATACTTTAATTGTTTCTAATTGATCTAAACCATGGAAGAAGGTAGGGCTGCTCGATTATGAAAAAATCATAATCATGATTATTTTGAGTAATCACATTGTGTTATCACGATTATTAAAGACAGTTAATCATTGATTTAAGAACATTATGCATTTATTTTACTTTTAACAAGGTTTTTTTTCTAATAACAGCATGACTTTGGACTTTAAACAAAGGCCTAATTGAACTGAAAACAGGGAGAATAGAAATAGGCTAAATAAGTGAAACATATTTTTAATAATTTAATAAAAATATGTCAAAATAAAAATAACCAGTTGTAAATGGTGTTGATAGGGCACGGCTTTTGCTAGCATTGAATGTAAGGGCATGATTTATTTATGTCTCATGGAGCTGGCTGTATAGGCAGTTGCCTTCCTGTGTTTTTTATTTATTGATTGCTTGGTCATAGACCATTATGACTCGACTTAAAGTGAATAAACAAATTGGTCGGGATGTTAAAAGGTGCAGATGAGGTCGTATATGGCTTTTCTTTCTCTCTCTCTCGTGGTCGCGTATGTCACGTTACTCGCGTGTCCGCGCGTGACAAATCTTGCACATTATTTTGGTTTGTTGTGAGTCTGAAGTGTTTTCAGACAACACAATTAGTTTTACCTTTTATTCTCGTCATCTAGAAGTTTTTCAAAACACCCAGCAATGCGCAACATTTCCCTCCTACTCTCTGGACCAGCCGATAGCTAAACTAAATCAGGTGAGGGAGGGGCCGAGCGGAGCGCATAGCAGAAGGGTTTGCTGCATTTACAAGCCTGCATGTCCCGGCGTGCGGAACAATGATAGTTTAATAACGATTAGGCCTATCCCCGACCTGATTTCTACCATAGGCTATATTTATACACGCCGAAAGTTTTTTATTGGAAATTTACCTCAAACCTGATGTAGGCCTAACAGTAATCTGACGGAATCCGAAAGTTCTGTGGGTCTGAGTCATGGTCTGAGTTCCCTGTAGTCAGCCTGTCACTCACTGTCCGACGCTGCCGTTACTATGGCGATCACGGACTCGCAGGAAACTTCGCTGGACGAAATTAAAAATAACTCATGGATATAAAGCCAAAATTTTGTTGTTGAACATGTCAAATGAAGTGATTTTTTTTTTTTTTTACAACTGAGATTGCAAGTAATATGACTGGAATGGCGCGGAAATGGAAACACATTTGGAGCCGTTTTAAGTAGATTTTTATTTATTTATCTATAAAAAAAAACACACTTTGGCGCTGAGGATTTTCCTTTGGGGGGCGCTAAAATTCCTTTGGGGGGCGCCAACATTTTTTGAATGCAGGAAAAACCCTGGGAGCTGCAAAATAGTGCTAGAAATGCGTAAACGTTAAAGGAGCTGAATAACAGTGCTGAATATACATGTTAAAGTAACTGCCAAAATTTGCTGAAAATGCAGAAATGTTTAAGTTACTGCAAAAATGTGCTGAAAATGCATTAAAGTCATTTTAACTGCTAACTGTGCTGACAATGCATGAATGTCAATGTAAACTCAAAATAGTGCTGACCATGCATAAATGTCAATGTTACCTCTAAATAGTTCTTGTCAAAGTAACTGCAATAGTCATTATAACTGCAAACATGTGCTGACAATGCATAAATGTGTATTTAATCTCAAAATGTTGCTAAATATGCGTAAATGTCAAAGTAATTGCAAAAATGTGCTGAAAATTAATTCAAGTAATTTGTATTGCAAAAATGTGCTGACAATGCATGAATGTCTATTTAATCTCAAAATAGTGCTAAATATGCAGAAATGTCAAAGTAACTCCAAAAATGTGCTGAAAATGCATGTATGTAAAGTCAGCTTTTGTTTACATTTGAACAAAAAGTGGCATGTCCCATATTATTCATACCCTTCCCAATAATCAATAGAAAAATCCCTTATGGGCTATTATAGCATTTAAACACTTCCTATAATTGCTCTAATATTTTTGCCCATTCATCTTTAACAATGAGCTTCAACTCTTTCAGTTTGGAGGGTCTCACTGCCATCACCCTGATCTTTAGCTCCCTCCACAGATTCTCAATTGGATTCAAGTCAGGACTATGGCTGGGCCAATGTAAAACACTTATGTGTTTGTCCGTTAACCATTTCTTCACCACTTTGTTGTGTTTTCCGTGGAAGCGTAGTGTAAGGTGTTAAGTCACCACATGCCTCTAGTACAGCTTCATTGCACCTTGGCATTTATTCCTCAAATATATCCAAGAGATAATCCCTCATTTGGTGCTTTGAAAGGATAACTCTATACTACAGATCAGGCCAAAATAACAGATATGAATGTTCATAACAACTCTGTAATGATTGTAATTACCCTTCTCTCCCAGGGGACCAGTGGACCAAAACTATGTCAGCCAAATGCCCCCCAGGGAATAACTGAGCCAGCAGATCCCCTCGATATAAAGGCCAAGCATTCATGTATGTACCATTAAAATATCCTTCTCGGTTAAATTAGACAAGCGGTAGTCAACTTTTCTGTGTTTTAAAAAATCTGATCACTTAATGCCAATGAGGGAAAGACGAAAATTAGAGTAAACATCGGCGGTGCCTTTGAGTCATGAATGTAGGCCTTTCACACCAAAAAGAACCAAGAGCCAGTTCCGGGCTGGTGCTGGGTCCAGTTCAAAACTGGTTACAGCCTTATACCAGTTATGAACCGGTTGGTTTCACACCGACCAGAGCCAGCCATGGAGCCGGCAAGAGAGCAACGTCATGACGTCACTGTAAATGTGTTTGTATGTTGCCCGACGCCGCTGCTCTCGTGGCTAACGCTAATCCTAGCGCTAGCTTTAAGCACAACAACAGCAGCGAATACGTCTTATTTTTACAAGTGTTAGCTCTTGCTTTGCAAACAGGACCCATACAGCGTATTTTAGCCGGTCAATTTGATCGCTACGTTCGGTAATTATGTTATGTTTACGTCTCGTAGAAGCGGTGTTTTTAAATATGGCGGGCATGAGGTTTGAGTTGGTCTGGTTGGTCAGGATAATCCCTCCCCGGCCGCTGGCGCAGGCAGTTCTCACTTCTAGCCCAGCTCAATCCTGGGGTTGGGGTTGAACCGGTTTTTATAGGCCGGAGCCGGCTCTCTGGCGGTGTGAAACCAAAAAACTGGGTCTAGATCCGAACTAGCCTGGAACTAGCTCCGATTTTGCGGCGGTGTGAAAGTCCCACCCTGGAGGGTGCTTCGCTCTGTTTTGAAGCTACCAAGCAACGCAGATGTGGCGTTCCTCCTGTTGGACAGGTAAGATAACATTACAACAAAGAATTAAGTTAAGTGCGACGACCCAGCAGCAAAGCGTGGCATCACAATCTTGAAGTTTCAACCATGCGGAAATGAAGACTTTTCAGTTCAGCCTTATTTGCCAAACAACTACTTTGTTTTTCTTCAGAGTTCTCCAGCCAGCTGTTTTCCCCACACTACTTACGGTGTAGATAGAAAAATGAATAAGGGAACAGAGGGCAAAAAGTGAGAAAGTCCAACATAGAAATGTATTGAGTTGGGGAAAACCTTTGTTTTTCAGTTTTTCTGGGCCTAGTTGATGCGTCAGTCTCGTAACGTGAACGTCTAGAGTTGGAGCCTCACGCGATGATTTATGCTGCCCGAATTGGTGTTTGCTAGACAATCAAGCGCTTGTGAAAAACCATATTTTCAGATGTCTGTGAGCCTCATTGGTCTGGGACGCGTTCACGTGGTCATGTGTCCAGGTCATGTGAGCATTGGTGGTTCAGTGGTAGAATTCTCGCCTGCCACGCGGGAGGCCCGGGTTCGATTCCCGGCCAATGCAACAGGCTTTTCAAATTTGTGTTAGAATTGGCACACTATGGATAAATTAAAGATTAGAGGGTAAACCAACACAAAGTCCCTCCATGTATTGTCCCTGACGGTCATGTTGGAGTTTGGTCCTTGCGTTACCGTCAACAGCTGGAACCGTTAGTTGCTGGGGAGGGTTGTTCTCATAATCTGAAGGTTGTGAGTTCGAGCCTCACACGGGGCACTAAAATGTTAGTGGATCCAAATGAAGACGTAATAGCAATATTTGTGGAGTTCAGCGTATTTTTTCCCTGACGATTCTTTAGTCCACAATCACCTCCGTATTTTTGCTGACGTTGTGATGGAGGTTGTTGTCATCGCACCAAGATGTCGCGGTTGTGACCCCCTCTTTATACGCCGCCAAGTTGCCGTTGGTGATCAGGCCGATGGTGGCGTCGTCAGCAAACTTAACGGTGATGTTAGAGCTGTGTTGAGGAAGTTAGTTCAAACCATGCGGAAAAGAAGACTTTTCATTTCAAAGAAATATGGTTTTGACGTGTATCGTGACATTTATCGATATCAACCGATGTGAAACTATCCCTGACCTTCTCTATCGTTAAAGCAATGGGAGATAAAACAGTGAAATACCCCAGTGTATAAATGTAATGGTTTGTGAAAAAATGCCATTTATTTTTTGCTCTGTGGGCCTCGTTGGCGCAGTAGGCAGCGCGTCAGTCTCATAATCTGAAGGTCGTGAGTTCGAGCCTCACACGGGGCATGATTTATGCTACATGTTAGTGGATCCAAATGCTGAAAAAATCGCAATATTTGTGGAGTTAGGTGCGTGCGGTTCCGTCTGACAGAGAACAGCAGTTGGAACAGTTTGTTGCTGGGGCGGTGGTGTCTCAGGCGCAGATGCTTGTTGCTTAAGTGATGATGTTTGTGTGGCCAGTCCAGGTCAGGTCCACATTGATGTGAACGCAGAGGAACCTGAAGCTGCTGACTCTCTCCACCGTGTTTCCGTTGATGTTGATGGGTGCGTGTCCTTCTCCCTGACGATTCTTTAGTCCACCATCACCTCCGTATTTTTGCTGACGTAGAGATGGAGGTGGTTGTCATTGCACCAAGATGTTGCAGTTCTGACCTCCTCTCTATACGCCGCCAAGTTGCCGTTGGTGATCAGGCCGATGGTGGCGTCGTCAGCAAACTTAACGGTGATGTTGGAGCTGTATTGAGGAAGTTCAGGATCTAGGCCAATTAAATGCGACGCAGCAGCAAAGCGTGGCATCACAATCTTGAAGTTTCAAACCATGCTGAACTTTTCAGTTCAGCCTTATTTGCCAAACAACTACTTAGTTTTTTCTTCAGAATTCTCCAGCCAGCTGTTTTCCCCACACTACTTACGGTGTAGATAGAAAAATGAATAAGGGAACAGAGGGCAAAAAGTGAGAAAGTCCAACATAGAAATGTATTGAGTTGGGGAAAACCTTTGTTTTTCAGTTTTTCTGGGCCTAGTTGATGCGTCAGTCTCGTAACGTGAACGTCTAGAGTTGGAGCCTCACGCGATGATTTATGCTGCCCGAATTGGTGTTTGCTAGACAAGCAAGCACTCGTGAAAAACCATATTTTCAGATGTCTGTGAGCCTCATTGGTCTAGGACGTGTTCACGTGGTCATGTGACTAGGTCATGTGAGCATTGGTGGTTCAGTGGTAGAATTCTCGCCTGCCACGCGGGAGGCCCGGGTTCGATTCCCGGCCAATGCAACAGGCTTTTCAAATTTGTGTTAGAATTGGCACACTATGGATAAATGAAAGATTAGAGGGTAAACCAACAGAAAGTCCCTCCATGATTCTTTAGTCCACAATCACCTCCGTATTTTTGCTGACGTTGAGATGGAGGTTGTTGTCATCGCACCAAGATGTCGCGGTTGTGACCCCCTCTTTATACGCCGCCAAGTTGCCGTTGGTGATCAGGCCGATGGTGGCGTCGTCAGCAAACTTAACGGTGATGTTAGAGCTGTGTTGAGGAAGTTAGTTCAAACCATGCGGAAAAGAAGACTTTTCATTTCAAAGAAATATGGTTTTGACGTGTATCGTGACATTTATCGATATCAACCGATGTGAAACTATCCCTGACCTTCTCTATCGTTAAAGCAATGGGAGATAAAACAGTGAAATACCCCAGTGTATAAATGTAATGGTTTGTGAAAAAATGCCATTTATTTTTTGCTCTGTGGGCCTCGTTGGCGCAGTAGGCAGCGCGTCAGTCTCATAATCTGAAGGTCGTGAGTTCGAGCCTCACACGGGGCATGATTTATGCTACATGTTAGTGGATCCAAATGCTGAAAAAATCGCAATATTTGTGGAGTTAGGTGCGTGCGGTTCCGTCTGACAGAGAACAGCAGTTGGAACAGTTTGTTGCTGGGGCGGTGGTGTCTCAGGCGCAGATGCTTGCTGCTTAAGTGATGATGTTTGTGTGGCCAGTCCAGGTCAGGTCCACATTGATGTGAACGCAGAGGAACCTGAAGCTGCTGACTCTCTCCACCGTGTTTCCGTTGATGTTGATGGGTGCGTGTCCTTCTCCCTGACGATTCTTTAGTCCACCATCACCTCCGTATTTTTGCTGACGTAGAGATGGAGGTGGTTGTCATTGCACCAAGATGTTGCAGTTCTGACCTCCTCTCTATACGCCGCCAAGTTGCCGTTGGTGATCAGGCCGATGGTGGCGTCATCAGCAAACTTAACGGTGATGTTGGAGCTGTATTGAGGAAGTTCAGGATCTAGGCCAATTAAATGCGACGCAGCAGCAAAGCGTGGCATCACAATCTTGAAGTTTCAAACCATGCTGAACTTTTCAGTTCAGCCTTTTTTGCCAAACAACTACTTAGTTTTTTCTTCAGAATTCTCCAGCCAGCTGTTTTCCCCACACTACTTACGGTGTAGATAGAAAAATGAATAAGGGAACAGAGGGCAAAAAGTGAGAAAGTCCAACATAGAAATGTATTGAGTTGGGGAAAACCTTTGTTTTTCAGTTTTTCTGGGCCTAGTTGATGCGTCAGTCTCGTAACGTGAACGTCTAGAGTTGGAGCCTCACGCGATGATTTATGCTGCCCGAATTGGTGTTTGCTAGACAAGCAAGCACTTGTGAAAAACCATATTTTCAGATGTCTGTGAGCCTCATTGGTCTGGGACGTGTTCACGTGGTCATGTGACTAGGTCATGTGAGCATTGGTGGTTCAGTGGTAGAATTCTCGCCTGCCACGCGGGAGGCCCGGGTTCGATTCCCGGCCAATGCAACAGGCTTTTCAAATTTGTGTTAGAATTGGCACACTATGGATAAATGAAAGATTAGAGGGTAAACCAACACAAAGTCCCTCCATGATTCTTTAGTCCACAATCACCTCCGTATTTTTGCTGACGTTGAGATGGAGGTTGTTGTCATCGCACCAAGATGTCGCGGTTGTGACCCCCTCTTTATACGCCGCCAAGTTGCCGTTGGTGATCAGGCCGATGGTGGCGTCGTCAGCAAACTTAACGGTGATGTTAGAGCTGTGTTGAGGAAGTTAGTTCAAACCATGCGGAAAAGAAGACTTTTCATTTCAAAGAAATATGGTTTTGACGTGTATCGTGACATTTATCGATATCAACCGATGTGAAACTATCCCTGACCTTCTCTATCGTTAAAGCAATGGGAGATAAAACAGTGAAATACCCCAGTGTATAAATGTAATGGTTTGTGAAAAAATGCCATTTATTTTTTGCTCTGTGGGCCTCGTTGGCGCAGTAGGCAGCGCGTCAGTCTCATAATCTGAAGGTCGTGAGTTCGAGCCTCACACGGGGCATGTGTTATGCTACATGTATTGCTTCTAAAATGTTAATGGATCCAAATCCTGAAACAATAGCAATATGTGTGGAGTTTGGTCCTTGCGGTACCGTCAGCAGCTGAAACAGTTAGTTGCTGGGGAGGGTTGTCCGTATAATCTGAAGGTCGTGAGTTCGAGCCTCACACGGGGCACTAAAATGTTAGTGGAACCAAATGCAGACGTAATAGCAATATTTGTGGAGTTCAGCGTGTTTTTCTCCCTGACGATTCTTTAGTCCACAATCACCTCCGTATTTTTGCTGAAGTTGAGATGGAGGTTGTTGTCATCGCACCAAGATATCGCGGTTGTGACCCCCTCTTTATACGCCGTGTGTGTGTGTTATTTTTTTTTATCGCAGTTAACGCATGTGCAGAATGATCCGCCCCGTGCATCCCACCGGCTCTGCACTACAGTCACTCTAACGTTGTGGCTGACTCAGGATCAGTAGCTGCGCACTGCCAAACATAACAGCACGCTTGCCCATGCCGTGTTTTAAACTGCTAACGGTCACGTCTGTGTCGGGGGCATAGATAGTATATAAAATCAACTGCCACAGGTGACAGTTGATGTCGGGAGCAACAGGAGGAGAAACATTGTCCGCTCTGTTCAGAGCCCGCGAGGACACAAACGTCTGTAGTTTTCAGAGGTGTGTGTGAGTAGACATCAACATAACCTCGGCTGCCTGGTACAAATGAACAGTCCCCTACGACGTGGTCGCGCGTACACACACACACACCGCGGACTGTAATCAAGTTGTATTCAAGAATGCACAACCTATACATTCACAAAATAAATGCCATTGTATAGCCTATATTTGCCCAAAGACATAGTAAAGAGACAGACCAATTGAATTATGGTGTGGTAGGTATGCAGGGTGCAAACCTTTTGTATACAATCCATGGTGCAAACCAACTATCGGGAGCAGTTTAGGCTTCAGTGTCTTGGAACATTTGGACATGTGTCGGGGGGACGGGGGATCGAACCACCAACCCTGTAGTTGAGGGTGGACGCCCTCTTTTTCCTTTTTTTCTCTCCTTTTTCCTTTTTTTTCTCCTTCCTTCTTTTCCCCTTATCCAGTCTATTGTTCCCCAGCTTAGTTATAGGTCCGTGGTGGTTAGTAGGCCTAGTTTAAAACAGCGTGCTGTTATGTTTGGCCGCGCGCAGCTACTGATCCTGGGTCAGCCGCAACGTTAGAGTGACTGTAGTGTAGAGCGGGTGGGGATGCACGGGGCGGATCATTCTGCACATGCGTTAAATGCGTTAAAATTATTGCGTTAATTTCAGAAATTAATCACCCTGCGTTAACGCGTTAATTTTGACAGCCCTAAAATATTTATAAATACCCACCTGCAGTATATTGTGCCCACACGATCTCCTCCCCGTGTGTTTTTCAGTACAGAAAAAAATATATATATACCACAATTACCACCGTGCTTGTATGTATATATAATCAACAAACTGTTGGTTAGATAGAAGTAGTCAGGATGGCCGAGCGGTCTAAGGCGCTGCGTTCAGGTCGCAGTCTCCCCTGGAGGCGTGGGTTCGAATCCCACTTCTGACAATAACATTTTCCATGAGTAACAACGCCATTTATAAGCAATAAAATCAATGTATTTATTATAAAAACATTGCTTGTAAAAAAAAATTTACACTGTTAATTAAATTTATTTTTTCTTGTGAAAACGACATAGTTTGTCATTATACAGAAGTCTAACAACATAGTCATTGGTAGAGATGACTTAGAGACCAAAAATTAGGTTGATATATAAAATCCTTTATTGATGACGTATTCATAGTTACAACTGCAGACTTTATGGTATATACAGTGAGTGTATTTATCTATGTGTCAAATGTAGGAAGACTTGTAACTGCAATATGGCCGCCAGTTAATGTTTATATTTCCCATAATTCTTAATAAATGAACCATTATTAAAACCATTAGCGAGGACTTTTTACTATTCATGTTGGTTTAAACTTTAAATGCACATTTAATTTTGGCTATAAGTATCAACTGAAGTGAAGCAGCTCCAACTTATTGTAGATATGTTGTTTTTCATGACAAGTTGCCAATCAGCATTCGTCAAATCCAAAAGAAAAAATGTATTTGCAAGATGAAGATTTTATTAAACAGAATTCATATCATTGGAATAAACAATATCAGTAGTATTATATTAACTATGTTAATAACAATTACCATCACAGTCTGATTCATTAAAACAACTAAACATTTTCTGAATATACTGTAAAATATCTTGAGAAGTTATTTTAAGAGTTTCATTCCTACATGAGAGCATTTTGAATAAACAGTTTTTCCCCCCAGAAAAAAATACATTTTGGGATGAAGGCTTCAACTCCTTTGTATCATCAACGTGTGCAAGAAACACCTCAGAAGCAGGAAAGAGGTTAAAGTGTGAGAAGCTGATATATTTTGAAACAAAGCTCAGGTTAGGAGAATAACTTTTCTGTGGACTTGTAGATCGCTCAGAAGTCTTTGCCACAGTCGGGGCAGAGGATTTCGTCTTTGCATGTCAGGAATCCTCGGCCGACCATGGACACGGAGCAACGTTTGCAGTTGAAACAGTCATTGTGCCACTGGCGCTGTTCAAACGAGATGTACTTGCTTCCCCCGAGGCCTGAGACACAAGTAACAAAAAAAACAGGAGCCATAAGCAACCTACATATTAAAACAAATTGAGCCTGCTGTCCCTCAACCGTCTCATGATCTCTGTAATGCAATCATCCTGTAATTGAAGGTTATTGGATGCATGGGTTGCAGAGAGAGGCATGTGATCTGGGAAAGGTTCAGTCCATGTAAAAGGTAAAATGTATACTTTTGTTAAGATCCACGTCTCTGTTGGAGAACTGCATCTGAAACTCTGCAGGAGCAAGTCTAAGAAAATAACCCTAGGGCCAAATAAATCAGCTCACACAGGACATATTTATAACACCAACTATATTTAAAACTGAGAATGTGAAGTTGGAAATACATGAAAGACACTGCCCAGTTGCACTGTGGGAAACTTAGTATTCTGTGTTTTCAGAGCTTGACGCACATTGAGGAAGTCAAACCTATAGGCGTGAACTATTTTTGTACAATTGAATGTACACATGTATCAATTTCTTTGATGAATAAACCAGAGATTTTGGCAACATTTCAGATGTTTGGAATCAGGCTAGCATGCACACACTTTCCTAATCTTGAGAAGTGGACATGATTTATTCAATAATCTCAGTGATACGTCTGCAAATCAGAGATAATGGCAGTAAATTAATGGGCTAGTGAAATGTTGTGATTTCACTGGCACCAAGCTGAATTTACTGGTTATTACTTAACTATGAACTTTCTATGTTGCTGTAATTGACAAAAGGATCTATGTTAACATTTAACTTTCAAACTCAGTAGGTGCATAGGTGTATGTTAAGCTTTACCGCTGATCGGGGTGGTGCAGTAGGCACATTTCTTGGCAAACAGGTTGCAGAAGCAGTCAAGGCAGTAGGCAAAGTCGTCCCGCGAGGTGAATCGCTGGCCTGCCAACTGCTGCTTGCACCCAATGCAGACAAAGCATTCCTTGTGCCAGGGCTGGTCACGGTAGTTCACTCCTCCAGTGGTGATGGGCTGAAAGAAATGGTTTTGAATACTATGTATATTGTATGAATTCTGAATTTTATTACCATCAAAACGGCTGCCAGCTTCACCACCTATTTGCTTCCCCAGAGCTGCGACATACCAGAAACATACTGAATGAGCATTCTTGACTTTTCATAACTTCGTCATGAGCATAAATCTACATGTCCAGGCCAAAACTCTCAGTCAAATAACTTAATCTAAAAAACTCATGTCTAATATTGAATATTTGCGCATTAAGTTTAAAGCCATGCCACCCAGGGGATATCTACAGGAAATATCATGGTTAATGGTGAACTTTAACGCCTCTTAAGCAGAATATCGATCTTGACATTATCTGGAGGATGCATTGACTGCACTCTCAAGCATTTAGCAGAACAATTATCTGTTTTACAGGCAAGAAAGCAAATTGGTAACAGCTTTAGATGACTGCAAATGCAATCCCAAACTTCTTGTAAGTGTATCGGAAAATAATCATCTTCAAAGTTTTGTGGTTTACCTTCTTGCAGTGGAAGCAGGGCAGGGCAAACTGCTTCTCATAGCAAGACAGGCAGTAGTTGTTGAGGTCCTTCTGGACGAAGCTCTTGGTGCCGATGGGCTGCTGGCAACGGTTGCAAGTGAAACAGTTCTCGTGCCAACTGTTGCCTTTATGCTCCATCTTTTTAGAGCCTGTTGAGTGGAGGAGGCAGAGAGATCTTTTATGTTAATGTCTCGCATGGCAATATGCTGACATTAGGTAAGTTCTGTACACAGGTGACGTGATAGCTTTGACTCAGAAATATCACTTTTTACACTAAGATGCAAAGATAACACAACCGTCTTCGGCCACTTGTACAGCAGTCCAACAGTGGACTGTATTTGACAGTCTTGGACACCTTAAATGTTTGTGAAATTTGTTGATCATATAACTGAAGTGTACGTATTTCAAGTCTTCTAATCTAATCTGTTTTACTAAAATGATAAAATTTGAAACACAAAAATCACTGTGATTGCAAAAATAAATGCATCTTAATGTCTTTGTTAATGTATCTCCCAATCTTAACACTTTTTCTCTGCCGTCCTCCTGACCTGGCATGATGGTCTTCAGACATGCATGGCACTTGGCGGAGTACTCGTTGCTGTAGCACTCGATGCACATCAGCGATTCGTCCTTGGTGGCAAAAGGCCGATCCACTAAAGATCGGCTGCACATGGCACAGTGGAAGCAATCGCTGTGCCAGTGGCGGTCCTTGTATGACAGATCCTGCAGAGTCAATGGAAGAAGAAGAAAGTAAAGTTACTGCATTTGCCGGATCTGGTGTATGGAAACATTTCAACAACTGCAACATTAAAATATCAATACAACTTTCCAGTTAACCTTACACCATGTGCAGATATTCAACTCTACTTTACCAATAACATTACCACCAACTAACAGATATACTGTATTTAAGTTTCCATAAAAAGTAAGTATTATTTAGATGTGGCCTCTCAACAATCATCTCCAGAAAAATAAATACGTACTGTCCTATGAGTCAAAACAGCCATTTCTAATAACTAAAATTCCCTTTCCGACATATACCTGTATTTAAAGTTCCGTTCAAGGAAAGTAAAGTAGGAAAGTAAGAAAGAGTATTATTTATATGAAATAAATAATTGTTTCTGTTAAGACAACATTTGGTCAAGGAACGAGTGAAAAACACAGTACTCTCAAATCTACTGTTCCCTTTCCGAAAATGCTTATTTTAACTTTATATTTTAACTAACAATTTATTAGCATTAAAAGCAAAGTACAGCTGAGGTTGATGGGAATATTGTTAGTTAAACCAAAGGGAATTTTGACCTGATGATAAAGAAACTGGTTGATAACCATCCTGAGCGGAACATGAATGTCTGGGTCTGGTTTTATAGCAATCGCTGCTAAAGCAAATACTTGTTGAGATTTTCAGTTTTGATCGAACGACATGGCTAACGACATGGCTAAATATGATTATAACACTGACACTTTCCTGTTGAAAATGTATTGTATTTTAATGTACAATAGCTACATAAGGTCAAAAACAAGCACAGTAAGCTTGAGGTAGCATTTGTAAGCAAGTGGTCATGCTGATGGATAGGCTATTCAAAGTGTGTTTGGCCTTGGGTGACAAAAGGTTGTAAACAGGTTATCAGCCATCATGCAAGGGAAAAATGGCTGTAGAAGGTGAAAGAGCAACCTGTTGACATTCACCGAAAGTACAAAAACGTTTACCTTGCTGGTGCAGCAAATGATCAGTTGGCACACTTCACAGGTGTTGGAGAAAAGATTCTCGTAACAATTTACACAGTACGGGTTTTCTTCCTTTAGGATGTACTTTTTCCCGTACAAGGTCTCAACACACTCAGTACAGTCGTAGGGGTCGGCCATCTTGATGGAAATCTCCTCACTGAGTCGAATTTTTTGAGGGATAAAACATTAACAAGCACAAAAAACAAAAAGATTATGAGAAAAAAATCCCAAATTATGAACAGAATGAATCAGTTGTATTTGGGAGCTGACTTTTTCCACGTACTGTACCATCTCAGGATCACATGGTCAAATGAATTATATCATGCCTCCATGACCATGCACAGTGTGTCATCCATATATAAACCTTTTACCTCTTTTAAATGAGTACCACTACATTCCATCAATTAAGCGGACTTAAATAATTTAATGTAATTTAACAAATCTGTTAAGATATTAAGCTGGCATTTTTCAACCTGAAAAATAAAATACCACTCAAAGAGAAAAGAGACTTTCATGTTTAAAAAAAATACTTAAAATAATCTTCTTAATTTCCCAGAAACCTGGATTATATTCAGATAATCATGAGGAATTAAATGATACATGGAAATGGATATTTGAAAGGTTTGAAGCAAGAATAAAATCATTAAATATCTGTGAAACTATATTACAAATGAAGAAGGGGAAGAAAGCCATGAGACATTTGGTCAAGAGAACAGTTAAGATGGTTTTGAATTAAGGAGGAAGTCTTACCTGTCAGTGCAGTGGGATGAGGAACCTGTTACAGACTGAGACCAGAGTTGTCTGCCGAGCGCTCTAGTCCATCTGCCTTTTAAAAATAGAGCAAAGTGTGACCCATGCTGGGGCACGAAGGTGGAGGCAGTGGTGTGACCAGAGTGGGCCGGCCATACTAAATTTAGACTGCTATAAAGTCCAAAAATCTCATTAAAACCTCCTGATCATGCACACACAGTGTGTAGGCATGCAGGTGGATGCCTGGAAAAACACACTAAAATAAATGCATACACAGTCAAAGACAAAGGTGTACTAACTATAATTACTGCAACATGCATTTAATTTAATTTAATTTAATAAGAAGGAAGAAGTATATTTTGAGCTGTAATCAAACATGTCACGCACAAAGTAATTATGTCAAAGTGACAACTCAACGACACTTATCTCAAGATCAGAAAAAAAAAAACATTTCTCGATATCACAAGACAATATGATTACATTGTGTCCTCTTGAGCTTCCATACATCATACATTATTCCATACTGGGTGCATGTTGCCCTACTTTTACGCCATTTTATTTAAGAGTGTTCTTATTTAACTGCTCAACACTGTAGAAAGAAGGGTATAGCATAGGAGTCCATTTATGTCCAAGATACAATATACATTAATGTGCCCTAAGTGTTAAATTTAAGACTGGTACCTTTCCGGGGACCAACAAAAAATAGATATATCTTCCCAAGCAGTAAAAGGTCAATATCATTTCAGTTTTTCCAAATGTTAAGGTACAAAATCAAGAGACAGTATGTGTTAGGCCAAAATAGTCTTGTTAAAATATAAATATTCGGTAAGAAGCTTTTACTCCAAGTGAAAAAAAAGTTCTATCTTGTGTAATTCCTGTCCGTGACAATCACTGTTTACATGCAATAAAAGGCAAGCATTTAATTCAATGACATTCCTAGCTCAAAATAAACCTTTATTAGCCGAGTCCTCTACATTACATGGTAACTGTGTTCATTTAAAGGCGTTAGTCGAATATCAATTTACAGTAAATTATCTTTTGCATTCAAGACAATTACTTGTAAAAAAAAATATATATATAAGGTATATATCACCATTCAGGTATTTAGAAGCTCTGTAGTTTCCTTATTTATTGACGGATTGATCTTAAATTTTAGGTTGTGGTTGGAAAACTTTAACATGAAATAAATAAACATTTTATAAGTAGATTTGTGTATATGAAAGACAAGGATGCACAGTATTCTCTTTGGAGGTAAATGTTGTATTTCTGCACTCTTTTTCTATTTTTTTTTTCTATTTTTTCAATTTCTATTTGCTAATAATACCACCATGCAATGCACTCTTGAAATGATGATATGGATTAAACTTTTGACTGTACAATACAGGGAGCCGCTAATAAGTTAACAAGGTTGTGATTTCGGCCTGTGTTAAATTCTCATGACAAAGTCTAATATAAGAAATAATCACACTTGGAGAGCATTGTTAGCTGAGTTACCGTTCATGAGAGCAACTTGTCGATTGGACTCCAGCTTGTGGACTTTGTTGCACCTTCTCTTATCCTGTTTTCTATATGCTTCTAACCATAATGTCTCTTATGAAGGCAAAATTGCCCAGAAAATAACAAAAAAATTCAACAAATCACATTTGTTCTCTCAAAAGGCCACAAAATATGATGGAAATAACTTAAAACAAGAAAATTAATGCAAACACCTCAACACAAAATCACATTAATCAAGGTCCACTTACTGTAACTGCTTGTTTTCAAGCTTTCAACCTGCCTCACATGATCTTCATTAGCTGAAGGAGCATGCTCAGTTATTATGGAATTGTAGATGTTAATACTTTCCATTACTTCCATTCACGTTTGCTCAAAAGGATGACCTTGATGCTGCATTTTTTTAAGTACATGAAAAAAACGCCACTTACACACTCGTTTCCAGGCTTTCATACAGTTCACACAGTTTTCCTTGAAGTCTGTTGAGTGTAAAGAACATCTACAATTAAGCAAACTCCTACTTCAGATGAAGGCCATGTGATGTGGAATAAGGTGAGTAAGTGGACCTTGGTAGATATTTTAAAAGGTAAATAATGAAGCATCAGGCTCTTGTCTATGAAGAAACATCTAAAAATGGTGATTTCAAAGCTGCTGTCATTCTGCCAACTGCAGCTTCTCTCCCAGCGTTAATTCACGATTTAATTATTTTAAGTCTAATGGCATCGACCATGTTTATCCAATGTGCTATGATTAGGAATAAATCAGTGGGGGTTTTCTGCAGTGTGTACACTCTAAAAATGTAAAACTTAGGAGATATTAAAGTTATTATGACGCTTTTAATGCTGTTGGAGATAACTTATCGTTATTATCTTATCTTTTTGCAACCAAAATGAAGGGCATTTTTGCATCTTACATTGTCTTTAGCTCGTTTCGGTGTTAGTTTCTAACGGATGTCAAACATTCTGTGGAAGTGATCGCGTTTACATTCACCGGTAGCAGAGCTATCTGAGCTGTGCTAATGTCACAGAAATTATACTGAGGGAAAATGCAACCACATTGATTTGATTAAACATAATTTAGTGAACAATGATAAATATTTGGACACAGGAGTATTTACATGGTGAACCAAGCTGTGATTGTAGGTTGTATGTTTCAATGGAGTGTTTACAAGCGGATTATTATCCCTACATCCTAATGAGAACATCTAATGAAGATTAAAAGGGTAATGCAATTTACAATAAATGCTACATCGTAAAGTTGAGTTCTTGCGAGACCTAATTCAGTCAGCTGTGATTTAAACTTATTTTCTTTTTAAACTGTTTCAGAGAAATAGCTTTCCATGTAAAGGCTAAACAGCGGCCACTTGTTGGTCCTTAAACTTATTTTGCTGCTGAAATGTTCGACTGAAATAATCTGTCCATGTGTGACTCTAATGAGACTCAGTGTGTGATGCACATACTTGCCAACCTTGGAACCTCGAAAATAGGGACAATTTAAAACCAAGGCAGGGAGTCTGCCCCCCCCCCCCCCCCCCCCCTGAAAAATTCAAGCTTTAGAGACATTGTTTTGTGCATTCTGGTGACTTTAAAATAATAAAATAACAAAAAATGAAGTACACTAAAACGTCAATTTTATAGGCTATTAAATAGGGGAAAACGGGGGAATGTGAGCCATCGGGTGATGTGAGACACCCCTTGTATCTAGGCAATGGAACACATTTTTGGTCATGTGAAATATATGTTTTCAAACCCCTCTCATTTCCCCTTGGCCATGAAAGAGAGGACCTCATGGTGATGTTGTAAGGATGTTTTTTTCACAAAAATTTCTTTTTTGCACGTAAAAGTACATTTTCTTGCTGTCAACTTAATCGATTGTTGTGCCAAAGCAAATTGATTCAGGTAGAAAAACTTCTATCATACATGTTGATGAACTACCAACATATGAAACCATGTGATGATGATAACTGAAGATTAGCCTGATTTTCTGAGAGAGGTAGTTTTTTCTCAAATTGTGGCAGTGGTGTCATGACTCACAGCTCGGCAGTCTCTCCTTCTCCTCTGTATGTGTTGTATGTTTTCCCTTGTCTGTCTCTCCTTCTTGTTATTCCATGTGTCTGTCTCCCTGTTGGCATGTGGGCATGGCGGCACTCCGGGGCAGACTGCTCCAGGTGTGGATCGTTAGCTAATCAGACCTCTCTACTTAAGCCTGTGACTCCAGTCATTCGGCGCCAGAGTATACTACGTACCAGAGCGGTAAATTACCCGAGATCAGGATTATCTATGTTTGTTGTTTTTTTTCTAGTCTCAGTTGGAGTTAGTTGTAACTCTGCTCCTCTTTTCTTCCATGCCAGTTGCCTCCGCTGTTCACCTTGCCTACTCGCCTGCCTGCTGGTTCCGGATATCCACTAGCCTCTGCTCGCCACGCCATTCAGCCGTCCTGCCAGCCTGCCTGAAAAAAAACATTGTTCTAAACTGACTACATGGGTTTCTGTCTGCGTTTGGGTCATCCCGGGCTATCATAACAAGTGGGATAAAGTGAGACAAATGCTGTGGGGTAAAGTGAGACAGTGTCTGTGCCCTCTTTTAATGAATCCATTATATTTGAGGTAGCAAGGAAACTAGTTTGAATAAGACAAAAGACAATGTGGGCTAGAGGTGGGGGTTGATGGTTGAAGGGGTGTCAGCAAGGGCATGGTTTACCACGTAGTTATGTGGGGGACAGGAGAGTGACCTTTAACACCAATAGACTCTAAGTAATATGTCTTTATTCAATGAATGATCCCAATAAAACAAATGCAGAAATAATATTAAGTCAAAGACTCAAAAGATGGAAAATGACAGCTGGGTCTAGTCCTGTGTTCTGAGTCCCAGGCTGTTCTAGCTGGTTCTGATTGTTCTTTGCTCTGACCCCCAGACTGTGTTTTAATCTAACTGGTTCTCTCTGTCATTTGAATGTTAATTATTGAATATGAATTATATGGTGTATTTGATCAGTTACTTTCAAGTGTTTAGAAAATGTTTTTCTTAATTGACCAAACCCCACGATTCTGTTACTCGTCCGACATTAGTTTTGGAATATTTGGTTTTCAAGCTAGCTGTCAGGATTTTAACTTACAACATTTGTTGTTATGGTAGTTTCATAGTGGAAAAAGTAAGTGGATCAGTTTACCCCTTGATTTCTCTGGTCTGTCTCAGTTTACCCCAGCTGTAGGGCAACTTTTTTTAAAACAATCATATTTTCGCTGCCCTTTGTCATGAATAAATTCTTCTAATGCCCTTTTCTAGGAAACATCCTGAAGTAATGGGAAATGCGTAAATTTGACTGATAAATCATTTTAGCTCCCTTTGAGGGAAGCAAATGTAAAAAGTGTCTCACATTACCCCGTTCTCCCCTACTTAATTTCATTAGATTAGCCTACATCGCTGACACTTTTATCTAAAGCTACTTCCAATAATTTAATTTAACTAAGAAGGTATAAACTCAAACAGCAAGAATCACGCAAGAAGCCTACATTGGATTCAAAGGTAGGTGTAACATGTAAGTTCATTATTTTTTTTGGTCTCCTGTTTGTGCCTTTACATTTTTTCGCGAGCTCGGGTATAAGAAGTACATTACCCATAATCCTAGAGTGTCAGAGAGACGTCTGTAATTGGTGGAGCCCGCTTTTACCATGGAAACGTTTGCCGCCCCGGATATTTTTTGTAGTCCTTTTCCGCAGAACAGGTTGTTGTGATAACGAAAGTGGCGAGAAAGGGAGAAATGTGTGAAATATTGTCCGAAATCTGGAGAATTGCGGGAGTTTGTTTACCACGGGAGGAAAACGTGAGAGGATAGTGAATATCGGGAGTCTCCCGGGATAATCGGGAGGGTTGGCAAGTATGGTGATGCAGTCAACATTTACATGATACTTAAAGCTGAGTCGCTAGTAAGGACTTACAGTAGCGCTGAGCATTCACCAAATAATTTTTTTTTCACAGCTAATGTAGCCGTTAGATCTTTTCTCGTAATTACGAGATCCTGAGTGTGCTAAGGGCTACATTGGCATTTGGTTAAATGATTGCAGTTTGTTCATTATGAGCCACCGGAGCGTGTTGCATCATCCAATCAGAATGCCCGTTGGGCTAGTTCACTTTTACCTAGCTTTTACCTCCTGTTTGTTACTGTATCGGAGCACAGTTTTATTGAATGCTTTGATTAAATGCAGTCGTTTAAACTCGGTGTGATCCTTGACTCATACAGACACATAAGAACTTTCTACAAGGAGGGCATAACAATGAGTAGTAGCTATGTCAACTTTGCGCAAACATGCAGTCACTGGGACTGGTCGGAGAAAAGCCCAGTCGGCAGCTGATCACGGGCGTAAAGCCGAAAGTGTGTCCCTCACTTCCCTAATCGCTGATTAATGAATTAACAGTAAAAAAATATTTAAAATAATTGTATTGATTATGTGGCCTATTGTAATCCGGAAACCAAGGCAATTGCCTATGTTTGCCTATGGCTAACGTAGGCACCTCGTATGCACACAAACACAGACACACACTATGAGTTTGGCAAGACACCGGAACCGAGATCCTTATCTCGTAATTACGAGATCCTGAGTGTGCTAACGGCTACATTAGCTGTGAACAGAGCCGGCCCGAGGCATAAGCGAACTAAACGGTCGCTTAGGGCCCCCGACCGCCAGGGGGGCCCCCTGTGTTTGATATTAACATCATATTATGCAAAAGATAATTAATAGCCTAAAAATGTAATCAGTTCATCTGGGAGGTAATCCGAAATTATCTGATCATGTCACGTTCACATCCATGCACAGTGTGTATTGAGTTTATTTAAAAACAATTGGAAATGGGGCTGCCCTCAGTTGCCCATGCACTGTGTATAGTCTATAGCCTATTTCAGCCTCGTCTGTGGAAAAAAAGATACAGTAGCTGGACAACAGAGTTCTTCTGCTTCGTTCCTCTCACTGAATTTAAATGCATTCATTATATTACAGAGAAATATGTCCCGTAAAAGAAAAAGAGCTCCAAGCCCAACCCAGAGGACCCTCCATAATATTTAATTTTATATTAATATTTGTATGGAAAATCCATGTGTCCTTCAATAGCTTCTAATTCATCTGACCCAGTGTATCCAAATTATTTGTTCACACAAAATTTCTCAGATTTAGCCTCTTAATTTTTCTCTCAAAGTGCACCAGATTCATGCATTTCACTTTAAAAAGGTTAAAAAAATCTCCCCCCTAGAAGGGTCGGAATTTCAGCTGTCTAACATTTTCGCACAGCTGCACAGTGGAGGCACTAGCGCAGGGGTGGCCAACCCGCGGCTCGCGAGCCGCATGCGGCTCTTTGCCCAGCTTCATGCGGCTCTTCAGTTCATATCAAATTATGTGATTATAATTTTAATTTTTATTTTTTTACTTTTTTTTTGTGTGGGCCTATGTGTGTGCATGTTCGCAAACGTTTCATGCGGCTCTTACGTTCGTTTTACATGTTGTCTATTATTTAATTTTTAATTTTATTAATGTGTAGGCCCTATGTGTATGCCTGTTCGCAAATGTTTAATTGAGGACGCAACATAACGTTCGCAAACGTTTGGTGCGGACGCAACATAAAACTGCCCGCCCAGCTTGGAGGGAGGTTTTCCGTGAGTAAACTATTTGTGTCAAGTTCGCTCTGAAACAGAGTGGGAGAGTTCATATTTTTTGTTGAACGTTATGGCAGGCCATTCTGCCTTATATGCCAGGTGTCATTTGCGCATTTCAAGGCTTCAAATCTTCGGCGCCACTTCAGCTCTCTCCATGCTAAAAGTAAGTCCCACAAAGCAACATGCATAGTAAGAGAAAAACGCTATTTTAAATTGTTAGATTTTTGTTTGTGGACTTGGTTGAACTGAGAGTTTGTGTGTGAGGCAGTGCACACAATGTTCATTGTTGAAAATGACTGCCCTGTCGTCTTTAGTACTGTAGGAGTCCAGTCCTGTCATTATCACAGGGGCGGCCTTAACGATCTGGGGGCCCGTTTCAAGTCCTAGTGTGGGGCCCCCTGTTTTTTTGTTTTTTTTTAATAAATAATGCTTGTGCATGCATGTGCAAGCTCCCCGCGAAAATAAAAACGCCCCCCCCCCCCCCCCCCCAATTTTCAATTACTAAATTAATGGTAGGACTGTGGCCACTAGAACTGGTCTCTGGTCAGCAAAGGTCTTGAAAACAGCATAAGTGTACTTGTGACATGTGTGCCACCCATGCATGTGTATAGGCACGTGTCCCAGCAGATTTTTGAAATCTGAATAAAAAAATTAAAGTTTGTAGTTAGCGAGTGTAACATGTTCTTAGCAAGGGCAGACTTTCATAAATAAAGGTTTATTTTTTTAGCAAGATATTTGGTCAAAAGCTAGTGGTCATCCGTCCCTCTGTGCAGTTGTTAGGCATCTGGCTGCTAGCAAGTTATGTTGTCTTGCTAATTTTACTATTCCCCTGAGCTGAAATAAATATTGACTTTTTCCTTTATTATCTTCGCCAGAA
The DNA here is from genome assembly GCF_949987685.1 of Ammodytes marinus. NCBI lineage: Eukaryota > Metazoa > Chordata > Actinopteri > Uranoscopiformes > Ammodytidae > Ammodytes > Ammodytes marinus. The sequence goes on from NC_137228.1 coordinate 11,058,306, forward strand.
TGCACCAGAATGCTTAGATTACATGTTAAAAACACAAAAAAATCTTCTGGGGGGGATGCCCCCAGACCCCCCTTCAGGGGTTTAGTTTTCTGACAAACATTACAATGGATACTAACATGATTTGGGCATTTGGGATTATAAATCATCTTTGAATTGGTTGTACAGCATATCACATGCTATTCATTCAGGGGTGCGATGGCCACCCCACTCTAACTCTGTGGCCCACCTTGGCCACCCCCAGTCAAAATTTCCTGGAATCGCCACTGTGTGTACCCGTGTGTACCCGTGTGTACGATGTGGCTCTTTGCAGTAACACAGTAAAAAATGTGGCTCTTTGTCTCTGACTGGTTGGCCACCCCTGCACTAGCGGAAAACACTGGGTGTGTGAATAATATTTAGCAAAGATCTATAGTTATAGCAGCGCTAACATTGGAGAGGGGCCCCCTAATCATATTTCGCTTAGGGCCCCCTGAAGGCTTGGGCCGGCTCTGGCTGTGAAACTTTTTTTATGAACGCTCAGCGCCACCGTAAGGACTTGTCGACCTTTAACTGTAAATTAGATTTTCTGCTCCATCATGTTGGCTTAAATGTTATACAAGGCCCCACACTGTTTGGCTTTTCCATCTTTCCTGCTTTTCTTAGTATAGCGTTTTGTACAGGTGGTGTAATCTAATTGAGCTGCAGCAGTAATGGAGAAGGACATCACGTGGAGGAGAGGGGCCCCTACACTGTAGAAATAAAAAAGTTAGCAAAACTCCATTTCAACTGTCTTAACTAGATTTTCGAGTTTTGAGGCCAACTAAAACTTTAAAGTTTCAAGGAAAAATTTCTAAATTTGAGATAACTTATCAATCATATGTAATGAAAATGCATCTTATATAAATACTTCAAATTTTGAGTTTTACATACTAGGAATATTAAATATTAAACAAAGTTATGGCAACTAATTATGTCATACAGATAACATAAAAAACAAATTGGTCAAAATGTTGATTCAGCCATTGTCCTAACTTTTACCTTTTGAAATTCTTAGTATGTAGAACTTGAAACATGAAGTTACATTAAGTTATGTATCTATGTCTTATATGGAAGCAAATATGTTAAAGTGTTTGAGGATTCATTGTAACATCACAAGCTAAGAGTTAAGCAAAAGAGTTAAAACAGTTCTCCAGCATGATTGGGAGTTTTTGATAATTTGCTGTATTCCTTTAATCTTCCTAGATACATCAAATGGGAACATGTTTCTATTTTGCAATTATATTACTTCATTTGAACTAAATAAGTCATCTGAATGTCACATGTTTTTCCCCAAGACACACAGCAGCAACTTAAAGTAGTAATTGCACAAAAATGCAGCTTCAGTTTCAGTTGTATTTTACAAATTGCGACATTGTTATTACTGGAGGAAGGTTTTGGCTTTGATTACAGGCTATATTCAGAAACCACAGAAAATAACCTGTCAATGAAATACAAAAATATTTAAGATTTAATTATTTGTCTTTAAAACTCTTTAAATGCTTAAATTAGATCGGCAGTGAAAAATAAGAAGTGCACTGTTATTCAAAAATTCCATTTGACAATTCAAGAATGATATATTTTAGTTTCAGAAGTAATAATTCACAATACAAAAACATACAGAAAATTACTATATCTATATTGTTTGGCTTTTTGCAAACCAATGATATTTATTGTACTTTCATTCAGATCTTGCACATGTTGTGGTTCTTGTTGACTTTTATTTAAATCGTTTACTGTAAAGCACTCTAACTTGTTTCGAAAGCTACTATATAAATGGAGTTATTATTTATATTATTTCTAAAAATAGAATAACAGCTAAACTTAAACTTTAAAGTAAGCTAATACTAAATAATGTGTTAACTAAGGCGACACATGGCTGGCAAAAACTGATTTGTATCTATTTTGCATCCATAACATGTCTTCTTTCATACTTGTATGAATAAAAAGGTCCGAAATGTACATTGTGTTTATTTGACTAAACCTTGTCCGTTTGCGTCTGTATATTTCTCCTATACAACCATTTTTAATGGTCATTATCTCAACATTTGTCATTTTATACTAACCAAAACTATCAACTTGAAATGCAGTTACATCATCTAAACTTTTCATGATCATTCTTAGAACTATTCTGAAGGTTATTACAGTGGGATTGGTTCATAATACTGTATGTTGTTTATTTTATGATTTAAGTTTTTTTTAAACATACCAAAAAAAATGTAAGACCTCTACATAGTAATCTTTTGATTTATAAAATACAAAAGGCTGTATAGAAAATCTGTTCTGTAGGACACTAATATGTTCTTTAAATAAAGATAACTTAACTCTGGCTTTATCCAACATCTAGACTTTTGTTTTTTAAAGAGATTTACACATGTAAGTAGTCAGATAAGTAATATTGTATAATTATTCAAACATTTCTGAAAAATCGTAATACAAGAATTAGCCTACATTTTTGTTTATGACATTAGCCTAATCAATTGGTCATAGTAATTGGTCATTGTAAGCATGGTATTTATAAGTAAAAAATGTCACCCCATTCACCTGAAGTGTCTCGCCTTAATATTAAATGTGAGAGCTACAATTTAGCCCACATATATATATATATATATTTAATTGCAGCAGTAGATTATTATAACTGTGTAGGTTTTATTTTGAAAATAATACTGCCGTGTCTTTAGTTATCCGGTTTTATTTTGAAGGTCCTTACAGGAAGTGTCAGCTTGTTTGTACTATCCGGAAGACTTTGGAAACAAACCGTCCATGAAACAAACGTTGTATGAATTGTAAAACAAGGAAAAGGAGCATGACAAACTTTCTAATGGAAACAGTTTGGTTGTATATGGAACAGCTAAATACATTTTTCAGGTGAAGAAGATGGCGCTGGAGGAGCGGCAGCAGCTCGGACGGAACCCGAACTGGATGTCCCGTCTTCCCGCAGAGCTGCTGGATATCCCACTGTGGAACCTCGCGATACCCGGTGGGTCACAAGGGCCAGTAATCTGGGCTCTTTATGGGAAAATCGGCTCAAATCAAACCAGAAACCTAGATATAGCTTCTGTATGGTTCCTATCTTTATTTGTGTGCATACAATGGCCAAATGTAGGCTACATGGATAGAGATTATCTGACTGCCCCTCCAACTGTAGGCTTACAATCTTTGTTTAGTGTTTTTGCAAATGTGCACAAGATTACATGGTTCAAGATTCTGAAATGCAAGGATTTTCTGACTTTCCTTTTAATTAGTTTAAAAAAAACTAACAATAATTTTCTCATTTATATGGATAGAAAATAGATTAATCTATTAAAGAAAAGAAAATATATTTCAGTCATATAGCTACTAAATCCACCTGATCCAGATACAAATTCTTCTTAAACATTAATGTTGAGCAATAATAATGTAAATAGTCAGGTTTTCTGCATTGAGTACTTTACTTTTAATACTACAAGTAGGCCTACATTTTCCTGATTATACACTTTTACTTAAGCTTTTTCCTTGCAGGAATGTTAGTTGTACCAGAGTATTTTTACAGTTTGGTAGTTTTACTATAGTGAAGGATCTGAATACTTTGTCACAGGGAGCCATGACAGCATGTCTTTCTGTCTGGATGTGTCCTCTCCCGTCCTGAGGTCAGAGCCCTGCCTCCTCAGGGTGATTGACAGGCTGTTTCCCTGCTGGACTCGACCCTGCATCTCCCGCTGGGCCACCACACAGGTAGGGAGGGTTTCTTAAATAAATCTTAGAAGTCATTGAATTCAAATTCAGTTTTCTGTCATATTAGGCTTTAAAAACAGCAAATATATGTACATTTGGTAGCCTAGAAGCAGTTAAATAATTACTAAATGGTAAATCTGTTATAAAATTACTTGATTAATTGTCTATCAACTTACACTGGAGTTTTTACCAATTGCAGTTAATTGTTACCCATTTAACCATCTAGGCTGATGAATACACATCCTCTTTCTCTTCTCTGTGTGTGGACAGCAATCAGTCCTCAGCGATCAGTGTGATCTTGGTATTCGTTTCTTGGATCTGCGGATCGCCAGGAAGCCAACTGGAGTCGGCGAGTTACTGTTCGCCCACGGGATCTACACACTGACGACTGTCAAGGTAAACACACACACACAGATACACACACAGGATTTACATTGAACCATAGAAACAGGGAATAGCCCAGCAGTTACTAAGAAGATACTGAATCCAAAATAAGACTTTGTGTGTGTGTGTGTGTGTGTGTGTGCGTGCGCGCGCGCAGGAGGCTCTGTATGAACTTGCTGCCTGGTTGGACGCTCATCCCAAAGAGATCGTAATCATCTCTTGCTCACATTTTGAGTCGCTGACCGACATAGATCACGTCCATCTTGTGGAGTTCATTATCACGTTTTTCGGCAACAAACTCTGCTCCTCGCAGGTAACTAAAGGAGAGACGGTGGATTGTTATAAACTAATCAATCAATTTATCATTGATCAAACATTTGCTGGTTAAAACCTCTAAAATGTGTTGTTTTTCTGTTTCAAATGATGGCGAAATGTAATCTTTGAGCTGTCGTTTGGACAAAACAAGACATTTGAATATGTCTTTTTAGGCTTTTGGAAATTTTTCTGAGCATTTTTCTCTATTTACAGTCATTCCATTGGCATGTCTAGTTTTTCAGATATGTAATACTTGTTTGCATGTGTTTCTATGCAGGAAACTCCCACTTTGCGCTCCTGTTGGTCCAGATGTCAGCAGCTTGTAGTTTCATATGATGACCAGCAGATGGTGCTGCAGCACCCCGAGCTGTGGAAGGGAATACCTTACTGGTAAAATCGAAATCAACATCCTTAATTGTTACATCCTAATTATACAAGTATAAGAACATTAAAAAGCAAGGTTTTTGTCCCTTGATCATTGCAGCAATAATAATTATAAAAGTTATAATAATATTTACTTAAATTATAACAATTGGACTGACATTTTCCCCTGGTGAGGCCACAAGAGCCATTGCCAGATGGACACACGCATTTGAAACGTTCCGGCTGCTGGGCTCAATTACAAATTAATCTTTACACTGTCTTTTCTCAGGTATGCCGACAGCCCAGACCCTAAGAAAGTGATAGCCTACCTGGAGGAGCAGAAGCACCGAGGAAGACCAGGTACACAATTATAAGTATTCAAATCCCTTTCTTAAATAAAAGTAGCAATATTACAGCATAACATTATAGATATTTTTATTAACTTTAAGAAAATAAAAAAGTGGCCAAAAATGAACTTGCACGTTAGTATTTTTGCAACTGCAGGTAGGTTTAATTTGACAGATTTGTTAATTAAAGGGTGCAGTGTGTAAAGGGAATTGCCATTTTTTAGAACAGGTAGAAATATAATATAGCATTCACAAGTATGTTCTAACGAGGGTATAATCACTTGAAAAGTTCCTTGCAATCTAAAACTTTCACCACTAAGTGATGCCAAAATACACTAGTAATACACCACTGTACCTTTAACAGCAGAGGCTTTTTCATGCTTTCTTTCATCCTTCACGGACTTTTGCTTCACTGACCGCTGTCTTTTCTAGCTGGGTTTTACGTCAGCGGTCTGAACCTGACTGAAGATGTTCCATACGTCCTCCTGCATCCCTTCCAGAACATGAGGAAGATGACGATGAGGTCTCTCTCTCTGCTGTTGCGCTGGGCGAGCGAGCAGCGGCCGGGGCTGCGGGCGTCTGGCGGGGTCAACGTCCTCTGCTGTGACTTTGTGGGCGCCAGTCACTTCTGCTCGCTAGTGATCAGCCTCAACTACATTTCTTTTTGCAGGTAAAATGGACTGGTTGTTAAGTAAATATAAACAACTGTATGCCCTTATCACGTAGGCTAAATGTCATGCATGACCACGTTAAAAACCGCAAACGCCATTGTGAATCTTTAATTTAAAAAAGAGTTAATGCAATATTCCGAGCGGGGGACTTCCTTTAGTTATTTCACCGGCTTTATTTGCTGATCTCGTCCCCCAATATCTCCAACTGCTAACCCTAAATGTGACGGTTTCAGTCCGACATTGTAAAATTGACTGCGACACGAGAATATGTCTAATTTTTTTCTTGGGTCTTCACTTTATATATATACCTTTTTTTACATGTTTTGTAATGTTGGATCAGTATTTGACTTTCTAAACTGAATTTGTTACATTGTGTACACACCTTCTTATTTTGTTCAACTGCATAATCAATCTAGCCTGGTCCAACCAGACCATCGTACTTCATTTAATTTGTACACAAGGTCTGGAACTGCCCTATTGGCAAACGTTCACTCACTTGGAGGCGGGTGTCTGTTGAAGTTTAAAACTATTGGATCTGCCCAGTGCCACTCTGGATCAGCCAACCAATCGCATAACGTTTGGTCGTGACATATGTCATGAGCCGGCTTCTGACTACATATTGTAGTCTATGGATCTACCGGTAGCTGGCAACGGTAACTTGCTAGAGCCTAACGTTTATTTATTTGGATGAGAAAGGTTGTAGGCGTCCATACTTTCCCGAGCAGATGCACTGGAACACAGACAGGTCGGAACTCGGAACTACCAAGTCAGAAATTTCCGAGTTCCGACTATAAAGGAACGCAGCATTCAACTGAAACTGGCGCGCGACTTTGACGTCATCGTTCTCAGCCACTCGCTCTGTTCGCTGATTGGACGGAAAGACATTTTCCTGAGCTCGAACACATGAATACACCGCAGCCCCAGACTGACTACTGAAGGGAAAATTTTATTTGAGCGGAAGAAGGTAGGTGGGCGGAGCTAATCAATCATCATCTGTGTCCCACTCCCCTTCGCTCCTGTACATACGGTACCCGCCTCTCCCACAAAGCAACCAGCATTGTGGGGGATCCCAGCCACCCCTCACACAGCCTCTTCAGCCTCCTGCCATGTGGGAGACCGCACGGGAGCCTCCAAGCTGGCTCCACCAGGCTGTCAGGAAGCTCAACTCTCTCCCCTCTGCCTCCAAGAACTTTGGACTTTGAAACCATGTTTGAAACCCCTTACCCTCTGCCCTCGAGAACTCTGGACTTTGAACATGTGCAATTCACATATAGTAAATAATGTTTTTCATATTGCACATTTAAATTGTTTACTTTTCTATACCGTTTGGTATTTTTTGCAACATTTAGGATTTATTGTAGGCTATATTACTAACTTATTACCTTCTTATCTCGTTTTATCCTTTTGTACTTATTTGGTTGGGAAGACATGTATTTTCGATTCCTCTGACTGTTTGTCTGGCACATATTGCAGATATTGACAATAAAGCTGACTCGACTTGAATTGATAAGATGTTGTTTTTTTGGAATATGCGCTATTCATATTAAAGAATCATGTGATAATCACGGTGATATATATATATATTTTCACATCTATAGGCCTACATGTTCAATTATATCAGTAATCATAAGCCAACGCTGCCATTTTAGTCGGTGTGTGTGTGTGTGTGAGAGAGAGAGAGAAACGTGCATTTACTGCAATTTCTTCTATTTGTACATTGTGCACAAAATGCCTTAAAGGTAACGTAAGTTGTGTAACACGGACTTAAAGGTGTTGTCAAAAGCAATCTAGGATACGGATGCTTTAACCGAAAAAATAATACAGCCATATTCAGCAAATTAATGTTTCTAGCTGGAGATCTCGTGGCCGGTTAGGTTTGTTGGTGGGAGAGCATGGCATAGGGAGCATGGTGCTAATAATTCAAAGTTAGCAGTCTCTCTCTCTCTCTCTCTCTCTCTCTCTCTCTCTCTCTCTCTCTCTCTCTCTCTCTCTCTCTCTCTCTCTCTCTCTCTCTCTCTATGAACGGACATTGCTATGGCAAGAAAATACATTTTAAAAGTTATTTTTGTATAGTGTAGCGTAAGTAGTTACACTCTCTTGGCTGTTAGCTCAAGTAGCTATATTTTGTCTTGATAAATGATTTTTTCAAAGCGGGAAAACATGGCCGGTTAGCTCAGCTGGTTAGAGCGTGGTGCTAATAACGCCAAGGTCGCGGGTTCGATCCCCGTACTGGCCAAGTTCTTTTTTCTACTTTAATACAAAGCTCCATATATTGACATGGTAACATTTTCCTTTTTAGTTGTGCATGTACAGTATCAATAGGCCTATACAAAGTAAATTGAAGCTCCAAAATAAATGTTAGGGGTTCAAACGTAGCCTACCAGTAGTAAAGTAGAAATAAAAGTAGCCTTCTATGGAAATAGCCTACTTAATATTTAGCCAACTTCAAGTAGACTAATTGTTAACTTCAATGTATCTCAGTAGGCCTATATGTATCCAGCGTATCTTACAGACAACAAAAATCAAGAAGATTGAAACCTTTTGTTGTTCTGATCCTTTACAATAACGTTAGTTCTAGATAAAGGGAATACAACTCATTGCATTCAATTAAAAAGCTTTGTTTATTAAAGCAAATGATCGATGGCCATTTATCTTACTCATATTATAGGCTACTGTTTAATGTAGGCCTATAGTTCATAGACAAATAGATCTATAAATCCTTCAATCCAGCCTCCACACAGTCAATTCCCCAAACCCCCATGGGGTGGCGCTGTTTATCTGCACTGGCTGTATGCTCGCACTTTCCCTCCGCCTATCACTAGTGCCGGGGAGCCCGTGCTGGAGGCGGTGTCCTGATCTGTATTGTTCCAGTAGAAAGCTCCACGCACGGTTCTCCCCCATACACATTTGTCCCAATGGCTACCACACAGAAACCACGTCCCACCTGAGTGGAGAGGGAGCGGTTCAGCTACGAGGTGGACAGGATTTATCGATCCGAACCCGGCCTCAGCGCAGCACTGTGGGATTTACCAACCGCGGTGGTAATAAAAAGAAAACGCTCTTTACAGACGGACAATCTGTGGATCCTGAAGAAAGAGAGGGGGTAAGGAAATCATGCTATCCGGATTATGGAGCGAGGTTACACGTAGCCTCTGCTGCGTCTCCCTTTATAACTAGTGCATATTTATTGTTTGACTGTCTTTTAATGCATATGTTTTCCAGTTTGTGGCTTATGCTTCTTAAGGCAACAGTGCCTCATGATTGATGAGCCGGATATCTTAAGTATTTGCGACTGCAACCAGCCTGTTCATTTTCCTAATCGGCTGAGAGCTTTAGGAGGTCCAGCAGAGCTTCTTCTTACTGTAGCCTAAGCTTAATGATAGACAAGGATATCCTCAAACATTTACACACCGCCTACTACAACCTTTGTCTAATAGTTAATATTTTGTGCTGCGTCTAGTTTTATGTAGGCATGTAGCCTACTTAAAGTGATGCTTTAGTGGATTTTTGTTGTTGTAACCATTATCCCCCTGCTGCCTTCCCATTGACATAACCTTACAATAGGCGAGACAAAACGTCCCCTCATGCACATTAATATTGAACACACACTGTGTCCAACCCCTTTCTCTTGAGGGTTATAGGGGTTGTCTTAGCCTACTGACATCTTTACCCTGCCTGGCCTAAAGGATTACTCTGCTAACCTACATCCTGTAGGTTTGCCTTGCACTCATGCCAACTGTTCTCTAATGTGTGTGTGCACCTTTAATTGTGCTTTATAAAGGGGTGTGTCTGTTTTATTTCACTTCGACAAAAGCTTCTGTGTGCATGCATGTTGAATGCACTATATCGCTCCTCCCTAGGTCCTTGATGTTGTCCCCCCCTCCCTGGAGAATGTACATATGGCACCCATGAGGTGACAACATCAGCTGCCAAACAAATCCCCTTTCTTTATTGATCTCACAAGGGGAGGGACACAGGCTCCTTTTTTGCAGCCGCCTTTTTCTGGTGAGGTCAGAGTGCAGGGTCATTGAGGAAGCAGAACACACCATGGGCATTGTCTACAATACATTTGGCTAGTGCTTTCATGGGTGCTCCGGTAGAAATCTAATCATTATACGTCGCCCAATCACTTTCAAGATCAATATCACACCCACAATGCCATGAGAATTGGTGTTATGCTCTTTCCTTCCCTCTCTCTCACACACACACACACACACACACACGCACAATCTCACAATAGGAAGTCTCCTGAGGGCAGTGGAGCAGCTTAATGGCTTGGCGGGTGCATGGTGTCACCTTGATAAAACCTGGTACCAAGCGCAAGCCATTGATCTGCCAAGGAGGTGTAAACCTGCTGCGTTGTGGCCTTTATATTGCCCTCAACCTGCGCTTGTAAGGCTGTAAATTGGACGCCTCTGGGTGTCATTTTTCAGCTCAGACAAGACTGTACAGTCAGTATTTAACACTGATCTTCTTGTTTGTAAAAATGGCAATGAGTAACACAATCAGGCAATGGGTATACTGCCTTTGTGATTGACTTTCATTCTTGATCTGACAACATTTTCCTTTTTGGTAAATCATTAATCCACACGATCCACATATTCCTGAAGATACCCCTCTGCTTTCTTGTGTTTTATTTTCACTAGACTAGACTATAGATCGAGACAATGTTCAATAGATTTGAAAGAAAACAAAAACAGTAAGTAACAGTGCTTAATCTCTGCTACCAAAACAAATCATAACAGTCAAATGTCACACAGTATGCCCATCATATCCCTTTTTCGTTAGTTTCAGCTTGGTACCTTTCATCCTCTTTTAAAGCAACCTTTCCGTATGTAACATGACTTGAATCTGTAATCTTGGCACTTTTTTTCTTCTGTGCAAACATGATTTTATCTCATGTTGCTATTGAAAACCAGTCTATCAAAGTGTCGATTTTTTAGACCTGTTTTATAGCTGGCAAATGCTGGCTATTATGCAACCTCCATGTGAATACTTTAACCTAGATTACAAAACAGATTGTTTTCACTTAACTATGAAACGTCTTGATTATTAATTCTTGACAACAAAGGGATTGAAAGCAGATTTGTGAGTGCTTAATGCCAGTGAACCATTAAGCCATCCCTGTAGATTCACACACACAGACACACACTCACATCCGATTCCCATAGCCTGGCTTCCCTCTCGCCAACTCCTGGGAATCTTTCAGCTAACACCAGTTCAAAGGCTGGTCGAGAGGCCTGCCTCCGTCCCTCCGAGTTAAAGCCCCCGATTGCTGGAAGCTCCCACAGTGGCTTCCTTTGTGCCTGTGTTTCCAGCTCACTCTGTATTCCTCTCTTGCTCCACCAACCCTGTTTATAATCCCCAGCCCCTGCTAAGGAGATGATGAAACTTCTTGAAATTGATCCAAAATAACACAATAATTAACACCGAAAGTGTTATACTCAAAGTTCTTCAATCAATCCAGTGCACATTTCTGATTTTATAAATGAGGGCAACCTCATTAAAAGAGTTGTGGAAGTTGCTGTGTGGTGTTTTGATGCCATTGCAGCTCTAGGGAAGGGCCTTTTTGGTTTCCTTTTCATGTTTACCTGTGGAAAAGTACTCCCTGAGTACAGCTGCTCTTGTGTGTTTGGAGCTTAAAAAACTGCCCATAAATGTAACCTGTTGATGAGTTTGTGCAACAAACCTGGCCCGCCGTCTCTGCAGAATGTGACCCCCTGATGTTTATCAGGGTAATTGACACCTGCTTGTTAGCGAACGATTAGGTAGAGCTTTAAACTGGCCCCCGAAGTTGACTGTTGTTTTTTTTGTAAGGAGAGACAAAGAGGTGATCCTTATTGAGTGAGTGTTAAGGAATAAAGTTGTGGAAATATTTTGTATTTCAGTCTCGGCCCTCTCTGAAGCAGGCCAATACCGGAATGCTAATTAGCAACTGAGCTATGCGTTCATTTCAGTGCATTTGGAGGGGGGGGGGGAGTAGCACACAAGAACAACCAAGCGTTCCCACAGGTGTAATGAGTAACCTGAATGTCAGGTCTCTTTTTATTGTCTGGTCACTTCCTTGGCTCGTCTCCAGTTTCAAGTTTCATCTTTTGTCAGAGAGTTTGTGTGTGTGCAGGTGGAGGGATTAGTACAACAATTGTGCTCACATTTTTTAAAGAAAATGCTCGATTAGGTGAAAGAAGAACAAAATAAAAAGTTTTCTTTCGAGTTGAATTACAAATAGGCTACACATTATTGCTAATGTGTTTCTGTATGTACTGTATATGTATTCTGTAATTGGTGCAGGAAGAAGGCAACTTTCACACTGAGGTCAGAGGTCAGCTAAAGAGCAGCTTCCCTGGAGCTCTTAGGCATTCACTGGCTGTGTGCCATGTCCGGGGCCTCTGCGTTGGCCTTTTCTCTGGCCTTTGGAAGACTTAAGGCTCTGCAGTAGGGCTGAAACTAACAATTATTATGGTTATTTTTTGATTCGCTGATTAAAATAGCTGGAAAATAATCAAATCTTCCCATGCTACTTTTTTAACTAGCTTTTTTTTGTCTGAGTCACAGTCCAAAATCAAAAAATTGGTTCACTTAATGATATAATACAGCGCAAAGCAGCAAACCGCTTGCATTGGATAATCAAATTAGTTATCTTAGTCGTTGCAGATTGATTTCTTGATTCGATTATTTCTTCTTTCTGCTCTGAAGGTGCACAGATGCTTCACCATAGTAACACTGCACCTCGTATCTAAGCTTTAGCAGAGAACAGTGACCAGCACTCACTGGATTATAGGACAGTTGACCAAAAAAAAAGACTGCAAATTATACAGCAGTTTTATTCTCCAGATTTGGCAGGGAGGCGTTGGAATCGGACAGCCCAATCAACCCGATGACATACTGTGTATTTTTGACGTGGTGGAAAGGTTTGCTGAAGGATGCTTATACAGCTATCACGTAGGGTTTGATGGAGGGTCATCCCTGTTCAATGTCTGCAGCACCACACAACCCTTTGTCCCTAAATATTTACACCTGTCTGTTTATGCAGAGGCACGGTGTTGCTGCCTAGTAGAAAAAAGTTGATCAATGTGGATTGAGGCCTTGCTCTAACTTTGCAGTGTGTTTTTTCTTAAACAAAAAGTGTTGGCTGCTGAGGAGAAGACAGGACAGGAGGGGGGTTTTGAACCAGTGACTACAAAGAAAGTTGTAACGACCTGCTAATCAATACATAGCTCTAAAGGTCCCTAATGGCTTTTTGATTTATCGACGACATGTAATAGTGATGTAATGGCTCCGGGCGAGACGAAATGCGTTTTACAGCACCTCGGAGAAAGCACAGGAAAAAAAGGGATGTTTGATTTTCATTGTACCATACTCGACCCCGTGCACTCAGAGGCACATAAAAATCCACTGTGTTTGTGTGTGACTGTCTTCCAAAACATTCCTCGCCTGTGATGTCATCAACCGTCTGAGAGCATATGTATTGTCTGAGGTTGAGGTTTATCAAGGGCTGGGATTGGGGATGGAGGTGGAGGGGGGCGCTGAAAAGTTTGTGTGTGTTTGAAAGAAGGGGAAAGGAGGAGGGGGGTCCAGTGAGTGTCTCTTTGTGTATTCTCAGACCGTATCTCATCTGCCCTACTTGTGAGGCTTTTGATTCAAGTCTGAACTGGTCTTAGACAGAGCTCAGTGTTTGCTCGGTAGGAAACTATCGAGTAAATCCCACCTGCATACATACATACATACATGTGCTGCAGCTGGATTAAGTGCACGTCTGGCAAAAGTGTGAGACATGTCTGTCTTTTACGTTCAGCTGTCATGCTGTACGGGGTCGGGCTTGTTCTAGTGTCTGTGGTTAGAAATGCTCCTTTAATCGTCCTAACCAGTGTAAATAAAACGAACGCTGAAAAACTCACTGACTAAATGTCTGGTGTTTTTTTTTAATTGTGCAAGGGCCAATTTAACCTAGACCCCGAGAGAGAGTCTTCAGACATTTCTTGAACTAATTAAGCACAAAGTTTCCCTCTGAGGCAGACAAACAACTTGTTTTTCTCCACATTTAAGACCTTCATGTTCTGAGCGAGGGTTAATGGTGCATCTCATTTGGCCTGTTCTCCCTCAGAATGCGACTTATCCTATGGAAAAAATAGAAAAAGAATGTGCTTATGAATTCACCAACACACAGAATTGTGTCTACTACTACTATATTAAGTGTACTATTACGATTCAAAATATGGAGAAGCTTAGTTGTTGGGCGGAAATGCCTGATCCTTCTGGTGTAACATATGACAAGTACTGTGTGTTTAAAGTAGCCAAAAATACCCCAGAAAATTGTCGGCTTTTTCTGACTCGAATCCCATTAAAAAAGACACAAACTTCAACCCTACACTTTGAGAGTGAAAAAAAACTCCCTAAAGCTATACTTTCCTTTTTCTCCTCCAGACGTTAACAGAGGTGCCTGTTGCGAGCAGCTCGGTGTGAGCCCCAACCGTAACCGTAGCGTCTGTCGCCATGGTGGAGCCAGCAGACAGGCCGTCTACAGCCGGACAGAGGCTTGGCGCTCCGGAGAGTTTTGGAGTGTCCACCCTGGAGCCTGGCCTGCGTCCTCCTGTCCAGCCCCCGGGACGCCTAGTCTCCATCAGGGTCCAAATGCTCGATGACACACAGGAAGTCTTCCAGATATCGGTGAGTAACGTGTGTGTCGGATTCTGCTTATGTGTTGTCCAGCGATTGCAGACATCAACTAGCCTAGAGGTGGCATTTCTGCAGTCCTTACAAGCCAGATAAGTTATCACACTTGGTCTTAACCCCTTGTGTTTTTCCCCTCAAGTTCTCTTTGAGAGATTTGCATGGTGAACACATACTATATGTTCTGCTTAAACCTGTCCCCATCCGTCATATGGCAAAAGAGGTGCATTCAAACTCAGCAAATGTGTCTTATCATTGGGGACATTCATGGATTTTTCCCCCTCTGTTATGTTCACATTCCGTCCACTCGCTGCGAGGAAGAGGAGGGCTCAATATATTCCATTTACCTTGAGGCTTATCTCGTGTCTCCGCTTTTCCCGCTGATACACAGGAAGTGGGATAGGCGACAGTTTCCTGTCTGAGCACACCACACCTACATACCTCTGAATGATCCTGCCTCGTGGACACACACACACACACACACACACAGCAGCTTTTCAATCGCTCACTGTCAGTTATTCTCTCGCTGTATCCCAGTCTCTGCTTTTTCTGGGCGCTGATTTACCGCTGACAGGTCTCCCACCAAGGCAGCTGGTGCTAAAATTGTATGCTTATAATAGCTCGTCCTCTCCCTGTCACTCTTCTTACTTTATTTCCATTTCTAGTCTCAATCTGTCCTCCCATCATTATGTTGCTGCTCCCGTTTTCTCATTTACTCTGTCACAAACCTTCCTAACTGTATGTTGTTTGAACGTTGTAGCCAGTATTCTCCCTGGTCAGGCATCTAAAGTATTTGCATGTGTTTTGAATCATTGTGATTTTGTGTGTGAGCCACAGTGTGGAGCGTGCGCTTGCATGTAAGCGAGTCTGGCTTCCTATTGCTGTTTAGAGAAAGGGGTCCTCTGAGAGGCTGCACAGAAAGCAGCTTTAATGACATCGCCGCTGTGGCGCTTTGGTATGTCATCTCTGAGTGGGAGGAGTCTGGAATTTCTCAATTAATGTCCGCCCACAAGCTCACAGAGCCTCTGCTTGCATGCATGGCCTCCTCTGTATTATCGGCTTAGGATTTGGGGAGTTTTTGTGATGATAATTAAGAAAGATTCCAGCGAGTCACTGTCTCAGCTGGCTTGTAAAACATCCAGAGCTGCCAGTTCGGGGAGCCGTAATTGGCTCTTGCGAAAATGCCAAGAATGTATGCGGTTGTTAGTGTGTCCGTGCCTGAGGATCTGTGTGTGTGTGTGTGTGGGGGGGGCTTTTTTATTTTTTTTGCATTTCCCCCCAAAACATAAATTACTGTCATCTCAAACTGATGTTACAACACCGTGCTTGTGGTTCTCCACAACGCAGAAGCAGCAGCAGACAGCAGCATGTTTTACTCCCACCACCCTGTCTTTTTTCTATCCTCAATCTTGCACACACACACACACACACACACACACACACACACACACACACGCGCACAGGTACAAATTAAATGTCCTATCTCTGTGGAACATCTTTAGACTTCTCTATTCAGACCACAGCAGAGCACAACGCTGCGTGACCACAAAATACTAATAGGTTGAGATTGTTTGGCGGTTTTCATAAGAGGACTTGACTGGGAATAATGGTGAAGAGAGAAGTGGATACGGAAGAACAATTCCAAAGAGGAATGTAGTGAATCATCCAAATCAATGATAGTTGTTTTCTGTGTTTATCAAACCATCAGTGAAAGAAAGGAGATGGCATTGTCTTTTTGGGCTTGATTCACCTCATCCATCTTTTCCCTGTTATAATGCCTCCCAGTGTATTTGTGCAGTGGGTGTTGCCCAACGTGTGAATTGGTAGATAAGCTCGCAGCAGCTTACGCTAACGTGGGCACTCGATCGGGAGGTGAAGTGGAAGGGGTTACTCATTAACCAGGCCTGTTATCTTAAAACCTCAGCCATGGTGGGTTGCTGAACAGAAGCAATGCATCTCCAGAAGGCTTTTTATTAACTCTCAGGTTTTGTGGTACTCTTCTTACGTTTACTTTAGCTTCGTATTGTAGATGGTGCATGTTTGAACTTATTTTGGGGCTCAGGAAAGCATTTTTGTGCAATTAAAACATTGTGTTTAAGCCTTACTTGTCCTTTTTGTTAAACGTAAGAATGCACATGCAGGTAGGGAGGGGTTTCAGCACAAGCTTTAAGCATAAATGTTGGCCCATTGTAGCACATTTGTAGAGCAAAGCAGAAAAGTATTACAGTGTTTAAGGGGGCCACAAACAAACACAATCCACTTAATCAGGTCTGTATTGTTCCAGTACCGTGCATCCCTAAGGGCATGTAGCTGTTCACATTGGATTTGACCCTTTGTTTTCCTGTTGCAGTCTCGTCTGGTATGATGATACCATCGCATAGAAGAGGCTTGTTATGTCAATTGGTTCCCCACAGAGAATAAAGCATTGCAAAGCTTCTCTTCATAAACAGCATGGACCAATACAATTCAGTTTGTGAATGAAAAACATTCTGGTTCAACTTTGGTCTTCAATAAAGTTGCATCTCTTGTATCCAGGTGGTGAACTTTGAAGGCTCTGATTTTTCATGGTCCAAATTCTGTGTTATGATATTGTTCTTGTGTTTATAATATCAGCCCAAGCCTCCAGGCTTTTAGTTTTGAAATGCGGACTCATGAATGGACTGTACTAGCCCCATTCCCATGAGGGGTAATGTGGAATCTATTAGATCAAAAAGGAAATCTTGCAGTGTTTAGCGGGTCTCTTCTGGGTTTTAGAGGCACTGAGCCTTACAACTAAATCAAATCTAATGCAGCTTTTTCCTCTCACAAAAAAGGACAAAAAGATAGGCTGTTTAGTTTCTCTTTCTACTAGCTTCCTAATTGACAGCTAATATTTTTTGCATATGATTTATTGTAACCTGAAATTGACATTGTTGGATTATACATGACGTTAATTAAACATGTGCACACGTTGAATTAGTGACGCTATGGCAACACACTTACGCACATACACACTCTGAGCCTTCATTATTAATGTGCAATGGAAGCAGCATATGATGGTGGCTCTCTCCCACCTGGTAAATTATTAAAGGTAGTGGATGTTCTCTTTGTATGTGTATTTGCATGCACGTTACTCATTTGAGTTGGTTCCACCTGTGCGAAATTCAGTGTCTGTGAAATAATTCATAGAGCCTGCATTTGCTTTTTAGTGTACTGTACTGTTTGTGCACAAGTAGCCCAGATACATGATATTCCTCCCTTTTTCTTCCAACAAACAAATGCAAGCAAGCATACACAGATGGACACAACGTTTAAACTTTTGACTCCTATTTGGCATCCTTTCCAGATCTGATTTGTTTTAATCTGTTGAAGCTGCCGTGCCTACTTGTACGTCAGAGAGTAACTTTTTTTTGCGTGATTTGTCCTCCCAAGTAAAGCTTCCTGCCCCACATTATCTCAGTTTATCTAAAGGTCACACTGCGATTTGAAGGGAATTCTTTAATAGGGAACCATCTTGTTTTTTCTGGCGGGAATGAATAAAAATAAATAAAAAGCGACTGCACGACTTTACTGGGACCTATACCTGTTTCAGAATGGAAGGAGTAGCATTCAAACAATGATTTAACTGTAAGCTTCTCACTAGACCACCAAATGTGTATCATCCATAGAAAATAATCCCCAGCGAATACCGCTATACAATTTACTCCAGAGTTCTACAGATATGATAGGGAAGTAGGAAAGCACTGAGAGACGGACTAACACACTGCTCTTATTTTTAGGGGTTTTGCTTACAATGGCACATATATAGAATATCATGAGACCTATCTTTTTAAGTGGACCTGCACCAGAACAAAAGAAACCTGATCTTTTCTGACAGACAGAGGCCAGGAAGGAAGAGCAAAACAAAATGTGATATTGAGTTTAAAATGACATGTTTTGTTCTATGGCAAGGACAAAAACAAGCTGTGTTTTGATCCTGCATTCCTATGAGTTTTTGTAACATACCGTGGTTTGAACATTTAGCCATGATTTGTCTTCTTCTCTACTACTACAACATGCTGCTTGTAGTATGCCCGACATGGCAAATACAATAGTTCAACTTTCAGTAGTGACTCGAACCACATTAGGATGACAAGGTCCTGCTGATTCCCTTGAGAGCGGTTGAGCTTAATCAAGTCTGCCTGACCCCTATGGACCTGCCCTCACTTAGAAATCTTATTGGTGCAGATGATGAATACATAATGCTTATGGTGCTTTATAAGCCCATGCACATATGGAGCCGTATGTGCCTTAACTGAGCTTTCACTCTTGCATCGCATGTCATCTCTTTAAAATACATTTTTCTTTTCTTTTCATCCACCAATCGATGGTATTGTATCGGTCAATATTTTTCTTGCACTGTCTTATCTAGCACACTTACTTGACCTTAATCCCTGCAAGATCAATCCAATATCTCCACATCAATATGGACCTTCTCAGTGGACGTCAGCAGCTTTAAATACAGTCTGATAGCAGGAGAGACTGGACAGTTAGTGAGAGAGCTTCCGTTTTCACTAAGATCACTGGGGGCTTTTTTGTTGCTTGATCGGATTGCGGCTTTGTGATCTGCGTGCGTCATGACCTTGTGTGTGTGTCTGTGCATTTTAATTTTGCTTTTGTCTAAAAGAAAGCCGAGGGAGAAGATACGGGACTACAGGGGGAGGGAGGGTTAGGAGGATTACAATGATAGACAAGATCATTTGATGGACTAGCAGCGGCTCTCCCCCCCGAGGCCTATGATAAACGAGCTACAAGTCCCCAGCCACATTATGCACAACCACACACACACACACACACACACACACACACACACACACACACACACACACACACACACACACACACACACACACACACACACACACACACACACACACACACACACACACACACACACACACACACACACACATACACACGCTCGCTGCTTAGCGCCGACTAGGAAAAGGATGGGCCTTTGTGCTGTTGGCCACCTTGGGAGTGAATGATACATGGAGGAAGCAGATATGAAAGGAATGAGAACGGGAGATAAAGCTATGGAGTTTCTTCTTTAATTGGAAATTTCATTTTTGTTTCTCTTGATCTGAAATGCATCTATGTATCATTTTAAGGGCAGGGTGTTGGCATCATGTTTTTCAAATGCTTTCAGGCAGATTTGTGGTATATGACTGTCTCATTGTTGCGTGCTTTCACCTCTAAGGCCTCGGCTGTTTGGCCCCGACAAGAGTAAAGGAAATGAGTTCTAATGCGGCCTCCCATTAGAGAATTAGTATGCACGGAACCAGACGGTTACACATTTTGTCCAGGGTTATTTTGAAACCTACAAAAACATACTCCTTTTTCTTTTTACAAGAGTCAGCTAGACAGTTTGTATGTCCTCCACTGCAGTGTTGTACCCTGAAGCAGAGAAAAGAGAGAACCATCATTATTGCGTTCCTTCTTTGGTCTCTTTTGAAGTTGGCAGGAGTCCTGGCACTTAGGCTGCAGTGGTTTGGACGTGTGGGCAGAGCCAAGATGATGGTTATAAGCATCAGTAAAATGTAGTCATTTTTCAGGGTGAGGCTCTAACACCGGCTTTGTGTTCTCTGCAGGTTTATGACTCACTGTCATTCTCCTCTCTTCTTCTCCTCTCTCACTCTCTCGCCGTCCATCCATCCCCAGTAATCTCCTCCTTTCTGCTTCCTTGGAACGCTTACAGAACTAACAGCATCATTGGAAGGCCCCATTCATCATCCTCCTGTGTGTGTGTGTGTGTGTGTGTGTGTGTGTGTGTGTGTGTGTGTGTGTGTGTGTGTGTGTGTGTGTGTGTGTGTGTGTGTGTGTGTGTGTGTGTGTGTGTGTGTGTGTGTGTGTGTGTGTGTGTGTGTGTGTGTGTGTGTGTGTGTGTGTGTGTGTGTGTGTGTGTGTTGAAATCCCCCCAGTCCCTACTCAGTCCAGTTCCCTAACACACTAAACCCATATTGATGCTGTTTACACGGACTCTCGAGGGCCACATTAAACCGTGTTACATGGATATTTGAGTTTATAGGCCAATGTGCAATGGATGTATATACTGTACACTGAGTGATCGTGTGCACGCTACTACCTGCCCTGCAGTGCCAGAGAGAGACTCTTTAAGAGCAGTTAATTGCTGCTCTATTAAAATAAATATTTGATGAGATTTGCAGATGTACAGTCATATCCGCTCTCCTTCGCGATTCTTTCACAGATTGGAATGAGGAACGAACGTGAATAAATAATTCATTGTTATTTTTTAATCATTTAAATACACAGGGGGTGATGCATCATCCTCCCTTCAGCACTGGGCCCAATGTGGTGTCCCAAGCCCAGGTTTGAGAAACATGTGGAAGCTTGAGTACAGAAGGGAACTGTGCTTTATTATGTAATGATTGGCATTCACTGTCTTGATTCCTGTGGTCGCAGACCTCAGAGAGTAGGACTTGTGACTGTGGACTGCTTTCCTCTCAGCTTCTTCTACTCTCCTCCGTCTTTTTCCTTCCGTCGCTGACCCCAACGTTTGACCTTCCTGTGGAGCAATTGAAGAAAGAGTATCATACTGTTAAAGTAAAAAAGAAATCCCTTGTTAGGGATTGCTTCCATATGTAATGCGTTAGAGTAAGTCTTGAAGACTCTATGTGCTGCACTGCTGCTGTCACGCTGTTTCAACAGAGACATGAGTTGTGTTGCTTTGCTGTGAAGGTGGGTGTGTGCACGTGGAGCCACGTGGAAGCGTTTAGCCGTGCTGAGTTCAAAGACGGGCCACAGACAGCGCTGCCTCCGAGCTAGGAAGGAGGAAATGGGCGAGGGAGACAGATATTATTGCTCAGTGAAAGAAGGACTTCACTATTGCTGATGGAGAGACAAGTACTGAAAGATACATTTTTGTTGTGTGTGAAAGGCAGCAGGATGGGGGTGGGAACAAAATGACTATGGCCCAGCTGTGGGGGACAAAAAAAGAGATGTGGCATTGCTCTCGCTGCGATAGAGAAAGCAGGAGATTGCAGTATACAAATATGCATACAGACACACATCCGTCTCCCACAGAAGCTTTCTTGCAGCACGCCGGTAGCCTATGAATGAGCAGAACACTGTCAGCACTGCTTGGCTGCAGACTGGCTTTTCATTTTGTTATTGCAGTGAATGGGGTACCAAGTAAGGTCAAGCCAACTGTGGACGTACTGGGACCCATTTAGGCTAATCAGTGTACCTCTGTTTCACTGTGCTACACAAAACCACAACAACAAAATGAGTTGTTTGAGTGCGTGAAATTATTACGTTTGAAGGAACCTGCAGTAGCCTTTAAAAAATTGTCTTATTTAAAAAAAAGTTTGTCTCATCATTCCAATCTTACAGATGGGAAAATAGTTATTTCCTGTTGTTGAAAGCAGCTGTGGTACTTTGAATCTTATCTTGCTATATTAATACAGTATATCGCCCTGCTTTTTCATCACAACATCTACTCCAGTTCGGCAAGGCGATACCTCAGTGTTGTTGTTTGAAAACACAATGGGAAATTAGCATCAGCCGCTATAGCCAAAGTGCCGACAGCTTTATCATCACTCCTACACACACTGGAAGAAAGCCAAAACTAATTTGTACCTGGAAAAAAACGGATCTGGCTCAGGTGGTCGAGGTTATTTGTGAAACATGTCGGTGTTGGAAGCAAGAGTTCCCTCTAGGCTGCACAATTTGTTTTTCCCCTAATCAGATCACTCCCACTGCATTATGGGGCTTGACTTCTTTCTTTCACCTGGAAACTAGAAATCTAGGCAGTGAAGGGGGAAGAGTGTCATTCAAAAGGTAACCGTGGGCTAGGCTAAAATTAGCCACGTATCATTCTCTCTCTGGCCTGAGTTGGACAGGTCTTTATGTATAGAGCTATTAGGGGCTTTGTGGCATCATCTTTCCAGCCGTCTATGCTGCTGTACATCTGTGCCCGATGATGGAGGAGAGCAGTTTGCTTGTATCAGGGTGTTCCCTTGGCGAAGGTGATAAAAGGTAGCTTGCGTTGGAGGACTTACAGCTTTTTAAATGATCCCCACACAGTTTAGAGACTGGAATTAGAGCAATTCAGGCAGTTTTTCTTTTTTTGAGTTGCATTACTGTCTAACTGCAGTTGGGCGTGGGGAGTGAAATGTGTCCAGGAATTAAGCAGCATGAGAGCGTGTTGTTCTTAGCGTTAGGAACGAGTGCTTTAGATGAGAAAAAGAAATGCATTAGTAGTAGTGGGCAGCATGCTAAGAGTATAGCGAGCAGCTTAAAACCCCCAAGTGTAAGCCCTCCGCATCCCAAATGAGATTTTCCCCCCTTGATAAGTGTTCACCATGACTCATTAATAAACTTTTCTAAGGCTGCTGTAGAGCTGTCTGGCTCAATCTCTGTCACACATCTGGAAACCCCGGCCCCTGTAACATCACTCCTAAAGCCCTTTGGATGTTGTTGTGTGGGAGCACGCCACGTGTGGTTATTCCTCATTTCAATAGGTGAAGAAGTAGTACTGCTTCTTAATCTCTTTCCTTGGACATTTTCCAGAAGGTGGAATTCAGTGGCATGCTCCCCCCTGCTGTGTCTCCCTCCTGAGTCTCTAGCCGCGTGTTTCTCTGGTGAAGCTAGCAGAGGATGTAGCCTACGATGTGATTTTAGGGAGGAGGAAGTTGTTTTTGGTTTTTCACCTTTCTACACCTTTCGTTGTTTTTCCTCTCTTACATTCCAACAACATTATTCACTGCAAACCTATGAATGGACTGTTCCTTTACAGCCCTTATTTTGGAATTTTCTAGTGTTGCATTCCCCTAATAAATCACTGTGACCATTCTGCTGGCTTTGATTTATTTACTCACTCCCGAATGGTTTAAATGAGCTTGCTGTTGTCTATTAAATCATCAGTGCTGTTTGGGAGCATTTCATTGGAATTTGAGTGGCTACAAAGATCGAAATCTTTTTTTCTTTTTTCTCATAGTCAGTGTGCGTTGATTGACATGCTATAATGTCACTGATACAATATCCACAATTTTTGTCTGTGCTATTCCCTGCTTGTGCATATTCTATGTGTTTACTGCAGGCCTGGTTTAATTATACAGTCATGTCTCCACACCCTATTTTTGCTCGTAAATCGTCTGTTTCAGTGACGGCCTGAGCAAACATAAACACATGCCAAGCTAAGGCATCTGTGACTTGCTTTTCATGGCCCCTTTTTTTGTTGCAGTGAGGTTAAATGGGGTGAGGAACTAAAAGCCCTTCAGATGAATATCCACAACATTTATAAAGTTGTAAAGTCTGCCGTATTCCCTATTAGCAATTCTTGTCTACCCATTGATGCACGGACATCTATTACTGGATTACTTTTAGGAATCTTAAAAACACTATGATTCTCAGGCAAATGCTGGAGTTATTTTAAGTAATGTCTACCAGAGATTCTTCTGTGAAAATGTAAGTCACACAAAATCTAAAATTATGTTTAATATGTCTGTGTATTCAGATTTGACTGAGTTTTAACACTGAAAATGAGTGCTTTTATTGGCATAATTGTTCCAAACGGACCCTAAGTGTTTTAAAAGTACCTTAACTGCCTCCATGACTAAAAGTAATAGATCTTTGGCATATTAGAAACCTGCACTCAAAGCTAAAGCATGGATAGGCATCTTGTTGCAGCCCCCCATGCTTAAAGTATACTATGGTAGTGTAAGACACTTCAGATAAAAGCTTGTGCCGTTTGGTTTGCATTTTAACATCCTATTTCTCGACATTGCTCCAGGTTTTTTGGAAGAAACAAAGCTGTCCTGTTGCGAGATTTAAAGACCTCATTATGGCACGAGGCGTAGTACAAACGTACTTGCCACCATTCTGCGCGAGACACCAATTTCTTTTTAATGATACGCGATCTGCTTGATTTAATTTTGTGCCTCGAGTGTGCCGTGAGGCTGAACATCAACGCACATACACACACACACACACACACACACACACCCACACACACTTAGACCCACACCGTTGTTTTCCTCACGGCAGCCTGTAGGCATTTTTCATCATCCCCCATCATGGTGTTGCCAGTTTTGATTTCCCACAGTGCCTTGCTGTAGCTGCCTACGATGCTTGCAGGTATTTTGCCCACATGCTGTTAATTCAACAGTCCAGTTTGGCATATGTGTGTGGAATCTAAGTCCTTTCCCTTCTAACAGTGAGGAGGAACTGTTTGTGATATCGTGCCAGCAGTAGGTTAAGCCGTTTAACTTAATCCCAGCAAGAGCTTGTGATTGGTGGACTGTCGAGGAGGGAGGAAGCCTCTCCCAGCTGTCCTGCTGTTCACTGCTATTTTTCTTTTTTTTTACTCTTTTTCCTTGAGGGGAAGTTGTTCAGGGGCATTCTTCAGCCTCATACCAGGGTGATATTGAATAAAGTGAGACTGTTTTTAGGTCAAAAATATGAATGGAATCACATTAAATTGTAGTAATGAAAGTAGTAATGCTGCTGGTAATTTGCGACAGGCTTTGTGAATATCCCCTTTGGTGTTGTTTTGAGGAGGCGTGGTACTTCAAGTGCATCATTCAACATGCTTTATATGCAAGGACATGTAGGCTGTAGGAGAAAAACTCTTTGTCATTTTCTTTCTGAAAAATAAGCTTGAATAGTTGCGGGTAACCATTATACAGTTCACAGTGGGGGGACGAAGAACAACAGCGTTCAGGGTCTTTGTGATTTGTCTCCTCATTCAACAAGATGTGCTTTAGGCAGCGTGACAAAAAACAAACAAAAAAAACAGCAGTACCATCAAGTCGAACGCTGCAGAACTTGCCCTCTGACAATTACTTTAACATGACACTACTAAACCAGCGTTTATTGACTACCAGACTCGGCCCCTTTCAGAAAATAGCCCTGTGTGTGACTGTATAGGCTATTAAACATGGCAGAGACTCATTATTTTGAGCCTTGGGGAACAAACCTCCCAAAAATAGCATGCACACTGACAAATGAAGTAGATAAAAGACTCAGCTTGCCCTTTCTTTCCTAAGAAAGATTTCTGTCGTCAAGTCACGCTGCTACGCGGCTGTAACTCACGCTGCGTCTTTTCTGTTGATTTTTATCCCATTGACCTGCAGTGAATCAGCAGGACACATCATACTATCTTGTATGAAACCTTCGGAGCTTCGCAATAAGGTTAACCATCAAAACAGTTCAAATTACTGTTTCCTACGTACACTCACAGCCAGACAGCAGTTTAGTTAAGGGTTCAGGTGATTCCCTTGTGCTCTCATCAGGGCGTAACCATCTCCATTATTTTCAGCCTCTCCTTTGTCTCATTGAGGTTTCCACTGTTTGTTTTGTGGTAATACAGTTACAAATAGATGGATTTCTATTTTTCTAGGTAATTTTTCGGAATCTGTTAGTGGCCGTTAAAACATCCGTTAATGCTAAAGACAACACCTTTTTCCGTCCTCTGTCTGACAAAAAGAGCCGTGCTGAAAAGATTCCTGTTGGAATCCATAGCGGGGGGACTGAAAGAAGAAACTGAACAGCTTAGAGGTGTTTTTTTTTCTTCCCCCGTCTTCCCCCCCTGTGGAGAGTTCTTATCACCAGTCTCACCCATCTGGTTTCTATCCCTGTTGACATTAGTCAGAGTGCAAGACTCCACAGACCTTTCAAACATCCCTTTTTACTTCGTGCCAATTTGCCTCAAGCCTTTATGCTATTGTTTCCTGCGTGTGTGTGTGTGTGTGTGTGTGTGTGTGTGTGTGTGTGTGTGTGTGTGTGTGTGTGTGTGTGTGTGTGTGTGTGTGTGTGTGTGTGTGTGTGTGTGTGTGTGTGTGTGTGTGTGTGTGTGTGTGTGTGTGTGTGTGTGTGTGTGTGTGTGTGTGTGTGTGTGTGTGTGTGTGTGTGTGTGTGTGTGTGTGTGTGTGTGTGTGGGTGTGAGTGAAACGTTATTTAAAAAATAAATAATCACAATTCTGCACAGTGCAGTAAAATGCCTTTTTGTTTTCATTTCATTTACATTTTTTCCAGTGGACCAGATCAAACCAGACCAAAGCAGTGGCATTGTTTCAAAACTTTAATAAAAAAGCCAGATGTAATCTGTCCTACCTTTAAGGTATACGAGGATAACTGTAAATGTTGTATGCACTGATTTGGGGGTTTCACAGGTCATTTGCATCAATGTTGCTTCTGGGACTCTCTGTAAATGTTCGGCACGCCATGACAGATGGTGAGAATATTTTGCTTGGCCTTGAGTTTCAGGGCAAGGCACGATTCGGAGTAAAAAAGGGAGAGCTTAGAAAAATATCAGAAGATAAACCAAATAATTTATGGGAAAAATATGTCAATGTGGACTTGGAAAACTGAGCAGAGAATTGGAGGGTGATATACAGATTGTATGGACCCACATAAGACTACTGGTGTGACTGTTATACTAACTACTAACTTGCCTGGGGTTTCATCCTATAATTGATGCATTTTCATTAAGTCTTTGTGTGTAACATAAAGGGCGCTTTTGGCACAGACAGAGTAACAAAAGTGGAGAATAAAGACTTAAGAGAGAGTTTGAAGTGAAATATATGGAGGTTTTCTTAGCTATAGGCCTCCAGGGGCAAAAAGGGACAGGATAGTAAAAAAGAAGAGAGCAATTACTTTGATAAAGCACATCCCAGTTCAGCCAAGCACTAACGCTGTAGCAGGAGAGAGGCGTGCGTGCGTGCGTGCGTGTGCGTGTGTGTGTGTGTGCGTGCGTGCGTGCGTGTGTGTGTGTGTGTGTGTGTGTGTGTGTGTGTGTGTGTGTGTGTGTGTGTGTGTGTGTGTGTGTGTGTGTGTGTGTGTGTGTGTGTGTGTGTGTGTGTGTGTGTGTGTGTGTGTGTGTGTGTGTGTGTGTGTGTGTGTGTGTGTGTGTGTGTGTGTGGTGGGGGGGGGGGGGGGGGTCTGTGCAGGCTGATAGTTTTGCTGGGTTACACAGTGAAGGGTGGGGTCTGGCATAGGGACAGTCTTATGAGTAGACAGGCATGCTGACAGCCCACTGGCAAGCGTCTCCGATAGGCAAAGAGCCACGAAGTCTGAACTAAGTCTGGACACAGACACACAAGGGAGGGAGCCAGTCCAGCAATGAAAAAAAACAACAACCGAGAAATGGCAAAATTGCTGAGAGATTTGTTTCATTGTGTTAAGTCCAAATCACCACATTTTCAGCACCTTATCTGTAGAGCAGCTTGTGGGCTTTTCTTTTCTTTTCACTGACAACTCCAGCTTTGTTTACTGCCAGTAACACAGAACAGAAACACTCAACCCAGCCCACTGACCATTTAATTTTGGTTGCAAGTTGCACACAACCCCCTAAAATACCCTTTTGTATCATGAGTTTAGTTTGCTGCATGGAGCGTGAGTCATTTGATGAAAAGTAAACGGAAAGAGGAAGCAGTTTCCACAGCTGAGCTGCGGGGCAGCTTCAATGTTTTACTGGAAACCCTTTTTTGTTTTGGGTTTGTTTATTTCACTTACTGTTTATTTTGCTTCACAAACATCAGCATCTTACAGAGTTTTGCAACTGAGTTGTTGCGAGGAGGACACACTGAAAAGACGAAGTGCAATCAGAGGAGTGCTAGTTTCTTTTCCCCTTTCCCATGTCTGGAGCTATTTTGATGACTTCTGTTCTTAGGGCTTGTCCTTTTGGCTCGCGTGATTGGGTGATGGTTGCCAGGCTCACAGCCAGATTCCAGCACAGTTGACTGATGGACGGTGGGGTTGTTGAGGCTCACTGCTAGACCTTCCTGCCCTCTAATTATCTTTAAAAGACAAGAGCCATGTCGGTGTGAGGCCCAGAAGGACAGCTGTGTGTGTGAAACCGGACTCTGCATTTTGAGGACATGACCTTGGCCTTTTTGCAGGTGGCTTTTTTTACTGTCCAGAGTGGCAAGATGAAAGTCTTAATTGAGCGTCTGCATGCGAGTACACATGCCAATGACTGTTTCAGTGTATGCATAATATGCAACAGAGAGAGCCCTGCAAGTACATCTGCTGGATAAGAGAATCAGGCTCCAAACTCTCGAACAGTGTGCGACGCGTCTGAGTGTGTGTTTTTGGCCCACTAAGAAAAGGCTCATTGATGGTAACTGCTGAATGAAGTTATTGTGATTTGAACTGAAAGGACCGCAGTCCTGGGACCTCCGCAGGCCGCAGTCTGCTCTGCTCAGCTGGAGAATTTCAACTCGCATGCACACCACTTATTTTTAGGCCCTTTAATCCCTCAAACTATGAACTTGTAGAAGAGATTTGCCCCGACGTGCTCCGTAATTAAGATCCATAACTTTCCCTGTTCGTTTACCAGTAAGTGCAAAACCTATATATACATTATATATATATATATAATGTATATTTATATAGTGTTTGACCCTTGGCTGGGTGACAATTTCCTCCACTGAGACTGTTGCCAAGATGGGAGCATATCATGAGAGCAGACTGTTCCATTTTAAGTACCACTTTTATTTAGTAAGCAGCATTTGCTCCACTGTTTAGTGTGTGTGTTAGTTTTATTAATAAAGATAACTTCACCCTATTAACCTAAGGTGAAGTTGAAGCCTCTTACATACTTGTACCTATTACAATTTTAGATGGTTTGCCACATAAGCGTCATGTTTTAATACTTAAAATCTCAGACAGACGATTTTTTCCAAGTCTTAATTTTTCATCTCCAATACTACAATTAATCTCCAGTAAGGGGTGCTGTCGAAAAGTAGACAAGAAAGGACATATTTTCCTTAGCTATCTAACTTAAGACGTGACCGTTGCGTGCCATGAAGTGGACTTACTCTCCTGGCGAGGGGGGATTAGGAACTAAAAGGTATTATCTGAGAGGGCAGGAACCTATACCTGGGGGAGTGAAAGACGCTGCCGGAGATCCACCGAGGTTGGCTTCATGTTTTAAGTGACTTATTCACAGTAGCTCTTAGTCCGTGCTTGGTCCCTCGGCCTAAAACAGGATGAGAGAGTCTCTTGTTTATGTTTCACATCATCCCACTTCTCTCTCGTTTCCTGTCTCCACGCAGAAGCAGTCCAGCGAAAACTTAAAACGACAAAAACCCGCAAAACTCTTGATTTTTGGGGGAATTTTCCACAAAGCCACATGTATCTTCTTCTCTGAGATTATACGGGTTTAAACGTTTGAGCTTTTTCTGTTCACATTCATCTTTGAAGTGTGAGGCCACATAAGTTCACACAGTTCCACATTAAATATAGGTTTTGAGTTTCCATCTAGCTTGTTGTTATGACAAAACATTGTAACTTTAGAGTACAAGCTGTCAGGTGCAATGGAGCAAACAACTTTATGTGTGTATGTGCTTAATCTTTTGCACACTGATGCAAAGTGACGCATCAGGTGCTCTTGTGACACCTGTGTTATTGTAACTGCTATTAATATTTAAAAAAGGATTCACCACCATTCCCTCAATGACATTCCCCTCTGCATTCCAGTGTCTTACATTAACTGAATGTGATATGGGATATCTCCCCATTGCGTGCACACGGGCTTACTGTTGCTATTGGAGAAGGGGTCTGCTGGTATTGAAGGAAATTGCTTTTGCCTCGAAACATACCTGAAAAATGTGTCTCCAGTCTAAAAGAGTTCATCTTGTCCAACCTGAACTTCTGCACCCCTTTTACCTAAGGGTTTCACTACTTTCTCGCCCTTTCGTTTCCAATCCAAACTTTTATTTTAGTTCTGTAACTAAACCCGTAACACAAAACTCCACCATCTTCCTCTGTGTGTGTCAGCATGTGTTTTTTGGGTCACATGACTAATTAGCTCCTGTGTCTCTCGTCCAAGCCCAACACTGTTTCTTGCAGAAAAGTTGGACCCTGTGTTGTTGAATTTGGACTTTTGTCTAAGGGAGTTTCCATGCAAGTTGTAATGTAGCTAATTCAATGTGTGCATAGTCAAGAAAAATGTAAAATCAAACAGCAAATGAGGGACAGAGACGTCACTTTGTCTTCGTCACTTAAACCGTGCTGATCACTGATTCCCTCACACTTACTCCTGTCCTCACTCTACCTCCTTTAAACCAAGATTACCACTTATTACTCAGAACTGGATTCTGTCCAAGCTTCAGCTTTGCACATGACCGTGGCATCTGTCAGTAGGGTTCGCCAGTCTGTCCATCATCACACAAACACACGCGCATGCATGCACACACACACACACACAGACTGACATCCTGTCTGTGTGTGTGTGTGTGTCTTCATCACCTGACAACAGAATGTGTCCACCTGAAATGTTGTGGTCAGCTACCATTTTTGCTTTCAGGCTTGGGTAGCTTGAGGGATAGTTTGTGTGTGTGCGTCCGTCCGTCCGTACGTACAGACCAGACAGGCTGACCACACAGATGGATACACACACACACATGGTAGCCAGATGGTGACAGACTTAGCTCACACCTTGGATTTCACTGCTCTGATTCCTCTCCTCCTAATTTTTCTTCTCACCACTCTATGCCTTCTTTGCTCTCCCTCACTATTTTTCACATCTTGTTGTATTCTTTAGTAGATAAAAAAAACAGTCTAAAAGTTGATAGAAAATGCCAAAAGTGCAAGCCAGTGTACAGTAGACTTCGACTGCTCTTGAGTAAGGCTGAATTAGTTTTATTTCCCTATTATAATAAAGTTCATAGTAACTGTATGGTTTTATTTGATTTTGTGAGTTTTGAATCTCAAGTCATATTCTGTGTTTTCTGCCTGTGTGTGCCTGTCAAAGGAAGGAATGCTCGCCTTCATACTGTATAACTACACATTAACTTGAATCCATGCCTCATCAGTCTCGCTGCATGTATAATGCTACGCTGTAACTCTGGAGGCTGACATTTAGCCTGAACCGCCTCCGAGAACATAATTCAGGGCTAATTTCAGGGTTTTGGTTCCAGGTCTGCGTCTATTTTGGAAATCCCGGTTGTAGTTTTCCTGCTGCTGAATGACGAATCATCGGCACACACGCTAACAACGCAGGGTTAACTCTGCATCAGGTGTAGCTACATCATTAGA
Organism: Ammodytes marinus; assembly: GCF_949987685.1. Classification (NCBI taxonomy): domain Eukaryota; kingdom Metazoa; phylum Chordata; class Actinopteri; order Uranoscopiformes; family Ammodytidae; genus Ammodytes; species Ammodytes marinus. The sequence continues at coordinate 11,089,807 of NC_137228.1, forward strand.
CAGAGAAGAACACACACTTTTCCTGAGGCATCGTACTTGTTATTTCCCCCCAAACACTTCAAGCTGAGCCTCTGCTTCGGGCAATTCATTAGACCCACACGTTAAGCCTGGACCTCACATAAAGGTCACAGGTCATGGGCTTGTTAAGTGTGGATACTGGCTCGTTAGAGAAACAGCATCCACGAGGTAGGATTTTCAGGTTTTCAAAATGTTGCAGTGCTAAACAAAGGTAGAATCATTAGGTTTAGATCGCTTCAAGATCAATGCCATAACCAGCACTCCCCTTATGAGCTTTTCTCACATCCTCTGCTCCAGTTTCCTTTTTTATTTGATTTTAACTTATTTTCTTCCCCCTCTTTTTCTTACAGCAACGCTCAGTCGGCAAAGTGCTGTTCGACCTGGTCTGTGTGCATCTCAACCTAACAGAGGGAGACTACTTCGGACTGGAGTACCAGGACCATCGCAAGATGACGGTGAGAGACAGTCGCACTTGCACAGTCGCATACAGACAATTTAAGCACCAGAAATGAGTGCGGCCATTTTCAATGGTAAAAAATGGTAAATGGACTTGTATAGCGCTATATCTCCGTTTATCACAGACCCTAAGCGCTTTACATTGTTTTTGTACACATTCACCCAGTCACACACACATTCATACACCGATAGCAGCAGCTACCACGCAGGGTAGGCTAAGCTAACTAAGCTAACTATCGGGAGCAATTCGGGGTTCAGTGTCTTGCCCAGGGACACTTCGACATGTGGCGGGGAGACGGGGGATCGAACCTCCGACCCTGCACACCAGAGTCGAACTCCCTACCCACTTCGCCACTCCCTACCCACTTCGCCACTCCCTACCCACTTCGCCACTGAGCTACCTCAAAGTAGCTTCAGCTAGAAAAAGCATTGTGTCTTTATTTCAAATATTCAAATAATATATAATAAATTAATCACAACCTTTTGCCTTAAACTACAACCCAAAAGTGACATATTTAACTGAATATTCCTCTTGTGACCTACACATTTAGAATGTATCTGTAATCAAAGTTTTTTTCAACTGAAGTTTTAATCAAATGGATCCACATTTTACACACATGTACGCTCCCCAAACTCCCAGTTTTCCATTCACCTTTCATCTATGTGGATTTAAACAATCCACCTGGACTCAGTTTTTCCACCTATTCCATGAAAGAGCAGCTGGTTGTAATAATTTGCTGCACGTTCCAGAGTTGTGCCAGTAGTTTGCAGATGCTGTTGTCTCTACTGCTGCTCTAGCTGCCAACGTAGAAGTGTTGAAAAAGCCACGAACAATAAATCAGTATGCACATACAAATACTTGCTTGTGCTCAAACACAGACGCTCAATGTGCATTTCACTGCCTCAGGCTTACGAACAGTTGCTTCGAAGCAGATCAGTGGAACATATGTTTTAAAGTTGACACAATAATGACATTATTGTTAGCACTCACGCACAGGAAGAAACAGAGCCACACACACATACATGCATCTCTACAGCAAGTAGATGAATGAGAGTTTCTTAAATTGTTCATGACAGCTAGTGTGAATTTTATATGTGTAATAAATGAATATACTACTGGCACAATTGAAGTCAGCTGTAAATGCAAATATGTAATGCCATTCAGCAAATGTTTCCATTAATGGATGTCTGCTGAATTTATATTATGGTATGTTTAATTACAACTTTTAATTCCGAAAAAGTCCTACATTCCGTCTAATTAGTACAACATTACAAAGTTATTTATTGGACACTTATAGAAAATTAATCGGAAATATGGTACCTGTAATATAAAATGCTACCCTGAATTGTTCTGAATGAAGGATTTGACATGTTTTATTATACAAAGGTTTAACCCCGGCCAAAATATACCAAAACAAAGGATTTTAGTATTCTATTTTGTTTACCATTTGTATTTTTAAGAAAGTAGAAGATTTTTGATATAGAGTAACTATAATAGCGCTGTGCTCTGTCCTCCATTAGTTGTGGCTGGATCTGCTGAAGCCGACGATGAAACAAATCAGACGTAAGTATCTCAGAAAATGCTGTCTCTTCTTTCAAACCCTCGAACGCACCGTGTGTTGTGTGTTGCTATTATAAGATTCTGCCTCCAATAATAAGTGCTGAAAAACGTTGTATTTTGGTCCTTGCCGGAAGGATCACACCCCGATGAAGCAGTTGGAGTAATATGAGAATAAATAACAGTGGGGTGGTAAAATGCATCTCAAGCTCTCTCATCCCGCCTCTCCCTTCTTAACCATATCCCTAATTTTCTTCCTCCAGGGCCTAAAAACACCATCCTTCGCTTTGTGGTTAAGTTCTTCCCCCCTGACCACACACAGCTCTTGGAGGAGCTGACTCGGTAAGTTCTCTGTGCCACACCTCTCCACCTATACACGCTGTTTTTGCTTCTTTTTTTTCAGTCTGGCCCGGAATGTTTTCAGACCTTCAAGAGGATTTTTTCACAGCTGTGTGTCTGAACAGAAAGCAGAGGCCATCCTGTTTGGTGCTTTTTTTATTGTCCTTGCTGAAACCACTTACTGCAGCATTTGTAACACATTTAAATATCCACATGACATCAAACAAGGCTTTTTTTCCTTTTCCCTCTCTGGGGCACAAAGACAAACGCTTTACAGTGTCATCTGGGATCCAGGCTGATGAAAACATTTTGTTCAAAAAGCAGCTGCAAGGTGATTAATGCTCTGACCAATTTTGGGGTATTGAGCCATAGTTTGGGAAACAAGATGTCTTACTGTTAAAAAGACTTGTGCTTGTTACTGTGGAAAAACATATTTTACAATCACGCCAGACACCCAGCTGTATCTGGAGAAGTAAGTTGGGAATTATCAGGAACCATCTTGTCTGCTCTGTTGTGTTTAGTTTAGTCTGTCGAGGCCGATCACAGTTTGAGCTACAGCTACAGCGCCGTTCTGCATCAACCATAACCAAAACATAAACACAAGTATGATTTGACCTTCCACATTTTCCCATGGTGCTGTGTGGTTCCCTCTTAACTGCCCAGCTGTATTTACTTGTGACCAAGACAGGAAGCGAGCGTAGTGCCTCTCATCTGGGGAGAGAGGATTTCTCGTGATTGAATAAAGACTTTATAATCCTCATGATTAGTAGTGATACATCAAACTGCTTTTTTATTTTAACAGTCAGCATTTTTTCAGTAAAAGCCACTCAGTGTATTTAAAGCCTGTATGTCCCTCTCCATATAGTAGTTTTCATTGTAAGTGGCAGGGTTTCGCCATTCCCTTGCAGGTTCCCTCATTTTCAATTTATGACTTTTTTTAATACTTTTTTTAATGCCTCATGAAATCCAAATGAATACCCGTTTCATGGTCATACTGTCCAAAGTATTCAAAGTATGATGGAAAATGGTTATAGGGCCTGCAAATGACTTATTACCATGTCAGCTTTTTTTTGTACTTGCCAGCAGCACATAACAACATTTCCTTTACCCAACCTAGATAAATGTCAGAAAATGCATTTAGTGGTTTTACTCATTTAAGTTTGTTCATGTTTTTCCTTAAATTGAAACTTGCCCATCATGACACCGTCCTAGCTACTGTAGCTGTGGGCCGCACTGTAAGCGAACACACCAGTTCCTCCTTTGCTGCTAACAAAGTAGCTGCTCAACCAGTGTTTGCTGTCGCGTTAAACTTCACTCGCCGTCAGCCGCAATGGCCACGGATGTTGCAGAATCAACCAAAGACTGAACTCTTAAGGGACTCACTGCAACTTTAATTCTCCTATGAGAACATCACATCGCCAGTTTGGCACATGTTATGTGATTTTCCACTGACGTTGTTGGGCCCTTTCTCCAGTTTCTGATCTCATATTGTATCGGAGTGAGCCAGCTGACTCCAGCATTAGGCAGGAAGTGGGCATGTCAAAGTCTTTTATATCCTCTGTTGTCACTGTTTCCTTTGATTGGTATTGTGGTAAGAGAGGGACCAACTTACTTTACATGAAAAGATGGTGGGGACATTTCTACGAAGGCCAACTTTTCTGTTTAACTGTGAACTTAGCAAAGTTACATTCTCAATAAGAGGGATAATAATAAGGGTTTAATAATGTTTTTCAGTCAAGATTCTCGAATAGTTAAATGACGCCAGGTAATAATAGATATGGAACCTCACCAAAGCCTCAATACCTCTATTAGAGAGATAGTCATGCAGCCATACAGAGGTTGACTCCTATTAAAAGACCATTTATTTCTCACTCACAAAAAAACAGATGGATGCACTCTGAATGTGTTCCTCTGGCAGCCCAGTCCACCAGTATTTATCCTAATGAAGTGTTTAAAAAGCACAAACAATTCAGATTTACTTCTGGTGAATTTTGATTTTATTTAGTTCTCCAATTGGCTTCATTTCAATGCTAAAATATGGAATAGATTATCAAGAAATACAACATTTATCGTGTGTGTGTGTGTGTGTGTGTGTTTTGTTTGTCTCCGGGATGATAAACTGTTCTGAGGTTTGCTGTCTACGTTATGCTGCTGTCAATGGATTGAAACACAGTGTCATGACCAACATGTGCATGATTTGGTGCTGGAATGAGCAGAATCATGGTTTGTACGTGCCTGTGTGTGCGCTATACTTATGATGCCCAAATCACATTGTAAGTAGCCAACTGTGTAATGATTGACAGAGAAAGGGTGTTTTCTAAAAATACGGGCTTGGCTTTTAGTCAGTAGTGTGTGTGTGTGTGTGCGTGTGCGTAAGAGGCCAGCAGTTTGATGGTAAAGGCATTCCTCTTGAGTTTTTAAAGCAGGCATTAACCTCCTCACCTCCTCTTTTCTCTCCTCCGTCACCGACTTCTATTCCTGTCCGTGTTGTAGTCTTTTATTCCCTCTGTTTTCCCTCCCTCCAGGTACCTGTTTGCGCTGCAGATTAAGCGCGACTTGGCCTGCGGTCGCCTCATCTGTAACGACACCAGCGCCGCCCTCATGGTCTCCCACATCATTCAGTGTAAGTTCAACGCACCCGTACATTTGGCATGAAAATTCTAGAATCATGTCAGATTAACGTCAAAACAACTGCAGCACAAGGTGATTCATGTCTTGTTCACCTTATTAAAAGCACTATAATAAATCTATCACTCAATTTAATCAAGCATGAAAGATTATGAATGGGCTTATTTTAAGTTGTTTAGGCATTTCTTCTCACGTCAGATCAGTCTTTAAGTATGCAGGAAAAACATGTCTACTGACACATCCACAAATACACCAGCTCCCCCTCTGTATATTTTTCATATTTCTTCCAAATAGCTGTATTGGTAAGCAGCAGAATTGTCTATTTGCTAAAATTCAAATTGGGATTTCTACCTGTGCTCATTGCGTTGGGTGTTGTTGTTGAGGATGTAAGATTCATGGATTTAAATCCATTCTAGCATTGAGCAGCGGGCTACTATGCAGCATGCCAAGGAATATGACTTGGTTGCCGTGGTAACCTCCAGACTGCTCTGCCTGTGTGTGCACCTGCGTGGCACATTGTGATTTCTTTTTATTATTTTTTATTGTTGCTGTTATTGGACAGATGGGGAGAAACGCGTCAACACACTTCCTCTGGTTCTACAGCAGAAGGGACTGAGAGGGAGCATACATAAGAAATTAACTAGGATAGAGACAGGGGAATACATCATAGTTAAAAACAATGTATGTTTTCACTCCAAATAAATGAAATCCCCCTCTCTTTCTCTCTTCCTCTCTTTCTCTCCCTCCCTCAGCCGAGATAGGAGACTTTGACGAGACCCAGAGCTGGCAGCATCTCCTCCACAATAAGTACCTGCCCGACCAGGACGCCATCAGGGATAAGATCACCGAATGCCACCGCAGCCATGTGTGAGTTCACTATCACATGCATGTCCACACAGGCATTTACGCTATGTTATCTTTAGGCTAACATGGACACACATTCAGCGTTAAGAAGATAACAACGTGAGCAGGCAGTTTTCACTCAACAGTCCAATATCTAAAATAGTTCCAAAAAAAATTCTGGGCATATTTGTTAATAAAAAGACAATAATCACCTATTTTATTACATAAAAAGATTGTCTGGCTCACAGCTTCAGCTCTAATAGTGTTATACCATTATACTGCCTCAAGAAATCAATACAGGGTTCATTAAAGACATGTTTTTATCTCTGCTGTGCCAATTAGGTGAGCGTTTAAATGTAAAGAAACCACACCCAAACATGTTTTAACATGTTTGGGTGTGTACATGTAAACATGTAAAAAAAATATATAATGTACATTTAACAATTTTGCTGTGAATACAAATCAGTACTTTTATAAATACTTTACATTTCAAATGTGAACAGACAAACCTTTCCCATCTTTCAGCAGATACATGTTGAAACAACTTGCTTGTGTCAAACTACAGTATGTGAAGTCCAAACATTCAAATATGCAAGAGTCACAGGGGCAGCACTGTTTACCTGGGAATAGCTGGTCCAGCTTATCCGTGCTTGGCAAACAACACTGAGCCCCGCTTTAGTCTGATGGCAGATCAGTTTTTGGGTGTCAGAAGAAACACATTCTTCCACAGCACGCCTTACACTCACAGATATTTATCTGTGTGTTCAAACGAGTGCCCACAAACACACACATCACACAATTACACCCAACCCATAGGTCTCTCTACTGCAAAGATGTGTATCTATATAACACTACTGTTTCCGCGCGCATGCTCACACACACACACACACACACACACATTTCTAATCTTCTAATCTCTCCACCGGCAGAGGTGGCTATCTCCAAACATGCCGCTTGGCCCTCCCTCTGTGCCCCTGGGATCACACATTCACACACAAACACACCTTACTCCTCATTTACATTATAGCTGCGCTTCCCGCACCGCACAATGCAAATACATGCAATGAAGCTTTTCCTTGTTCTCTGCATGTAATTTCCCCCTAAAAACCTTATCCCTAACCACAGATAGAAAGCTGCAAAACCAAACTGCTGACATGCTGGTTATTTATCATGGTCACACTTTGTACCACCACCCACTCCAATCTCTCAACCAACGCAGGAAGGAAGTGGCTAATTCAGTGGCTTATACAGGAAACAGGAAGCTATTTTCAGATTTTTGCGAGGAAACAAACTTCTTTCGTGGCAGATTTCTTTTCCGCCCACAGCGTAGATTGTGTGACCATCTGATCCTGTGGTGTATTTTTAAAGGCTGTTTATTGTTTCTGCACTTCACACAATAAATCTGAAATGGTAACCCGGAGTGGGTCGTGTCTAACATCTGGTACTGAACGGTGCAAACAAAGACACATAAGCACATGGTCAGGCATATTGATGTCAAAAAATCATACAGGAAAACAAATAAAAACTCTGTATGCTTCTTGCCACCTAACATAACTTGCTTTAGCTTGAGAAAGAGTTGAAGATTGATGTGATATTAATGCATTGTTCAATCATTCTCCTTCACAGCGGGCACACCCCTGCAGAGTCAGACTACCAGCTGTTGGAAATAGCCCGGCGGCTGGAAATGTACGGCGTTCGTTTGCACCCAGCCAAGGACCGAGAGGGTACTAAGCTCAGCCTGGCTGTAGCACACACTGGGGTGCTGGTCTTCCAGGTAAAACCCATCACACATAGGATTCAACAACATACTGTCACTGTACATAAAAAATTAAAATCTGTTTTCCTGGAATGTGAGTACTTTCCTGCATATCTAAGTTTTGAGGCATGGAATGCAAATTCATGAAATATTTTCCTACGGAGGGAGGACAATACGTCATCTTTTTCCAAGGAGTGTTCTTCTTTTTTTATCCTTGACTACAAATGTTTAGGTTGAGAGTTATAATCATTAACCTCCTTTGTATCTGCTCGGATCACAGCAAAGACACTTTCACTGATTAGCCTCATTTTAAAACTTGGCAACCTCTTAGCTAAGGGGACAGTGCACTTACTTAATGGTGGTGTGTGATTGCAGTTTAGTTTGTTATTAATTCAAAATGGGATAAGATGTAGATAGGAGTAGGAAGTAGCAGTAATTAACATTGATCTTTTTCTCAAACTATGCCATGTTGAGTCCTTGAATTTAAGGGAATCGGTGGTTGAAGAAGGTGTGCCAAGATTTTCCCTGGCAAGATATGGAGTTTTTTTCAACAATATTAATCATCTTCTTGTTATATCTTCTCCCTTTCTGCAGGGGTACACAAGGATTAACGCCTTCAACTGGTCCAAGGTTCGCAAACTCAGCTTCAAACGCAAGAGGTTCCTAATCAAACTGAGAGGAGACCCCGCAGTAAGTCCATATGACTTGTCCTTTCATACTCTCCCTAATGCTTCTATTCATCTTGTCTGTACTTATATATCCACTTATCCCTCCATCCATACTTAAATCGGCATGTGTGTCTCATTCCAGCAGAATGCCCACCATGACACACTGGAGTTTGCCATGGCCAGCAGAGATTGCTGTAAGATCTTCTGGAAGATCTGCGTGGAGTATCACGCTTTCTTCAGGCTCTTTGAGGAGCCCAAGCCCAAACCCAAGCCCATCCTGTTCACCAGAGGCTCCTCATTCCGCTTCAGGTAAGGACAGCACAGGAAAAAAAGGGAAGGATTCAATTGCATTTTTCTTGAATTTGTTTGACATTGTTTGCTCTTTTGTCTCTTTGTACTTGCAGCGGTCGAACCCAGAAGCAGATCATAGATTATGTGAAAGACACAGAGGTTAAAAAAGTTCCATTTGAAAGGTAAATCTCCTTCATTTGTGTGTAATTACTCCCAACAATGCAAACAGCCATCATTGCAGACAGAAGGTCCTGATTGCAAATGGTCGCAACTCATCTGTCCGCTCTTTTCTTTCTTTCCAGGAAGCACAGTAAAGTTCTGTCCATGTCACCTCAGACGTCTTCCTTCAGATTGCAAGTGCCAAAAGAGGTGATACACACTTTGACACCAACATATACTGACCTTCGCACACCCATACACTTGTTTTTTGTTTTGCTTTAGTTTTCTATTTCTTTTATCTTTTCTTTGTAGCTTTACTTGTTGTACACATTTACAGTCTCCTCGTGTCTTGTTTTTATGACTTCACAATATCTCTATGGAGCTGCTCTGTTGGACAAAAGTACAAAGCTGTTTTTGTCCCGGGCAGCTCCAGGGAGCGAGTGAATTTGAATGTGTGCTTTATCTAAGCTGTTCCCTTGTAAAAAAGCCAATTTATTCCAAGCCAGTAATTCAGTATTACCAACCCTGTTAGGTAAGAGTTTAAAAAGCTTCTCCGCTTCTCCTTCTCCTTTTTCTCATCACTAATTTTCTTCTATCTTCTATCTGTACTACCCTTTTCTCATGTTCGTCAGAGTGCCATGTCTGTGCCAGTAGCAGACCAGCCTGATTCAGCCAGACAGGGCCATCAAGCTGTGGTCAATGGTTCAGAGGTACCGACAGTGGGCACATCCTCCACAAACGGCTTCCACGATACAGCTACGGCGCCCGGCTCGGACCCCACCCAGCCCCGACAGAATCACCACGGCAACGGAGGAGGATCGGCGCCGGACGCTCACTTCCTCAACCCAGGTCCATCTTCCAGGGCAAACAAAGGCAGCAGCTCCTCTATCCCTTACATAGACTGCAGCGACATAGACAGTGAATGTGATGTGTCAAAGAGCAACAGGGCCCCCAGGGGCCGCGGCAATGCAAATGACAGCAATGCGGATGAGCCTAATTGTGTGTATAGCAGTAAGCACGGGGGTAGCAGTCGCAATGGGGGGCAAGCCACCGGGGGTCTATTCGGGGCTGTAAATGGGTTCTACCACACCAATCACCAGGGGCTAATGCAGCAGCAGCATCAGCAGCAAGGTATGCTGGGTAACAGAAGTGCCGTAGATCAGTCTCCAGGTAGGTTCAACGTGAGTCACGAGCTAACTGATGACGAAATGTTATCCAACGGAGGGGGTTCGTATCACGGCCGCCTCCCGCTCCACAGCACGCTGTTGGGCGAGATCTTTCAAGGACGAGAGAAGCGTGCCGCGGCGGGCGTAGGGCGACCGCTAGGGACCGGTACACGTAGCCAGTGTTCTAGCCCCGTCATCAGCAGTTTCCACCACCGCACCAACTCCGTCAGTCACGCCGAGATGACAAACGGTCACGGTCAGCAGCAGCACGCGCACTGGGACGAGGGCGGGCTTCATTTCGGTAAACTTCCGGGCGTTTTCCCAGTGGAGCCTGCCACCGTCCACCAGCCGCCACCACCACAGCAGCCCCACCCGCTAACCCACTACGGTAGCTACTCGCCCATCACTTCCAACCGCACGCCGCCTCACTTCGCCAAACCCTACAACAACAACAACAACATGAGGAACCGCTCCGATACCGACCCGTTCATTCTCAGCCAGCTCACGTCCACGCCCGTACACCACCTGCACGACACTCAACGCTCGGGGCTGCAGCACATGCAACAAGCCCCGTGCTCTGCCCCGACCGAGCGCAGGATGATTATAACTAACGGTAATAATCACACGGGGAACCTAGGGGCACCAGGTCAGGCGCGGTCCAACACCGTACAGCGGTTGTTCGGTCGTCAGGGAAAGCCTCCCTCTGGTAACCCTAACAACGCAACCCGTAACAACCACAACAACTTAAACCAGAAACCGGTCCAGATGATAGACGGGTCCACAAGCAGCGGCTCCGACGACACCGGTAGCGACACAGAGTCAGACACTGGCAGCAGCGCGTACAGCCATCCGTTAATGTACGGAAACCCGGCCGCTGTAAGCTCCATGAATTCGGTCAATTCCAACGGCGTAGGCTCTTCGTCCCCCATGACCAAGTGCTCCTTCGGGAGTCTCCAGCTAGGGGAGGGGAAGGGGGAGGGTGAGGGTGAGGGTGAGGAGGAGGAAGGGTGTTACCGATTTAATGAGGAGGACATAGGGGGCCGCGTTTTCAGCTGTTAAAGGGTTAAGATATGCAAGTAGCTAGGCGTAATAAGTCTGCACAATTAATATAAGAATGATAGCATCTCAATATGTAGATGTGCGATGCAGGTTTTGTCTTCTTAGACATTGTGGGAATTGAATCGACCAGCTGCTTGTTGATTATTGAAATAAAAGAAGTACAGCTCTTGATCTAATCCACCTGTATACCCTAGCTTACCTTTGAAACTCCATATATATCAAACTCATTTTTTAACATATTTTTGTAGTATGAAACGGACATTTTTGACATATTTTTTAGGTTTTTAAACTGGGTAGAAAGAACTGCTCCTGTGTTAGACGAATCAAGTCTACATCCAATGTTTTCTAATCCCCAGTTTTGCATCGGTGGATGGTGTCAGTCTAACTTTACACATATCTATGTGAAATGTGAAGGAATCAGCGTAGGGTAATGTTACAAGAGAAATCCTCCTCACAACGTGCCATGACTTAAAGAAATTGTATATTCAGTGTTGATGTATATGTTCAGATAGATAGACATCTAAAGAACACCTTCACGTGTAGAATTGTAGCTCTTTTGGGGAAGATCATTTCTGCAAATCTTCCTTGTTTTTCTTCAAAAACATTATAGCATTTGCATTTGCTCACTTTTGTAAATGAAGTTTTGCTTGTTGTCAAGATATTAAGGTGTCGAAGCGAGAGAGTAACCGATTTTTAAGGCGGCATTGATTTTGCTTGCTCGTTGAGTTGACCAGGACCCGCTGCCTTTTCCTGGTCATTACACCTTAATAGACCTGTTTGCTGTAATAGGGTTTCTACGGTTTTTAGCAACCTAATGTAGCGGTTTCCTCTAAATCAAACTTTTATAAATATTTGACTGTCGTCTTGTGCAATAGCAGGGCTTTGAGATGATAGTTCACTAAGGGACTTTAATGGGACATTTTTGGTCATTTAAAAGCTGTTTTATGTCAGATACTTTATACAGGTTGACTCAGAGCGTGTCTGTGGTTGTTTTGGACTGTGTCAAACCACGAGGATAATATGGATTGACTAACTGAGATATATTCCCCTTTTTATTTGTACAGTATATTTGATTGAATATTAATGGTAGAGACTCGATTGTACCTAGTTCTAGTTAAACATAATGATGTGATACATGTGTAAGCTGTGCTGTAGTTGACGACTGGTCTGCCTTTCTCATTCTGCTTTGGCCGAGCTGATGTCCTCTCTTTGGAGCACTTTTACACTTGGTTTCCGTCTCGTCTGTCGTCGGCAACTTGCACTGTAATTTGGATGTTTTGTGGTAGAGCCTTTTTGTAGCCATTCTCTTTTGTATTTAACAATGGCGGAGGAATAGATTTTCATCAATTGAAATGTTAGTGGTGGATTATGACCGTGACCCTAACCTTTTTTATATCTGTATTTTTGATAATAACTGAAGCTCCGCATGTTTCTACATCTCTACTGAAGATGCATTGTACGCGCTTATGCTACTTCTGTTGTTTTTTTCAGACTTTCTTTCCTTTTATCACTTTTTTTTGTTTCTTCCACGGTTCTGCACACAGAACAAGGCATTGTCCATCCATGACTGTCTGCTTTGCTTTTCTCGGCTTGGCCCCTGGCATACAACCACAACCATAAACAAACACAAATGTAGTTCACTGTTATTAACTTTCTTTGGACGCTTGTCTCTCTTCTGTTCCAATGCTGTTTATCGGTGTGCCGGCCCCTCTATCCACACCACTGTCATTTGCTGTCTGCTCACTGCAACTCACACTTTGTTGTTGTTTTTCTGTTTTCACTGCAACACTGAATTTGGGATAAACTTCGGTGCTCCGCCTGAAAACACACCAGCAGAGTCTGCATTTACTGAAAGCAATGGTTTGGGAAATGCAGACTTTTTGTTGGATTGAATTCAATTGGATAATTGAAATCGTTCTTCTGTACCTACGTAAATGGACACATTTTCATCAGGATCTTATGTGTGCTCATCTTTTAAAGCCAAACCACCCTTTTTATTCCCTCAGAGCCACCACAGCTTCTCTTCTAAAACAAATGTTCACGCTTCATGCTTTGTAAATGCACTGTTGTTTTTCGGCATGTTTTCTTTTGCTCAGAGTGCATGTTTAACCAGGCAAGCACAGTCCCTGCCGCTCTGTCATTCTTGCTCTGTCCTAGCTCACGGCGCTCGACAAACAGTTTGAAATGTTTGAGAAGCTTTTGGTGCAGACTAACAACAAACATACCAGCTCTAGAGACGTGTAGGTTTCCCCTTACTTCACACAAGCTGTTACAAATTTCATGCCTGATTTCTGAACTTACTGCACCCTGTAGTTCTCAGACATCTCAAAACCATTTGCGTTCCTGCCCCAGGGAAAAAAACATGGCTGACTCAACTCCAGTGTTCTTTATGTCTTCAATAGAGAGTGAGAGGGTGAAGTAAAGTTAAGCTTAATGAAAATGTAAGTGCAAAAAAAATTATTTTGATAGACGTGGTGTTTTTTCTGGGTAGGGTGTGAAAGTCTGAGCAATGTCAGGAGATGGACACACACACAAACAAACAGGAATACTGGAGTCGAGTCGTCCTTGTTTTCAGTTTCACTGCCTGTGGCAGGTCACTTCCATTGAGGCTTTTTGTCAATTTTTAATGCACTGTACATAACAATAACGGACTGATGGGTTCCGATTTTGTATTCATATTGTTAATTGTATTTTAAATGAGAGTTAATCAGAGCCAAATTATGCTGGACTAACTTTAAAACAAAAGGTTAAAATTATTGTAGTTTCTTCTGCGATGTGGTGATCTGATATCAGGCGGCTTTAAGCGAATTGTGCGACATTTTGGGAATTTATTAAAAAAAGATTAGATTACAAGATTGACACTACATTTTAGTCTGTATAGTAAATATGAAGCTACAGCCTACACATATTTGAAAAGGGGAAACAGCTGCCGTATTGAATCTGTACAAAAACCGGCTTCATATTTGTGTACCAAACAGACATGTTTGTTTTTAATCTTCTCATCTAATTCCAACCAAGAAACCAATCAAGCATATTTCCCAAAATGTCAAACTATTTTCTTTTCATACCATCAAAATGGTATACAGTGGCATTTTTGCATCGCATCTGGGCTTCTCTTTCTGTTTACATAACACACTTTCTACTAACTTCTTTTGAGGGGAATAAACTGTCTTTCTGACTATTCTTTACATTTTTCTGATTGAGCTTAAAGCTTGCCGTCAGACTTTGCAGCATCTCTAAAGCATGCAATCAGAATAAATGTTGTCAGTCGAGCTGGAGAGCTGCCAAGAAGTCTTTTTACTCCTTTGCAAAAGAAAGGCATTGAAATTGAATTCCATATGCTGACTGTATGGCTTAAATGTGCACTGACTCACTGGTTTTCTTTGTCACTCTTGTAATACTTTGTATTCCCTGCACACCTGTCCTTTTATTTCCATCACAAAAACCAACTGGGTTTTTTTTCTTATTTTTTTCTTTATGGTTTTTTCTTTACCCTATCATCTCTCTTTTTAACACTGTAAGTGATTGTGTGCACTAGTGTCAATAAAAAAAACGACCTTGTACGTTCAAAGAAAAGGGACTCCAGAATTTTACTGTAGAGAGAACTGATGTTGAACTAAACCTGCCCCACCCCCACCCACCCAAACACCCTGCTTGTATTGTCACCCCGGCCCTATGTTTTGTGTTGTGGTAGCTAGACTGTAGAGTAGCGGTTCTTCATTTAGTTTGTTGTTTGCGCATGTGCACACGTGAATCCGTCTGTGTTCCATATTTTTCTAGCTCCTGTTAGCACTTGTGTTTTTTGTTTTTGTGTTGTCGTCGTAGTTTGTTGTGTTATCCTGTGTGGTGGTAAGTTCTTTTATAGCACCCCTCACAGATCTGCACTCAGGCAGTGGTTGCCTTGGTTTTACCCATGATCCAGTTTGGTGTACAGTAACAGTGGACTCTTTGGAAAAATTTCAGCTGGGGCAAGTATACAGTCACGACTTAGTACCATGTAGTAAACCCTCTGTAGTGACTCTAGCTGTAGTGACCGTAGCCTTTTTATTCTTCTGTCCGAAATGATGATATTTTCCCAAAAGAGTTGCCAGAAGTTGAATTCAACTGCAATCAGACCAGACTCCTGTTAAAAATGAGATGACTTAAGGCATCATAACAAATTGCAAGACTCTCACATATCTATAAAAGATCATATCCATAGTGCATTGTTAGGGTCAATTGTAAAAGCTAATACAGTAATCAGAACTGTCATAATGCAACCATCATAGTTTTTTGACTAGGGCGGAAACGATTGATCAATTAGTCGACTAAATCAACTATTTTGATAATAGATCAATCATTTTGCCAATAATGAAAGGTAGTTGCCGGCATATTTTTTAATAAAAAACCTTGTATTACAATGATTATAGAACCTTGTTAAATGCCACTTGCAGCTTTTTTAACATGTATGGCTCTTTATTACCCTTTCAATGCACTGATATGCTTTTGTTTAGTCTTGCATATAAAGTGATGGTCCTTAGCTCCTTACTATCATCTACCTAACATAAATTGTTATTATCTTCCATCTTTTCATCCTTTTTTCACTATACTTTTTTAACCACATCTCAGACGAGGATCTAACTAGAGAAATAGAGTAGATGTAGCCTCCTTCAGAGTTGAGCGCTCGTAGCATTTGTTTTCTTCCTGTGACTACCTGCCCAAGCGTGACAACTGCTCATTTTAGGTCCTCCTGACCCATAGTTTGTTAAGATTGATCGTGTAGCATCGGTCTAACCTTTGAAATTCATCGCCATGCAGTTTGAGCAATCATATGGGAATTATATAAAAACCTGGCTTGAACTTCTAAATACAGGGGTGAGGCCTTTACCTCCACTGAGAAATTTGAGGGGAGGAATGAAAATGTCAATAAAGACTTAAATGATAAGACGGATGGCAGTGAATTTCATCACGGTAGTAGAAATGGATTTTATTTTATCATACATGTAGAATATATTTGAACTCCATCTTCTCCATTATCTCACTCTTTTTTTCTATCCCTATCCCCCTATCATTATCTCCTCTCCTCCCAACTGCAGAAAGTCCTGCTTCAGATGAGTCTCCGGCAGAAAGTCCCCAAGTGGTCGTCAACGGTAACGGCTCTGTCCATGACAACGGTGGCCCTGGTCTTGGTCAGAGTCCTGAAATGCGCCTGCTGTCTCCCCTCACCAGCCCGCTGCTCAATGACGCAGGCTGCATCCGCAATGAGGACGAGGAGGAAGCAAGGAGAAAGGTGAGCATACGAACCAGGAATTAAAATCTGTGTTTTAATCTCCCTTTGACATCTTATAGTTAAAGCATCACTTAAAAGAACCAAAATGGATGGATCGATCTTTTCCCTCTTATTTCTGTCCAGAAGTTTCCCACAGACAAGGCCTACTTCATAGCCAAGGAGCTGTTGACCACGGAGCGGACCTACCTCAAAGACCTGCAGGTCATCACAGAGGTAAAGAGGAGGCACATTTCTCCACATATTATGTATTGAAAAAAACAGCAGTCTAGTACAGAGAGAGAGAGAGAGAGAGAGAGATTTTATTAAGCCATCTGTGTTAAGACCAGAAGCTGGTCTGCGCACCAAGTGTAAACACATTCCCTGACGTACAGACAGCTCTGCATAGCAAACCAGGCCGGGTCTCCTTAAAGCACTGGTACAGTAATAGAGAATCAAAAAAATACTTTTATATCTAAATCAGAATTTTACGGACAGGGAGCTGACTTTGGTCTGTTTTTAAAAGCTTGTATTTGCACAGTGAGTCAGAGTTGGTGCCTGAATCATGGGTGGTGTGCGTTTGGTGTTTTTATAGCCTGAATGTGCTGGCAAAGCTGAGCTCAGTTTGGCCTTTTGGGATGCCAAAAGACTGGCAAAAGGAGATAAAGAATCACGAGTTTGACAACCTTTTTTTCTGCCATGTGACTTTAATATTACTTTAGTTTTCTCTAGAGCACTCCGTTTCCAATTTTCTTTATCCCCATCCCGAAAGAGGGCTTTTATATGCTTTTATTTTGGCACAAATGTGACCGCAAAGCTCCAACATCTGAGCCTGCATGAGCATTTTTCTCGTGCAGGAAAGATGACGGATGTATACGCAGCTTCCAAGTAACTTGTGTTGTTTTAAAGCATCACATGTGTTGTTATTCACTTCCTTTGGTAAGCTGGCAGACTTTCATTTTGTTTGCTCTTTCAGACAACACAGACTACAACCTCCGGGCTCTTGAGGTTACAAGAAAAACCACTCAAATCAACACAACAGGGGGAAAAAAACCTCGCCCCTTTCTTAAAATTCTGGGATGAAAGAAAGTGCAGCATAATTCGGGTCGGACTTTGTCTCTGCTGTTTATGCACAACTTTACAGCCTGTTGATGAGGAGAGACCACCATTGTGGGCTAGCGTAGGTCTGAGGCCCCTGTAGTAGAAAGCACCTGCTTCTGAAGACCCCCCATCACCTAATATAGCCAAGTTGACCTCTGAAAAGTACAATACCCTCCTTCCTTTTTCTGCCCTCTCAGCTGTTTTTCTTAACAGTAGTTTTCCAGCAGCTTTGAAGTGGTAGAAGGCGTGCGCTGGCGCTTTTTTAAAATACCTCTTTAAACATTTTCTTTGGCTGCCCCCCCTATGCTTAGGCCTCAGATCCTACTTCTCTCTCTCTCTCTCTCTCTCTCTCTCTCTCTCTCTCTCTCTCTCTCTCTCTCTCTCTCTCTCTCTCTCTCTCTCTCATATTTTCTGGCTGTCTCTCTCTCTCCCTCTCCCTCTCTCTCTGGCTGGGTCCCCTCTGTGAAACAGCTGGATGGCCTCCTGTCGGCGCTGGCTGTCATAGCCGCGTGTGATTTACTCTGAGAGGGGGAACATAACACCTCAGTGTCAAGAGGTGGCGGAGCACTAGCTTGGGGCCTGTGTGTGTGTGTGTGTGTGACAGATATCTGATCTTGCAAACAAACGCCATTGTTCTTCCAAGTGAAATCATTCACTCTGGCCTCCTATTCAAGGGGTCTCCTGTTGGGATCCTACCAGAGTGTGTGGTTCCTCTTACATGTCACCAGTGATCTGTATTGTTTATTGTATTGATCTGGATGTTTTTTTATAGTATTTTCAAACTATGTTCTGCATTTTCCAAGTTAATTCATGAATCAGTTGGTCTATAAATATCAGAGTAGTGGAAAATCCCATTTTAAGATTGCGATAAAACAGTAGCTGGAGATAATGGTAGATTTTGGTCTAGTTTTTAATGTCGGATATCTTCATTTTGTCCACACGGTAATTGATTTACCTCTTTGTCTGTCTCAGTCCTTCGACGGCCTGGCGGGGAAAGAGGAGGCCTTCCCAGACTCTGTTCTCAACCTGATCTCCACCAGCTACGAGCCGGTCCACAAGTTTCACCAGGGATTCCTCAAAGAAGTGGAGCAGCGGCTGGCACAGTGGTCAGTGCACGTATATGCTGTTCAAACATTTCATACAGAAAGGGAAAGTTATGGCTGACATGAGCTTCTTTAAAGCGGCACACAATACCAGAATGTTCTTTTAAATGTACATACACACTGTGATTCATTCTTCTTTCAAAGGTTTTTTTTATTAAATCGCAAAGTAGCAAAGCAACTGCAGTACAATGGATTATAAATTTTTTCCCCTTTTTTTCCCCCCCGAACATACCCCACCCATATCCCACCCTCACACCCAATCACAAACAATCCTGCATTAAGAAATGAGTACAAAAAAATAATACATAATGTTAAAAATAGCAGAAACGAAACAGAAACACACACTTCAAGAAACAAAAACAAAAACAAACAACCAATATGAAACAAAAAACAAAGAAATAAAATTGAATCAAACTAAAGAGGGGAGGGGGTAGCTACTCTTCATCTATTGTGGTTGGTTTCTTAAAATAGTCTAGGAAGGGGCGCCATATTTTATGAAATTTAGTCTCAGATCCCTGGGTAGTGCAACGAATTTTCTCCAGATTCATACATGACATAATGTCTCTAATCCAATGTGAGTGGGAAGGAGGAGCAGGATCTTTCCATTTAAGTAAGATAGCCCTATGAGCAAGTAAAGAGGTGAAGGCCAGTACCTTTAGCTTCACTTTAGGCAAGCCTGAATTGGGAGCAATGCCAAAAATTGCAGTGAAAGGGTTCGGCTCAATTTGATGCTGAAGTACTTCAGAAATTGTTTGAAAAACTGATGTCCAGAACTCAGTCAAGGTGGGACACAACCAGTACATGTGAAAGAGTGATGCCGGTGCGCTCTTACAGCTATCACAGGTCGGGTCTACATCGGGAAACATACGAGCTAATTTAGTTTTAGATATGTGGATACGATGTACTACTTTAAATTGCACAAGAGCATGTCGGTCGCACATGGAGGTAGAGTGTATCCGATCCAGGACTGAATCCCACATGTGATCTGTGAAGGCAGAACCTAGGTCCTGCTCCCACAGGGTTCTAATAGCTGCTAATGAGGGGCTATGCAACTTTGTGATTCATTCTTTAATGCAAGATTAGATTTGATATTTTTTTACAAAGATAAAATTAGTCAAATAGGAAATGATAATTAAAAAACTAATAATCTTCCTATTAAACAAAGTACCCTTTGATGCCCTATTTTCTTATTTGAGCGGAAGCAATTAAATAAGATAGCTGGGTGTGAACTGAGCAAATAATAAACCTGAGCCGTGCCTCGACTCCAATTTATGTCACATGAAACGGCTAATGTGACTGCGCATGGGAACTAATATGCGCATGCAACGTCCTAATTTCCTCTCATGGGAGTCTTGTCTGGGTTAATTCTATAATGACAGACAGGAGAAGACACACACACACACACACACAAACAATGACTTGCCGGTAAATGAATGGATTTGTGGGAATCGAGTGAAGATTTTCCAGTCATGTGCTGTAGAAATGTAGCTCTTGCCTGTCATCTAGTGGTGACTAAACGCTACTGCATGTGAAGCAGAATTCTCATGTCTTTCTCTTTTTAGGGAGGGTCGGTCTAATGCCCACATTAAAGGAGACTACCAACGAATTGGTGATATTCTTCTGAAGAACATTCAGGGTCTGAGGGTAACTACATCTTTATGATTAATACATTTTCATTTGGGCTCATTTCTTATAACATGAAACATTTTAAAACCTTTTTTCTTTCTTTTTGCGTGTGCAGCAGTTGACGGTTCATCTGCAGAAACATTCAGAGTGCCTGGTAGAACTGGAGCGGGCCTGTCGGTGGGTGAACCAAGGCTACATGGCTATGTTTGCCTCCCAAAGTGACCAATTTAAAATAAATCTAATGATGCGTTTAGGAGCATTTTGAATATCAGTTTTCCCCTCCTTGCCTATCCTCAGGTCCAATCGAAAAGCAGAAACCCTGTGCCGAGACTTTGAGCAGCAGAGGGTTTGCTACCTGCCCTTTAACATCTTCCTCCTGCGACCGCTCCACCGCCTGCTCCACTACAAGCTCATCCTGGAGAGACTGTGCAAGCACTACCCGCCCACACATGACGACTTCAGGGACTGCAGAGGTACGGGGCTCTGCTCACACCACTGACATGCTTGTGTCATATGTTTCACAAGCTGGTCTGAGCTTGGAAAGACAGCTTTTAGCTTCAGCCCCCCTGACTCCTGGAACAATTTACAGCAACAAATTAAAATAAATACCTTCATATCCTTTAACAAATTCAGACATATTATCTTAAATCTGCCAAACTCTACCTGTTACCATTTTAATTAGGTTATATTGTACTGTCAACCATTTAATTTTAATTGCAGCTGTCTAAATATTGTCTACATTGTTCAATTGTTTTTGTCTCTTTATCTTTATCTTGTGTATTTGCACTGCATATTGTGTATGTATAGTTGGTTTTACTTTGCATTTGTTTGACTCGACATTGTAAATGAGGATCAACCCTCAATTGATCTCTCTAGTATAAATAAAGGTTAAATGAAAACCTCCAACTTATTCTCCCTTGTACATACAGTAATTAAGTTTAATCTCTTCTTCCTTTTCCCCTTCTTCCAGCGGCCCTGGCAGACATCTCTGAGATGGTGCTGCAGCTCCAAGGAGCCATGATGAAGATGGAGAACTTCCAGAAGCTTCTGGAGCTGAGGAAAGATCTGACCGGCATCGACATCCTCGCCATCCCCGGGAGGGTGAGACTCTTTGGCATTTATTTATTGTGAAAGTATGAAGAGTATTAGGGCCACATTGACGATCAGAAAAAAGAATGAATTACGAGAAAAAGTTGTTATTTTACAAGAATTAAGTCGTTATTTCACAAGAAAAAAACAAAACATTATTCAAGAAAACATTTCACCAGTAACCTTCAAAACGGTGGCGAGAGCAGTCTAGTGACAGCGTCCTTGTCACCCACACACAGTCAACAGCGATGTATGATAACTTGATGCTTATTTCCTTCGGTATGAGAGAAGTAGGCTCTTCTCTAAAATTACACACACACCTTTATTCTTGCTATTGTATTGTATTTTCTTTCTCGACTTGGCCCTAACACTCTGTCGTAGGCGAGAGAGGACACTTTCCTGGCTTTTAAATATTTACGGTAACTTATTCAGCAACACATCTTTTTTTCATGGTGTGTTTGCAGGAATTCATCAGGCTCGGTTGCCTCAGCAAGCTCTCAGGGAAGGGCCTCCAGCAGAGGATGTTCTTCCTGGTAAGACATGACCCAGTGACTTTTCAAAGTAAAGCTGATATCATCGATAAGAAGCGCTAACTTCTTATATATTTTCTCTCTTTCTTTCTTCTCCTTGTCCTCCTCAGTTCAGCGATTCGTTGGTTTACACAAGTCGGGGTATGACGCCGTCCAACCAGTTTAAAGTACACGGCCAGCTGCTCCTGTATGGCATGACGGTAAGTGACAGATTTCTCTGTACACATAGGGTTTAAAGATGTATTTTTTACATGCATCTACTGCACCTTACCCTGACCAAATGTAGGATGACTTCCACTAAGGAGTGTGAGTGTGTATGTGGATTCTTTTTGCAGATCAGAGAGAGTGAGGAGGAGTGGGGAGTGCCTCATTCGTTCACCTTGTTCGGGCAGCGGCAGTCTGTGGTGGTGGCAGCCAGGTACGCAGTGCAAAATCACACACACAAAGACATTCAATCATTTCTCATGAAAACACAAATCATACATTATGAATGGAAGCAGGTCAACCGCATCAAAAATGGATTCCTTTCACAGTTTGGTTGGGCTCTAATTCAATTGGACAACGTGACCTATTTTTCTTTTCAGTTACTAATTAATTATCTGGCTGTAAAATAGAGGTTGTGTTGTGTAACCCAGACTTTGTAAAGACATTTTAGAATTATACATTTTTTTCATACTTTGTCATACTCCAATTTCCTCAAACAATCTTCCATTACATTAACATCTTGACTGTGTCCAGCTGCGCTTCAGAGATGGAGCGCTGGGTGGAGGACATCCGGATGGCCATAGACCTGGCGGAGCAGAGCAGCAGCACAAACACAGACCTGCTTACCAGTAGCCTCTCTGACAACAGTAAGTATTGCCTTACTGCATGCACACTATGTATACTTGTCTCATTAGTATACATTTGATTTTGAGGATTTAAATCATCAGTCCCTAGAAACTGCTCCTCTAACCTGCTTTATCTACCAGACATCACTTAATCATACAAGGCATTGCACTGTCTGCCACCCTGTGGGAACCAGAAAGTCCAGCCATAAAAAAAGGTCCCACAGCAGGAGTTCTTTCTGGAAAAGTCTCCACATGGGATTTGTCAGCCACACAACAGCTTTAACCTACAGCCCACATAACTCTATACTATAACCAACCCTTCTCTCCCTTTCTTTCAGCGCCTTGAATAATCTCACTGAATTGCTCCAGGTGGTCTTTCTTTCATCATATTTCTTTTAATGTCACCTGATATATGCAGGGGTTCAGGACCCAGCTGTCACCATCTCTTTCTCATCTCTTCTTTTTTATTCTCTATCTTTTAAATGCCTGTCACATATTCTATGAGTCTCCGCCCGGTTGATCTTCAGTTTGGCGTTTCCATTATCCCTCAACTAAACTTCACCTGCTATAGTGCATTTATGGCTGGGAACAGTTAAAGAGTATTGGCTTACAGGTGGCAACAAAAGGGTGATTTTTTTTCCTCCTTTCTTTTGTGCAGACTTTATTGAAATGGCTTTGATCATTGTTTTGGATCTGCAGTTTGTTCTGTGTGAACAATCTGTAGCCATTTTCAAAGCATAAAGGGTCAAATTGAGTATGTGTGTGTGGTGCTAAATGGTGAGGACAGCCAAAGCAGGAGGCCCAAAGCTGGCAAAGTGTGCTTTGTCCGAAGACCCATGGTTTTTCTTAAGCCATTTAGAAGTGAAGACACAACTGTTTTTTAATATGTTTCCTATGTGATCAATAATGCTGTCATGATTTTATCCGGAATGATTTATCCTATGCTTAAATGAATTCACCCAGACATTCATAATTATGTCATAGAGGACTTTGGTCACTATTTTCTTTTTTAAATGAGTTTATTAAGATGTTCCCCCCCCCCCCTTCAGAGCTGTCGGAGGACGGAGGAGCAGAGCTGGAGTCTGAAGAGGAGCTGTGCGGCTCTCGCTCGTCTCTGGAGCGCCAGGGTCACCGTGGTAACACCACTGTGCATGTGTGCTGGCACCGCAACACCAGCGTGTCCATGGTGGACTTTAGCGTTGCCGTGGAGGTAACATAACACTGTGCTTGTGTTTGTGTGTTCCCCCCCTTTTAATCGTCTTCTCTCTTCTTCAGCTGTTTTTGCTCCCCCTGTTTCTCCTCTCCAGTGAGTCCAGTCTCCTGTCTTTGTCCTGTTTAGACAATGGACCATTGGCTGGCTCAAATGTCCCTTGTCTTTCTTCTCTCATCTCTGTGTTTGTCCCTTATTCTCTCTTCTACACTTCTATCTTCATCCCCCTATTTTTCTCTTTCCTCTGTCCTCACATTCCATTTTTGTTATTTCCATTTGACCACTTCTGTCTGCCCACGCTCACATTGCTAGAGGCCAGTTAGTGAGGCCAGTGAGTTGACGAGGCCCCTCTGCAGACTTCAGGGGTCCACGTCTCTCTCTGTGGTCTGCTGGTTACAGAAAAACTCAGCCTGTCCTTTGGTGACACCTGCTGGAGCAGAGCGGTACTGCAAGAGCCACAGAATGAATTGACCCATGGAGGGAAATGCACATGCATTTGAAAAATTGTGTAGAACTACATTTTACTTTTCACTCTTATAATCCTTAACATCTGGGCAAACCGCCTGACAAACAAGTCCAATTTTAAAAGAGTAATTTAATTACGAATTTATGTCCTGGTTTTGCAAGAGTGTAATCAGAGCAAACAGGCTATCCTTTCCTGTCTTTTCTAATGTAATTTGTGACTTTTTTAAAAACTTTATTTGGCAGCTGGTGTCCTCTGTTAACTCAGTTCTCATCTATTTCCTCCTCCCATTTTGTGTTTCCCAGAACCAGTTGTCGGGGAACCTGCTCAGGAAGTTCAAGAACAGCAACGGCTGGCAGAAACTTTGGGTCGTCTTCACCAACTTCAGCCTTTTCTTCTACAAGTCGCACCAGGTAAGACATATTTTACGTGGGTATATATTTCTTGTGAATGCATTTAAATTAAGGTGCTAAAACATGACACATTTTTGCTTGTGTGTTCACAGGATGAGTACCCTTTGGCCAGCCTCCCTCTGCTGGGCTACTCCGTCACCGTCCCGTCCGAGTCGGAGAACATCCACAAGGACTACGTCTTCAAACTCCACTTCAAATCCCACGTCTACTACTTCAGATCAGAGAGCGAGTACACCTTTGAGAGGTATGGCACTTGATTGGCCGATATGTGATGGGAATAGGTTGAATAGAAATCTGTTAATATGCACTTAATATAATATTCATGTACACAACTGTAACGTGTCCTTCCTTCCATATCCTCGTAGTAAAACTTTCAATCAAAGCTATGATACTATACTGTTCCTACATTTTTTTGTTACTCATGTACACTAAAACTTAAATCTTCTTCTAAATCTTACTATCACCTCCAAAAACATTAGATTCTGTACTTTAGCACATAAAGACATACTATAAACATAAAATTAGTGCGTGATTCAGAAAAAACATAAACCTAACATAAATAAGATAATAATAACTTGACTGGCTTTCGTGATATTAAAGGGGCAGTAATTCAATAGTTTTTCTCGTCTACCAGGTGGATGGAGGTGATCCGCAGCGCTACCTGCTCCGCCAGCCGCACACTGCCGAGCAACAGGAAAGACCTGTATTGATGGATCCGCCTTTTTCCCCAGCACCAAAAAGAAGACTTGTAATATAGACACAGAATCATGTTGCACACAAATGTATACCTCTGAATGGTTGATTTACACACACACATCTCTACAGAGGTCCTGCCACTTAACCTCCTTTCTCTCTCGTCACACACTTTTTGCACCACTTGTGTCCGATGTAATTTTAAAAAAATGTTTCCCCCGTGCCAAAATGGCATTTTCATTTAGCGACTGTTTATCTTTGACTTTGTGTCTGTGCCATCGAGTGCTGTTCACATGCATTTCAAATCCGCCCGACAACATTTCCTGTTTACAAAACTGAAGACTGACACACATGGGATCAACCAGAAAGTATTTGGGGCACTGATGCATGAGTTTTTTGGTACTGTGCGTGTCATATTTGAATTTTTAAACGTTGCCTTGGTAAGTCTTCCTGTACAACCACACATTTTAACCGAAAATACAGAATAAATGTGTATAAAATGCTTGAATAAGACTAAAACCGGAATTTGCGGAAAACTGTGTGCGTGTGAACACACTCTTGGGGAATGAGAGTATTAACTTGTTTGTCTGACAATCTTTGTTAAATTAGATGAATTTAAATGATTCATAATGAACTAGAAAAACGTCACATCTTTCCTTTTTTGTAAGGCGACTTTTTGTACAGTACTTTGATACACTGTGAAATGTTCTTTTTTTTCTTCGTGTTTTCACTTTGTCTGACCAGGAAAAACAAAACAAAAAACTGCTACTTCCGATGCCAACAGAGATTTCACCGACTGGTTTGCCAAATATTTCCTCCTCTGTATCCCTCCAGACTTTCTGGATTTTAATATTCGAAATAGAAATAAAGACGAAAAACCATCGTGTTCATATGAAACAACTGAGACAACTCTTATTTGACTGATTTGGTCTGTTTATTTCATGGAAACAGAACGACAGAGAGAGATCATTTGAAACAATTCACTAAAAAAAAAACTAGTGTACAGTGCAATGTCTATCTCCAACAACATCTTGAGGGCTTGAATTTCCACTTCAAGGGAGTATTTTAAGTGTGTGCTGTTTGACAGGTCTGGTTACTAAATCTGATATGCAGCTTTATTTCTGCAAAGAACCCTTACCAAGCCCTTTTAGTTATTCACATATATTCTATTGTTTCTATATGCTATATTTCTATATATTTATACAGTACATTGTTTGGGACCTGCACCACAAGATAATATGGAGGGTAATTTGTACAGAGGTAGAAGACTGTGTGGATCATATTCAGGCATGGGACGATAACCGGTTTCAAGGTATACCACAATTTGTCATGGTTTGAAATCCGCTACTATCTCCGTCATACTGTTCTTAGGTACTAGAACACACAGGATGTTAACATACAAGTTTATTAATGTTCAGAATATTCTATATGTTTAAGAGGCGGAAAAAAATCTTGTTTTTTACCCAGACATTTCATACCTTCAGAATATCATACCGGCCCATGCCTAATCATATTATCTTCTCTGCTCACTCCAGCGGGCTGCCAACATCAGTCTCGCGCCTCTCTGGTCGCATACTCCAGCCCGTGATCTCCATGCGAGTCGTAGCTTTCGTAGTTAGTCAGCGAGGGCCACTCTGGCTGGTACGCGGTCGTACTGTACACAAACGCCTCCTCCACCTTTCCCTCCCCTGCCCTCTCCCCTACTACCTCAAGTTCAACCACAGTCCGCTGGTACATGGTGGGCACCCCTTCAAAGCCATCCAGGAATTTCAGCATCTGGTCATCCACTTTGTAGATCTCCCCGTGGACTCGTTGACCCTTGCCGGGGATGTTGAGGAGAAATGGGATGTTGTGTTGGCCGGCGATCACTAGAGGGTAAGTCTGGGTGGTGCGGGCCGAGGAGAGGAACTCCGCCTTGCCGTTGGCGCTGTCAAACATGCGATAGTAGTTGGGCTGGCCCTTCTTCAGGGTGCCGTAGACAAAGACTCGCGTCATGTGGACAAAGGACATTAAAAGGCACCTGGAGGACAATGTAAGGAGGGAGAAAACAAATGAGCAACTTTACACAACATCTGCTGATCTTATTTTCCTCCATCACCTTGTTCATTTTAGCGAAAACTTTGCAAAATTACTGGAGAATGTTGCAGGACACGCGCAAAGCTAAAGTGGATTCTGGCTGGCTGGTGTAGACAACCATTTTTACGAATGCAACAGAGCAGCATTGGAGAGCATAAGCAACATCCAACATTGGAGCTATTTTGATAGTTTTACTCATGTTTTAAGCAAACATACACTATACGACCTAAAAATATAAATAAATGCAGTAAAAGTAATTTGTCTTACCTAGAAGAGGTTATATCTAATAGGCCTGCCTATGGCTACATTTACAAGTGTAAAACGCACCTATATAGCCTAACTGGTCTGAGAATGAGGCTTTGCAGTTTGCACACATTAGTGGTAACACCTTCCATCAAAGTGAAGCATCACACTTATCCCAATTATCAATATGCAATCAAAAGATCTCCATGTTGGCACTGCTGGGATTATGTGTGTATTTTAAATGCAGAAGTGTCTCTGTGACCTTAAGGCCTCCTTTTGATTGAAGCTCTTTGGACTTTGTACATCGGCTCAATGATTCATTCACAGTCAAGAGATACTCTCTGGAACACACTGTTTTAAGATCTTTAAAGCTGGGAAGGGTCATTCAAGTAGCCTAGAAGGCTCACTGTAAACACCAACACAATATAGAAGTAAAAGTCGCAAAACCATGATGTAATACTCTGTTATAAGTAAAAGCCCTGCATTCAAAATGTAATTACTAAATGCTAGTCATCATAAATTGCCCATTTGAAAATAATATAAATGTTACCCTTAATACCAGATTGTAGGTACTTTTTGATGCATGTAGTAGGTGTGTATTGTAGCCTATATGTAAATTAAAGGACATTCCACATACAGTAGAACCGTACTCGAGTAAATGTATATTAACATCTAGCCCTATGCATCTAGCACAACTGCTGAACGTAATAAGCTTTTATTTTGAAAATGTAGTCCTCGCTCCTGCTCGAGTGACTTCCAGAAGTGCAATGCATAGACCATAGATAGTAGGCATAGACTGAAAGGCAACGCACCAATGCACTTGAAAGAAGCGCATGTCAAAGGAAGCGCATGCGTGAACCGTAACCGTTTCAATTTAAATACACGGTAGAGTGGTACCGTGAGCGTGAGACTTACCGGTAAAGTGACGAAGATGCTTTCACGAGCGACCGGAGTGTGGTTTGACGAAACGCTGCTACAATGCCGACCGTGCAGAGAACTGCACATGCGCAGTGACGACTTTACCAACATTCCTACAGCGCCCTCTTCTGTTTGAGATTATCTAAAATAATCTCAAACAGAAGAGGGCGCTGTAGGAACGTTATTGCGTATGGTTATTGCCATGGACCTAGTATAAAAGGTTATTGCACTCTTAAATTACAATTATTTCAGGTATGCAGCTAGTTGTATTTTAGAAAATAATCATTCTCACTGGTAAACGAAATAAAAATCACTAATTTAAAAACAGTTGAAAGTTGAAAAAGTGCAGTACTAGCTCACATAAGAGTTGTAAGTGTTTACTTACTATACTGAGAGGAAAACAAGCAAATAAAATGAATAATTCAAAAGAAGCCGTGATCACCCATGTATTCCCACATGCCATAAAGATAATTAATATAACAACTACTTCAGATACTTCAACAGCCAATTAGTTAGTCATGGTGTTTGTAGAGAGGGCTAAAGGTGAGAAAACATATTCAAAAATGATTCATCTATAATAAAAAAAGATGATTTGCACCGCTGGCCCTATTAAAACGCACTTAACATAACAGTGATATTAAAAAACCACGCAGCGGTAATATGGCATAGCTAAGGAGAATGTTACAAAGAATTACAGTAAAGGCTTTGCACTTTACTCAGGAGTTCAGCACCTCTATAATACTCTGGAAAATTGGAGTCAAAAGGACAAGGGCAACTCATATAGGCCTACAGCTAATTTCAGTTCCCACACCGGATCCCATGCAGGTAAACGAATAAAGATTATTACCATGGCATGATGAGCGAGGTAGATTGATCTAACAATAATGAAGCTGCCGTTTTCTCAGGAGGAGATAATGTCTCCTCTGACAGACTCTATTGAACACACATTGTTCATTCGGCCCCCCTTGTCTGAAGATTGCAGACTCACCTGTGAAGCGCTTGTTCACTTGAATTGGGACAATTACTCAGCCCTGGAATTAAAGTGCATCCATCTTTGCCTTAACCGACACTTGACATTCAGTCTAGTAGATGGAAGAAAAAGTAACAGCCTGTGGACTCTTAACAGGTTTAAGACAAATGTGTAATATACTTTCACCTTGATGGAAAGAAGCGGAAAGGATTGGTCTTTTAAAAATTGCTTCAGTGCCATGAAACAATTAACTCTGAGTAGGACAGTAGGCTAGGTCCTAGCTCAAAGCCATTGAAGGAAGGTAGCTGTAAATCAACGTTAAAGGATAAAAGAGGAGTAAAATAACCTTTAACATTTAACGTTTAAATTATATCTTTTGAAGACCAAATAACAACTTGGGGTTTTTGTGCTTTTCCAGTCAATATGACTGTCACAGCTGTTGTTATTACAGCTGTAGTTTGTGTTCTTGTCCACAGGGGGCGCTGCCACAACATCTCCTCGGTCTACCTGGAACGTCGCTGATTGGCTGAACAAGGAAGGATGACGCAAGCACGTCTGCAGCCTAGCAGCGGAGAGGACGGCGTAAACAAAGTGGTCAACTACGAGTCGGCTAACGCTAAGAAGCTCCTTGTTTCCCGACTGAAAACACTCGCCGTGGCTTTATTCGGGCACACGTGAACACTCTGTTTCATTTTATGGACAAGAATAGCTCTCATTCGCGTGGAAACGAGACGAGTTGACGCGGTACCGTTATCGCTAGCTCCGTTAGCTTTAGCTTCTCCTTCAGGTAACGGGACTACTCAGATTGTTGTAGTTCTGGGAAATCGATGTTATCTAAAAAGTAACGTATGTGTCGAAAACTCATGATGACAGCCAATTAATTCACATACGTTGTTATTTTAAGTAGCTGTGGATGTTATGTTAGCTCGCTATGTAGCATATTATTCAGGTGAAAAGTCGATCAGCTTTTGTAAACAGGGTGAGACGATCGTCGGGCTGGATGACTACTTGATCGCAGTCATCCGGACTCGGGACTGCTATGTTTAGCCTGATGGCGAACTGCTGCAACTGGCTGAAACGCTGGCAAGAGCCCGCAAGGTACGTGAGGTCATACTACGGTGACATGATGCCAAATAAAGCCCTTCATCCTCCCTGCTGTGATCTATTTAAGGATATGTTCAAGAATTAGTCATGATTTGATTGAAGTCCATTTGATTCTTCACCTATAAACATGGGACACGATCATAAGACAGTGTATTGCAAAGGGTTCATCTTTCTTTGTAATGATGATTTGTTTACTATGAAGTGCTGCCTTTGTTTAGCTCAAATCACAAGCTAGTGACGTGCTAGATGGTAGATAATGGGGTGATTTAACACTACCAGAGATGTTGAAAGGATTAGTTATACAACCATTGAGTTAACTGACAGAAAGATCATCTACAACTTATTTGTTAATCGAAGTTGTTTTGTCCAGTTCCAGCTTCTCTATGCTATAAGGACGTTCTGCTGATCTGTTTTCAAATTTCAAATCAAATATTTGCATTATTTGAAGTTGTGGGTTTAGGCAATTTGGATGGATTATTTACTATTTATACACGTCTTTTGTAAAATAATTTGAAAGGGGCTACATTATAAATTTACTTTGCCTATTATCTGAGACTCTCTAGAACAAACAGTTAAGTGTTAGATAAATTGATTTAAAGAAAATAATGATTTTAGTATTTTATCGCATCCACCATTTGTCTTTGGTTACTTATGATACAGCTCCCTTTCCCTTCATGAACATGCCTAAACTAAAACCTGTATTCATTACTTCCAGTATTTCCTTGTTGCGACTGTAAATGTGAAGCAGCAGGCGCAGCGAAATATAACTGGGAAGAGCGCTTAACTCACGTGGTACCTGCGAGGCACCTGATCCTTTTGGATTTACCCAGAAATCCTCACCTAATCCCCGCGGCGGGCCTGTGCAGCAGCGGCTCTCTTGTCTTGTCTTTTCGCTGCTGCTGCTGCTGTGAGGGTGTTTGAGGACATAAGGTTATGGGTTAGAGCGTGGGTTAGCGGCAGGAATTCTCTCACCTCTCTGAAGGGTTCACGAGAAATCGGCCGCCCCAATGAGGGCCAGTTGGCTCCAGAGGACCGTTAGATGGATAGTGCGGTTGATGTCTTTTCGGCGAAATTGTCGAAGTTAAGTATGCACGCACGAGGCGAAGGCAGGTTGTGTTTACATGTGTACAACTTAGCTTTTTGCGTACTTAAGACGAGGCAGTTTTTTCTTCTTTTAAGCATTTGTTTACTTAGTTGATTCATTTGTTTCCTTTGCTTTATATCTTTTGTTGCTGTGCATATTTCTTCTAATGCCAGGGAGATAATATTGTAAAACGAAATACCAGCAATTAGTGTTGTTATAATTGCAGCATAAACATCCACTAAATGATTTTTTTAAGGTGCTATTTCCTTTTCTTTGAAGAACATAATAAAAAAAAGTGGATCCAGATTCTCCAATATCATCTTCAGAGCAATTGTGTGTAAAACTTACTACTGCTTATGTTATTTTAGACAGGTTAGTCTTGACTAGATGTAAAATATAAAACACATAATAACATTTATATAAAGTTCCCACTTATTTGGTAACTTTCCATTTGTCAGATATCTTGATGGTTTAAAAAACTGGTTTTGTGTGAAAGTCCTCCCATCTTACTGCTGGGAAAAGAACGCTGATAAGGCCATTTGCAGATTCCACAATAACCATCAGTCCGCCTAACTTGCCTCGAGCAAACATACTTAATCGTTGTCTTGTTTTGTTTGTGTTCTCCGTGCCAATCTCTTAATTGCGCTGGTTATTTAGGTCATTTATTGGCTTATCTTGGCCCCCCAATGCTCCATGAGAGCTAATGACAGCAGATGTAGCTTCTCCTGGCTGCAGGTAACCATGGGGGGTGGGTAGCATGACGTGGTTCTACTTCTGGACCTCACTGATAGCGATGCTTGTGTGTACACATGTATTCATTTGGTCTCCTTTGTTTCCTAACAGGAAAGTGACTCTGGTAATGGTGGGACTGGATAACGCAGGCAAGACCGCCACGGTACGAGGAATCCAAGGAGGTCAGTCAAGAGAGTTTGCTATAACTATGAATAATGTATCTTTTTAGTGTGTGTGCCCTTTTTCTTGTGTCATCTTATACATAATATAATAATTGAAAGTTTGTAAACCTCCTTGTTGTCCTCCTTGTTTACTCTGCCATAAACTGTCACACTATTGTTTAGTATTTATGATCATGTATATTTTACATGCTTTTTCATGCTTGAGAGTTTGTCTTCTTTATTTTACCACTGCTTATACATTTTTAAAATTCTGTCGCAAGTTGCGCTTATTGAGTTGTCTAAACAGTAGGGTTGTGAGGAATCCCACGATTCGATACAATTCCGATTCCTGGGGTCACTATTTGATTCAAAATCGATTTCTGGGTTCAGTTCAAACGAGGATTTCAGGATCTACTCCAGTCAACTGTGAGATAATAGGCGTTGTGGCAAATGATGTCATGAAAGCCAATTAAAGTCTTATTCATCTTCATTTAAGTATATTTTAATGTGAAGCTTGTAATGCATGTGATTTAAAGGCAAGTCTACATTACCAGCGGCAGCAAAATACATATTCATTTTCTACATGAATCGAACATGAATTTTTATTCACCACCCCTCATAGTCGATTTCTGTTCATTATCCCAGAGGATCCCCAGGATGTGGCCCCTACTGTGGGCTTCACCAAGGTGGACCTGAAGCAGGGCAAGTTCGAAGTGACCATCTTTGACCTGGGCGGCGGCAAGAGGATCCGCGGCATCTGGAAGAACTACTACTCAGAGTCGCATGGCGTGGTGTTTGTGGTGGACTCCAGTGACGTGCAGAGGATCCAGGAGACACGTGACACCATGGCCGAGGTCCTGCAACACCCACGCATCGCTGGCAAACCAGTGCTGGTGTGAGTGCTCTAATGCCCCTAAGGGAATTATACTCTCACAGATAACGTTGTGTATGAATCACTATGGAAAAACCAAACTGACCTGAGAAAGCACAAAGGAGGAGAGGTGGATACTAGAGAAACTGCTTGGCCGCGGTCCAATTTCTTGTTGAAATTTGTGCAGCGTCTGCCTAATCAGTATTCCGGAAACAAAACACAGCTTGATGCACGCACAGCTGAAATTACTTCCCCGGATATTCTAATCAACAATCCATAATTAGGGGCAATGTTACATTTCCATAAGACTTCCAGACACTTAAACTCGCAAATGATTCAATTTGATAACTGCCCCTTGTCTACTTGAATCACAGCGGAGCCATTTTGAAGATTTTCCCTTATTTGTTTTGCCTTTTCCCCCCCACCACAACCCCATTATCTCATTATTCCTGTCTTCTTTCTAGGCTTGCCAACAAACAAGACCAGGAGGGAGCGCTGGCAGAGGCGGATATCATCGAGAACCTGTCGTTAGAGAAGCTTGTTAACGAGAACAAGTGTCTCTGTCAGATCGTAAGTGTTTGTGCACCTGTTGTGCCATGGCAGCCGAATGACATTAAGTGCATCTGGTAGAAATGTTGGTTTCAGCCACAAATACACCAACAGCAGGGCTTGTTTTTGTAAAAACCACACGCGCAAATGCCATTGTATTTGTTTTTTCAAAGGTGCGCAATGTAATTAGGGTGTGTCAGAGATGTGAACATTTTCTAAGATGTATTCTCATAACTGAATAAACAAACTTTCCACACAGGAAAATCGGATCCCTGGAACACTATTTGAAGTTAGAAAAAAGAAATCTTCCTAAAAAGTTACTGTTTCACTGTTGTTGTTGTTTACAGCAGCAGGGCCCACAGTTTGGTTTACAAACATATTCTAGTCTACCAGGTTCTTCAAAATGATTTAGTTTTGATTAATGATGATAGAACTATTCAATACTAAGAATTACATGTAGATTGGCTCTGCAAATGTAAACAAATCCCCCTCCTCTCAAACTGCATGGTGTACCTTTAAGGTAATGGTAACGTCTTATCTCTCAATGTATGTTCCTACCCCCCTAGGAGCCATGCTCTGCCGTTCTAGGCTACGGCAAGAAGGTGGACAAATCCATCAAGAAAGGCCTGAAGTGGCTCCTCAACAACATCGCCAAAGACTACGAGGCCATCACTGAGCGCGTGCAGAAAGACACAGCAGAGCAGCGTGCCCAGGAGGAGCAAGACAAGAAGGACAGAGCGGAGAGAGTGAGGCGGATACGAGAGGAGAGGTGAGGACACCACTGAACAATGAACATCGGCCTCAAATTAACATACAAGCTCAAGTGGCAAAAAAAATCAAACCTCAACTGCAACCCTTTTTTTACCATCTGGCCTGATACAATAGATAGAAGAAGTCATAAGCCAGATAAGAAATGTAATATAATGTTTGGGGAAGATAAAGGAGAGAGAAGACAGTCAGAGTGGAATAGGAAATGAAGCAAAAAGACTAGTGGAAATGTCAGAATGCCAAAGGATGGCGATGGCTGAGTGTGCTCCCTGTCTGCACAAAATGAATGTAACCTTGCTTTCTTGCTCCACAGTAATACTACAAAAGTCATAAAATATAGCTTTTTATTCTGAAAGGGAAAACTACTGCTGAAGTGTAGTAAAAAGCCATCTTGTACCAAAGCACTCTGTAATTTAATCTGAGCTCAGAGCAGTTTCGGTAAATGTAGCATTAACCGTGGTTAAGATGAAAAGGTTAATGTCTTGTTTCTGTCTGCAGAGATCGGGAGGAGCGGGAAGAGGCAGAGCGCCAAGGCAGGACCATCCAGGAAGACGGGCCGGATGATGAAAACATGCCAAACCCATTCCAACCAATCAGCAACGTCATCACAGAGGTGGGTGACCTCGCCGCAGTATGGTGTGTTCCAGAAAGTTTAAAGGAATAGTTCAATATTTTTTATTTAAATTGTAGCTTTTTTTGTCACTATCCGTCTCAAAAAAAGAGGCCACAGGAACTCGTAACTGCGCGTGCATTTTTGATGAAGAAAGTGGCATATGTCAATCATCCAGATGCCTATCTCAAACACTGGTTGTGAAGGGGAGCAGCTCAAAAGATAAACTTTACGTCATAAGTAAACAATCTCATTTTAGATTCAAATACGTACCGGAAGGAAACCAGACGTCATTGGCAGTTTCTGGTTTCTTTTCAGTACGTATTTGATTATAAAATGACATAACGTGTAAAAAAATATAGAGCGCAACATAACGTGGTAAATAAACAATAAGTCCCAACAAGCACACAGGAATGTTTAGTGATGTTGTTAAATGTATCTTTTGACCTGCTCCCCTTGACTAACAGTGTTTGAGCTAAGCTAACCTGGATGAGCGACGTCCGTCCATTTCTGCATGCACTGTTAAAGGAACGGTTTGTGTTTTGAGTATTATTCCATTAGAGATCAGGAACAGATTGCCTTTGGTGTCCCTTTCAGAAAGAGGACAACGAGAAGGAGAGGAAGAGGCTGCAGGAGACGGGGACCAATAGTGTGAAGGCAGATCAGGAGGAAGAGGAGGATGACATCGACGATGAAGAGCCAGGCGACAGCAGACAAACCCCGCAGAACGGCACTCCAGGTGAGCGATACGACCGTGTACAGTTTCGGCGACTGGGAATTAGCCGTCAAGCTGTGTGTCTCGTTGATCAGATAACGGCACGCACGATTTCAATCTCTTGGCAAATAGTTTTATAAAAGCTGCGTTGTGAAGATATTTCCTTAGGAGCTGTGGAAAGGAAACGCAGATAAAAATGATGAATGTTAAGGGCCCTCCGGCATCTTTTTTATTTATTTATTTTGGAAGAGTCTTCCCTAGCATGCTTGTAGTTCAGCTTTTCAACATACGGCGGGAAAAAATGTCTGCGCTTGTAGAAAGAATTGAAAGCAAGACATTCAATCAGTTTTTAGTTAGAGAGCAAATAATTAAACAAACGCCAGAAGACTGCATAAAATATTTGAGAAAAAAATTGAAAGAAATCTCTTCAAATTAAGCAACCGTCTGATATGTATCCCCCTTTTTTCCCCGCACCGAGCTCAGGGAACAGAATATGTGATAGATAAAGTTAATTACTCAATTATGATGATAATTACACAATGAATTAAGGGATAAAAAGATGACAGCGGTGAGTGAAGTGGTAAAAGCTGAAGGGAGGAGGCACTTTTAATATGATTTTTTTTATCAGTGTGATTCTTTTTGCTTGCGGAAGGCAGGCAGTATTTAAGAGAATGTTGTAATTTTTGAATGTGTCTTGGATAACACAGTGGTGGCACAGGAGAAGAAGAAGACGAGGAAGCTGCATCTGAAGAGGAAGCACAGAGTGGACCCTCTGAGGACAGAGGAGGGCCCGACAGAGAGCCCCACACCCCCACCTGCTCCAGGTCAGTCTAACATTACCTAACCCCCCCACACCCTCACCTCCTCCAGGTCAGTCTAACATTACCTAACCCCCCCCCCCACACCCCCACCTGCTCCAGGTCAGTCTAACATTACCTAACCCCCCCACACCCTCACCTCCTCCAGGTCAGTCTAACATTACCTAACCCCCCCACCCCCCCCACACCCCCACCTGCTCCAGGTCAGTCTAACATTACCTAACCCCCCCCCACACCCCCACCTGCTCCAGGTCAGTCTAACATTACCTAACCCCCCCCCACACCCCCACCTCCTCCAGGTCAGTCTAACATTACCTAACCCCCCCACACCTCCACCTGCTCCAGGTCAGTCTAACATTACCTAACCCCCCCTCACACCTCCACCTGCTCCAGGTCAGTCTAACATTACCTAATGTCAAAATCAGTGAATATCTCCTCACCCGCCGCTACCAGTACGTACTGTGTGTGCGCCGAAAAAGAAAAAAAGTGAGTGTGTTAATACACAACCTAAGCTCTCTAACAGGCATGTTGCTAACTATGGTGGGCCCTCTTTGTTTACAACAAGCATTTTTCAGAATCGCCGACTCCACCTTTAACTGATTTATTTGCGTCAGTTATCATTTCCTGCTATTGCTGCTCCACATTAAAAGTGTTTCATCCCTTTACAGGCAGGATACTTTTATTGTGAATTAGCTATTGGAAATGCAATATATTTGCTCTTTTACAGACAATGTTCTTCAATAATAAATGTTCTTTACAAGACAATACAGACACATGAGTGTCTGAATATCCTTTCTGAATTTCTTTGAAGGATCTTTTCTTCTCATCAGTGTTTCTTTATTTTTCCTTTTTTTAGTGGGATGGGCCACACCCAAAGTTTCTAGGCTGCCCAAACTAGAGCCACTTGGGGACTCGAGACATTCCGGTAAAGATGCCCGTTGAAGTCCGGTTTAACCCTCTTCATCCCTCATTTTGTGAACCACTTTACTTTCCCTTTTGTGATGCAGCCCAATCAACCATTCACTCTCTTAATCATCTCTTCTATGTGTGAACTAACTGTCACGGCACTGAATCACTGTTTCCTCTTGGGTGTGATTGGTTTCAGTCGTTTTCCTACATTAGTTTTAAGGGGGGAAAGTCTAGTGGGTTTGTTTGTTTCACTGCAGCAGCGTCGTTGGTGTGAATTTGTCAGCAGAAAACACTGAACTGCCTTGTCTGCCTTCAGATGTGTGTTGACTGTTAATTAGCGTCCCAGACACACATCGGCCATTTTCTCTTCACTCCTCCAACAAGGCGTTTGTTTGGGCTGTGTGTGTGTGTGGAGCCATCGTGGTGGCAGTCATCCTAATCAACTCAAAGGCTTGTCTCTGTGCATTCACCCAGTCTACACATTCTCATCCACCTTTGTGCAGCAATGGCTATCATCTTTCACTATGTTTTTGCTTGTGTGGTTATTAATAGATATAGCTTGAATCAGCATTCGAGTTCACTAACACAGTCAAACCTGTTTTTCCATCCCCCCTTCCGCAGAGTTTTCTAAGAAGAAGCCGCTCCCACCTGTTGCGAACAGGCCGCCGCAGCCTAACGGCGACGCTCATGATGTCATATTCTAACCCCTCCCCTTACTGATAGAGGTCCTCCAATCACGGCTCTCCCCTTTCTTTGCTCTTTCTGTCTCAAGCGAACGGTGTGTAGCCAACCAAACACCGAGACACTGCAGGCTAGACAACTGGTGGGTCCGTGGATGCAGGTGAGCGCGGGAGTGCGGCGCGCACAGGAGCACCATGGGAATCGAAGTCCTCCTTGGAAGCTGTCATATGGGTTTGACACAATTCAAAGTGTCAATCGTTGAACCCCCCCGAACTGACTTTATGTCGGGATTCTGTTGTCACTCGACATAAAAACTCTTTGAACAACTGTAGACTGAAACTTTATTTTTCACTGTTAATATCAGTGTTATGCGGTACGGACTCCATTTGTCCTACTGAAATGCTTTTACATTGACAAAGATTGTAAATTGGTCCGTTATAACCTTTATGTATGTTCGTGTGTGTTACTGAATAATGCATTTGTGTACACGCCGCCATTAAAAACAAGATTTTATTTTTGCACCTTTGGTTTTTGTAGTGTAAACAAAGGTGAATATGATATCGGTAATATAGATCAAAAGGGTCTAGGTTAAAGTGTCTTTTCACAGCCCAGTTCTTAAAACGTTATCTTAAGTTGGAAAAATTTCCCTTTTTATAACAGTGGTGTACAATGAAGAGAACAAGTGGTTACATCTTACTACACTACGCTGTACTGCACACGGAAGAGTGTTACACTACATCATGATTGTCAATGGTTCAGTTTTATTAATGAATGTCTTGACATTTCACCTAGATACTGTTAAAGTTTTTATGGCCATGTAACCTGTAATAGGGGGGCATTACCTGTCTGTTCCCAGCAGCATCTTAAAGTACGGTGTCTTTTTGTTTAATGTTTATTGTAAAATATAAAAAATGTATTTGTCCTTATTTGTCTATAGGGCTACAGATTGTGTACGCATTCCGCTGTTTACACTGTGTAGCTGTTTTTAAAGTGATATTTACTCTTGTGGGGAAGGAATCAAGCTGCTCTTGAGGTGCGAGCACAGCACTGTTGTTATTCTACCAGCTTTTCTGACTCGGGTCTTCAGCACCTGTTTTCCCTCTGACAAATTCCAAAAATAGCTCAAACAAATACAGATCTGGAACAAAACAATACAACAACGTGGATACTATTGCCCCAGTTAAGTCTAAATGTGTTGGAAAAGTTTTTGTTGGGATGATGGGGGGAGGAAAATGTATCACTACATCAGAACAGCCAGTATTGGGTCAGAACACATGTGTAGCAAATATCAAAATATCACTTTAAATCCACAATATTATATTTCAAATCTCCCTCTATTCTTAATGAGCTAGATGTCTTAAAAAAAATATTTTTTCTACTCTGTTCGAATTTTATAACAGCACATTAAATATGTTTTTGAATATGCTCTTGACTGATTAGACTCAATTTGTGTTGTTTTTCTGTGTTCATAGTGTGTTATTTTTGGGCATCACCCTGCACCTGTGTCTTTTTGTCACTGCTGATGTTAATTCAGTAGTTCTGCTAATGGCTCTTACACAGTTACTGCAATTATCTAGTCAGGTGCGGGGATTACCATTATAGTTACAGCCTGGCACTGTCATTATGGACGGTCTGCTTTAGACACTTTGTAAAAACTGGTATAATTAAACAAAGACATTGATTTGGGAACTTTAAAACTGCAAAAAAGGCAAGCAAATGCATACAGTCAATGTTGGCCACAGATACACCTATACTAGCTTACAATAGAAATGTTTTAGGTCTTAACATTTATAATAGAGGTTAATTCACAAGCAAGTGTACAGGAACAGTGTAGAATATACAAAATCATTTTAAAACAGCTTTTTAACAATAAT
The DNA here is from genome assembly GCF_949987685.1 of Ammodytes marinus. Classification (NCBI taxonomy): domain Eukaryota; kingdom Metazoa; phylum Chordata; class Actinopteri; order Uranoscopiformes; family Ammodytidae; genus Ammodytes; species Ammodytes marinus. The sequence continues at coordinate 11,130,134 of NC_137228.1, forward strand.
TTGCAATTTCTTGCAGTGATTTTGGTTGGTGAAGCAACTCTACAGGGCATCTAATATAGTGCTTTGTTATCCTAGACAAGTTTTAAATAGAAAATAATTCTTCTGTTGACAATTTGCCACTTCTGCTGTTGTTTCTAGCATGGTAGCCTATTGTGCTGTGAGATAGTCAATCCGTAGCCTAGCCTATAACCTGGGCTTTCATCAATCGACAGTGACAGGCGAGCTGAACCCAAACAACCTTTTGAGCGAGCAGGTTCGTCACACAGCTCACCAAGGCAATAAATCAAAACGAGAGAGGAAAATATCAAATCATTTAATAAGCTTGTGTTTGTGTGTGTGTGTGTGTGGGGGGGGGGGGGGCTTGCACTCAAATCCTATTTCTGCTTATTACAGAGCTACAAAACAGATTTTTTTTTTGTTTGGCTCAAAAATAAACCCCCTAACATCACAGTCACGTCAGAATCATGGAACCACCTTGAATGAGCCCCAAAGCAGTAATGAAACCCCACACAGAGCCCCTGAACTCTTTTGTTTCCGATCACACACTATACGCTGGTGATCTGTCACTAATACAAATGAAACTGCCCGAGGGGGAGAAAACATTTCTCATCTTGGAATTAGGCTGTGTGAAATGAAATGACTGACATCTTCATGCAAAAAATGAGCTGGGGGAAAAAAACCCACACCTGCTCCAAAATGACGAATAACAACAAAAAAAGAGAAATACAGCAATTCTTTAAAGGAATGGCCAGCCAGTTCAATCCATCATCGACATGGAAAATACACATTTGCAAAGCGCTAAAGAGAGTTGGCAGGCCTCATCTTCCATTGTACTTCTTCATTCGGGGAGAGAAATGTCTGCCATGGTGCTAAAAAAGAGAAAATGTAGCCTTTAAATGTGACAATTTGGCAATGGGCTTCAGCAATCAGCCTCCCTCTAAAAAAATTGTTATAGTGTCCTCATTCAGACATTGTCAAACATCTGTTGGCAGCCTCTACAGACCATGTCACTTGCAAACACAGGATTGCAACAATGGTGCTGTCTCATTACTGCTTTTGCCTGTTTGTGGGACACAGACAGGGCCTTCGTTTAAATGAGTGATGTTATGAGGCTGGAGCTAAAAAACTCATGCAATGAAGCTAGGGTCCCTGCAGGGGGTTGAGGGACGGCAGATGTGCTGGTGCCCTTAAGCAGCTGCTTTAAAACCATCCGTCCACCACCACTATCATCAATCTGTTTCCGACCAGTCCATTACCAGGAGCCATTTTAGGATGAAGTGTTGTAATTTGCACCCTTTTAACCCTCACAAACTCAAACTGCTTTAGATTCTCAACCAATTAATGTTTAAAGAGAGCATGCTATGTATGATTATAAAGAATAACAAAAAAGACCCAAAGTTGTGAAAGCTGGAGGACTATAAAAAGAGTCTGCATTTTATTTTAGTCCATCGAAGAGAAATTGTATCTATCCCTCCCTCTCCTGCACAATGGATGTCTCTCAGCTTTGTTGTGCAAATGCAGGAGCCAAGTTTGATCGCATGCAAATGTTCTGCTGTCAAACTCCATTGTAAGCCGCGCAGGAATCATATCAATTTGACATCAAGTTGATTCTGTTGACCATAAAGAAACACTGAAGGGTTGTCGCTCACTTTTCAAAGGCTCTCAGACGTATGAAAGGAAAACATAACATAACAAAAGCAGATGATTGTATACATGTCGTTTGCTGAGCATGGACGTTATGTGTTATAGCCTTTACAGATGCCAGAACTCAACCTGATCTGTCATTGTAAGTCAGTTGTGTTGTTTTCAATGGGTTATACAATATATGGGGTCCTCCATCCATGGACGCTCCATTCAGATAAAGGACAATTAGGACTATGCAAACATGCCCGTACATGTCAGGACTGCAGGGTAAATGGAATATAAAAACAACATTGGATAAATGAAACAATATATGCATTACATGAGAAATGTGAATGAGAGAAATGTTGACAACAAGCTATTTTCAAAACAGCGGGGTTAAAACTGTTTAATTTTCATCCAACAGGCAATATTTATTTGTCCATGTGGTTTGAGAAATCAGATTATTTCAGTGAATTTCAAAACCAACCTTCCGGGTCTTTTCCCAGATTGCCGGGCAATTTATTATGTATGTATGTAAAATCAGAGGCTTAGCTCTGTGACTTGACTTGTAATGGAGGTGCTAGATTGTCTGTACTCTCTCGTACATGCTGTAGTCTGGTAGTGGAAAAAGATGTTTCTCCTTTGAGGATAAAGCACATGTTCTACTGAATCCCAATATAGGTCATACTATATCATTCCTGCAATGAATCCTAGGCCTATATAGGCTATTCATTGTACTTTTATTTTGACAAGGTGAGATGAAATTTAAAAGTGCTTCCCACTGAGTATGAAAAAAGGAGGAGGAGGAGGCAGATTTTCACAGCCAATACAGCACCTTTATTTTTATTCATTTTTTAAAATGTTTTATTCCAAATAAAACTGCTGCTGCAGAACAACATAAAACGCATCACTTAATGTTCACAGGAGCTTTTATTTTTTCTCCCCAGGAATGACCCAAGGCAGAAGGCACTGAGCCTGTTTTAAAACAGCAAAACATAAAACTCTTATATGACCAAGGAAAAGGTTGAATCACGTTTGTGTAAAATCGCGGGGCAATAGCCAGCAGCGAATAATAGGGCAGTGAACTCCGATGAGATATTTTTTGTCCAGTTGTCCTGTTTGCCAGGAAAAATATTGACTAAAATGAAATACATCCACTGAACATAATAACTGAGTTGAAATTTCATCTGCAACTGAGGTGGAATATCCCCTTTTTAAAAAACTTTATTTAAGGACAAGTAGATTAAATTATCTCACTTCTTTTCTTTTTTTTGCACTCACATTACTTCAACCCTAATGAGCAGTAGTGTCGATGTATATGCTTTTATTACATCATTAGTCTGAAAATGTTTAACAAGTCTAACAAGTGTAAGCCAGGGGAAATCACACGCAGCTTGTTCAATTCAATAAGTCATGCAAGTTATATAATGTTGGGGTTTGATTGCAGTTGTGTAAGTGTAATTGATTTAGCGTCAGGAGTTAGAAATTATTTAGCTCCATCTGTGAGAGACTGAACTGAAGTCAGAATCAACTTTTATTTGCTTCATTTTCTTTATTACCCACATCATGGTTTGGAGTTAACCACCTTACTGTAAATAAAACATGTTTTAACTATTGCTGCAACTCGGCCAGCTTAAACAGCAAAATGTATTCTGTATGTCATCTACTAATGTCTGCAGAACAAGTAGGCCTACTTTTGATACTTTAAAACCCATAAGGACCCATGGTGACATCCACGTCACACACTTTGAATGTCCTAAAATGTTCCTCATATAGGTTTATACTAGATTTTTACTCATTAAGTCCCTTAGTGACATATACTAAACATCCTGGTGTGGTTGTCATGTGACAGCCATGTGAGTGACTGTGACAGGAGGAGACTTCCCAAAGATTGCAGTGTGACAGGTGCATACAATTGGAGAAATTAGCACATTTTAAAAGCTTGTTTTTTGTTACTAACGGTGAGTTAAAACCCATTTAACAATTCTAATGCTTTAATAGGGTGTCCTGTATTACCTTTAACCTAGTCTGACCGTATTTCTTAATAAAATGTATATATAACAAGTTAGGTAAATATCGCTGTGACGTGACGTATTTGTCACAATAACAAAAACTGAAAATACTGTGCTTTTACTCAGATGGAGTTTAAAATCAAGGACATAGTGGCATTGGTACTTTTACTTCAGTTAACGATCTGAGTACTTTTTCTGGCTTTACTTTGTGGTCACTTTATGACACAAACACCGCTCGCTCACGCTGCACAATCTGATCTATGATAGAGTTTATCATTGGAAATTCAGGCATGGGAGCGAAACTATCGGCAGCGCTCAAGCCCCCCTAAGCACCCAAATGAAGCTGGTGTCTGCACACGCTCTGTGCCACACCTTGACTGAAAGCTCCCACAGTAGATACGCGGGCAGCTTATAATAGATAAGCAGCACAGAGGCAATTCAGTGTCTCACTCAAGGACACACGTGGCCTAATGCACACAGTCTGCATGCTGAGATCAAACCCCACTGCAATAAAACAAATGTCAGTATGTGGATGTTGTGATCTTGTTAGTAATGTGCAACATTTTTGGGGTTAATGCACACTTAAAGGTGCAGTGTGTATTATCGGAATATTTAGTGGCATCAAGTGGTGGAAGTGTTTAGATTGCAACACTCCTTTGCTAACCCCTCCCCTTCGAATAATTACAGAAGCTACAGTGGTCTTCAAGGACAAGAAGCTAGTTAGGCTACTAAAGATGGCATCATCCTCCTGTGCCTCAAGTCTTTCCACAATATCAAGTGGTGAGGTGAAGATGTAGTCAGTTATTTATTCAATGGAACTTTTTCTCCGTCTTCCAAGAGGTGCATTTCCCCAGGACACCCACTAAAAGTATAGTATAAGTTTTTCCATTCTGTGCTACTTTAGAAACATGGCAGCACACCATTGCGGCCACCATGACCTGCTTCTATGTAGGCCTAGATATAAAAAGCTCATTCAAAAGTACTTTTATTTTTAGCTCTATACTCTGCATCTTTGAATAAACCTACAAATGTCAATATTTAGTCAAATCTGGACCCAACTTTCTCCCTGGCATGTGTTCGAAAAATATCCCCAAAGCTGTTTGGATGCTGATGTGTTTTCATCAATCGTACAGCACACTGTCTCTCTATAAATGCAGCGACAATGCTCACTGCAGGAAGCTGCTCCCTGCAGGAGGCTCCCACTCTCTGTGCCATTACAACAATATATATATATATATAGGCAGTAGACAGTGAAGAAGACACACATCCAACATCTGAAGGAGAGAGCAAGATAGGCCACATTATGATGATAAACCATGGACCTATTATAAAAGGTATAACCCCCCTGTGCCTTTTATCTTGCTTACATAGACTCTAGGGATTGTGGGTAATGGGTAACAAGGCCAGTGCTGAAGCCTACTTTGTTCTCCTCTGTTTGTTTGTTTGTGTGAGGGTTTGTGTGTTATGCTATCTGAAAAAATAACCAGCAGTATCTTTATTATATTGTTAGGCGTAACATGTTTTTGTTCTTTTTAAATAAAGGCCCGTCACGAAACCCTGCGGGCTAAAACAAAAGAGCCCAGTAATGAAGCAGTTGTGTTGTGGCTTGCGGTTGGTGCATCTGTCTTTAAAATGAGTTGGAAGAGGTAATAGGTAATTGAGTGCGCTTGTGTACTGTGTGTGAGCCTATGGGGAGTAGTACACAGAGCATCAGCTGTTGCCTAAATTTACACCCACACTCCATGCAGTCACTCCTCACCGCCTGCAGAGGGCAATGCAGCGCCAGTAATCCATTCTCCAGTTAAAACACCACACTAAAGAGACCCTTTTGCTGTTCTTCTCTGGCCTCAATGGCATCTTTTAGAATGCTTTTTTCCAGGGCTTACTTTGTGTCTGACCCCTAAGCCCATTGACAATAAAAGGGAACAAAACATAGCTGAGGGATAGATAAATATACTGCGCTCAGAGGCCGGTTTTAACTAAGGAGCACCAAGATTACATCTTTTTAATGGCAGCCTTGTGATGGCTCATTATGTAACTAAACAGGGAAGGGGAAGTTGAGGTTATAGGAGATTGTGACAGAGCTCTCTTGAGGAGTTCACGTTGACAGAGCAGCTGCTACACGTACACATTGACTGATTAAAGGTACATCTCACGCTGTCACTCTAATGCTATTCCACACAGGGTTGGAACCCATTTTCAGTGTTGATTGACCAAAAAAATCTTACTACACCGTTTACTCTTTTTGTTTATTGGTGCCTTGGGCCTTGTCTTGTGGCTTCTAGCAGCTGATGGGAGTTTGACCAGCTGTTGTGTTTGGATGCTTTACTTTGTTATCACATGAACAGAGTAAGGCATGTCGTCAATACAGGAAGGCGGGGGTGTTCTAGGTTTGCCTCTCCAATATGAAACAAACGTAATGCCTCACATAACTGGAATTCCCGTACCAATTAACACTCGCCAGACCCCTTAGATGAATTTCTCGACCCCTCAATGGGGCCCCTATCCCCAGTCGTAGCTGCAGCTTCCGGCACAAAGATCCCAGTTCTCCCAGATGTTCCCAATAATTATAAGTTGTAGACACATAATCCATTTGTTTCTTCCACCTAACAGTGATTTTGATGGAGAACTGGCACCACCAGCTGCTTGTGTGCCCCATATCGTGACTATTATAACAGCTTATAAGTGCTGGCTCATGAGATTCAGGGCTTGATTCGGCCAAAGCAATTTGCACCTATTGGCGAGGACGAATACAGTTACCGGTAATGTAAATGAAGAAACTGCCCTGCAAGGCACTTGAAGCCGAAAGCCCTCGCTTATCTAGTGCCCTTATCTATAAATGCACTCTGCGCTGTGCTAATGGCGGGGCCTAGTTCAATGTCGCATTATAATATCCTTTCTAAGCCTATAGCCTTGTCGCAAGCCGTGAGTGCTCATCGAAAAACAATGGCCTAATGTGCCATCTCTGCATGGTCGTCAGTCCATTTTCAAACAACACCTTCTCCGCATTTGAAATGAGCGCACCTGATAGGGACACAATGCAAGGTTTGATTGACGTCAGTACAATTATATAAAAAAGGAGGAGAATGGAAGGATCAGAATGCAGAGAGGCAGGCAGTAAAAAAAGGGAGATTAGCGGGGGAGGGAGGCAATGAGAGATGGGAGAGAGAATAAGAAAACTAGATAAGGGGTAATGAGGTGTTCGAAGGGGGAATAGAGTGATAGAGAGAAGAAAGGAAAAATAGTGCAAATAATGGCCGAGTGGAATTTGGGGGAAAGAGACAGAGGAGATAAAGGTGAAAAAGGAGCAAAAGGCAAGGTTGCCGGTTATCTGGCCGGGCTCAGCAAAACAGAAGCTGGAAGTGTGAACGCGGATAAAGGGGCCCCACACTGAGAGCGTAACGGGATTGTGAAGGAAGCTCGACACAGATGAAGAAGTTGGTCTATGAGTGGCAGGAAGGGGTGAGGTTGCACGAGGAATAGACAGTGGCTGCGTTCCAATACCCCTTCACTGCTATTTAATATGGTCGAAGAAGATCTAGGATGTCCCAAAACGTGTGGGCAGATGCAGCATGATGAAAAGTACCCAGATGGGATGCCCTACTACTACATCAGTACAGGATTTTTAGTCTGGAAATCAGTAAGCTACAAGTAAAAAGTTTACCCTCAACTCCCACTTTTTGCATTAAATATCGAGGTTCAACAGGTCACAAGCTTAATTAAAGCAGACATGAAGGCGCATCAGTATGGACTGGACTCAGCCCACCAAATATAAGTATTGGATCATATTCCCAAATCAGCAGCTTATTACGTGGGACAGCAAGGTCGCCCAAAGGTCAAGGTTTGATGGCTTTTAATTGAGGTGAAAGAACTCTGTCACAAGGTGTTAAAAGTGTGTGTGTCTGACGGTGTGATTCAATTGTAGATTTCAAGATGTGAAATGCTGAGCAAAGAAAAACAAGTCAATTCAAGTTGAAGAAAGAGGCTGAGCAGAGGTAGGATTTGACTGAAATTGGCAGGCCAATACCAAAGAGAGTTTTTCAAAAATGTTGTTCTGAGTGCCTCTTTCTGACAGGAAAAAAATATTGAAAATCACAGATATGGATTTTGAGTGGGTTTGATAATCTTTTGGCTTCTGTTGCTGCTCTTTATTGGCTTTCGTGTCTTTTTCATCTTCCGTCCAACTTGCTGTTTAATGCTGTTTTGTGCGAGCATGCACACATGGCCCAGATTAATCCAAAGTATGATTTCGACACAGTCACACCTTTACGCACACACACTCAAATCATGCACCAATGTGTTCCAAACCGAGAGAGACTGATCCGTGCCGGGCTGGGTCGTTATACGACGTGCTATGGCAGACAGACGGCAGGAGGATATGGGAAGCCGGGAGAAGTCATTAGGGAGCTGTCAGACACCTAAAACACTTTGATGTCGGTCCCATAGCGAGGCAACTGCACTGCTGCTGTTGTTGTTGTTGTTGTTTTTAAGTTCTCCTGCCTCAGTGAAGTGCACACAGGAGAGATAGAGTGACAGTGGAGATGAGAGCGAGAGAGAGGATGTGAGAAATTGAAAATGCTGGATGTGGACCCTTGATGATGCAAGAACGAGGGTACACAGGGTGGCTAGAGCCTGTGATGCAAAGTCTCTGTCTGATCATCAGGTGTTTTATTTTGAAAATAATAATTCATATCATGCCTAATGCCCTTGTTGAATGTGGAGAAGTTTCTACTTTCCTTTACCAAAAGTTATGAGGGAAACGCATATTATTTCACACTGTATTCTTTTATATGCCCCAATATGTGTCCCACACTTGATAATGCACAATCTTTGTCTGGTCAGTTTTATTTCAGTCAATATTTTCAGCCTGCTACAAATTGTATTTCCCCATCATATATTCTGTCTGACCATGAGGTGTTTTATTTTGAAAATAGGTCAGATCATGCCTCAAACCCTTGAATATGGAGAAGTTTATACTTACCTATCAAAAGTTATAAGGCGATATATATTATTTCAGATTGTATTTTCGGTCTTTGATTAAACGTATCCCACTCTCTATAATGCACAGTCTCTGCCCAAACATCACCTTTTTTATTTTGAAAATACTTTAGAAAAACACAACAAGGGAAGAGAGCCACATGATAAAATAATAATTATAATAATAATAATTTGAATTTATATAGCGCCTTTTAAGGTTCGCTTCACAAAAAAAGGGGGGGGGGGGGGGTACAGTGTTTGTAATAAACACAAGTTGCCATAGATTCACACTAGGAGCAGACACAGAGCAACATTAACCTTCGTTTTGGGTCGTGTTTCTGGCCACCTGAGGAATGTAAGTCCAATATTAACTCTAATTTCTGTTCTCTTTCAACTTTTGAGAAACATATCTGGCTCCTTAGCTAGCTGTAAATGCTTTCCATTGAGTAGCTAGCTGCTTGAAGCTAGCTCTGCCTGCCCACAGCATGGCTCACAGCTTACAGTGGTTTTCTATTCTATTTTCTTTTTAACCACAGTGGTTGTTATCACTTTTACTGCCTGCTGCTTCTCAAAATTAGACTTGATAATAGTGACACTGAATTAAAACAATATTTTTGACTGTAAAAACAAACCATCAATGCTTTTTAGTTGTGTATTTTGAAAGACCTGAGATAAGATGTAGGCTAGATCTTTTTACCTTTTTACTGGATCAAAGAATTCTTGTTTTATGCAAGATTGTCCCTAACCCAAGTAACTGATGAGTTTTGTTTTTCTGTAAAATAGGCCTTTAAAAAGTCTTAAACTTCCATTGAGCAGTGTGAACCCTGCTTAACCAGGCCTGAGGAAAACCAAAAATGTGAATGCCTATGCCATGCAGAGCTTAAAAATGTTCAGCTAGAATCATGGTACTCCAGTTGAGCAGTGAATTCAAGCTGAAATAGCAAATCATTATAATGCATGATGAATGGAAGTGGGCCGTTGGACGAGTGGTGTCTGCCTGACTGTGAGAGCAGCAGATGAAGGCCGAGAATTTCTGTCAAAAAAATCAAAAGCAACAGCAAGGCAAATCAAAAGGAGGGGAGAAAAAAAAGCGAGAGAAGTTAGTTGCAGCTCTTGACGTTGATTGGCAGAGGGAAAACGACTGACGGTGCTGAAGAGTTATTGATCCCTGAGGGGGGTGAAGTAGACGCACAGCGCGAGAGATGTATGTTTTATAGAGTTTACACCATATATCTCTCCTGCCACTCAACAACATAATAAAGTTCAGGTTCAGGTGGCTGCGGCAGTAATCATATCGTCACGGCTTCGGTGTGTGTGTGTGTGTGTGTGTGTGTGTGTGTGTGTGTGTGTGTGTGTGTGTGTGTGTGTGTGTGTGTGTGTGTGTGTGTGTGTGTGTGTGTGTGTGTGTGTGTGTGTGTGTGTGTGTGTGTGTGTGTGTGTGTGTGTGTGTGACCCTCCATGTTTTAATCCTCAACTGCAAAGCTTATCTGTGCCCACAAGTGTAGCAATTTACAGCAGCCTAAATATAGTCTATTGTTAAAATAGGTGGAAGGGGCCATCTGAGAAGATGCATCAAAAGACAAGCCTCTTCATCTGTTGCTTCCCGGGGTTTCGCAGACACTTCAAGGTCTCAAAAAATTGGATTTATTTACAGCAGCAGAAACAAGATTGTAAAGAGAAAAAAAAATATATAAAAAAAGAAGGAGAAGAAATGGAGGAGCCGCAGAAGGAACAATTTGTTGCATCTAGGTATAGTCTGTTCAGCTCTGTCAAATCCTCTAATCTTATAGTTTTTTAGACTTTAAAAAGGCGTGCAGGGAGGGGCTCATATCACGTAACAGAGGGATACAATAGGCCAAGTCAGTGTGCTCATTTTCCATTCGCCGCACTAGCTCGTCTTCTTGTACTGTAAGAAGGCTATCAGCGAAGGTCAAAATACTTTCAAGCTTGTTCGTGCTCTATTGTCTATCAATCTCAGGATTACTTTAACACATGTAACCTTTCAAGTTCAAGTTTTCATATTATCACCAAGTTCTCTAATTTCCGACGATTCTGTTTTGAGAAAAATCACATAATGTTGTGATGTTTAAGTTAATTAAAGTTGTGATGAAGTATTGAGTCTGTGATTAAATAAATCCATTATTCATTCATTTATGGATCAAAACACATCAGCACAACCAGCAGTCTGTTTGCAAACTAAGAACTATTAAAAAGAGATGATGTCTACACAAAAATATTTAGTAGCCTATATCACACACAGACACATATTTACTTACATACTCTCACATATACATTATACATTAACAAAACCAAAACAAAGGAGTAATGCTAGCTTGGCTACTTTAGTGACTTTGAAGTCCCTCAACTTTTAGGTACAGAAGTGATATGATTTGATAACATGTTCTTCAGATGGTTCCCTGAAGTTAATCTACTGTAGTTTTTTTTTTTTTGCGATAGACCTGCGGAGGAATAGGAGAAAAATAGCAAATTCCAACAATGTGCAATTTAAGAAGCTTCGTTAAAATCAATGACTGCCTGTATGAATACATCAAATCGATAAATGTTTCAGCACAAAAAGCTTCCTGAAGTGTCTCCCTTCCCTTGAATGGCGCACTTCTATGCTTGGAGCTTGATAGACTTTTGCAATCTGTAGAGTCTGCTCTCATCCGGATCAATACGTTACCTGTGTTCCCCTCATTGTGATGTTTTGGGACCCATTCCAGCGGACAACCCCCACAAAGCCATTATGTCTGAACAATCCAATTGTAAGTCCCAGTTTATAGTGCAGCAGGGGCAAATGTGAAATGAGCAAATCAAAAGTCAATTGTGAGACAGTGTGGGGCGGACATAAAAAGGGAAATCAACTCTTAGAAAAATTTGACGTTAAGTGTGATCAGGTCTACTTTTTGTTGTTACAGAACATGTGGGTGAGGAGAGCCGTCACAGAGGGTCGAGATCATCACCTGAAGAAGAAGAAAAACAGGTACAACTCAGTGCACAAGACGCTTCTGTCGAGAAAAAGGTGCATTTTGTCAGGAAAATGTTAATGGATATAATCATGACATAACAATTTGCTTGCAAAAAAGTGTCTTTAATCGCATCACAGTTTTGTTGGAAAAATGTAAGATCACACTTTATGACTTTATGAGTTATGCTGCCCTGTTTGTATTCTCAAGTAGGCGTTAAGACAAAGGACTAATGAGTTAAGGGAACATTATGCTCATTGGATGTCATGGCATGTCATGTCATGGATGTATTTTTATTTTTCATGTTACCTGTAACCTCTTAAAACAATGTTGTTAATTTCCCAGGCCTAGGCAGTAAAAATGGGTTGCGACTGTAGGTAGTTTGCTTTAGGGCAGAACAAACTGATGAAAAGAGCACATGCACCGTTTTACTCTTGTATTTTAGGCTTTGGAAAGGGAATAATCAAAGCCACCATCCATACTCTTTCTAAAGAGAGTATCCCTCTTACTACAGCATCATGCACAGCGCTCATGAAATCTAAAAAAAAACTTGACAGATTTTTGCCAAGCTATGATTACGACTGTCACTATTGGAAATAGGGGTCAACCACTAGTTCTGGACCATTTTATATAAGCCTGAGATGGCTGCCATAATTCTAGTGGACTTGTATTGCACTGCTGGACATCGAAACATCTGTTGGCTATTTAATACTCTGTTAAAACATAATAGCACAGTCAGCCAATGTACCAAAGTGCAATATGGCTGTGCAGATGAGCTCATAATGTTGATGAGCACTGCAAACACACGCATCGCTGAGAGGAATATGAGGGGACCTTTTGCTCCTTGCATCACTTTATTTCAGGCGTGATGTATACTGTAGATGTTCTGCTTTTTCAGAGCAGGGAGTGAATTGCTGATAATGGAAACTCCTCTGCATTAAATATATACTGTATATATTTTTATACGAGCCAATCTGTGCGCTTGGGTGGTTGTTTGTGTCTGTGTGCAGTTGTGTCATCTTGTGTATCTAGTTGTGTGTGTGTGTGTGTGTGTGTGTGTGTGTGTGTGTGTGTGTGTGTGTGTGTGTGTGTGTGTGTGTGTGTGTGTGTGTGTGTGTGTGTGTGTGTGTGTGTGTGTGTGTGTGTGTGTGTGTGTGTGTGTGTGTGTGTGTGTGTGTGTGTGTGTGAGAGAGAGTATATCTCCTTAAATCAGGCCCAGCAGAAATCAAAGAGAGTCGCACATCAAACCTATCATCAGCTTGCTGCACCTCGGAGGCGACATTTTGCTGTTATTTTGTTTGAGCGGAGTGCAGAGTCTTTTCAGCTGGCATTGTCATTTCAGAAGGTCATCTTTCTCCACAAAGACCAAACTCATTAAATTCATTACGCACACGACACAAGCTGTTTCACGCGTGTGCAACAGGCCCCCAGTTCCAATTGTCTGGCTGAAATTAGCAAAAAAAGCAGACACATTCAAAATATTTGATGTCCAGATGCCTGACTTTGAATCGTCGGAAGTGTGTATTGGTTGTATTTATAAAGCCTTCTGTTGTCTTTATCCCTTAAGTTGCCCAGTTGTATTATCGTAGTGGTTCGGGGGGGGTTGATGTTTTTTTTTTTAAATCTCCCATCATGCATCATGTTATATTAAAAAACTTTCCCCTAATCTCTTAATCGACAGGTTTCAAATGTTACTGTTTGTGTTACTGCTTCAACACTTACAAGTAATTTCACCTTTGTAAATAAGAAATAAGAATGGAAACTAATTTTAAACACTTATTGCAGTCCATGCTGTACAACGAACAACTCGTATATACAGTACTTTCTTCTCATCCTCATCTTTGCAAAAGGTCCAAGAAGCATTTCTCCGCAAAACTCTTAATATTCCCTTCTAGGCATATTTCCATCTTGGAAATATCTAAAAAATTTCACCATTTCATCTAATTTATATCCCCCCCCACCACTAAATAATAACACTCTCTTCATATTTGGGCTGCTTCAACTCACCAGCCAAAAGTAATCCAAGAAAGCAAACAAGCTCTGCTGCTCTTCCCTATAAATGTATACTTGAATCTCCTATACTTACCACTTAGAGACCATCACGGGGCCTTGCTCGTCATTGTGCTATTGCTGTGATTTATGCACTATGTAATCCGCCACCCGTACTTTTCAACTGGCAGCAGGATGCCTTGTCATCCCCCCCTCATTTGAAATTAAACAGCTTTGGCTCTGGGGCTCTGCTGCTATCTCTCTTTTTACACGCCCACCGTCCATCATCTGTTGGCTTGTAGCGCCGCAGCTTTGAAGTTCATAAACTGTGAAGCAAGGGATGGCTGATCTGATGGTCATTGCAGCCGAGGCAGAAAGGACCCGCTCAATAAAGCCAGAGAGTGAGATGCCTTTTTGCAGAATCGCACGCACGCACGCAAACACACACACACACACACACACACACACACACACACACACACACACACACACACACACACACACACACACACACACACACACACACACACACCCACCCCCCCCGAAGCGGCGCCTGTAAAATCATGCATCCAAGCCCATTTTACCCTTTGCTCTCTCTCTCCGTCGCTCTGCCTCTGAATGTGTTTGGGTGTGAGGGCTCTTCAGTGCTCTTCAAGGATAGCTGAACACTTAACAAAAATGATCTCTTACTGGTCAGAATATGAACAATTATTGGGTTATTTTGAAAAACCAGGGGTTGACTGAGGGTCCTCAGGCAAGACACTTAATGCTAACTGCCTAATGCTAAACAAAACTCTTCACTGCGTTTTTCACATTTTAGTCAAAACAATGGAGTGAAAGATGTATTCTGTCATCTCCCTCTGAGACGTCTCCACCGCTGTCACATGCAACATAACTGCTTCATGAAAACATCATGAGAGCCCAGGAAATCAGTATTCAGGACAGTGCTGCCAGCTGTTATGGGGCCGCTGTTCAGACATAATCAAGGTGTTAGAGACCAGACTTCATGTAAAGTGAATGTGGGGGGGGGGGGGAAATGAAGTTCACTTGACCTCAATATATTCGCCTCAGCTCTGTGAAAATTGCTTTTTGCTTTGGTCCTTCCACTTGATATCTTTTGGCCAATCACAAAGGGCCACACAGATCCACTGTGTGTCCTTTGTGTCTGTGCAACGTCAGCGCTGGCTGTCCTAGCTAAGATTGTGCTTAAGAGCCTGATGCACAATGTGCCAAGTCAGCAGCTGTCACACTAAAAATGTGGAAGGCCGGAGAAGAAAGAAAAAAAAAAACGGTTCTTGCTTGACACTTTTTTAAGTTGCTAAAATGGCAAAATAGTCGGCCCAGTGGGTAAACTGACCCTTGAAATAAAGAAGTACACACTCAAGTATCTATTGAGGAGAGTTTCCTGCCTGCTGAAGTGCCCTTGAGCAACTACGCTGAATCCCCTATCGGCTGAAAGGACGCTAACAAGCTGCAGTCAAGACAGCCAGATAGAGATGTTGCTTGAAACTCCACAACGTGTCAAATATATAAGTCAGCAATTTGCACAGGAAGTTTGGTTCTGAAAAGTTGTTTTATCAACCATCAACACTTTGTTGCCGCAGACTGAAATGTTTCCATGCAGAGAATCGAAAACTGTCAAGTACTTTTGCCAATTATATTCTTATAGGTGTACGTCTTATTTATACGGTTCTTTCACAGCCTTTTTCAAGTCAACATTTGAGTACTTTGGTTTATATTGGCACATTTTGTTTATGGTGCACTTCTGAAGGAAAGGCATTGAGAAAAGATTAGTTTATCATTAATTATCAGTGCTTGCCCCACTTTTTCTTATATTTGCCATGCATTTTAAAGATGATATTTTTTTGAAGTTTTGTTTATTTCTTTCATTGACAGGTGAATCAGCTGTGGTGGTTGCTGCTCTACCTCAACTTTGCCCATGATCCACCGTTTCCCTGATGTGGATTGCTGGCTCGCGATAGAGGTAAGCTAAGCAGAACACCTACTAAACTACTAAGGGAACTGTTGTGACTTATATAAAATCCTAATTTTTCTTTGGGTGTTGTCACAGTTGCCTGGTTAGCTCTGTTTTGGTCTCCACCAGTCTCCTAAGGGAAATGTATGACTCTTTTGTTTTTTAAAGTCTAAAAAGCACCGTAGAGTTGATGAGAGCTGCAGAGTTGAGTGATAAGTATGTGTGGGTTCAACACTATGAGCAACCTTCATTGTAATTTCACCAATGATTCATATAAAGATATTAATTACAGCAGTTTTTAAGGGTAATTTCGATGTCAGTGGTACAGAGAAAACAACATTTGTCCGACTACTGTGCTGCTCAGTATCCAAATTATGGATAACAAATGCTCAAATGTAAGTTAAAGGTGAAGCAAGCGATTTATTTATGTTAATATAAGTGTTAAATAGCTATTTATTCATACAGTGATTATTTTCATAGTGTGCACGTTTCATAAAGCCGATCTCTCAGTCACCTGCTCTGCATGTAATCGGGGATCCCGAAACTGATATCCAATCACAACGCCACAAACCGGCACCCGTCTCACTGCCGGTGCACGCGCAGAGCGACAGATGGGTGAATGTGTATGTGCCTACAATGGCGGGGCAGGTAAAAATCCTTCCCAATATCTGTTTTGATGTTTTATCACACTTACTTATCTTAGATGATGCTAGATCACTCGCTGTTTGAAGACCGCAGTGCATTAATGTGGTGACTTGGGGACGAGGGAGGGGACTGCTAACTGCAGTTAGTGACAGGAAGTTAGCTAAACTGACTATTCCGCTTACAGCACCTTTTAATATGTATTCAGCTAAATCAGGTCTGTAAAAAAATGCATTTAAAATGAAGTACATTTGGACAGAGAGTGCTATATCACTCTCTTTCCTTGTGTGGGAGAAACTTGTACATTAAGAAATCAATCATGTAATGAGTCAAAGCGGCGATAAAATAGATTTTACGGGGGAAGAGCTGCAGTCAGCAAGAGGCTCAATGATAAGAGCTTATTGAAATGTCACTTGTTTGATGTACAGTACACTGTGGCTTTGTATTACCAATAATCAACTCTGAATACATTAGTAGAATAAGCTGAGGCTTTAGAAAATTTAACCTGGATACAGTTTGACCATAAGGAAATGGAAAAACCCCGCTCTATGTTTGCCAGCAGGTACGCTTCCAACAGACTCTGATGGTTTGATAATTTAGTAAAAACACAGAGGTTCCTGGAAGCAGCCCAACACTCTTGTTGTTTACAAGACAAGTGGATTTTTTACCTGCCAAGCCACAGCGTCTGCACCTGCTCCTTCTTCAAGGAGTGAGTGAAGCGGCGGCGTGCTGTTTGAATTCCACCTGCATAGACTGACAACCTTCCAGTGCTCGGATTTTAAGACTTCAGGCTGTCTATAGCTTTTTAACCAATATAAGGCTCAAACTAGGGCTGTGAATCTTTTGTTATCCTTCGATTTGATTCAATTTCAACTCTTGGGGTCACAGGTCATAACTTTTTATGAACAGCTTGCAATAATGTGTAATTAAAATGATGATTCTACAAAGATAGGAATCGCAATTTTTACAGGAATCGATTTTTTTTCACCACCCCTTGTTCAAACACAGAACAATGTAGAGCAGATCAAAGCCCACAGTAAGATTGTATGTCATTTTCCACCGTCCTGTTTCATTTTATCCCTGATATTACACGACATATCAACATTCCCTACCATGCCCATAATCACCACCACCATCGGCCATATCCCTCCACTCTTCCCTCTTATCATGTTGCTTAATCACTGTCTGCATTGACAGTGTCTCTCCTCTGTAATTGGCTGCAGTGGGCAGGTTGCTCACACTGCATGCATGATAACCCAGAGGACTTATGACATCATTTCAAACAAGCTGTTCAGAGGTGGTGGGAGGAATGTAGCAACTGGCCCTTCTCATGCAACATAAAGCAGAGAGGGAGAAGGGTAGTAAATGATGTAAACATACTGTATATGAACTGACACTAGATTACGGCTGCAGTGACCAGCAATGACCTTGAGGGGGAGCACTTCATTTTATGTCGCTTGAGGAGGCAAAAGCAAAGCTGCAATGGAAAGTTGTCTCTGATTATCAACCTGTTTGATAAAATACATCTGGTACTGCTATGCATATACTTTCCGAATGTATAAGTGTGTAATGGTGTAATGGTACAGCTTTAAAAACATTTAGGATTTCAATACTGCACCGCACTCAGTAGCTTAAATTAAGTGTGGCAAAAAGGCTGATACAGATAGTGTGAGATAAAATGTATTTTAAAAGTGTCTATAGGGAAAAGAGAAAGGGAACATGGGATGTTAAAGGGGTTATGACTCATCTTCGCCTTTACCAGACAATTTATATATTCGTCCCTCCCTTGAAGTAGTTGTGATTTTTATTACCCAGTTATTTTTATGTTTGCATGTCTGCAACTTTTATGCCTGCTACAGCGTATCACTCCTTCCTTTACTTGGTCATCTATCATTTTAAATTTTTTTTTTTTTTTATGCAACAATGTACTTAACCCTTTGGTGCTCTTGGGGACGTTTTTGTCCTTTCGCACTTTTTTTACGCTCTTTTTTGTGTATAACTTTGGCTGTGCTTATGTTAGCTGAAATATTTTTGGCCAGGGATTTTTTTTTTTCAAATATTTTGTTTATTTCTACTCAGCAACTTTGTACCATCTATTATAAAGGCTGTACACTTTTTTGTTCCTCTCAGCTCCCTAAGGACGTTTTTGTCCCCTATTGACTCCCATTCAAAATGGCCTTTTTTCACCAATTTGATCCTGCTGTCATTACAGCATAAAATATTTTTTTCAATGATTTTATGCTTTCATCCTAGACACAAAGCATCAAAATTGATCATTTTCAACACCATCAAAATTTTGAGCCATTTCCCTATATTTGGCATAGGGTTGAATTACAAGCATTTTCCAGGTTTTCGGTCCTGCCCCCCACAGTGCAATAGAAAAAAAAAATTCAACCTAAATGGTGTGAGTGTGTTGGTAGGGATGCTAGTGTGAGGTGCATATGTGTGTATTGAGAAAATATAGTGTGTGTGTTTGTGTACACACAGCCAAACTTTACAAACTCAAACGTGTATGGAAAAAATGGCCCAATTTAAACTTTATTTTTTCAAACCATAGCCATGATGACAAACACATGTAAATTTGATGATATTAGGCAATAATCCAACACTTAAGACACCAAAATAGCTTTTGTAGCCTTATCTAGCTCAATCATTTATTTTCTCCAGTTTTTTTTGAGGATCAAATATGCTCCCTAAAACCATTTTTGTACTATTTTGTAATTTTTTAGAGTTGCAGGCCTAAACATAAGAAATATGAGAAATTAATGGAAAGTGTGGATCCATATGGATACCTTAGGGTTGTGTCTGTGTGTGTGTTGTGAAATTACTGTGTGTGTATGTGTGTGTGTCTTTGTGCGCATGCATATGTGTGCAGCTGTAATGTGCAATTTGTGGGTTTTCAGGTGGCTGCAGGTTTACTTTGTTACTTTGTTGACATCATCAAAGAAACTGGAATTAAAAGGTCAAAAGCAACTAACAATGAATGAATATTTGATATTTATGTAAAGAGGTCAAGTGGGATAAAAGGTTTTAAAAAAAAAAGTAGAAAAAAATATTACTGTATAATGTTTTTAGGGCAGTTTATAGGGAGAGGATGAGTGTGAGTATTTATTTGCATCTGTGACTGCACAAATACTAAACATATATCAAAAGCAGTTTTATTGCAAATCATTAACATATCCTAGAGTCTAATTATCCCACTCAAAAAAATCCACTTTGCATCTATTATATGAGAAATTTTTCAATTATTGTGTTTTTTTTTAATAAAAATGGCTCACGTCATCACATAAGCATGCATGTAAAGGGTTAAAAGCAATTACAAATGAATGAATATTTGATATGTATGTGAAGAGGTCAAGTGGGATAAAAGGTTTTAAAAAAAAAAAGTAGAAAAAAATATTAATGTATAATGTTTTTATGGCAGTTTATAGGGAGAGGACGTTTTTGTCCTCTAAGGTCATGAGAGGGAGTATTTATTTGCATCTGTGACTGCACAAATACTAAACATATATCAAAAGCAGTTTTATTGCAAATCATTAACATATCCTAGAGTCTAATTATCCCACTCAAAAAAATCCACTTTGCATCTATTATATGAGAAATTTTTCAATTATTGTGTTTTTTTTAAATAAAAATGGCTCACGTCATCACATAAGCATGCATGTAAAGGGTTAAAAGCAATTACAAATGAATGAATATTTGATATGTATGTGAAGAGGTCAAGTGGGATAAAAGGTTTGTAAAAAAAAAGTAGAAAAAAATATTAATGTATAATGTTTTTATGGCAGTTTATAGGGAGAGGACGTTTTTGTCCTCTAAGGTCATGAGAGGGAGTATTTATTTGCATCTGTGACTGCACAAATACTAAACATATATCAAAAGCAGTTTTATTGCAAATCATTAACATATCCTAGAGTCTAATTATCCCACTTAAAAAAATCCACTTTGCATCTATTATATGAGAAATTTTTCAATTATTGTGTTTTTTTTAAATAAAAATGGCTCACGTCATCACATAAACTTGCATGTAAAGGGTTAAAAGCAATTACAAATGAATGAATATTTGATATGTATGTGAAGAGGTCAAGTGAGATAAAAGGTTTGTAAAAAAAAAAGTAGAAAAAAATATTAATGTATAATGTTTTTATGGCAGTTTATAGGGAGAGGACGTTTTTGTCCTCTAAGGTAACCAAGGCGTAGTAAAAGTTAAGGATACCCAAGGGTTAAATAGAGAGTAAAAAAACTACTAGTGCTGCTGGAAAAGTAGACATTCACATCCAGACACACACATCTTCTTCTTAAAGAGGACTGTGTGACATGCCGTTTCTCTTGTCTGAGATCGAATGCGAGACACTGATTTGCGAGTCGCAAAGCAAGGGCGGCTTTTGTGCTCCCATAGTCCAACAGCACTTGCTGTCTGGCTTTTTTCAAGTGGAGTGAGGGGTGACAAAGGTGGTTAGCCATTGTTGCATAGACAGGTATAGTAATTACATCCTCCTCCATTCAGTCCCCTATCTTCATACAGCACCAGCATACCCCTCTCAAACTCCTTTATACGCTTGCCAAGTGTAACAAAAGCCCCAACATTCAGGGGTTTTGGCCCGCAAAAAAAGAGACACTGACCCCCATTGGGGTTACACATCAAATTGTGTCATGGTCTCACAGGCTGCAGAGTACAGTATGAGGTGTCGCATCAGCCCCTGGATTATCCTCATCTTGGCATGTGTGCACTTAAAAGCCCTCACCCTCTCTCTGACTGGGCACTTAAAAACGTATTTTTTATGGTCATGTCGGTATATATTCTCTCTAGTTATTGTCTTAAGACATCAATATTTTACAAAGATCCCATGAGAAAGTTACACGACTGTTACAATGACCTGTAGAACTATATATCTTTGCTTTATTCTTAAATCAAAACATTTTTTAATTTGAAAGCCAACACACTGCGTGACAAGTTTTTAATCAAAATAAAATAACATTTTTAAAAGTTTTACTTTCAAGTTGATAATGTGATTTTTTTTTTGTAGAAATGACAACAAACCCCAAATGTTGGACTGTCTGAAAATACCCTGCTCTTGATTGTTTGTCACAGCTTGCTTTTCAGATACGCTCTAAATTACGCCAAATTGAACCGTTAGGGCTCAGTAGACGATTCTTAATGAATACAAGGGCGACACACATCTCACGCACAGTTGCCCGAGAGCGCACAGATGTTATAGTGGAGCCCGAAGTAGCACACAAAGCAAGGCACTTGTCTTGTCTGATGAGAGGGCTCATTTGGAACTGCCATTAGTAGACGTATGATTTATGGCTGTGTCTGCCCGCCCCTGCAGAAAACCAGCGCATTCACTTCAGCAGCACCAGCCCCTCTCTGCTTCTGTCTTGTAGCTCAGATTCAGCACACTGAGCTTTACTGCTATGGATGGATGGTAGCAAGAAGGTGTCATATACCACTTTATGAGACTGGTTTAAAATAAATATCAAGTCTGCTTATGTTAGGAGTGGGTTGAAATTGTAATACTATTAGATGCTTTCTTTATTTAATCTGCATTCAATTTATTTTATTTTACGAATATCTGTTGGATATCAAAAGTAATTGCATGGCCCTGACTTTTATAATATTTCTGCTTATATTTCAACTGAGTACAGTGGTGAATTCAATGACAAGGGTGGATCCAGAGTCTAAAGAGCTACTTATCACCCTGCTAAAGTCTTTTTACACTTTCTAAAATTACTTTGAATTGGACACATCTCAACACACACACACACACACACACACACACACACACACACACACACACACACACACACACACACACACACACACACACACACACACACACACACACACACACACACACACACACACACACACACACACACACACACCCCAAACTATCGACTGCCAACTTTGGATGGGCATGGCACAAGGGACAACAATGTCTATCAACAACTTTCCACATAACATACTAAACATGCTTAGGTTGCTAGGAAGCATCCTGCCTAGTTTGTCTATTTGTTGATCTAGCTTCCATCCTTTTCTGTAACTCTCCAGTGCTGCCTCTACTGGTTTTTGACCTCAGTGTCTGCCTTGCTTGATGGATTTATTTGCCTGTCGGCCTGTACAAACTGAAGGCCTGCCTTTCTAAAAAAATTCTATCAGATCTCATCTTCTTCTTGAATCTGTTTTTTCAAACTAGGATGTTGCAGTAAGCACTGCATCCATCCATCAAGCCGAGCCACCAGGAAGCATAAAGGCAAGTATATTTCTGTCAAAAAGCTTAATAGTTAAAGACCTGCCCTCGGAGTGCACGCACACCTGGTCACCTGTCACTTTTTGTTTCATGTTTTCTCTGTGATATTTCCACCAAATGTCACCCGGTTGCTGTTTTGACCAGTTTACAGCTTAAGAAAAAACCCAAATCTGAGACATTCACACTCTGAAAATGGCAAAAATCATTCCTCTTTCCTCCCCATTCTCTCTCTCTCTCTCTCTCTCTCTCTCTTTGTGCTGGATAGGTAGGAAGTGGCTGCTGATGGCTGCAGGACCGAGTCGCTCCCCGCCGGCTTGCTCTACCATGCCACATCTGTCCATCTGTCAGACACACACGGCCATCAATCAAACAGCTGAGTGCAGGTGAGCATGAGGTACAATGAACCGCCATTAATCACTCGGAGACATGCACAGCAGTGGGGTGTGCTGGGTGGGGGGGGGAGGGGCTGTATAAGGACTGTGTATTGTACGTAGGCTTGTGTGTGTATGTGAGGATAGACATGATGCAAGTGTCTCAGCGTGATCGGTGCTTGTCCGACTCTGTCATTACTTTTTCAGTCTGCTTTGATTGAACACACTTTCTGGCACGTACTCTCAGCTTTGGTTCTGTCAATAAACAAAACGCAGTCAGTTTGGTCCGTCTGGTGTGATTCAGCTTTCGGGGATGCTTCCCTGCTGAGTGAATTCGGCGTAACAGCACGATATCCACAGCAACATGTTAACTGACACCCGGGGCGCATTATGATAATCCCCCAGTGTAAATTAACATAGACAATACTGCCCCACGGGGTGCATCCAGCACAACCGATGCAGGTGGAGAGTAAGGCAGGTTTTTATCACTAGATGCAGCTGTGGGCACACGTCACCTAAAGGACTTTTTTAAGGAGATGTGGCGGGAGTGGTATGGGCTTGGTTGACAGTGTATAACATGACGCACGAGCTGCCACAAGAAATATATATATAATATTTAATTGCGTACGTGCGCCTCACATGCATGGTTCTCTGGCTGACAGAGCTACTTCTCAAGGCTTTTATTCCTTGGCAGTCTTTTGAATGTGCTGCCCTTCTGTGGGGTTTGATCTGTTTATAAACTTCAGCACACTTCTGAGCCCAACGTCTTCATGAATCTCCCAAGACGTACAGTATAAAAGTGTATTTATATAAGTAGCACTGCAACCTCATCTCTTGTTGCATTCAGATCTAGTGAGCCGATAGAAAAAGTTTGCAGAGTGAAAAACAAGAGGCAGGAGCCTTGCGAGACAAAAATGATAGATACTCACTGAGCTGAGGAGAGAGAAACAGAAGACAGAGCAGTAAGTAGAGAGTGATAGCAGTATTTGTCTTCCTTATTTCAGTTTTTTGTTATTTCTACATTTTGATATTGGAGCATTTGAAGCACAAAAAAAACACACCACTTTCTGCTTCCTTGCTTTACAACATTGATCTGCTGTAAGTTGTATTGCATGCGCTGTTCATCGATGTGTATGCCACATATTCCGCTTGAACTCCGTTTGAGTTGTTTTAAAATGTAAAAACATGCATTTCAGATACATTGTGTAATAGGTGTTGGAAAATCTTTTCATTTGATATTCCAGAGCCTGCCAAAAACTCTGCTTGTGTCCCCAAATGGCAACTATAAAAGCACATCCAGAATCCATTGATTTAGCATAGTATGTCAGCACTCTGACAACCATATCATATTTGTACATTTATTTTTAACGTTTAATCGTTTTTCTACTTAATTCAACTGACAGAAAAATAATGTCCACAAGCCAGTTAGAGTAAAATAAATAAGCCCATTTCATGGTGTCAATTGTGGGGTTTTGCTTTTTTTTAATTCAGACTGCTTCGTGTAATGCTGAAAAATGAAAAGAATGCAAAGTGTGGTTGTGCATTAATTTGGTCAGGGGTAATGCCACTGTGCTCCCAAAGAAACCTTTAATAAAAGATACCCTGCTGATTTTCAAAAGGGAAATATCAGTATTGTTGAAGATAGTTATTAGTGTTTTTTATGCCCTTTAACGTTTCACATTTGAAACATAATTGTATATGATATGACACCAAACCCAGAGGAGTGTGAATGTGTGTGTGTGTTTCAACTTGACCCTTGGGTGACTCTGTAAAACACATTTCCCGCAGTGGTATGCGAGGGCATATTGGCTACACGGATTATAACAGTACATTGCTTAATAGTGGTGTTAAAAGAGGCCATGGAATGGTTTATTCATGACAGAAAATGTCTACTGTCGTTCGCCTTGGACCTCTGGTTTCGGTTAGCAAGAGAGAGAGAGAATTATAATTTGCTATATGAATAAATGATTTAGAAATAAACACCAGAGTAGCATGAGATGCCCAAAGTCCGATAATTTTGTTTAACGGTGATGTATAACTTTTATAAGGGCCTGTGAGACAGTACTTTGTGGCCACTGTCAATGTCCTACTACTGAGTATATGAATGACATGCTTTTGATATACAGTATTATGAAATATCTTGCCTGGAGCTGCATGAATTCTCCTCATTGTCATTCTCTGCGTCCTCTCTGTTCTGATGATCACTGTATTTCCTTGTACAACTTGCTTTACTTGGCTCTGACTGAGGGAAAGTATAAACGGCAAAAGATCCAGGGAAAAATTGGATATCTCATCGAAGATCTAATACGAGGATTAATTAGCTGAACTAGTTACCTTTATGGATCATCACTCGGTTAGGATGCTAACTTTGCTTAGGCCCCAGTCCTTTAAAGTGATATCTTGTATATCTTGAATGGATATCTAAGAAACTTTTGCAGGGTTGGAATTTTTAAAATGAGCCCGCTGGAAACATTTAAGGAAAATCAGCACTTTTATCCAACTCCTGGGGCTACGGTTACCTCTAGCAACAGCTGATACAATCTGCTAGCCATAGTTGCCATCTACGCTGGCTAAATCCCCTGCTTGAACTGTACCTATTTGAGAAGTAAGAAGTAATTGTTTCAAATAATTACTTTGAATTTCAACCATTAAATCGGGCCCTGCTGTGAGCATACTAAAAGCGAAATGACAGAAAGCTTGATAGGAGGTGCTAACAGTAATTAAGAGGCTTAGCAGATGGTTGATTTTTCCTTTGTTTTCATTCTCAAATGTGCTAATCGCCGCTTTCGAAAGCTCTTTAATGTAGTGCAAGTTCTTCAAACAACTTTTAATATTTCTCTAGCCTTATCTCCTTGAGCATGCATATGTCTCTGTGCGTTACGACCCTTGCTATAGAGTCTAGACATTTTATAGCCGACAGTAAAAGAGAGGACAAATGAGTTGAAAGGGCGCGGGAAGTTGAATGTGTCTTTGCTTGCGTTTGATCATTGCTATCATGTCCCCTTTGCAGGCGCTCACCCAGTCCCGTAATTGAGAAATGAAATAAAAACATGGCCCTCTGTTGTGTAAAATCCTCGACCTTCGCCAGCCTCAGTAGATAGTGGATTTATTTGGAAAGGTCATAATGAGGTTACAGCATGTTGATACAGAGTCAGGCTGAGTGGCACTGATATCAATTGCTGCTCATTATGGTTTCAATTCATGTGCTGGCTAAACTAAATAAATGCAGCCACGATCGAAAGTCTCCCACAAACAAGGTCTCCTTGTGGAACGAAATAAGTACGAATTGTGTTTCCTTTCCTTTCACCATGAGATGCTACTGATTCAATCTGAATGAGAATGTTTAGATCATGATGTGTTTGCCAATAAAGTTCAAGCTCAGGAACATTTTTATTTTCATTTTAGACATGCATTTTGTCTCAAAGCACAAACACAAATTTCCGAATATATGATGATATCTGAACCAGTTCCTCAAGATTCTCAAGCTGCAACCTTCAGCTGTCCTTTTTATGAAGTTACATTTTTAAAATTGGGAATGACAGCTCCTTGACAGGTTTCCATAAAAACGAGGAGCTACAAAAAGAGACACAGAGTCCCTAGACAATTGCAAAAAAAAAGTTCACAGGTTTTAAAGACCTGCTTGGTTAACCATCGGTCATCCAGATTTTTTCGT
This sequence comes from Ammodytes marinus, assembly GCF_949987685.1. NCBI lineage: Eukaryota > Metazoa > Chordata > Actinopteri > Uranoscopiformes > Ammodytidae > Ammodytes > Ammodytes marinus. The sequence goes on from NC_137228.1 coordinate 11,156,616, forward strand.
GACATCAAAAGACCATCTTAGACATCAAAGATTGTTTTGATCTCAACGGTACTTTTGACCTGATGAAACCGGGATAATAGACATTGCCAAAGGACTTGGACAGACAGCAAGCATGGTCAGGCTCACCCTTGATCTACTCAAGGTATTTACCTGCGAGACCAAGGAGGCTGCTGGCAACTAAACAATTCAAAAGTTGTGCTCCAGCGTCTCAGCTCAAAGCCTCTTTAATGGAGGTTTGCCTTGATAAGCACTGGAGCAAGTGTGTGTGTGTGTGTGTGAGGCCTCGAATGATTTTGAGTGAGTGCTGATAATCAGGGAACTGGATAAATTAGTCAGTGAGACGGAGATAAGGAAAATTCAAAAAAAGAAAGGGAGATCTTCAAAACTTTTTACTGAAGGAACAACAGATGTACGTTTCTTTTTGTTGCTTTAAGCATAAACACATTTCTGAAATGCCTTTACAAAAGGTACTGTAGTTTCGGTAGTGTTGAAACCACCACATGATTTGGGTCAATATGACATTTTGTTAGTAAAGTAGTCGGCCAATTGGTCCAGAGTGAAAATTTCAACAACTTTCGCATAGGTTGCCATGACATTTTGAATATAATTTCATGCTTCAAGAAGGATAAAGCCTTCTGACATTGCTGATCCCTTTGCTGATTTTCTGGCTTTAAGACAACTATTTGATTATTTCTCATGTAATTTCCTGCAGACATTGAAGGTCTCTTGAGGGCAAATTCTAATGATATTCCTGGTCCCTAAACTTTTAATGTAATTAAATCATCTGAATATTTCAAATTCTTTTTAATATGCCTTTTAATAAAGTTTACTGTCACGTTTTCAATAGTTTTTGGACAATAATGGAACTTAATGGCGCACAGGACTTGGCTTTATCCATTTTGGCTACACACAAACTACTTGTGAGCAGGATCAATGCATTTGCTTCAGTCTTTTCAAGGCATTTTTTGAGTCATGTATAAAACATTGCCGGCATTATCTTTTGAATTGCTCGCGAGCTAGCGCTGCATGCAGCCTTTGTCCTGAACTTGAGCGCAGAGAGAGCTCCCACTTGGGCCGACAAGACTAAGATGAGATTCACAGGAAGAAATCAATGGATCTTTCCATTGTAAACCCAGTTACTGCAACACTCCCACTCCCAATTCTCCTGCTGCGTAATCACACGCTGTCTGTTTCCACCGCTGTAGGAAGAAGCAAGAAAAGAAAAAAAAAAACCCTCTCCTGAATTTCAGAGAATACAGGAGCACATTTGGTAAGCCTCTCCAGTTCCAACCTACCTGCCCTCATTGATGTAGCAATTTCACTCAAAAATACTATAATGGCACATGACCCTGGCCAGCCACTCTATTGTCACTTCTCAAAAGTCCCCTCTGGCTACAGATGCAGAGGGTTCCGGCGCAAAATAGCCTATTTCTGCAGAAGCAATGCCCTGCCTGAGCCATAGAAATTCTTAAGAGTGCCTTTACAGTATGACATTTTAATGTAGATCCCCACATTGAATGGAGCTTTTTGAATTGGCCTACACAAAGTCATGTGAAATTGTACAGCAAAATTGAGTCCACTGGAAAATGTATTTTATGGTCTAATAGAAGCCAACCAGATACTGAATGAACATGACCAACTGAATAATGTCCATAGGCTCAATAGATTTAACTGTGGCTTCTCATAGTACAGACATTATTCATTTTTTCCATTGTGGTCTCATCGGGAGATTTGTTGTTTAAAAATAAAGGAATTATGGAGGGTAAATTTGTTATTTTAATTCTACATAGCCAATCAACTTTATTTCTTCTGCACCATATGGTTCCTGTTTGCCACTGCTTAAATAATGGGCTAATAAAAAGTACCTCCTCTAGTTTCCCACCTGACAACAACAGGCTGGAGAGACTCAGGCTAAATAAGCTGTTTTGATGTCCGAAATGCCCTTCGCTGCTCAGATAGCTGCACTGACTGTGGTGTGCTCCCCCCCGGGCTCCCTAGAGGCAGCGAGCAGCAAACACAATTATCTCGACCAAACTCTCCCCCACACACTGCCTTACGGTATTTTCATGTTTGTGGACGGTGGAAGTAAACTTAGCACTCCACAGCTGCAAACAGCGATACAGAGAAGGGTTGAGGAAGTTGAAGTTGTACAGTATACCGACACATTCTAACAATAACACATTTGGCATGTTTGATATCAGAACTCTAAGGAAAAAGCTTGACATTAAACAGTGTTGTTTATGCTGTGAGTGTCATACTGACTAGTAAGTCTATTATATCCGTATTTCTCCCTGGAAACCCATCGGCCACTGATTTTATTTAGTCACTTCTGTGTGCCCATGTTTTGTGAGTGACTTCTTTAAACGCAGCGCTGCTTCCTTGGCATCCCAGCTCATTTCCCCCGGGTCTACTCTGTACTGACTTGAGTTGCCAAAATCTGTGTTAAGCCTCGGCAGGAGAACATGTGGGCATGCTTCTTTTTTGACGTAGGACAACATTGCTTACCGTTTAGCTGTCATTCGGAATCTGCTGTATATTCAGGTTTGTTTGACTTCCATCATGCGCCATATGCTGTCATTTGATCCACATGATATACACCTTGCACTGTCACAGCTTCACAGTTGTATAGGGAATGCTCTCAGACTATTGAGTTTTACCTCAGGGTAGTGGTGAGTCTTACATGCAGCACTTGGCTATAGTCAGAACAAGACCCTAGACCTTAAATGTGTAACATGTAGGCTAAAAATATGAATGAAACGTTTTCCACACATGCACATTCTCCCAAATTGATTGAGAAGTAATACAGAACTAAATCAATTCAGCAATTCAGCAATGATCAGTTATGATCCATGAAATCTGGAAACAGGGGGAAAGAGCTAGCCTGTCCCTGTCAGACACTATAACAAAATCCACCAGCATCTCTAAATCTTACTAATTAACTGGGCGGATGTAGTGACTACCTGAAGTATCCATTGCTGTATCCAATAAGATACTGCAAAGTGAAAGATATTTCTATAGACATATAATAGTAATTTATAAAAAACCCTGAAAATGTCTCTATACTCTGGTTTAAAACTGTGTAATTTGGTCTTTATAAAATTGTGCTAAACGACATACAGGTCTGTGTTTGAGGTTCGAGCTGGATTTCTAAAGAGAGCAGTGAGAACTTTCAAAAAACGAGGATGCAAAAAAATATAAAACCTATATGCTGAGGTCGACCTGAGGTTGAATCTTTGGAGAACCGTTCCGGATCAGCTTAGTCTAATTTCACACCTGTCATTCAAAGCTGGAAAAAGGAGCCATCAAACACGGCAAGGCTAATATGTTGTTTCTTCTCTAATGGCTGACGGTTCAGCTCAGATCTGAGCGCCTTTTGAAGTTGTGCTTCAAGTTCAAAGTTGATACGTGTGTGTGACTAACAACCAAACAGCGGGTTGCCACCAGAGGAGCAGCAAATATTGTCAAAAGTAATAGAGGTGTTATCACACTAATGCACTTCATACTTTACAACTGTTGGAAGTAATGGGTGGGTGGGTGGTTGGATGAGAGGGGTGGCGAAACACAACTACTGATGCCCGTTGGCTGGATTTTTCCCAACCGCTGCTCAGGAAGATGCTTGTGGCGTTTTACGAAGCTGGATTGCTCGGCTGGCGGGTGCGTTTATTGCGAGAGAAATGAACTGCACAACAGCAGCGCCTTGCCTAATGAAAATAAATCATGAATGATGACTCGGGAGCCAGACTGAATTATATTGCGCGGCATTCCATCCCAAAGCTTTTGTAGGGGTCGCAGGTTCCCGAACCCCAGATGCGCTGGATTTAAAGTGGCTGATAAGTTTCTGGTTTCAATAAGAAGTGAATTATGATGTGAATCAGAAATGACTGAGGAGGAAATAGGGTCTTGTGGAGCGCCAGAGGAAAAGGATGCAAAGTTATTATACAATGCAGTGTGGAATAGTTTGTCTCTTTAAATCTTCATCTGTAGAAAATAGATTTGCAAAAAATGTAAAAACTCGCAAAAAAAGGCTCACAACCACAAGCAAGAACACACACAGAGAGCTTCTTAATACCAGTTGATAATCCCCAGCTGAAAATCCTAAATACCTTGATTCCAGAAACAACCGCCCATGTGTCTCACAAATTACATTAGTCATTATTTTTGGACTGATTTTGGACTGTATTTGGTTGACATTTGCGTTGTGCTTTTTTATGAGGCTGTTCATGTTTTACTTTATCCCTGGATTCATTTTACATTCAAAATCCCTGAAGATTCTTGTATCACAGCTCATGAAATGTTTTTATAATTTTTTTTGTATTTGAAAAAAAGAATTATGTAACAGGCAAAACAAATTAGAGTGTGAACATAATTTGTGAAAGACAGAGTTGCCACTATCATAGGAGAATAAGAATAAGAATAGGATAACCCAAATTAATTGCAAATTAACTCTAAATTTGACCTTCAGTGCAACCCTATCTTATTCCCCCCCTTTATTAGTGGCCCATTGGGCAAGATTAAAGATAAAACCCACAAATAGTGCAAACAGAAAACTGATGTTTGGGTAGAGGTATTTAAATTGCAAATACATCGATCGAAACAACTTTTGCAAACAAAGTCATGTCTGTGTGACACTCCACGACTGCAGAGTTAAAGTGACAGTCTGGCCTCTGGCAAAGCTCTGTGCTTTAAAATACTTACTGGCTTTTAAAATCAAACTCATTTCAGTAAATACTTCTTCAGGTGCGCAGCCTTTTTAACTGTAGGCTGTGTGATTAGCGCCTGTCTCCGATCTCCCCTCATGATGGGCAGCCCCCTTGTGTGGTCGAGAGACTGTGTGAGTGTGTGTGGGGGATGGAACGAGGCTGGAGGATCCCATCTCCTGCCAGAGAGCGTGTTGACTTTGATTAATGACCGAGAGGCAGCCCAAAACAGTGATTACACACCAGCTGGCACGCCTCCATTTTTAACATCAGACCCTCTTCCTTCACCTGTGTGTCTGGGGGGAAATCTAGCTCTCATACTGTGGTTATCTGTGAAGGGGAGAAAGAAAGAAAGGAGAGAAAAAGAGATGGTCGGATTGAGAAAGACATAAAAGGATTGCTCTGGAACGGCAATCGTCCAGTCATGACTCAAGCTGTTGTAGCCTTTTTTTCCCAAACCACAAACACAAGCAAATATAAAAGGAAGGTGACCAACAGTGTGTATCTCTTCTTTAACGTCAGATTCATCGTTAAATGAGGGATGTGACATCATATATCGATTCAATGGTGAAAGAGCCAACCCTATCAATGCAACAACCAAACATCAATGCAACTTGCCGTCTTGAATAGGCAATTTAATTTTGACTGTCTATGTTTGTGTGACACTATTTCCACTCAAAGAATGGATTGTTTTTCATTTAAATATCTGGAAGAGCTCAGAAATAAAATCATATTTTCGTTTTTTTTGTGAGTTAATATAAATGTAACAAGTTGTGTTAAATGGGCTGGGCATATTATATCTATTATATATTATAGAGTTTAGGCTAATGCTAGCAGCCAAACGACTAAAATTATATTCCTTTTGAAGTGGCTCAACATTAAAATTACAGCATTTTCTATGAACTCATGCATACAAATTATAATTTTTTTGGTTCAAGGTATTATTTTCTGATACCTCAACAGCGGCAGCAGTCGCTTTGTGAGTATGGATATGAGAACACTCGTAAGAGCTTTGCCATAATTAGTCTTGTTCAGGGAAACTTGATTAATGTGATTGATAATTCCCCCATCAGTGAAGTCCTCTGGCTCTTGTTGCCACAGCAACCATATTCCTATTCAGCCATTAATGTCCGTGCTTATTAACATCGTCCAAATCATATTGCCCTTAACACATCAAGTGTACCTCCAAACTGGCAGGAGATAGTCAGGTTAATATAGTTGTAGGCAAATTTAGATTTTTTTTTTAAAAGGTGAACTGTAGCAGGTAGATTGTACGTTTTTCTCCCTGCTGGCTCAGTGATCCATGTCGTTGTGGTCAATTTAGGTTTTGTCACTTTTTCCTTCCGTCTGACAGCGTTTTGCTATGTCTTTGTTCCTCACACTTACCGGAACACAGGCAAAACATAGGTAGGACTGTGCATTATAGACATATGTTTGATTACATTAATATGATGGAATATTTACATTTTTAATTAAAGTCTTTTATAATGAAGGATAATAGCTTCACTAGCTTTTTCATGTTATAGACCTTGAGTTGATATTATTTTGACACCTTTATTACCGCCTCAATGACTATTTATAGCTTTGCACATTGTCTGTGACAATGTGTTGACTCACTGTGGAGTTGAGCTGACTGACACCTAATTTGCACATATTTCACATTATCGACTGTGATATGTTTAAGAAACACACTGCCATCATGAGCAAAACAAGAACTCTGGTAGTTTGAACGCGTGAAATGACCCATTGTTACATTTTCCTGGTCAGGATGTCTTGTTCAGGCAATGGGAATAATCTCTCTTCGGTAAGAAGCAAAGGTGGAAGTAAGTGACATTGTTATAGCACTGAAATGTCTTAATGAGGAGGTCAGGGTGGATGGTTATATCCGTAAAGCCTGTGGCTTTGACACAGCAAAGCACTGGTCACATCTTGTCTCCTAAAAACAGTCAATGTTGGATTTTTCAGCCTTAGGGATGAAAACATCCGTCCGCCTTGGCCAAACCATAACTAGGATTTCTCATTGCAAACAAACTATTTTGTTAATTTCTTTGGAGGACATGTTAAGGAACATGTTTTTTCCTGGTGAACTGATCTGACAACTTCTTGTTTTACTTGTGCGCTAATGAGATGTTTGTCTGTGACATTCTGATGTAATAAAACAACAATATATAAATAAGACGTAATAGCTAACCATAGCCACCACACTGGACCAAGCGAGGCTGTAGCAGTAAAACCCCTGAGGGCATTGAATGGAGCAAGGGTGGGTTTTATGACTTTATGACATAAAGTTTTTATGTGTCAGTCAGAGGAAAGTTAAATAGTCTCACAATGTATCCAGTGAAGTCACCAGGACCAGAGCGGGGATAAGCTAGTGAGGAGTAGAAATAAATAAAGTTAGGGGCACTTTACACGGCCACGCAAAACGGTGCATACGCAGAAAAATTTCTGCGGTTGCACTATATCATTTACAGGAAAACAGCAAACGCAAACGCAAACGCAGGCATGAACCGCAGATTTTTGAGATCACCTCCGAGGGAGGATTTTTTGGAAAACTTAACGGTTTTGGTTTCCTGTAAACACCGAAACCAGGGGCCTATCCGAAAACTCTTTTTTGCATAGGAAATTTCCTTTCCTATCGAGATGACCCGGAAGTGCTCGGCAGATAGGTGAATCCGAATAACCAAAATGCATAGGAAAGGAGCCTCGATTCATCCAGGCCCCCAGGACTGTGCCTTCTCCGAGCAACCAGCATGGACATGTGGCCAACCCATTAGTATTGCATGGTGAGGGGTGGAGCTTATTTTCATACGGCCCGTAGGCAGATTTCCCTGTCCACACAGTACAAGCGGCGAACAAGATTGTGTCTCTGCAAAATTTTTCTGGATATCAATCATAGGCTCATACTTATCTTTAGACCATATACTATTAAAACTGAAGTTTTCTCATTTCAAAACGCCACCTCAAGCGTTTTATTAGCCCAACGGCTTTTAACGGCTTTCAGTTTGTTTTCGCCAGGCTAGATGCTACAGAACGAGAATGATTCTACTCCCGCCTCCAGTCCGCTACGCTTGCCGCCCTCTTTCTTGATAGGTCCATAATGCAGCTACGTCGATGCTACGTCATGCTTTGGGCCGTATGGAATTTCCGGATTATACTTCCTTGTTGCTTCTCTGCGCCTATGAGCAGCTTTCATAGGAATGAATGGGCGCCATGTTTCAATACGGTGTCCATTTCTTTATATGTCCATGGATTCATCCTTTAACCCTCCTTTAGCATAGGTTACTCCTGACCAACCTTTGCTAAAGGAACGTAGATAGTGGTATCCCATAATCCTTTACGGCGTCAAGATTTAAAGCAACAGGCCACCGCCGGAGTTTACCGACTCTACACGAATACAAACGAGAGGTAAAACAGAAGAGAGGAGAGGAGAAGAGAAGAGAGGAAGATTTAACTCGGCTAAAACAAAATACCCCCCTCCCCTCTCCCCCATTAAGATAATAAAGAACTCATAAAAGACCAACATCATAATAGTTATTTTCGTAGCACATAATTTACACCATAAGAAAAGAAAATACCAACTTCACATTTAATGAAGTTACTGGGGGCAGTTCATTTCAACATCAACATAAGTGTAGCCTCTTTTTATTCCACATGTGAATTGGGATATGGGAGTGATTCTCACTCTGTTGGCGACAACCTGATTAAAATCAATATGAAAAGAATGCATGGATCAAACGAGCGCTTGTTGTAGTCCATTTTCGGAGAATAGTGTAGTTTCATGCTAGACTCACGTCAGCAATACTCGCCGTCGCGCAATGACGTCGGTTAGGAAAAGTGGAGTCGAATTCATTTGAAACAGCGCTGTCCTTTCCTATGTTCGATAGGAAGCACCTTTCATCTCTCCTTAACCCCGATGACGTTTAGGGGTTAAGGCATAGGAAAGGAGGCTTATAGGTTAGGAGATTGGACTTTTCGGATAGGCCCCATTTCCCCTGATAACGCTGACGTCACGGCTCCACCCTCACACATGCGCATTGCGTTTGGATATAAATAGGCATGCGCCGTCTTTGTCGGTCCACGTGCGCCAGTTGGAAAACAACAACAACAATGGCGGATCACCGAGCTGTATTCGTTGTGCTCATGGACGTTGTGCTGTTGCTGATGCATTTGTTATCGTACCACCAATCGCTCCTACAAGCAAATAGGGAAAGAGTTGTGCTCTGCCTGTTTTTCTAGCTAAATAAACGTGTGTCACTTCTATATGCCAGGGACACGGCTCTACATTAAAAAAACACTATCAGCGTGCAGCGGTTAAGTTAGGCTACTGTTCAACAAAAGGAGCATTAAGGCTACGGCTTCACAGTAAAAGCATTTCACTGGCTAAACATTCATAGCATTTCGCTGGACACACGTGAGTTGACTTTTATTTTGAAGTACGCCTAACAGGAAAATATCCGCTCACGAAGCCCCTTCACTATCAGCAAGTCTGCTGTTTTTCCGAGTTCAATGCGGTGAAATAAGAGGACAGAAAGCTTGTCTTTTACAATATTTGTAACCCCAAGCTTACACCAACCGCTTTATGAACGTTAGTGGCATTAATTTTCGGTTACAGTAAGGTTTTATGCATCAAATTGTACCGGAAGAGCTATCTACTAGGCTGTGTCACCGCTGACTATTGGCTTGGCATGGCTGCTACTTCAGCGATTTCGGCCCGTTTCCTCTGAAAACTTTGTGTACGGGTGAAGATGTCAGATAAATTGTGTCTGAACGGGTTTTTTTTTTTTAAACCAAAAACGGGAAAACTCACGTTTTCACCGTGTAAAGTGCCCCTTAGTGTGTGTCGTCAAAAACTGTATCGGAAAGAAATCAATAAAAAAACATGTTGATATGATACACATAGGTGACGGACAGGCGAGCATGCCACAGCAGGGGGTGAATTCAAATTACGTCCCGCCTCTGACGGCTCCTCTTTTCTCTGTCAAGTCATTCACACACATGCGACATGTATAAGCTGGACCAGGAGACGCAGACAATAACAGGAGGTTGACAGACAGACATTCCCTCCCCTCTCCTATGCACCCCCCTTTCACCACACACCCCCCCCCCCCCCCACTCTGGCCATTCTCAGAGGAGATGTTCCCTGCCCAGTGGCATGTGGATGTGTGTAATGGAGATGGATGGTGGCTGGCTCTGCCCCACCGTGGAACAGACGGACTCCTCCCTAAACGCCTGTCTGCCAGCCTCCATCAGTCTCTCTCCGACAGCCCCCCCCCCTCCCCCGCCCTCTGCAGAAGAGCCCAGAGCTCAATATTGGCCTGCTCAGGTGTGTGTAGGTGTGTGTGCGCTCTTTTTAAAACACTGACTTCACTTCACAACAACGTTATAAGAATTTTTTGTGTTAAAGGCTGACCCTAAACATGGTTGAAAATGGCAGCTCTTTTTTATTTCTATTTGTCAGTTTACGGAGTGTGTTGGACAGGATTTTTTCAGTGCTGACTTCAGATTTTAAAAGGAAATCAAGCCACAAAATAAACATGCACAAAAACAAGTAGCACCATAGCAGCCTAGGATAGTACTGCAGTTAAGAGATATCCCACAATCCTCTGGGAGCTTATGAAGGTAGTATTGTCCTACACCTTGTTTCTCCGTCTTCTTCTTCTCCATATATACAATGATGCACATGTTTTTTTAAAAGGCTGTCTACAGAGGCTGTATTGTCTCCTGGTTCCTTATGCATTGGTGCCTTTGTGTCGTCTCTGCTATAGGGTTCTTACCAGATGCTGTGAAGTTCAGTACCTATGCAGTCCAAGCACTGACACTCAGTCTTGTTTAATTAAGCTGCTGGATCAATACACTCTTTTGATTTCTCCCCCTTTTTCTCCGGAACTGGAATGCCATCTGTTCACCGTGACTCAAGCAAGACCAGTACAACCTTTTTTTGGATCCCCTTAAACACCCATTAAAAATCCATTAAGAATGCGACGGAAGAAATGGCAGGGAAAAAAAAAATTGTTTTTTGCTTGGTTGGTAAAATAGCATTTCTGCAAATGTGGTGGTTTTTATACAGTATGTTGACTCTTGCAGAAACCCGCATCATTTAAATGAATCCGAAATGAGGGAAACAAGATGCTAAAAATGTCACACTTGTCAACAAATGAGTCCGTGCCTTTTAAACTTGTTGACTTCCACAGTTGTCTGTTACACTTAGCTCAAAGCACATTTGTTCTGACTCAAAACTTGAATCTTTAATAAAACGGCTCACAAATGTGAAGCTCGATTCATTAGAAATGCTTAAAAAGTAATTTCCTGAAACAGCTGGACACCGTAGATTTCAACAAAAGTTCCTCAAACTGGAGTTAGTGCAGCATAAACAGCAGCAGGAAGGTGCATGTGAGATTGAGTCAAAATTAAACTAAGAATAAAGAAATAACAAACATGTCACCAATGTGGCTCATTAATATATTTGTATTAACTAATAATATATGGTGCAAAGAAATATTGAGGTATAAGCTACTTTATGCCAGGCATTAGATAGAGACAATACAATTCTTTGTTTATTTCGATCTTTCATTTACTAGATAAATGTAGAATATTGCCACCTTTATCCTTTGATAACTATTTATGTATAAATTCTCAGCTATAAGCTAAAAGTGCTTTAATGAAAGCCATTGAACTAACCAAACTATATACTGGAGTGAAATAAAATGTAATAAAACAAGAAAGAATAAACAGCAGGTAGATATTTTGCCTGTGCGTTTTACTCGGAGAAATGAAACATGCAGTGACAGATTTCCAATTTTGATTTTAATTCTTGTATAATTTTTTCGTGTCTTTCTGTAAGTTTCCAACTTCCAGAGCGAATGAGGAGAGAATGTTCTCCACTGAGGGGTTCTGTTGTGTTTATTAGTGCTGTCAGACACTTTGCTGACAGTTACCGACTGGTTAAGATGAGGTAATGAGGTTTTGGGAAGTGGGCGGTGGAGATCACTGCCATCCCAGGTACTTTTGCTGCATGTGCCTTAGCCGCTAACTGGCTACCTAATTAGTCAACATTAGCTGCGAATGAAAGAACCAGCTGTTGAACATTAAGAAGTCCAATTTCCAGCTCATTTGAAAATCAGCCATGTTGATGTGTCGAAACCGACTTTTAGAGGATTGTAAAGTACAAGAGGAAGCAAAACAGCGTTTGGCGTAGCTGGCCCACAGATGGCTAATAACCACTGTCACATAATGGAATGAGTTAAACACCCACTGAACACTGCCTTTCCCTCTATTATTCTATTATATCAATGACTGGAATTGAACTGTGATCAATGGCAACACTTTATGTGAAATGAGCTCATTAGTGTGGACAAGTGTTATGTTGCTTTTTGTGTTGTTGTTCTTTAGCTGGATTGCAAATGCTTCCCCGCTATTGCTCTTGTGCAAAACACAGTCTTTTTAATCTTAATTAATCATACGCTCGGCTCTGCCACTGTACAATGTACTGCTTCAGAGATAAACTCACATGAATAAGCTTCATAAAAAGCCCACTAACTCGTTGCCAACTACACTCTTGCTTCAATTTGTCAGTTTCGGCTTGAGGTTGACTGCACACCTCATCTCTCACAAGCATTGTTTCAACACTGGTGGGTGGTCAGTCAGTCAGAAGCGGGAAGAAAGATTTATTTATTTTTGGCACAGAAGGCAATGTGGAGGCATAGTATGAGAACACTCTCTTAAGGTAGCCTAAGTTGTCTTACACAGAATGTAAAGCAGTTATACATATAGTAAGCCAGAAAAATAAATTGTACATGCTTGTTTTATGACTTTCAGACATTTTAGCATCTGATTTGTTTGTATTATATCGACTCTCAGCAAACAATTCAGTAGTATTTTCAGTAAATACATCTTTATTTTCTTGTCTCTGTTGCCTCCCCCACCTGCATGTGTGTAACCCATAGTTGAATATGCTTGAAAATAAAGGAGGTTGAGGGTTAAGTTTGAAAACGTCAGATATAAACCATGTAATGCATTTGTTGTCACTGACGATATTAAGTTGTGTTCATACTTTAAATGAAAAACTGGCGTAAGAATACTATGCAGCAAGCTGTAAGATCTCCCTGGAATAAGACACTTCTTTTTCATATGACACTTTTCTGTCTACCTGAGGTCAGACAAGATAAAAAAAAAGGAAGAAAAAAAGTGAGAGCTGTAAGTAAAGGAAACGGCCTCAAATAGAGAGAAGGCAAGAGAGAGAGAGAGAGGCATCACTCACATATTAGACTGGTGGTCTTTGCGCTTCAGCGAGACACAGGCCAATAAAAATGCCGTCTCTTCTCCGGGATTATCCCCCAGCGTTGATGGAACTGACAGGCGGCCGCTAGCTCTGGGATTTCCCATTTGGAAGCGAAAGACGGCTGCTTCTTCTGTGGCTATATTCAAACGTTCTGGTTCATCACTCTCGGATAGTCTCACAAATAGACCTCGCAGGTTAAAGCGGTGGTGGATGAGCAGCCACTCCCTCAAGCATTAAGCTGCTGGGAAGCAACAACTGCTAAAGGAACTGTGACAGTAATACAAACATTAATGCCAAATCCTGTCACCGGGTTTTTTTTTCATTATATTTTGTTTGTGATTTTGTTTTTTACTGGTGAGACGTCTTGTTTTATGGAACTCAATAACTATACCAATATTTTGTTTCTGTGCTATGAGGGATTTTTGATTTTGATTTCTTTATTTTAAATTATTTTTTATATAGTATAAATATATCTATATATATATCTACTTTACATGATTTGTATTTATCAAATGGGCAGAGTTATGTAATCTATTACATAACATTACATCTTAAACCTATATAGTAATAGATATTTTTCGTTACACGCTGTGAATATTTGATTGCTTTATTTGTCTATTTTACAACCCAGCAAACATGTAACATAAGCATTGATTTGGAGGATGTTTTTGGTCACCACCTGCGAGTGTTCCGTCTTAATGTTTGGTGCTGAGCAGTTAATGTAGTGCAGATTTATCATAGCGTAGGTACTTCTCTGCTGCATAGCCTGCTTTCACATAACACATACTGTGGTCTTTTGAGCCATTGTTATAATACAACACTAACACTGGAACAGCTTTATAATTGACACATTACTTTGGACTATTAGTTACCCAAAAGTAAGGCCTCCCTTTTGTGTGAACAGATGTAGGCGGTTAACTAGCAAGTGTTAAGCTTTAATGGTGGAGTCTTTCCATCGATGTTGAATACCCCCTTTAATCGTCAGTTTTTCATAATATGTCTCTTATTACTAGCTCTATCTGGAAAGTTCCATCAGACCACTCGGTGGAGTTTGCCCTATTGACAGTCTCTGTTCCAAATGATTTTTTTTCCTTCACTTAATTACTTTCTGATCGATGTATGCTTTAAAGTTGAGTTTGAGTTATTTTTTTAAGTTTTCCCCTGATAAATACCTTTTACTTTCCGGTGCTGCTGCCATTGCTCTAAATGACTCATCAAGGTTTAAAAAAGATCATTACTTCATGGAAAGAAAATGATAAAGAAGGTACAAATCTATCAATAGTAACTTGAATCTTCGTTTTCACTGAAGAAGGATAATTTTTTTTTATTGGCTTGCTGTATTGCATCAATTGTGTGAATTATTCCGTTTGCTTGCTGCGAGTTTGCGTTGCTGCTCTTTTATTTATTTATTTATTTTTTAAATATCATGTTCCACCACAGATTTAGAGAGGATCATCCTCTCAGTCAAGGCACGGATACATTTGTCTGTGAACGCATTTTAACCTATTCCGGGGGCTAATGCAGTAAAGCCCTTTTAATGCAAACATTGCTCAGCAATTTTTACCTCACAAATTCAACTCAGCTGCCAGAGGCCATGCGGGGACTTCTCCAACTGCTGTATTTTTAAGTTGTATCTCTATATCACAGAGCCTGGGAGGATTGTATGGGAGTTCACGCCGGGATCTCAATGTCAAAGCTCTTGTTGGAAAATTGGCTTCATGCAGTAATGGCCCTTAACTGGTGTTTTTCTGTATCAGCCATCAAAGGGCTCAGAACCTGTCCTCTGAAATGCATCATCATCTCTGCAGGGCACTGCTTTTCATCCTCATTTCAAACATGTATTTGCAATGTTTCCCTTGGTTCACTTAATGAATGTGTTGCCCAAATCAAAGTGCTTTACACTGGAGTGATGTTGATACTCAGAAAAACTATATTTATAGTACCTGTATACATCCATTGACATCAGTATTTGACAGTAGCTGTTACATACTAGAAGGGCCTTATTGAAACTAGGAACACTGCTAAACCTGGTACAGATAGTCTACCATCCTGTCAGCAAAATGTATTCCCTGGTAAAAAAAACGTCAGCATCCCTTACAGTCTCGTTAAGCAGCGTGGTCAATATGTACTAGTACAGGGAAAGTATTACATCATCACTACATGCATGCAAACTAATTACTCCATTCAATTAAAGACTTGTTTTATGTGATAAGCCTTATGGAAATTATACTTTGTCTAAACTAGAAAGACTGCTGTGGTATTGAATTTGTTAATTATTCAGACCTCAGATCAAAGTGTAAAACTGCCATCATGTTTACACATCTCTACGTAGGTTATAATATAAGAATAATGGGACATATTTGATAGAAAAGGGTTATGTTCACAAATCGATTTGATGCAAAATGTGGGAAAAAAACTAAGCTTAAATCTATCATTAAACCCTTGAAATTCACCCTGTTTTTTTGGTGACGTTCTCTAAAAGTGCTGAGTGATATGACTACAAGGTTACACAGGTGTCCTTGTCAAAAAAAAACTGAATTGCTTTGAAGCCTTCGACATTACTGGGCAGCCCCCAGGTCTTTACATGAGTGTGTCCGGGCATAATGATTCAAACACTGCGATGAAAACATCTTGGAGGGAGAGAGACAGAAAGACTGGGCATGACAAACGGGACTCGTAAGTAAGTAGGGGAGATTACACTGGTTGCTAAACTCTCCACAGGGAAAAATGTTAAGCAGATCCAATGGATGAAGTAATTTAATTTGAGCCCCTGAATAATAGCATCATTTGCCATGGAATTAGCATCCGCCACTATCAATCAGCGCGGCCAAAGACTAACACAAGCTGCGCCCACCAAGGACACAGGCTTTCTGTGAAATTCTACTCATTCATCAGGTTAACTTGACTGTAGTCACGTGGCACAGCTGCAAGTGTTTATACAGAACATTATTTCATAATGAATGCATTTTCTAGGTCACGCTTATTGTTACAGCTGTTAAATTTGGAGTCTATTTTTCTCTTTCTGATACGTTGTTAATCTATTAACTAATTAATAATTTTATTAATTTTTTTGTTTGTTGTGTCTTAAGCACAGAGCCCCAACCTACAGTTATGAAACCCTCAACTGAAAAATTAAAGTAAAGTTATTGTCCGGCCCTGCAAAAAAGATATCAAGCGCTCGCCCAGGTGCTTTATTTGCGATAAATATTTCTGAATCAGTCTAACCTTTCTTTGATGATAAATGACATCTAACAGCAAACGAGACCGCATGGGTGCAAAGAATACTATTTTTATATGGTTTTTCCTAATGCCTTTGTCATGGGTAGCACGCAGGAACTACAGCTGGCCTAGTAAAAACACTACCTCTTTTGACCAAAGGGGGTGCAAGAATGAACACAAACGTTCCCCAGAGCACCTTTAACACCACTCTGCACAATATGTTAAATCAATGCTCCTTTTCTATTGTGCTTTCATGGTGTGAATCACAATCCTTCATGGGGTCTAGATCAGGACTGTAGAGGTTTGCTGTGGCCGAAGCAGATGTGATTTCTGCCAAACTTAAAATTCCTCTCCTGGCTCCACAAATTGGCACCCTTTCATTGGTGAAAAAAAAATCTAACAAATGATAAGATAGTGCTGGCCACATTCAAAAGAGTACGAGTCACGTCCCCCTTTTTGTAAAGAATGAATTTCGTTTTTTGGAGAATGCAGAGTTGACAGACGCCCCAACTCAAGGCCATTATTAGTGCCACTTCCTCTCAGAACGTAGTGCAGAGCATTGAAAGGCTCTGTCTCCTCTGCTTTGCTTTCAAATTAAAATCTCATCTTCAGTATAAAGAAGCATGCTCTCTGACTTCTGAATGCAGACCACATCAAATAGTTTTTTATGCCCGTGTTCCGTTGCTCTACATACTTGTTCTCAGAACAACTTACTTGACCAATTGATTTCACAATATTGTTGCTTAGAACAGCTCAACATTTGAGCGAGGCTGGCAGTTTGTTCCATTTGTGACACCTCACACAGAGTGCTATGTAGGCTGCCGAGCTTTCCAAATTAGTAACTGTTGTAGATGAAAGCTAAGAAAAAGGGAGAAAAAAAGAGAAACTGTCAGTTTGGCTGGAGATATGCCTCAGCTCACCTTGGCTTTCTTTGCTTAAATATTGTTTGTCTCGGAGCCTCACAGTACGCTTTTCCTGAGGCTTAACTCCTTCTTTCATCTCTTATCAGTAGCCTTTATAGCGGCAACACAGAAAAGCCACATATTTAAAAGAAAAAAAGAAAATGCATACTGAATTTGCTGTCATAGGACATTCGCTAAGGACAGAGTGTGTTCCTCTGTAGAAAAGACTGTGTTGTATAGAAGCTTGCTGTGAGATGACCGGGTCATCCTTATCACTGACCGAACGTGGCAAAAACGTCAAAAAACATCCCCCCCCCCAATCCGCTTAGGAGGAGGAGGATCAGCCCTTGTAAAATGACTGGCACTGCCTGCCCCCCAAAGCAAGGTTTTTCAGGACTCAGCAAAAAGGCAGCTTACCAAAAAACAACTGATGTCCAGAGGAGTTAATCATTACCGGATGTCTGGATTCACTAACTTTTTAATCATTTTCAGTAGTGTGTACCACAGGAAAAAAAGGTCTAGTTTCCCCGACTATCTCTATTTTCTGCTACAAGTTGACATTTGGAGCTGATTTCAAGGAGGGCAGGATGCTGTGCAGCCCGGTGGGGAGTCCAGAGGCTTCTTAAAGGGATCTTAAGGTGACCCCTACTTGACTGGCAGTTTGTGTCAAAGAGAAAAATGCTTACAAAGGCCCTCGTGTCGAGGCAGAAGTTCTCCAACACTAACTGATGCCTGTCATAGTTTGCAAGAGGGGAAAAGTATTAAGAAAAATATTCTTTCTTTTTCCCCGAAATCACCCTGGCTGACAAATCATGAGCTTTTGTCATGGCTAAATGTTAAAAGTGCAGCCTTTGGGTGAAACTGTGGCCAAGTTCCTCTTGGAGAGCAATCTGATAACAAAGCCTTCTACATCCAGTGAGCTGCTATTTTTTTTTCGCAGTAGAGACTTTGAGTGGAGATGCTCTTATATTTAGCCTTTTGTCTGTGTATGGTGGGTAGTGATTGGACAATTTGCCAGCGCGAAGTCAAACGGTTCGGTCGTATGTGTCAAAGTCGAGACCTGTCGATTAAAATTGGAGAGCTTTACCATCTGTTTAATTGTGTTCTTTTTCACCTTTTGCATCCCTGCCAAATGCCTTTGTTTATCAGATACTCAAGAGGATAAAAAACATGGCCTCTCGCTCATAAATTATGTGATCAAATGAGCTTTCCCCTTTATCATTTTACCTGGATGACAAATGATGGTCAGAAGTCAAATTCGGAGCAACAATAACAGCGATATGGAGCAGAATGTACAAGCTGTTTGTTGATCTGTCATAAACCAATATCAGATGCAACATTCACTGACAGTGAGGCAACAAACTACTACATCTTTCACCGTGGCTCTACTAGCAAAACGAGAAACGTGTTTGACAAGCTTTCCTTCAACACTAGTTTTCAGGTGAGTGGTGCAAACTGGATCCTCAACTTACCAAACTCTCTGGCAATTCAGTTGTCCTGTCCACTGATGATGGTAGTTCACCAGAGTGCACATGTTTGACCTGTGTCACTCAGCAAGAGGCGTGTGATGACGTAATGGTTACAAGTTAGGTCTTCTGCCCTTCTGGTTTTTGTCTTCCCTCTCTCTGTACTACTTCAATTTCACTGATAAACATGATGTATTTTGGAATCTTTGAAAATGAAGGGAGATTAATTTCTGTACTATGCTGTAATTGCAATGTGTGGCCGTCGTGTTGCAAAAGTTACATAATCTCACTTTTCGAGGAACACTGGATAAACAGTGTGAGTTGAATTCCGGCGAATAAATTTGTCATTAAAAAAGGGCACGTGATGTATTTAAGGGTAAGACATGTTCATAATGGTAAACAGGTGAGCGGTTACACTTTTCCTTCTAAAGTCTATGTACAAAACTAATGCCACTGAGGTTCTTTTCAGCACCAATAGTGTGAAATCTATGTTTTTTTCAAAGTAATAATTAACTAAAGTAAACTCCAATATAAACCCCACCTCAGTCCAATTCGTTTGCAGTTCACTTTCTTTTTCCTAACATCTGAACATCTCAAATGTAGCACGTGGTTATATTCACCCTCCCACATGGGTGAGCCACTCCAGAGAGATGAGAGGACTCAAGTTAATTGCTTGGATTCAGAAACTTGTGTTATTTCATTAATATTTCAAATCAGTTTCAGTGGCCCACAGCTCTGAATTATTCAAACGGTGTTGGTTGATGTGGGTGAGACCACAGTGTTTATAGAGTCAACATCTGCCTTTCATCAATTGATTCCATACCACCCCAAGTAAATTAGTGTTTCATTTCTTGCTTCTTGACTGGCGCAATGTTTTCTCATTGTCACATTGGAAAATGCCTGTGACCGATATTAACATTTACCCTTTTTGTTTGCAGGCCTAAACGGAGTAAATTAGAGCTTTTAAAAGGTTTTTCAGACATTGAACAATTTTTTACCCCGGCATAATTAAACCTTTTTATAGATGTAGAATGTTTCCCCTTGTCAGACTCCTTGATTTTATTTTAGAACTAAATTTGGAGACGCAGGAGCTTTGAATTTTCTGTTTCCTGCTGAGCAGAGGTTCCTCGAAATGTTGTTGATGTATGAATATGTAATGGCTTGTGTGTTGTCTGTCGTTGCTGCTGACATTCTGTAGCACTGCCTGCACCTAAGAGGATCGAGGCCTCTTCATAATTCTTTATTATGATAGTTTTATGAATGTAGGACACTTTTTAGCCATGCTACAACTCTGATAACCCGCTGATTTTAATCAAACTTCTTCATTAGACCCCAATATTCAAATGCCTGCCTGGTGGTTTAGTCTCAAGCCAGCCGCATGGAAGCCGCCACACTGCAAAACAGAACTAGTAACATGTGCAATGTAATTTTGATCAGGCAACCAATTAAGTTATTATGGCGGCAGGTTTGTTTTTATTTGCCTCTAATCAGTACAAGCAAGCTGCTTTTTTCAGTTGTGAGTGAAATATTGAAATAGACAAAAAATGTATCGTGGAGACAGTAGGGCCTCATTCTCCGAACACGGTGTGGAGATAATCGGAATGTTCTTTCCTTGTAAAATCAGGTTTGTAATTACTAGTGCTGCTGTGACCTGGGGCATTAAGGACAGGTGTGCCATGCAGATACAATAAGTTGTCATAAACAAGTGCCACGGTTTACCTTAACCATATGAGAGTCAACAGTGCGTCTCATTACAGTAGAGTGCCAGTGAACTAGGGGGCTAGCCTGATACTTCGGAAAAGGAGACCACATGCAAATACATAATCATTATGGTCGGAGGTATTTTGTGTCACATTATTAATCATTTTTTGGTTAAAAAATAATATTGTGGCCTTATGAGTAATGAGTTGAATACGTTTTGTGGTAGGTTTAATGTGCCAACAGCTGGTTAAAAATGGCTGATAGAAGATGAATTTTTCAGCATTGGTCTGTTTGCACCTGAGTGTTTACTGGGCGCACACATTATGTTTGACGCGGTGACCTTGCCACATCCTAGCTTCTGCTGAACTGACACCTCTGCTACTCTTCCCCCCACCTACCACCATCTTTTCTTGTGACAGAACAGCTTTCTGCACTCACATTAAAAAACAGGCCATACTGTATTTAGTCCATATTAACTCCACTTGGCACTTCGGGATTGTTTTTTAACATTGAAAAGTGCTTTACAAATTGAATTTATTATTTAAATTAGATACAACTCATGTGTTACATTGGGTGTTTGACCCTGCGTGTGACTCCTGATATCCTTCTACTTGGAAATACCTTTTTACATAAAGCGGCTCTTTTGTATTACAGCAAAATCTCCTATCAATAATTTGCCCAGGTTCACCCAATCCCAGCCCTCACTCTAGTATCTACATCTATAAATAGCACTGCTCTGCCTGGAAATCCTGCCGTTTTTTTCTCTCTCTTTCTTTTTGGGTGACATTTATAAAAGTTTCATTGCAGCAATATAAAACATTACATGTCACGCTCTCATGAATCATTTGTGTCATGGATCATTGCCTCAGAGCTAGAGCAGAGTGCTAACCAGGGGACAATGATATAACCCAGCCTCTGTTTCCATTTTTGACGGACACACCAAGTGAAAGAAAAAGCAGAAGAAATTGACAATATGTCATAACGGATTTGATTTTTTTCTTTCAAATCAATGATTATGATTTGCTTGTGTGTGCTTCTGTGTGAGTGTGACATTTATGTTTGAAATGGGGTCCATTAGAACACACAGAAAAATGAAATGGTCTAATGTGAAGCCCTTTTTTGATAGATTTATGTTTTTCCCCAGAAGAGGAAAGGTTAAGCATGTATTATAGAGGGGGTTAGAGTTCAGAAAACAAATGAATGTCTTCCCCGTTTGGACATCAGGGGAACGTGACCTTACCTTGCAAAGTGGAGGCAGCCTTGCATTCAATGTTTTCCCACTTCAAGAACAGAGGCAAACTTCAAATCTGTTGTATGGGGGTCAGAGTGGGGCACATTTGTAATGAGTAAAATATTGAATCACATTTCAAGCCCTTGTTTTCTGCAGCGATGAACTGTACATTATTGCTGGTAACATTGTTTGTGGAACACATTAAAGGTGGAGTCAGTGATTCAAATTCTTGTCCTCAAAAAAACTGTTTGTGCGAATCGGTGAATATCTCCTCACGATCCACTACCTGTTCGTACTGTGAAAAAGATCCATAGTAAATACACAGCCTAGGCTCTGTAAACTGATATGTTACTAGCTACGTAGAGCCCCCTTTGTTTACATACAAGTTTACGGAGACTAGGGTGTGTATTAACACTGGATTTTTTTATTACAGCGCACAGACAGTAGGGTAGCAGATGGTGAGGAAATATCAACTGATTTTGACTAAAAGTGATTTTGACAACAAGCTTTCTCCAGAATCGCTGACTCCACCTTTAATGCCAAATAGTAATTATGTCTCCTGTGGTTATTATGCATCACTTTGTGGTTGTTTTGTGTCTCTTACAAGTCATTCATTTCACTTTCCAAGTGAGAAAAATGCTAACTCATTCCCTTCATACAGAGAGCTCTGGTCCACTGGGTCCTCCTGGGCTTTAACCTGGTAGTCCTGTTCAGTCAGCCCTGAATGATTCTGACAAGCCTAACAACTCTAGGGAGGAGAGGGACCCGCCCCGATTCATGAACCTTTTGCCTTTAGCTTTTGCCGTACATTTCTGCCTGTCTCTTAATCATCCCAAACCCATTCTGTATTTGGTTCAGATGTGACAGACGCGATACTGTCAGTCAAGGTGAGTGATGAGTCAAATTAACTATACCAGCTTTGTCATCGGTGAATAGTATTAGACATTGGAGGCAATACGCCCCAGTAAACGGCAGCCAACCATGTATGAGAGAATGGCCATCAACTGCGACTGAGAGAGTATAACAAAAAGAATTCTCCCTCATTGCTGAACTTTATCCTCAATTCTGTCTGATCCGTATCAGCCGCTCCATGGAGAGTAAGGCCTGCGAGGAAAACGTTTAAGGGGGAACTACCAGATTCCATTTAGATTGTTGGCCCTCCAAACTGCATCCCCATAGCCTTTTATTACATGAAGGGAATGGAGCACACTCTATATACAATTACTTTTCCATACGAGTATTTGAGGATGTAAAATGGTGGAGTTTAGTTTTTTTGTTATCAAGGTACAGGGTGTGAAAGTTAACTGGGAAAGAGTAACATGAATTTGACTTGTTCAGATTTTTAAAAGTTTCAAGTTGGAATAGGATACCAACTTCCCTTCAACTCCTGGGTACCATGGCTGTACCAATTTCATGGCAGTCCATCCCAAGGTTATTGAGATATTTTCGTTGAACCAAAGTGGTGAAAAATGGCCAACAATGAAGTAAAAGCTGGACAGCTTTGAGTATCACAGTAATTCATCCAATGAGCCAAATATCACTTTCAAAGCACTTTCTGTACATTGCATTTTTGTGTGATGATAAATTGCATCTAATCTTTACAATGGTCTGGAAGAGCAGGAGACAGACTTTTAACCACAGCTTAAAGCTTGTGTATTAATTCATGTCTGCTCCACTGTAGTCTAGAATGTGTCTGCTGCTGTTGATAGAGAAACAATTATAGAATTACAAACACTATTATCTAAAGTTTAGGAAGTACATTTCTGCAGGGGTTCAGAGCATATCTAAATGATTATTCAACGTTATTGTCATTAGGTGTTGACATCTCAGGTTGTTTGAGCACACAGATGAACAGCTCTGCCTGGGAGTCTCAGCTCAGGGCAACAAAGTAGCATTTGATGGTTATTAAAGTTGGATGAGATCCTGAGGGTAATTTAAAGTTCTTCTCTCTCTTGTTTGTCTGTTTTTATAGTTTGAGCCTGAACTCCAGCAAATTATTATTGTCCATTTTTTAATTGGAAAGAGGAATACAAACATTTTGCCTCACCTTAGGTCTCCTTTTTCTATTGACAAAATGTCAGCTATTAATGTGAACAGTTTTTAAATATACAAGTTAATGAAATGTTAATGCTGAAAGTAGCTGGGACAAATTAAATGTAATTTACAAATAAATTAATTGTCTTGAGGCAATTTTTGTGTGTGTGTGTGTGTGTGTGTGTGTGTGTGTGTGTGTGTGTGTACACCCAAGTAAGTTGGACGTAGCTCAGAACCTCCATTAAAAATGAATTGTTAAAAACACCTCTGACTACTTCCCTGCAAGACTTGTGTTGCCAGACAAACCAAGCGCTTCTTGTTAAACCCATTCGTAGATGAAAAAGTCTCAGAATTTCCTGGAGGTTATTGTTGATTATTCACTACTCCTTTAGGTCTGAATTGTGCTCACAACTTTGGGTTATACTCTTTCACTTTGGAGCCAAATGAGACTTTGGTTGCATACAATTTCGAATTTGATATTTGCCTCTGAGATGCCCAAGATTATTTCACAGCAGGTGCCACTAAATTAATGAGGAAAAGCTGCTTGAGACAAAACAAAACTACTATTTGGCAGATTTCATTTCATGATAATTCGCTGTTTGGATTTTGTTCTCTCCGTATGTTGGTCGTAGTAATAAGATTTGTGTTTTGACTCTTATTTGAAGCAGTGTCAAAAAAATAAAAATACAAAAAATACGCTTGGCATGAAAAAGTTTTGGCCAACTCTTATGGACCAGCTGTCCACTCACAAGACCTGGCCCGCGAACCTAATATGCAAAAGTCAACTTCAAAGATCACAACACTGGATAGTTCTCAGACTTTTGCTTATGTTTATATCTGAGATATTTGTTTGTGGCACCAACACATTCCACACATAACATCTAGAATACCTTTCCTGCAGTGAGTATTAACCTTGGTCCATATTGAATGAGATGTTGATTCATCTATCTCTCTGTTGGGACCAAAAGGGCATCACAAAAAGAGGAAGGGCAGAACAAATATTTAATGTTGCTCAAGGGACGGGGGTTATTTAACGGCCTTTGTTTTGGCTCAGTGGCGGGTATTGGCTGGTTTTCAACTGTGCCTGTAAACAGTTGTTAAATCAATCATAACCAGAACAAGCTCCAATATAATATTATGAAAACATAGCATTTCTTAATATTGTTGGACATTTATTGGACCCTGCAATGAAAATGCATTGTTTTAAGTGATTTACTAGATTGTATCTGACCAATAAATGTCTGGTGTCTGTACTAAATTGACAGAGTAAGGCAGGGCACATAAATCAATGTCAGGGAAGTTTTTTAACCCCTTAAAGATAAAATAAACTTATTTTCAACTAGGTTTAGCATTCATTTGGCAAATGTATGATATTAAAGATTTATTTTAAGGAATTGAAGTGATCCTACTGTATATAGTTAATGTCCAGGTAATCATGTTGACTCCATAATATTTTATCTCTAGGGTTTACAGCTGCAGAAGTTATTGGTCATTGCCTTTTACAGCCATTTGAAGCCTTAAAAAGACATTTTTAAGGCATAACTGAACATTTTGGGAAATGCACTACACAGTCTCTATGCTGTATTTCAAGATAAGCCACTGTTGGCTTTGGCATTGTTTGCTTGTTTAACATACAGACACGAGAGAGGTATTTATCTTGGTCATCTAATTCCCGGCATTAAAGCGAAGAAACGCATTCCCCCAAATCTCAAAATCCTCACCCATGCGTCTTCCTTGTTCACGGTCTCATACAAAATGTAGTGGACATGCAGAATATGCAACCAAGCGGGCAGCCTTTTAGAAAATGTGGCCTCATTTCTATGTTTGAGGGGGAAGAAGAACACTTCTGACAGGGTTAATCATGTTGATTTAATAATCTGTCAGGCAGATGTTCAATATGGCGACTTAATGTTTTATTTGTGGTTGGGTGTCAGAAAGTAGTAGCAAATATTTATATCAATTTCCTTTTGTTTCCACAATCAAACCCTTTTTTTTCACTCCTGTGAGATCTTTTTTGCTCAAAGTAATTTAGTTTGTATTCTCTTTGTAGAGAAGGAACTGTGTAATCATTATCACAGTAGATATTGGTGTTTGTTTGTGGCTTATTATAATTCTCTATTCAACTGCCCGTTTAGCATGGAATTGTCATTTTCCCCACATGTGGTTACTGTGTACCTTTAAGTCAGTCAGCTTCTCGGCACCCATTATTTCACGCTACCCTTTGACAAAAATAGCAATTACAATTTTTCTACAATTTCCTCTCACCTGAATGTTGACAAATAACACGCCAGACCAAAATATTTTCCTTTCAGAAATGTCTCACAGCTGAGAAAGTGAGGTGGTTTTAAATGGGGTTAGATTTCAACTAGATGCCCTGTCGACATAAAAAAAAGGAGGTCAAAAATAATAATGGCATTATAACTTTCAGGGTGAAAATTGGGTAAAATGTTGATTATACACCAGATTCTAGACATTATTTGCCTTTGTCAAAGCTGCAATGCATTTCCACTTTTCCCTCTCGCACCTTTTTCCAGTCTCTTTTGTTTACATTTATTTTGTCTTTACACCTTGTCAATGCATATTTAGATTTATTTCTATATAGCAGGCCTGGATACTAGTCATTTTGTTTGAATTGGCGTTTATTCTTTAGGGATGCTTTGCAATACATAGAAACATAATAATACTATTAATTAATAATCATTACCTTCATTATGGCGTAATCTGCTGTTTTTAGTTTCCAGAGCCAGAACCCAAAGAAGCTGCTTTAGAAAACGTGTTACTGTTCGACAGTGTTGTATGGATAAGGACATTGGAAACAAATCATTTCACTTTGGCCATTGTGTTTTTTGAAGTGAATTCAATGAATGAATTAATCAAGAAAGGATTGATTGACGGGTGGAGTGTGTTGTTGTCCTTGGCTCCTGCTGCATTGCCACATGTCAGTGTGCCCTTGAGCGAAACACTGAACCTCGAAATTGGCCGTGGTCTTACATGGCAGCTCCATGGCCTTTGGTGTGTGTGTGGAAACTAGGGGAGTGAGAGGTGCTGGTGCTGCTAATGGGTGCTGCGAGGAATGGGTTTTAAAAAAGTGGCCCCATTTACCATGTAGACAGGCAGATACAAATTCTCAGTCTTGGGGGAAACTTTGTTTCCAAACTTGCACGTGTGTGTCTTAAACATGTGGTCATTCGGTGCATTAAAGGTGGAGTCAGCGATTCTGGAGAAGGCTTGTTGTCAAAATCACTTTCTGTCAAAATCAGGGAATATCTCCTCACGATCAGCTACCTGGAACAAGGGAAGTCCAGAATTGTTAACTACACCTTTAATAACTCTTAGTGATGATTTACTGTATCTGATGTAATTATTAAGACAGTGGTTTTAATTGAATTCAGACCATCTAAACAAAACAAAAACATGACAATCTTCACAATGGTAGAATGTATGGCAGAGCTGTTACACAGATGTATGATCAATTGTACAGTTGTAATGAAGTGGTAAATGTCCACCACCCACCACAAAAATAAACAGCTTTCTTCAGTCAAAAAAACAAACATAATCCAGGCAGCTATTATATTTCTATTTACACCGTACTGTACTCGGGGAAAAAAAAGTATATAAATATTATTACTGGAAATCAGGGTTGGTGTGTATGAATAGATTTATGGCCGACATTGTGCAATGCTTATTTTCGTTCAAGTAAGGAAAGAGCAGTGCAACCCATTTACCATGTATCCAAAGTCTCCATATACATGCAAAACCTTCCTGTAAAACTGTACAGCAAAATGAACCACAACGATATGCACTGTAAACTTTGCTTCAAGAGCAGAGTTAAGATCTCCTTCAACCCCAAAGCATGACATCAGAAGCAAGCAGTGGCATACTGCTGAACACAAACTGTGAGTCAACATATCTTTGTGTTATGATCTCAGACCTGCTGCAATCTGACACTGAATTGGTCACAAAGTATGCAAAGGGCTCACAGAACATACTGTAGCTGCAGAATTACAAATGAAGTGATGTGGATGAATGATACATGGAAGGGCCTTTACAGACTGGCACACAAGTGCAACTTAATCAAAGTTGTGGGGAGAGCTGCTTTTGAACATGTTCAGAAAAAGATTCAGTCATGTATCAGTTTGTCTGCCATTTCACTTAAATTCATTTATTTTGCATTATTTTCGTAATTGTAATCATCATCTTTTTCATATATTTGCCCTTTTCTATGCTCGGGGTGAGTTACATAATCCGCAGGGAGAACTGTTCCCTCTTTGTGTGAGTTTGAATAAAACCATTTATTATGCATGCCCGCTTTTTAGAATCGCATACGGCACCCTAAGATGTGATTTTAGTTTTTTGGTTTAAGTTTTCCTCCGGAGGCGTTCTTAAAAGACAAGTTGCTCAAAATCATTACCGTATGTGATTTTCAGTCATTCAAAGGCAGGTAGTGTATGCACTTCTCCCATTTAGTGCTTTTCCATTCAGACACTCAGTGTCTCTGAATCAGAAATATTACCTCCACACATTTTCGTTATATAATTACTGAGGTCAACTATGTTAAAAACATCCAATTAAAATGGAGTTTGAAAAAGAGATAAGCAGTAGAATTTGAGTCCAGTCAGTCTAGACTTCTTTTATATACAGTGTCTGGTCTAGTCTAGACACACCAAATCATTATCTTCCTCGCTGGTAACACTATATTAATTGTACATTAACATGAAAATGCATGACATCCTTGTACTTCATGAACTATCAGTAATTAACTAGGATTAATGGTATCTCATGCATGATTTAACACAGGAACAATACATTCATTAATGCAACAGGTAAGGTAGATTCAATCATCATGATCTTTGAGTTATGACTGATCATGTCTGACTAGTCAAACCAATACACATGTGTTTGGTTAAATACCACATGTTGAAATCATGATGAACTAAGCATTAATTATACTACAAATGCTAATCACTACAATTTGTACTAACAGGTGAAAGCCTCATAATATTTAATCTGCAACAATTAAAAACAGACAAAAGCAGCAAAATCTTGCGTGTTTGGCATTTCAGATTGATAAATGGCTTAAACAATGATCAAAAGCAGAACAGATGAAAGCAGTGTGAAGTGTCTGCATGAGCAAATATCTCCTCACATGAAAAGTAATTCTGCTCCATTTCTGAAACAATTTTATAAGACACCATCCTGGAATCCACCTCATTTCATATAGTACAGTATGTCACATGTTTTTGCCTTTTTTCTTATTCATGCAGCACCTTCATTTACATAACATCTAGCAGAGCATTTCCCCCAATCTGGCAGATGCACAATTTCACCAATAGCTCTTGTTTCATAGTGAAACAGCTCATTATTTTGCATTGAATATTTTATAACCTGCGAAAATGCAAGCGTGCCTTTCCTCAGAGGTGGTTTATTAGGGGCATTTTATCCTGACTTTACAATGCGCCGCGCAATGATTTCAAACACTAATTTGGCGCATTAGTCGCAAAAACAGTGCGCCGTGTTTCCACTCCAGCATGTTTGCCAATATTCATGATAGAAAATGTACAGTAAGTGGGATGAACAAATGAATGCTAATCCTAGCTTCTCATGTGAATCAGCTATATTCTGAACTTCAATTAGGATTTTTCAGTTCTTGTTTTGAATCAAAACTGATGTTCCACTTCATGCAGACTGTGAACTAACCCAGAAGGCTGCTTTTACCTCTGTAGATGAAACAAGTACAATGTGTGACACAGAATATACATTCATTTAAACATGCAATGCAAACATTTTGAAATCATCTCCTTACTCAAGATTTTAAAAGTCTTCCCAGGGTGCAGGGTCTTTTGCGCTGCTAAAGCAAAGTTTAAAACAACAGACGGGGAAGCAATGTGCAAAGGTCTGATCATACCAAGAAAAACTGCTTCTGCAAGTACAATAGTGTAGCATACATTCTTGTGTATTTGTGAAATACATTACATCTGTTTCTTTATGTAATGACATTACATTTAAAACTGAGAAGATGGATAATAAACCTAGCAAATGTATGTCTGTGTCTGTGCACATGTTGGCAAACAGTCTGTACTTGTAATTTATCTGTTTTAAATTAGCATATTGTGATTTATTTGTGTGAGGTGGCTTTGCTTTTTGTGTATGTTAGCCGGTTTTTTCACTCTACATGGTCCTGGGTTACATTACAGTTCTCGCTGATGTATTAGTCAACCAGAGGCCGAAGCTGCCAATCAAATAAGTGATTATATTTGAATGCATGTTTTGAATGAAAGCCTTTTTTCCAGCCATCCTGAAAAAATTGGAAAACATGAAAGAAGGGGCGGCTAAATTCCTGTGCAAATCCTCTGTGAAAAGTGCCCCTCACAAGTACGAGGAAAGGTCACACCACCGCACTTTTGTGACCGCTGCACACCGGACAGATTAGTCATGACATTTGCCAGACGGCAACATATTTAGCTCAGCGGAGAGAAAAATGGAAACAAGGATGATGGATGTCAATAGAATGTATGGCAATCAACGTGCCATAGATCATTTCCCTCCACAGAGAAAAAGGGGATTTGGCAGAGGCCATTCGGTCAAAGTGAAGCTGATTACTTATTTCTTTTCCCTCAAAGCTGGGAAATATCAGTGTAATCAAGTGTGTTTGAAGGGGCTTCCAATACATGTCCAATACACACCAGCACTGTAGATCATGCATCAAAATATACATTTCTGTGTTAACCACCATTCACTTAGACTTGAACTCTCCTTCTATGGTAGCTATAGCTGTTACAATGTTCAAAGAGAGACTTATTATCAAGTTGGCGAATGTGGCGATGCAGGCTTTTCCTAGGTTACATCATCATGGGTTGTTTTTATAAAGCACTGCACAACTGTTTTCACAGTCTAAGTGCTCCGAACGATGAGTAAAACTGACCTTTTATGTGTATAGGCGCTGGTCAGTCAGCCCTTTAATGTTGTTACTTTTACTGCAAATAGCCAGAGCCGATCCTGTCTGGACTGCAGACTACAACATCCCTCTCACACGGTGGATTGCTGCTGCCTCTGCATAATGACTCAACATTTATTTAACCATTTAGCACATTTAACCAATGACATCATGTAGTCCAGTGTGGGACCTGATGGCTTTCACATCTGATTGGACTGGTAGTGGACTGCACCAGTTTTGCCTGATGCAAAGGTAGTAGTAGTGGTACACTTTTCAATTGTGTTATCTGGACCACACCCAGATTCAAACAACAGCTTTTACAGTGATGAATTAAGTGTTCTGGGAAAATGGCCTGAGGCTTAGAAATAAACAGCGGACGATGACAGGATTTTGTTGTTTGCAATGGCTATTAAACGCGGAGTAGTTGAACACTGAGTCAGAAGTTGTTTTCAAAAACTTGAAGGTCTTCAGATCACTGCAGTCATATATAAGAATGTCTAATACTTGTTTTTCTACAGTTATTGTTTGATTTTCAACAAAGATTATAATGAACAGTTGTATTTTTTTCCTAATGGTCAATGTAATGATCGGAGAGCAAAGGTGATACAACAGAAAGGAGCGGGGAAGAAAGTGGGAAGCAAATTTGTGTTAAACTTTCACAACCCTTTTATTGGATTGTTACCACTGTGCTCTACTGCCAGATAATTGATGTTTGTCTTCTTCCCACTGTTTTTCAGCTGTTAGCACAAAGACAGACAATTTAATCTCTAATTTGTTTTCCCCTCCGTACACTTAAGCCATTAAAGAGATCCGTGACATTTTGAGTTCCGGCAGCCTCGTTTTGGGACGGAGTTGTGTCGACTTCTAAGTTCAAGTTCAAACATTAACGCAGCATATTTTAATCATTTTAACCAGCAGAATAAAACAAATTGTTCTTTTAGCAAAATGTCAAAATAATTACAGCAATTGAGTCTTGTCATGTCATAAAATACACATAATATTGGGAAAGATGAAGTGTCCATATATTTATTTTTTAATCAAAATATACAGAATATCAGCAACATAAAATATTTAACCACAGCAGGGGTTTAGCCTTCCAATAAAAAGGCACACAGACAATTGAAAAAGAGGCTCTCTCTGTTTGTGTGATTGTGTGATGATTAGTTGAGAGGCAAGCATTACACTCACACTGAATGGTTTAATTAAATGTGCCAGAGAGTGACAGCACATCCAGGGGACGGTCATTTTTGGGGAAAACCAGCACTGTAATCATACACTTGTAGTAATTGGCAATCCGGTGCGAAAGCAATTTCAATCAAAATCACAGGATTTGGTGCGCTGACAATTTGTATTTGAAAAACGTGTGAATTGAAAGTGTTCATGTTGGATTTTCTTAAAGGGTGGACCCAGGGGTGGACTGGCCATCTGGCATACCGGGCATCGTCCCGGTGGGCCGGCAGGCATTTTGGGCCGGGCCGGGTCCATTTATTTAAAAAAAAAAAAAAAAAAAAAAAAAAAAAAAAAAATTAAAATCTTTTTTTTTTTTTTTTTTTTTATGGACCCTCGGCTGTGTGACTCGGCCCGGCCCGGCCAAGTCACACAGCCGAGGGCCGAGGGCCCTTCCCTCTCGGGAGTGCCATGGACATATAATTGTGCGTGCAGGCTGTCAACTTCACCTGAAAGTTAAATAGAACTTTGTCCCAGGCCATTACTCATTATGATTGGTTCTAGGCTGGGCCTGGCCCAATCACACACACAGCAGAGGGCCGCCCATTCAGAGGCTGCATTAAATTGTATTATCATGCATTCAACTTCTACTCCGTAATTATGAGCATCTGACGATGGTCAGTTACGTTCAGGGCCGTCGGACTGCGGACAGGCTTGGGGGGCCCAAGGCAGAGGGGGGCTGCACCCAAAAAAATATATATATAGGGGAAGGTGGGGTGATTTGTGCAACTTTTTACTCAAAGTGATTTTAAAGTGAGGCCTTGACAGTTATGTCTCCAACTCAAATATGTACATATATTTCAGGATGTTGTGCATCCCTGGCAATAAAAACTTTGGATCTGGAATAAACTGTTTAAGAAATATAGCTTTCGGAAAAAAAGTTGTCTTGTCGCACAAATCACCCCACGTAGTGGGGTGATTTGTGCGTCATTGTGTCACAATGACAAAGTCACCATCATCATCTTTCTGGCCATCTGAACTCTCATCAGTGGTGTCGTTAAGTGGAATTGAGATGTCACTCTCTTCTGAGCTACTGTAGACAATCACTTTCTTTTGGTGACCAGCGTATACAGCCATGCCACTGGCACAACTCTCAGAAATGTACTTTGCACTAGTTGCTCCGTGCTTGTGGAACCAACTGCCACCTGACAAATGTGATTCCCCCTACATTTCTGCCTTTAAATCAAGGCTCAAAACCCATATGTACACCCTGGTGTTTCCTCCCCATTAACCTCTGCACTACTTACTTACCTCTGCACTACTATCTGTGTTTATGTGGATGTATGGGCTTTACGTCTTTTATTTTGGTTATTGTTATTTTACCTTCATTGTTTACCTACTGAATGCACTATGTACAGCACTTTGGACAGTGCAAACTGTCATAAATGTGCTTTTATAAATACATTTTACTTACTTACTTACTTATAACTCACCCAGGCCCTTGCGCACAAATCACCCCATCCCCAGAATTTTGGATAATAGGCATGATGCAGCAATTTAGGGTTGACATTGTGCTAATTATATAGACTCAAAGTGTAGCATACCAAAGCACTAAAACATGTGTCAAATGTTTTCAAACGTGTCTATAATTGTTCAGACACAATAATCAAAAAACCTTGATCATGGAAATTTTACTTTGAAAGGCAAAACACAGTTTTTTGAGCTTAAATGTGCTTATATCTTATTCCTTGTGTCTCCCTTCTTTACAGGATGAGTCAAATGGATGGCTCTTCTTAAATATGTGGTCACATTTCCAATTTCTTCCACGGTTTTCTAGAAACAATGGGTTTTGCAACTTCCAAAATGCACAAATCACCCCACCTTCCCCTATATATTTTTTTTTTTTTTTTTACTGGCTCAATATAGGCCCCTGATCTTTGAAGGCCCAGAAAAACGTTATTTAGGGAAAAAAAAGATGTCATGGGCCTTTCATTCGTCAGTACATTTATGTTATTTTTTAAATAACATTGTTCGGGGCTACGAAGATCAGGGGCCTATATTGGGCCATTAAAAAATACAAACAAAGGAAAAAAATTCCCGAAGCTGACTGGATTTTTTAAACATGTACATTTCTTCTTTCTGCTTTTTGGTCATCTGTGTCTATACATTATTCCAGCAAATAATAGCCTACTAAATAGCTTACATAGGAAACAGTTGATTTATCCTTAGTTGTCTCTTCAAAGTGCACCAGATTGATGAATTTTACTTTAACATTTGAAAAAAAATCTTCCGGGGGAGCATTCCCCCGGACCCCCCTAGAAGGTCCAGGGTCCACGGCACAGTCTCCGAAATTCCTGTAAGAAACACTGTGTGTGTGCATGATTATTAAGAGTCATTAGACCAGGGGTTGTGTTCAAGTACGCGTAATGATTTGGTCATTCATCAATAGAAACATTGTGTTGTTATCTGGCTCAGAGAGGGACCAGTCACTCATACGTTTTGGACTATAGACAAACATAGCTTTTACATGTTTGTATTGTAAGACTGCCTCTCAGAGGGCCCATCAGGACTTCCTGTATAGGGGCCCAGAATTTGGAGCAACGCCCCTGCCTCCACATATCGTATAAATAATCATGGTGGGCTGCCATGGCCAAAAATGCCAGGGCTGAATTTTTGTCCCAGTCCACCCCTGGACCTGATTGTACCTGGTGTTAAGAAACAATTTAAGTTGCACTTTTTGTTGTGAAAATTGAACACCGCTAAGGACGGACCGTATTTTTGTGAAGTTCCATGTTTAAACTGGAAGAAAGTGGACATTGCAACAAAGAGAAAAATATGCGATTTATTAGTATTATAAAACTGCTGTTCCTCAACTGACACATTACAACAACATGAATAAGTGAGTGAATTTCAAGTGTGCAATTTACCGCGCCGGCAGCGATGGCAGGACATCTGCAGCAGCAAACAGAGTCATGCGTCAGTGTTATGCCTTCAGAGCAAACAGACACAACTATCTATAATCTAAATGCATTGCTCCTTTTTCCCACATGTTGATATATGCTACTCTTCAGCTGCCATTCATAAAAAAACTCTTTCTGTAGTGACCACTTGTAAATGAACCTGTGACTCAATATTGAAATTTAAAGATGGAGAAAAGAGGCTGGATAATATTTATACTTTTAATCTCTCAAACGTATACACAGTTTCCTTCAGGGCAGGACGTTGAGCTACGTTGGCTGAAAGCGAGAACATTGCTATCGATTCCTGTTCACCCCAGCCCTAGGGTTTCTTTGGGTTGATGGGTTGATTTTGAGAGTCTGGTCTGCCACTGCTTATGTGACAGCTGCTCCTTCAAAAAAATAAAGAATATGTTCTTGTTGCACATTTATTTAGTCATTTAGCCGTCAAATGATCTTATAGTAAATTAGTCCTGCTTTTTAATCTCCGTAATGTATTCCAAAGTTCTCCCGACGCCAAATAGTCGGGACAGGTCAGTCCGCCTTGAAGACTTTATCATTCATCAATCACAATTGCCTGGTGTTTTTCCGTAGACTTCCCCATCCAATACATTTGAGGGAAACAGTAATACTTTTGGTGGACAGTTTGAGAAAAAATAAAAATATATAGGCACAAAATATAGCCGACTGGCAGTTGAATCCATATTTCTGACACATGGTACTTTTCAAACGGGAGTAGGGGTTACAAGCAATGACTGGCTGTGAATGCGAGGAGACAGAAAGAGAGAGAATGAATACATTCATAGTTCCTCTGCTGCTCTCCCCCAGTATGGGACTTTGGGGACAGAGCCCAAAAGACACTGCGAAGCCTCTGTGCAACTTTGGAAATGGCTCCAACTTCAACCGTGGCTCATTTGTGAAGCTCAAAGAGGACTTGGAATGTTGAGCTACAGTATATTAATAATGGCCCCGGCATAATATTTTCTCAAATTAGATTACATCAAGTATTAATTG
This sequence comes from Ammodytes marinus, assembly GCF_949987685.1. Classification (NCBI taxonomy): domain Eukaryota; kingdom Metazoa; phylum Chordata; class Actinopteri; order Uranoscopiformes; family Ammodytidae; genus Ammodytes; species Ammodytes marinus. Next base: position 11,192,216 of record NC_137228.1, read on the forward strand.
AACTCATTTGGATTCTATTGAATTTGCTCAGCCATTTCCAAAGTGGATGAGAAGAAGTCACTATATCCCACAGTTGTTGGACTGAGATGTCTCTTCCTTTTGGGTGTAGGGTTTGATTGACAGACACTCGACAGCTGGGCTGGCCAGTGAGGTGAGGAAGACAGTGCTGAGACCATCTCAAGCACAGTGTGTCACCAGAAAGCTGTGGCTGATTTCTTAATTCCACTGAAGGTACTTTAAATCTGTCTGATTAGCTCCTTTGGCCCTGACTTTATGCAAAAAAAACATTGAAACTTATAGCAAAAAAAAAAACTAAGATAGTTTTACAAGTACAAATTGAGTCTGACTTCAAAGAAGTAATGGTGCTTAAGGAGGTGTAGCACATTAAACACTTAAACACTTAAACTCAAGGACAGAATTAGTCAGATTTGATTTGATTAACACTTATATTGCATTTACTTATTTAATTGATACTTCTATCAGAAATGGATCACCAACTGAGAAGTGGCGGCGACAGCTCTGTGTTTTTTTCGATTTGAATAATGGCACATTTGTGAATATGCACCATTTAATTACAACATGGAGTGGACAAGGGACCTTAAACAGCTCATATTACATACAGTAATCTTGACGCCTATAAGAGAAAAAGTTTTAAAGGTCTTATGAAAGTCCTTCAATAGTTTTTTTTAAAGATATTATACTCTGGGCAAAAGTGGTAGACCAGCAAACATGCTTACTTAGCCATCCATACAGCGATGCAGCTAGCATCCCTCATAAGGGTAGGCTCAATAATCCAACAATGACTTTCATGCAAGGAAACTTGATTATGAATGAATGCTGCGCCCTGCTAAAGGACACCTTGTGAGGACTCCTAAACCTTTTGGTGATGGGACGGTCCCTTTTAACAACTCCACCACCTTGGCACAAGCCATTATTATGATTGATAATCACCCACCCTGAAGGTAATTACAGCGATTTGTACATTTCCGTATGTATGTAGTTGTTGATTTACTAATTTGTGAAGTGGAAGTCATTGTCAGAAGGCCAATTGGAGGATCCTTTATGATAAATGATGGTATCTATCGGAGCCAGCGGTTTGAGACCGGGTTATGACTAAGGTCATGCCAAATGGAGTTTGTGGGACTGTAGGTGCTTGCAAGTCAGTGTCATCAACATAGATCATGGAGCCCCCTGAATGACCGAGCCGCTCCACTGCTTTTCAACTGCTGCTACAAAGACTGAGAAGAAGATGGAAGGAGAGGCGTGTGTTTTTCTGTGTTTTACAGGGGAAATGAAAGAGGAAGCAACATGGACAGATACAAGCAGCCCTGGCAGACTGTTGAAGAGCACAAGTAGTGGACTGGCCTGGCCTTCCTTCAGTGCCTTCCTTGATTTATCATAAGTGAAACACTTTAACTGCTGCGTTTAGTGTAGCCTGATAGAATACCCATCTTCCCCTCCACTCCTACACCACCTCGTGATCGTTATGTCATTTGTTTATGATCCACAGCTCCCTCATAATGGCCCGTTTGGCGTAATGCTATCCATCAGTCTTCCCAATGGCCTACTTTCACATGGACACCTTTCCCCCTTCCCTGTGATGCATTAACACAAAAATGTGTTAAACCAACGATTGACTTTGAAATAGTGATATGAGGACGTAGGTGTGTTTTTGGGAAAGGGCAGAGTCATTGCTGCTGAAGAGGACTATAATGCCTTCTACGACTGTTTGGCAAGTGCATCCGGCTTTATGTTTTCACAGGAGCGCGTTGATTGTGTTTTTAGCTTTTAGTCATTGACACAGTGACGTAAAAGTGGTTGTGAATCTATTTCTGATTCAGCATGCGTAGCGGCAGTATAGCAGACAAGTTGAGGATTGCAGTGTATTATTAACCTGAACGATGGCATTTTGAGTATTGGTTGTTAATTTGGTGTCGCCAGACTAAAAAGTACATGTTCCAAATTCCTTCATTTTCACAAAAGTGGTGCTGTGTAACCTTGTTAAAACTTCTCACCTTATGTAAGGGCCATGGCTGGAAAATGTCAAGGTATCATATAAATTGCATCGCTGCCTCACAGAGCGGCTTAAATGCTGAACAATGTCCATGGCCAGAAATAACTCCAGGGTGAGCACAATATCTACTGACATTTGGTGTCCATACATAGCGAAGAGGATCAGTGTTCAAATTTTTTTTTACAGCAGTATTATTGGAGACTTTGGTGAAAGACGTTATGTGTGACAGAGGATTCAATGAAAAGGGATTAACTGCAACATGACCTGACCTGTGTTTCAGCCGCACTGGTTAGTGGAAATGTCATAGAGCAACATGATGAAGCCAACCTTTACACGCTGATGCAGATGAATGGCAGCAGATATAGAGATGTGGGAGGCAGGCAGGGAGACTGGGCTCCAATTAGTGGTTGAACTGTACAAAATAAATCCTTTGGTAATGTACTGTAGGTACTGTATGAAGTATAGAAATATGCTTTCATTCAGAACCTTGAAGCAATAAGTGTACAGGTAAGTGAAAAGGAAATTAATGTAGTCACTCGGTAATAAAATGTTTTTCTTTCCCAGCAAGACTCCTGAACTTCTATTCAAAATGCATTTTCTATGAAATTACTCAAAATATAAGCTAGCTAACAAGCTGCTTACCACATGGAGCCTGACAATGTTGTCATTAGCACCTCACTGAGGATGTGCATCTGATTACACAGTAGGAGTGATACGTCTCTTGGGTTTTTATAGTTCAAATAGTGCAAATAAGATAAATGTCCCATTATTGCACTTTATGTCCCATGGCTGTGACTATGAATGTACAGCCAAGTTAGCAGTTGTGTGAGGCTGCAGTTATGCACTGTGGTCCCTTAAGCTAAATGCTATTATTCAAATTTTAGACCTGTCATCATTAGAACGAGGAGACTGTGCAAACAGCTGCTGAAAAGTAGGACAGAAGTACAGCTGAGGCTAATGGAATCGAATTTATTGGAGAGGAACCGGGGAAATCAACATTTTAGACCCATCAGAATTATAATTCTAAATATTCATCCGCTTTTAAATGAAGTGTCTGAATAGACGTTGAGAATATTTGTCAACAAACAGCTTAACGAGTCAACTGTCACAACACCTTTGATTGTTGGAAAGGACAATTTTGTGATCCAAATGTTTTATTGCAGGTGGGGAGTCTTAACCCCTGCAGGCTGACATTGATATGTGACTTCCCTCGCATTTTCCTCTCTTCCCCTTTTCTTTCCTCTTGCAGCATTTGCTGTCTGTCAGAGCTGCCACAAGGTATTGGAGTGACAGCTGCTTCATACAGTATGTGTACATCTGGTGCTCGGAGGGCTTTTTGCCTCTGTTTGCGCCTTGATGTAGAGATACTTCCAATATTTGTATAGGTTCCCATTTGGCATCCATAAAAATAACTTTAGCCAGCTCAGATGGTCATTTACAGAGGTGGGATGGTAGCATATATGGAGGTTTTTCGTATTTTTTAAAAAGAATAGCATACGTCCAAGGGCAGTTTGTGTTGTATCAGTGTGCAGTTAAGGATGTGCTATCCTCAGGAAGACTTCCCCCAGGGTTGATTTATGTGCCTGAAAGGACCCAGGAGGCCGTAATGTGCCTGCCAGATCACCAGTCCATCAAAGCCTGCCTAAAACATCCTGCCAGGACAATACATTTGGTGTTGCACCTTCTGTGTCACACTGCTTCGACTTACCCATCAAACAGCATGCGAGCGATAGGTTGATGCCACGGTGTGTATATCTACACTTGGGCCCGCACATCACTGCAACTCGAAAAATCCATCATCCTAGCACAGGCCATGTGGGCTGTAGTGGGGCTATATCATGAAACACTGTGGGCTTTGTCACTCACACACACAATGAAAATGACGCTGTTAACACTGCATGTAAATGGTAAATATGTAATGTGTTGAAGTAGTAGCAGTTGTCATGTTGTCACAAACAATGTGACACCGGAGAAATAGACATTCTGCTGCAACCTGCACTAATGGAAAACATCCTGTTTGGTAATGCTTTTCAATGAAATACTTTATAGCGGCATGACTAGCATTAAGGACAGAGAGGTAACGTCCTCTGCGTTTTATTTTTCATATCTGTTACTTATTTTGAACAGGTGCAACATTCAGCTATCAAACCATGCAGTTGTTCAACCACGACTGCTCGAAAAACTGATTTTATACAAATTTTGCATAAGCAAATAGTTTTGTAGAGAAGTCATAAAGCGAAATGACTAAAAAAAATGTTCAACATAATGTTCACTAGTAACATGAACAACATGGGCACCTCAGTGGCTTACTCCACTGGAAAATAGCCATTGGACATTCTGTAATACAGGCAGCAGTTATATTTCCCTAGACATGTATTAGTAGTACTGTATATAAACATCATTTCTAGAGTGGATTGCCAATGATGATGGTTTATTGGTCCGTTTTATCCAAGTCAAAAACTTGGCATTGAACCCCCCCTGCTCCTACTTACCCCCCTTCAGCTGGTTAGAGTAGCGTTTAATATGCAGCTTTCCAATTCCACATCCAAAAATTACATATGGAGAAACTCAACATGAACTTATCTCTAGAGACAACAGCCCTGGTCACAAGGCAGACATCTTTCTGAACAGTTTCGGGATTACTTTCTAGCAGAGGAATACGTTTTATTTTCTGTCATTTGGGTGAACTGACCCTTTAATATGAACAGATGGAGAGCATTGGTGGTAGCCATGTTGGAAGATGAACCTCCTGATTCCCTGGCTCATTATTCACTATTTGCCCTTGTAGCTTCAAAAGGTAAATTGTGACATGTTGTTGACTGTGATTTGTTTGGTCTGCTGACATACAGTCTCAGTGTGTTTCAGGCCGGTCCTACCAGTGCTGAGCAAGAGGGCCCGGCCAGCGTTAGCATGTGTTCATTAGTGAATGCTGGGGAAGCTTATCATTCTGAATGGCCTCATTAGTGATAGGGATTAATATGCGGCGGGTTCATTAGAGAGACAGGCAGAGCAGTGCGTTGCCAGAATTGCAACGACTGCTCGTCTGGACTGGCCACTCGCCTCTTGTCTTGTCTTCACCTATTGACAAAAAATTCTCTGAAGAGTTTTGATCGTTTTCTCGGATCAGGTGGTGATACACTCAGTATCAAAGACGAAGATTAATAATTAGAAACTATTTTCTCAAAGGTAAAATCAGGAGTCACCTTTTTGTATTGATGCCGCTGCTGCACCACAGTGTAACAAATGATTCAGACTATTATTTTTATTATTCATGTTATGAATGCGTTGCACAGACACAATGTTGTGTGGTGTACTAATTGTAATAGCTGCCCTGACAACGGAGGGTAATAAATAGAAAAACACAAATGGGGAATAGACTTCAGAATGGGATATTGTATAAATAACTGATTGGAAGCATATTACAGTGCTATTAAAATACTATGATTCATGTAGCTATGATGCTACACACAATTTTAAGAGAACCCAAATAAATCTCCTTTCTAATTCCTTATATGGCGCCTTTAAATTGAACATTTATTGTCTTGTATTAAAGGGAACTGTTGTGCTGGTGAAGGTGACAGTGTGAGGCAGGGCTACATGCTGTGATACATCTTGGGCATCTTGCTACAAGAAGGAAAATATATATAAGGAAATGGTTAATTTTAATGTTAAGAACTGTATTGCACTCAGTGGAAATAGCATCTACAGCAAGGCATGAACATTCTAACTGTTAGATTGAACTATCTACACAGAAGAAAAAAACTCCATCTCCCTTTGTATTTGAATAACTCAGAGCTGCTGGTGTGCCACCGTGTATGTGTCCTGTGCCAATTGCATGCTGGGAAGGGGACTTGTAGCGCCACACGTCTCTGCGGCGCATGAAATATTAATTGCGGCGCTATCATGTGTTCTTTTTTATTTATTTAATTCACCAACCGAGATTGAGTGCCTGGTTCGAGTTAAAAGTTCAGTGGAGCGGGTTGTTGCTTCATACAGGGCTTTAAAATGCCCTTGGGTCAGAAAAAAGAATACCCTCCCCAGATTCACTTTGTTCCTTCCATCTTCACAGTAAAGCCTGAAGGAACTGCTTTTGTTACTGGTGCGCTGATCTATTGTGTGGGCTGGTGTTGTGCTTTTTTCTCTTTGTTTGACTCCTCTATTCTACCATCCATTCTATTTTATAGTGCATATATAGATTATGTTCACCCGGCCTCTCTTAGAAACATTGCAGTTTCATGAGTCTTAAATGCAATGAATTGACCTATTTCCCATCAGCGATAAGCATCATTCAAACTTGGAAACAAACATGGAAGTTTGCTGCACTTAAGACACTTAACATTATAGCCCATAAATGACATGCCATTATTTAGTATACACGGGGTATGGATAAAACACTTTTAACACACAACTACTATGTAAGAACACGGGTAATAGCTACATAGTGCAGTACTAGTGTTACACATTGTCATGAAGGTGAAACAGGGTAACTGTGTGTCACACTGATATGTCATTATTTAGTAGTATAATTTACATTTTACAAGTGCAAACTGCAAAGATTAGTGCAGCAACCTTTTTATTATTTTAGCTGTGTGCACACTGAAAATCATTATTTCATTATATATTTATATAATTGTTTTACTAAGTTAAAGTCCCCGGTTTACTTTGTCAACTTTCCGGGACAAAGTTTTTCTAAAAGTCCATTAAGAGTAGTCCTGTTGGTCCCCTGTCATTATTAAAAATACTCACGGTGACATTTTCTCTTCTATACAAATAGATATCCAGACATAGAAGTACTTCATTAGTGAACAACATTTCTACTGTTATTTTTCGGCTGGAACCTTAAGTGCAACTATTCAAACTAATTTGAAAGACACATACAGCAATTTCACTGTTTTTTTAAGGGTTTCTTTTTAATTTACTTGAAGTGTTGACAGATAATTCCCCCTGCCCCCACCACCACATTTAGCTCTGCGATGAATGTTATTAATTAACTGATATAATAACTTTAGTACTGAAATCAACAGCATAAGGCCTGATTTGTAATCCTCCCCTTTAATTGGTTCTAAATCAAAAATGGACTCTCAAAAATGACAAAAAACATCGCCGCCGCCCACCACTAGCAAGGCATCAGTATACAACAGATGCTGCGTGGTATTAGTGATCACAAAGACTGCAACAGAGCATCAGAAACAAAACTCAAAGACTGAGTTACTTCACACAGCCCAAGAGAGAACAGAAGGAGGTTGGAGCATGCCAGCAATACAGAGCTCTTGTTTGTATGATACATATCTTTTTCCCCGGACTTACAGTACATTCAGCTGCCACAGGTTACACACCTGCTGTGGACGAGACAAAAGCAGCCTAAAGCCAGTAGATTTGCATACAAGCTCAAATAATGAATCAGGATATTCAGCAGGCTCACAGCACATCATGCCTTAGAAGTGCCTCCCCTTACGCATTTTCTTCTTGGTCACTACGAGCAAGGCATAAGTCGTTTTGGATGGCAAACGATGCTCGGAATATGCCACGGCCTTATGGGTAATCCGGCGTGATCCAAATTTAAAGTGCGCCCAGACGGATGGAGCCGTGTTTGATGCATAATTCTGTCCGCTGTCATCTCGGAGATGGAAAGCCAAGAAGCACCACTCAGAATCATTGTTAGCCGTGATTAGCGTTGACCTTTGCTTCTTGGAGATGGCGAAATGCAAGCGAGAGAGAGAGAAGGCGATTTTGCCGCAGCAAAACGGCTCCCAAGATGTTCTTTTTTTGGGAGAGGTCATTTCGGTCACGGTCTGTATTTTGATGAAATTTTCAGGCCGCAAACCCGTTCAAAGATCAAATGTGACTGTCTGCTGCTTTCATGAATATCGCCCCAAATCCGTGGCTCACTTACTCTGTGTGCATGTCATGATCATCCACTCTGTGCCTGAAAAAAAGTTATTCCTTCTACAAATCTTTTTAGTGCAAGAATCTGCTTGGAAAAATATGCCGAACATGAATTAAATATAACAAAAATAATGAGCAGACAGTAGCTGTTTTTTCTTCTTTCCCCCCACCCCATAAATAATGGGGGGGGGGGGGGACATAGCAGATAAACCTGCCACTAGATTAAAATTCAGACCCCAATTTAAATGCATGCGCTTTATTTATATGGAAATAAACAGCACCATCCCAAATGTTATACGTTGGTAAATGAGCGAGTGATGAAAGCTCACCAGTGCCTTGCTTTTCCGGCATGTTGTTGCACAGCAGACATAATAGCACAGCCAAAACTTTGACCTGAATAACAACCGCCATTGTAATGTGGGCATAATGGATTTTCCCCCCTCATAACTGTTTTAATGGATTCATTTGCATACGGAAATGAGTAAATACTGTATATGTGCTATCTAAAAATAGCAGTAAATGGGGAATTTCATCGGCTGTTATAAAATTGAATTCTGAAGATGACGAGTGAAGCTGACACCTTATGACTGTTTTTTTTATTTTCCCTCTAGCCAGACGGGGCAGCTCAGCACGTCTGACTCACAGGGGTGACGGATAACTTTTTTAAGAATCTTTTTTTCTCCCCTCCATCACAATGCTAAACTTCCTCAGACGTTTAACCGGCTTTCCCCCATAACAGTTGCTCATGAAGCCGATGAAGTCTGTTACGAGACTCCAGGCCAGAAGTTTTTACAAGATTTGCAAGAGTTTTGGGAGCTGAACTGAGCGTCAGGTGGGCACATTCCTTCCATGGTGTTATTTCTTTTAAATTACACCTTCTACTTTTCAACACAAACATATTTATTATAGGGGGCGAATAAAACATATATTAATGTCGTGGCATTTGGGGCTGATAAATGACATTCTATATCTTGCATCCATGTGGTCCAATTAAGTTGTGCAGACTTTCGCATAACATATTACCTCAAGGTCAGGCTTTGTAAATGACCCTTGCCAAAACCCCGCCCGCCTGGACAGTAATTGTTTAATCGTAGTTAAGCAACACAGCGATTGTTAGGTCATAACTTAGCAACCATAACTAGCTGCGGCAGGCATGTTGACCTTTAGATAGCTCTGCATGGTGAAACAGCCTACATGGGGGCTCTGCATATAAATTGGTTAGTGTTCTCTTCAATCAATTCCAACTGCAAAACCAAAAACACAAAAGGCAAAATTGTAATTCAATCTTATCTGGTCTAAAATAAGCTAACATGCCTGGCTAATAGTGTACTGCTGTTGGTAGTAGTAGTAGTAAGGCCTGTACGAATTACATTCTCTTAAGCATTCTGCACGATTAAAAGGTGAACATGTCGGTATTGTCATTGGGAGCACATGACATTAGCATTTATCTCAAATCCCCTAAGTGCCTAATTACAGCCCCTCAGAGCTGCTGGCATGGCTTATTGTTGCTTTAACAGTTGTATTGCTGCCATGTCTTCTAAATTAACCTTGAGAGGACAGAGACCCTCTGCCTTGAATATGGCTTTTGCTTCAGTCTTTCTCCATTATAATATATACAGTATATATGTAGCCTTCCAGTTCCTATTTAGGATACTTTAAATATATTTTTATTTAAAATAAATGACTTGTCATTGGCTGACCCAACACTATCAGTGTTCCCTGAAAGCCTAAGAGAAAAGCAAACGCAAAAAAAACAATCGTAATGTGAAGTTTGGTGATCATTTATTCGAAAAAACACGGGTAACATATATTAAAAACAGCCTCTTTCATTCTTAAAAAGAATTTGTGTGATTACATGTTTCATTTATTTATCTGACAACAGCCCTTTAAAATTTCAGTCACCGCTGATGAAAAATGAACAAAGTCGACTGCTTAAGCTTCTGCCCGGAGGAAAAGCTCTGTTTGCTTATCTGCGTGTACACTTTTGTTTTTCGCAAACACAACATGAATGATAGAAACAAACACTTTGCATGTTTAACTTTGGAGAGGGGTGTGTGGGGGGCTAGGGGGGTGGGGAACGCATTTCCAGCTGTTCAAGTCAATTCTTAAAAAGATCAGTGCCAAAACAAAAGCATTACAAAAACACGCTCCGGACAAACACAAGGCAATCTCTGCAGCAGAAGAATTGCTTGTCTTTTACTTGCGCAGTGTAATTTATTTCGGGGGAACATGGGAGATAAAGAACAGATCCATCCCTTTGGCGTGACAAAGGAGGGCAATGGCACAGATACGCAGTTCATTACTAGAAGGCAGATATAAGTTTGGAGGGATAAGGAAGAGACACAAGCACAGTCGGGTCCACAACTTCAACAAACACAAGTTTAACCACAACACAGTATCACAATGAGCTGCTTCGGACTGTTAAACACCTCATTATTTAGAAATATAGTGAGACATGAATATTTCGAACCTACTCCTCTCAAATGATAAAACCCTATGCGTAAATATCCCAGCTTCCTTTTACTACTTTTACTGGTTTTTACAGCAATATGTTAAGACTTATTATGATTTCATTACATACATTTTTGCTCTAATCTATAGATGCATCCCTCTTTTCCAATGTATGTTATTTTCCCACAAAGGAGAAAAAAAGTTGATTTAAAAAGAAGATAGGACGGTGCAGACGAACCCTCATTCCTAAGAAATATGTTCATAATTTGTTTTGGAGGAATAGCTCATTTGAATGAACATAACGGGGAAATGCTCAATGATAATTATGATAATGGGCTTCCCTCCAAGTGTATTTCATTTGTTTTCTCTATAATACATTCTAAAGGCCATTACAGCACAATTCACGCCGTTGTAGTCATGTTCAAGAACTCAGTCATTTTTCTGTGGTAAGAGCAAAATTGTGTTCAATCTTCAAGAAGTGCGATCATATTCTTTGAATAATCAGCAAACAGTTGCATAGAAGCCCAGGATATTGGAAATGAAACCGGCAGTCATTAAATATATACATTTCATACATATATATAATATCACAGGTGATCCTATTTTAGATGTATTTTTCTAATATCTTTGTTATCAGCTGGTGGTTGTCTGTGTCAAAATCACACCAAAACAAACCTAACATTTACAAATTTTGCATTTGACTTTGACTCAAACCGTAGCAGTGTACATGCTCGGGATCAGACCTACACATGGAAATCTAAAATGGCATTTTTACTGATGGGGCAGAGAGATAGAGATAAAGATACTCTAATATGCAACATATCTGATATAGCTACCGAATCAAAGTCTTCAGTTTTCTGTTTGCTAATTAAAAAGCGATTATATTACAATACAAAAAGCCATTTCCAAATATTCATACCTTATTTGATTTTGAATCGTGTTGCGAGTGCAGTTAATTTACAGCAGTTTTCCCTCAAGGTTACTGGTAAATTGCAGCCACACTTCTCCCGTTTGTGCTATGCCATTTTGAAAAGAATTTTCATAAGAATGGGCATGAAGAAGCAGAGAAGAGAGGGCTTTCGGGGTTGAGTTAATTAGTACAAAGAGGAATGGAGTGTTGCAAATCTAGCTGTTTGCAGGGGATGAAAGCCCTCCTTTAGTTTAGCCAAAGTTGTATGTTGTTGTTACCAGCTAAATATGGGTGCCTCATTGTGAACCGTGAGGCAGGAATCATTCTATGTTGTTACCTCATGTCTCTGGGTCAACGCCATTGTTATGAATTTGATTTGATCAGTCACTTTTAAATATAACACATGGCTTAAGTAACTGGGAGGCGTTGTGTATGGTTTGAAGTGGCAGCACTTAAACTAGTGGTGTGTTTTCTTTCAATTTTAAGGTCATAGAGCAAAAAGAAAAAATATAATGTATTGTTGACACACAGTATAGCAAGGGTTTGCTCAGTGTCTGATCCCAGAGCTGACTGCCATGACTGTCAGGCTTGTTGAAGTTGCAAAGATTCAAATCTTTTGGTGTTGACATCTGTGGCGTTTCGTTTTTTGCGAAGTCGGTTTTATTCACTGCCTTGAACACAACCGTCCACCGTGCCCTTCAAACTAAATCTCACATGCCTAGTCTCTCTTACAGAGGTCACCGTCTGCAGCACAACATAAAACACGCAGAGGCTTGACTACAAATAATAGGTCCCATAGGAATGAATGATGACCGATACTATCACACGTTTATACAAGCAAGGAGGGAGATTATGGACTAGCGTTAAGAGACATGGGTGACGATTGTAGCTGCTGATGTATTGAAGGCTGTCAATCTGATCCAATGTTTGTGTATTTGACTGACTTTATATGGCTTTTTTTCAAAATAAAATTCACATTTAGCATAGATGTAACACAGGTATGCAACACTTTATTTTTTTTATTTATAAACCCTTTCATTTATGTCTTTCTCTCCAGGTTCATGTTTTGATGGAACACGATACACACTTATTTTTGTATATGTTTGAATCAAAAGCCTTTTTAAAAAGCTGTAGATCTAAAAAAGAGACATTGATTTTCCAGAAAGGTGTAACTGCAGAATTAATCCGTAAAAAGACACATTTGAAGGATTATAAAGGAGAAAAGCATTGTGCTGGTGCATGCTATGACCAGAGAGCTTCATTTAAATGCAAATTGTAGCCTCAGATACTTGGGAATCCAAACCCCGAAACTACCAAAATCTGCATGTTAACAGACAAAGGAACTAAGGAAGCAAGAAGGAAACTGCCTTTGGATTACTACAATGAAGGATATGCCCACAAGTAGCCAGGTTCTTTAGGATATGACAGTGTTTCTTCAGCCTCACTGGTTGTTTTGTACTAGACTCACTCCACTGTTTAATAGTAATGTGTCACTGAAGGGCACATATGTGATATTAATGACGCTGTAGGCAAGACCCACCTTTGAGCAAGTATTTCTCCCCTTTCCCCCTCCAAAAAAAAACAGTTTAACTCATTCATAGGTGCCTTACTGGGTTTCAGACATGTGGGATGAGAGACAGCGTGGCTGTAAAATCCCAATCTGTGAACGACATGTGAGGGAGGGAGATTCATTTTAAGGAATCAAAATCTGTTGATTTTTTAAATATGTGCCATGCCAGACTTACTTTTATATGCTTATTTACTTTCTTTAATTTCTGTAGGCAGTACAAATGCAGGACATCCACACGAAAAATGTCAAGAAATTCAAGGACGAGATAAAGCGATTAAGCCGTGTGGTGCTTTTGCTATGCCAATAAAATAATGTCAAGCTTTGTCTGATAAACAAAGCTTTTTATTGATGTAATTAATTTCAAGCAACATTAACAACAGTCCCATTGAGATGAGATAAAAACCGTGGCAAATGTCTCACATCTGACACTTTACACAGCAGAAGGTTATCCTAAGATTGTAAAGTGTGGTCACAGTGGGTGGATGAGGACACACAGGACATGTTATAAATAAAGTTAACAGATCCATTTTTTTTTGCATGTTGTAGTCCATTTACCACAAATGACTTTGCCGACCATTTCGCAAGAGCAATTTGATTTCTGCATTTATTTTCAACCTGCAAACTTAAGATTTGCAACAGGGTTTGTGGAATTCATTTTTAAAGAACCCCAAATAATGAAGAAATTACTTTTCTCTTATCGTTTTATTTTTACAATCATTTGTACATTAATACACTAGGTAGACATCCCATTGTTGATATAGATGATTTGCCAGATAATTTGTGTGTTGTTCTCTCTAGCTACGCTGTCATTACTGCCGCGGCACCTGAGAGCGAATATATTTGGGACGATCACAGTTGGCATTCATCCCTCCAACAGTTTTAACCAGCCCATGTGCATGTGGAAGTTTATTCCAGTTATGAAAAATTGCTCTAAAATAGGTTATGATAGCTTGGAGAAAACATTTCCCTCCTACACAGAGAAGTGGGGAAAGGGCAGCACTCATTTGATAATAAAACAACTAACTTGCAATCCCTGATTTCTTAAATGTGAATCAGACAGAGATGGGGGTAAGTCACTAATGTGCAAGTCACAAGCAAGTCTCAAGTCATAACCTTCAAGTCTCAAGCAAGTCCAAGTCACTGTGGTGAGAATCAAGCAAGTCACAAGTCAAGTCATTGCTCAGGTCAAGCAAGTCACAAGTCAAGTCATACAAAAATCATATTATCTAACCCAGTTTCTACATTTAAAAGACCTGCATTTCACAGTTCTCTTCTTCATACCGTCATCGACAACATCATCCTTGAACTACAATTGAATTATTCTTGGTCTGACCGAGGGGTCTTCAACTAAAATTGAAATGGGTCCAGTTGACAACATTTTCTTACAGCAAAGGTCCGAATCTCATAATGTCTGCATCCAATAGCGACCCCTTATCTATCACATATGATCAACACCGCACATTTCCTTTTCTTTCAACCACATTTAGGCTACTTTCAATTTTCAAGTAGCTTACTTTTAACATGGAAAACAAGAAAGGCAAATAGTAACAGATAGCCTACTACTTAGGCTACACAAAACAGACACTTAAACCTGCAGTGTGTAGAATTTGGGGTTTTATTTCCTAGCAGATTTTGTAGAAAGTAATTATAATATCCATAAGTACATTTAATTTAGTGCATAATAGCTGAAAAAAATGTTTTGAATTATTTATTTTTCTCTTAGAAAGGGTCTCATATATGTCCATATTTCTGCATATTTTGGACCAAGGCCTAGTGCCGCCATCTTGAAAGTGTCATAGTTGGAATGTCATCAGGTGCATTGTTTAAAATTTAGAATTGTTCTTGTCCTTGAAGGCCACTGTAGCGTCTGTTATTATTCGAAAGGGTTGGGGTTACCCAGGGAGCGTTGCATTCTAGAACTTTCTAGAACTTTCTTGATGATGTCATATTACACACTGCACCTTTAATCCCCATAATGCATTTAGAATAAAACAGGGCAAGGATCTGCGCTATGGCAAAAATATCATATCACCTTTTATTTTATGGCAGGATCACATTTTGATTTATCCCGATTAATTAATTTTTCATACTGGGGGGCGAACTGTCATAACGGGCAGTTTGCTGTGCTGTCGGTGCGGGTGCGGCGGCTGTGAGCTGTCGGAAGGAGCCGGTGAACGTGGAAGGTTGAACTGCATCATATTAATAACCGCTGTTTTGTCTCACAGAGATGCTTATATAAAGCCTACAGTCCATGGAGGTAGGGCGCTCGATAAGGAAGCGTGCGTTATCAAGGCAGCAGCGCTGCAGGAAACGCTCGTTATTTTCGTTTTCTTTTACAAGACTTCCCGGGGCCGTTACAACGTGAAAAGGGAAGGGAAGAAGGCGCTACATATTTACTGTAATAAGCGTGTGGGAGGCTCACGTGAATTACTCTTGGTCTAGCCCATGGACATTTAAAGAAAGGTCTAGCCGCCTCCATGACTGCTGCTCCTGTGTTGACCTGCTGACGCTGTTTGTCCGTGCAGCGCGCTGCGTGCATTGCACTGTAAAATCACCCGATCATGTTTCAAAATAAAACATAATTTCTAACGTAATCTAACTTTTAAAAATTCAAGTCATTTCGAGTCATCTGTCTCAAGTCTAAGTCAAGTCTCAAGTCATGAAGACCAAGTCAAAGTCAAGTCGAGTCTTTTATCAGTGTTAGTCAAGCAAGTCTCAAGTCCTCAAATTTGCGACTCGAGTCTGACTCGAGTCAAGTCATGTGACTCGAGTCCCCCATGTCTGGAATCAGATGATGTAAAGTAGCCTACATGATATAAGAAAAACATGAACCGTATGAGACTGTAAAAAGGTGTTTCAACCACAGGTCGGCAGCCCCTGCACTGACAGGCAGCGGTCCCCGGTCGGCCCCACTACTTTGATTGCAAAAACCTGAGGATTTAATGGAGATGAATTACAGTAAAATTAATTTCGTAAAGCAGAGGCTGGTATTCTTTTTTCACGTCAGCTGATAATGCCCCAGACTATATTTTTAAGTTTATTTTTTTTCCTCGACAGCTTTCTTGGCAAAAGCAGTTAAAAAGTGTAATGTAATCCTTTATTATAGCTCAACGTGCTACTGCAGGGCTTTCAATGCGGCTGCAGTAATGGAGGCTTGTTTACTTCCACCTACAACCTCCATTCATCTATAGGGAGACACTTAGTGTACACAAACCATTAGACTTTGGGTTTGAGTTGAAGCTGAAAGGGACTCAATTGTGCAGTATATAGCACTCCTGAACCCTCATAGCATAGCCATTTAATCTTCAATAAGTATTAATATTTTGCCTGTTTTGAAGGATAGCATTGTATGTGTCACAGAAGTACTCATTTAATTTGTACTGATCACAATACAGCTCTGTCATAGGTTGCATAAAAGAAAAACTCAAAGCACTCCGTATTCACATGTTGCATTGTGTGTACCCAGTCTCATCACTTTTTGTATTTACTTGTCTCCTGGTCCATCTGCATGATGGACCAGGAGTATTTACGGCACCAGCTTCAATTGTGATAACAATTTAGGGTCCAATACTAAGGGAACAGAAGACACTCGGAGGGCCCGGGTTTGTCTGTTTTTTTTCTGATTTACCGGCACCATTGTCACAAGAATACGCTCTCCTTTTTCGGGGGATAAGGCCATCAATCTCCCTCTGTCTCTTTCACACTTTCTGTCTGCCTCTTTTCTCTCCCTGTTTTATTTCTGTCTGTCCAGGTCGATGCAGTGCTTGTTGTTTTTGTTTTCTACCAAAACAGCACCTGGGAAAAAATCTAAAAGCAAAGTTGTGCTTCTATATTAGTCACATTAAGGTCCTAAGAAGATAAAATAATAAAATAAAATAAACAAATTCCTTTCTGGTCGTCAAGGTGAGCTACATTGTAGGAGCAATTGTCAAACCATGGAAATGATCTTTTAATTTACATATTTTGTGCTTCTCATTTGGCCTTTGTCCTAAACACAGTAATTACCGGTGGTGTGTGTATTGTAGTTGTGTATTACAGAGACAAATGTCACTGAGATATCCCCCTGAGATAGACACTGCCACCACGCCTGCTAAAGAAAACTAATTAACTCCCCTATAGGCAATGTAACGCTGTGTTTTCTTTCCTTATATCAGATAGTGGCTGTAACAAATTAATACCTGTTTCCTTCTGGCCTGGCCACCATTTAATTTATTTCATGATTATATGAGAGGAATAAAAACAAGCAGGGCGGTCCAATTGAGATTATCTGCCTAACAAAAAACAAGGTGAAACCAACCCAACAGGTGTTTACATACACAGCTGTTGGAGAGAATAACTCACTGTTAGAAATGATCATTTTGGTATGTTTATTTTAGGTAATAACTCAAAGGTGGTTTAAAACATGAAAGGATTTCCATACATTTTATTGGACAGATACATATCATTGTTGCAATTAAGAAACAGCTCTTTTAAAGGTCACAAATGACATTCTCCTCTCTGCTGACTCTGGTTCCCTCTCCATCCTTATCCTCCTTGACCTCAGCGCCGCATTCGATACCATCAACCACTCCATCCTCATCTCCCGCCTCCAGTCCTCACTTGGCATCACTGGCACTGCTCTCACCTGGTTCATTTCCTATCTCTCTGACAGACGCCAATTCATTTCAGTCAACAACTGCAAATCCCCCACCTCCCCAGTCACTCATTGTGTCCCCCAGGGCTCTGTACTAGGTCCCCTACTTTTCATCATCTACATCCTCCCACTCGGTCAAATCCTCCGCCAACATGGCTTCCATTTTCACTGTTACGCTGATGACACTCAGATCTACCTCTCCACCAACACCATCTCTGCAGCCACCCATTGCACCCTCACCACCTGCCTCACTGATGTCAAAACTTGGATGCAACACAACTTCCTCAAACTAAATTGCAATAAATCAGAAATCCTCTTCATTGGCCCAAACTCCCTCACCCGCTCCACCCAGGACTTCTCACTTAATATTGATGGTTCCATTGTCACCCCCTCCACTCACATCCGCAACCTAGGTATCATCCTTGACCCCACCCTCTCATTCCTCCCCCATGTAAACCACATTACAAAATCAGCCTTCTTCCACCTCAGGAACATCACTCGTCTCCGTCCCTCCCTATCACTCTCAGCCGCTGAAACTCTGGTCCACGCATTCATTTCCTCCCGCCTTGACTACTGTAACTCCATCCTATACGGCTCATCAAAACACTTACTTAATAAACTGCAATATGTTCAAAACTCCGCAGCCCGTATGCTCACATCCACCCGCCGCTCAGACCACATCACCCCTGTCCTCCAAGACCTTCACTGGCTTCCCATCAAATACCGGATTGATTTCAAAATATTACTCATCACCTTCAAAGCCCTCAACAACCTGGCCCCCCCCTACCTCTCAGAACTTCTCCACCGCCATACCCCTACCCGCTGTCTCAGGTCCTCAGATGCCAACCTCCTCCACCCCATTAGTACCAACCTCCGGTCCTGGGGAGACAGAGCCTTTGCTGCAGCCGCCCCCGCCCTCTGGAATGCCCTCCCCAACGACAGCCGCAATACCAACACTCTTTCTTCCTTCAAAACAGCCCTAAAAACACACCTTTTCACCCTTGCTTTTAACCTTTAAACGTTACGTTTTGTTTGTTTGTGTTGTTTAGCTTTTGTGAAGCGTCTTTGAGCACTGGGAAAAGCGCTATATAAATTTGATCTATTATCATTAAGAGTTTGTAACATTTTGAAACAATGTTGTATTGAGAGCACATCTTACATGGTGTTTACACACAACAGTGTTAATGTATGCTATAGCCTGTCCTGTAGCCATACACCATGTAAAGAATGCACTTCTCAACCAACACATCTTATTGTCAAAACATGCAATAACATGCTTAACTGAGGGATTTTTCATGCTTCAACGCACGTATATGTACGGCTGTGGACTTGTACAAGGACACACACACATGCTTATGCATTATGCAGACACGTTCCATAGGTGCACACGAGTAGACAAGACAGGGACTGTACAACAGCAAGAATAACTCCTCTCTACATACTTTTTTCCATTTCTTAAAGATAAATTATGAATATGTGGATAGGGACAGATTTACTGGTGCAGTCTCTCTTTGAAACAAGTTTTTTTTGCTTTGTATGCTTTTAATGAATACAGTTTGTGAGGTCACAGATTTGATGTGGGCAGTGGGCACTTGGTAAGAATTGAAGTCATGGTGGGGTCTTGTTGACGTGTGGCTCCAGCAAGATGGTGGACATATAGCACAGCACTAGCATGATAGCAATGTCATTGTTGGCCATTTTAGTGATTTAGAATGAGTTTTTTCTGCAATCTGTGTACTGCTAATCAAAGTAATCATTATACCTCTGAGACTGTGTTGCTTATCTGACTATACATTTGTATTTACTAGATTTCTATTCTGTTACGTCCTATGTAGATTCAAGGTTAATTTTTTCTTTTAAAACTCTTCAGTTTCCTTGTCTTTGTGTTGCTATTAGTTGTGCCCTCTGTTGCGTGCATCACACATTGTAAGCTTATCAACCAAGTCCAAATCCCTTTTGTTTGATTGTTCTACTTGACAAACCAACACATTTCCTGATTTGAGTGGGCGAGCTGGATTTCAAAGAATCTCGCTCTGTTCAAAAGGGATGTATAAAAGAAGAAATAAATGTTCACAGACATTATTTATGAAATGGATATACACATTCATTCCGCTCAACTTGTAAATGGAAATCCGGATTTCTCTTAAAAGCAGTGTAGAGAATTCATACCTCCTGATATTTAGACTTGACGCTCAATAATTCAAACCGCTAACCCCCCCCCCCCCCACGAGAAGGAGCTTAATGTAAAGAGCTTTCATACTATTTTCTTGTACCAAGTAAGAGAAGACATGCTGATTTAGCTGCTATTCATCCAGTGTGAAAATCTCTAAAAAGAGCAAGAAGTATGGGGTTGAGCAGGACACAATATAAGAAACGGAGGTAAGGACATTACAATTTAATGTGTTCTGTTCTCATGAATCAGGCCCACTGATGCTGGGGAATCATGGGATGATGGGGGTAGCTTATGGCTTTTCCCAGAGGGGCATTTTCTCAGTTTGGCATCCCCAAGGTGAGCATCCTATTAACCCCTCAATGTTTGTGCACAGACGGATTGGTTCCAATGAGTGCCAATGGACCAGGAGGTTTTTGGGGTAAAATTACTCCAACACATGCATGCATCTCTCTCTTAAGTCTCTACAAACACACACACACACACACACACACACACACACACACACACACACACACACACACACACACACACACACACACACACACACACACACACACACACACACACACACACACACACACACACACACACACACACACACACACGCAAACACACTGAGAATTATTGTAGCTTCTGTTGGCATCCTGTGTACTCTAAAATACTGCTATTGTAAAATATATTATATGTGCACAGAGATGCACAGACACCCAAATAAAAGGATTGATAAATAAAGCCTTTGGTAGAAAGTTTGGAATCTGAAACGTTACACAGAAGACCTCTCCTGAAAACTAAAGATAGGATTATAATAATTATAACTAATGACGGATGATAGTTGGTTTTGGCACTTTCATTCAATATCGTGAAGCTTTAATTTGCTTATTGACTGGAATCCTTAACTCACCCTTCATTCAACTTTTATAAAAATCAGTTTATACAACCACAAGTTTGTCCCCCTTAAAAGTTAGGAAACATATTGTGCTGGAATAGAAAGTGGAGAAGGGAGAAATTTGCCTTCCAAATGTTTCTCTCTGTTTCGCCCACACTGTAACAATGTGTCCACGATACTGAGCAAATTATTTCAGTCAAGTAAAAAATGCCACAGCTTGCACACCCAAACCAAGGGATATTCTCAACACTGAGGCAAACTTTAGAATGGCAGGGGGCGAGAAACGGGTAATGAGAGGGGAGCTCCCGAGTTCCCCCTGTGCTTCTTACCTTAGCTGTCCGTCAGGGAGCCTCGTTATCTCTAGCTTTCTACTGCTGCTCTGCCTTGTTATCCTTAAGTCCTTGTCTATTGTCTCATTACTTCTAAGGAGAAAGAGCCAGTGTCATATTTAAAAAAAAAGAGAGACTGGACGCTTTCTATTCATAGAAGGCAGGGCCACATTTCATCACAATACCTTGCCTGTAGGGATAAGCCGGTAGCCCTGGGGGAAGCTACAATCGCCTGTTGTCCTATCTATGTTGTTGAAACACAAATGGGATCTTGATCACAGTGTCAGATCATTCTAGCATAGCCCAGGTTTCCCTTGGCATCACTGGCACCGCTCTCACCTCCAGGTTAAAGGAAAATGTTATGTTCTTTTTTTTTTGGCTCTGTTGGCCATCTAGAGCACCCCTCAATGAGAATGAACTAGTTGGTCATATCTTTGAGGAAGAAGGTCTTTCATGGCAGGAATAGAGAAAGTAAGACTATTTCTACATGAGCTTGGCCCTTTTCCCCATAAAGAAGATAGGAAAGAGTTCTAAGCCTTCCTCAAAAAGCACCATGTCTTGTGGATACATCTTGCTGTAACTGTATCTGATGGACTTTTCCCTGTTTAATTGTAAAAATAATAGATTTAGAAAGCTTACAGTCTACACCTGCCATTAACTCTAGATGTATTATGTTTTATCTGATGCTTAGTTATGTGCAGTATAGTAACTGAAGCTTGTAGCGAGATACCTCATCATGTCGCTATCAGCTCAGAATGAACACGGATTTGAACACAGATTTGAGATGGAATCTTTCCTATTTGTAGCAGTGCCTTTGCCTGAATATCTTTGTTATAATATAAGTATAATACAAGTATTTTCTCTCAGCTCCATAATACGACTCACTAACTGCTTCTTGAAAGGATATTATAGGATCTTTAAGTGCGTTTTGGAGCCCCTCATATCTCTGCTGTGCATATATTACTTGACTCTGAGGGAGCAAAAAACCACTACTGGGTTCAGCTAATTAGTACTTTATCCTGCCTGCCAACGCTCTTTGTCGGTCTTGATGGCTTTTGATTGCTGATTTGCGCCCCTGTTGTTCCTAAAAGGCATTTTCATTTTCAGATAATATTCAAGTGGGGTTTGCAGAGCTCCATTATAGAAGCAAACTGCTCCTTATTAAGCATATAGGTTACAGGTATATCCACATATATAATTGAAAAAGATTGAAGCATTAGAATATGAACTTCTCCTGCCCAACAGGGACTACAAAGGAAATAAGCCTTCGGGCTTTTTTGTGTTTTATCCATGGCAATTTATGTATCTTAATGTAACAGAGTGCTGTTCTTATTTTTATATAAAATGGTTGAATAAAATCAATCAAGATTTGAGATTCTTTTTTGCTTTTTTTGAGATTATATGTCGATCTTGCGTTCTTTCTTTTCAGGTGGACTTTTCCTTTGAGACCCTTTAGTAAGTTTCATTGCTCAGACAGAGCAGTGTTTCTTTTGCAACACAGTGAAAATGCCAGGCGGTTTAATTTAGGATCACTTTGAAATTATAAAGAATTGCACTCTGCCCAGGCTACATATTTGATTATTGCCTCCCCTCAGTGTTCATAATAAAATAGATTTATATTTTCTTACGAGAAGTGTTTCGAATTGATTCTGGTGCCCTTTTTAATAGCCACATTCACTGAGGACAAATGCTTTGTTTAACATTAAAGTTTTATTTTTCAAAGCCCATTCCTGATATGAAAAGGGTCTTTGATTAAACAAAGCTGCTGTATCTCCTCAGTGCTCACAGTCCTCTTGGGTTATCACAAACAAGCCAGTTGGAGGAGCTCAGTGGGCTGCACTAGTGCACGCACACACACACACACACACACACACACACACACACACACACACACCTCAGAGGGGTTCAGGTGACACGGTTAGCTGGAATAAATGAAATATTAAAACAATATGCACAGGAGCTCCTTGGAAAAAATAAAGAAAAACGCGCTGAAAAAAAGTTTTAATACACAGCCTAGGCTATTTAAACATGCTACAAGGAATTTTTCTGAAACAGTCTAATTGTTCCTCTGATGATCAGAAATGACATGGGATAGCAAACGAAACCATCAGTGCAAAGTTGCTATTTTCAAATTCTTTTTTCTTTGTCATGGGTACACTCACCCAGGAACTTCAGCTAGCGTTATAAAACCAATACTGCTATTTTCCAAAGGGGGTGCAAGAATTGACACAAACTGAAACTTCTTCGGAGCATCTTCAAACTGGTATGGTGGTAGTTACGATGGGCAACCTTTGTTTACATACTAGTTTACAGAGCATAGGTTATGTATAAACGTCAATAAAAAAAATCGCGAGGAGATATTCACTGATTTGGACAAAAAAAAGTGACATTTTGTCAACAAGCGTTCTCCAGAATCGCTGACTCCACCTTTAAGTGAACAAAACTGATCCACACATAACTAGCTTCAAGTCCACTTAAGAAACACATTAATATCTCCTCACCATATCCGTCCCCCCCTCCTGTTCCAAGTCTGGGAGAAAGTCCCGTCACAAACAATTAAGCCAATAAAGACGAAAGTTAATTTAATTAAAGGCAAGTGACGTGTCGTGTGGTTGCAAAGTCATTACAGTCACGCAGCCTGCAGGGTGGAGGAGGTTATTGATGGCTGTCTTTTTTTAGGGTTGAGTCTACCACAGTGACTCACACTCAAACGAAGAGCCACATCTCGGAGAGGCCCGCTTGATTTAGCTCTGAGGGAATGAGGCCGGGCAGCAGATTTTTATACCGCAGCTCATTCCAGTTCACACAGTGTGAACCATCTGTCTGTCCTGACCTCACGCCCTTGTGTTATATATACTGTGTATATATATATATATATATATATATATATATATATATATATACGGTATATGTCCTTTGCACATTTTAGTGTCTGGATTTCATCAACAGTACCTATTTATTTATAGGCTAAGTTTAGAAAATGTTAGCATTAAAAACCAAGTAAAGTAAATACTTTCTGTATTGAATAGCAGAATTATATAGCAGAACTGAGTGTGTTAAAACTTTAAAGCAACTTTGGCTTAACCCCAATTTGTGATGCAATGGCCGGCGTTTTGCATCAGATGTCAGTATAAAAGTCCCTCATATCCACCTCTGATAATATTGCCATCAGGTGTAATTTATGTAGAGGCAAACCAGAACCATTTATTTGTCTCTATTTTCTGTTGTCATTTATTTGCAAAACATATTATTTTCAACAATATAAGCCCAATTCAAATCTTTCTGTCAGCGTATGTGCCCATTATTTTTTAAATTGTACGTTCTAACACATGTTAAATATAATATTGAAGCATACCTTGGTTTACTAAGGCATATTTCATATTGCTCCATCACTAAATTCTGAAAATAGAAAAAAGGCAAGACCATTTTCATAAAATCAGTGACACACGCTTATTAAACCCACATATCGGCCGTCCACACAGCTTCATAATTGGAGGCGAGAGAAGGATTAATGAATGAATTACATGCTTTAGTGATCCCTGCTGGGCAAATCCTGATTTTGCTTGGCCCCTCTCGGCAGGAAGGTCAGAGCACACGGTCAGCTACAGAAAAAAACACCCCGGGAGCTAATATGGCTTCTTTCTAAAAGGACAGTCAAGCAGACTGGATCCCTGCCAACATGTTAAGCTTAACCCTGGCTTCATGTGTGTGTAAGAGCCCCAAAACATGAAACCATCTCTAAGCGATCAGGCTGGAAACCAGAAAACATTGCCCACAGGAACTTTTAATTGAAATAAAAAAACAACAAAAACTTCTCAAAACTAAGAAAGTTTGTTTTTAAAATGCAGCAAACAGTGTCTCCCTTGCAACCCTTCCTAGAGTCAACTCCCATTCAGGCAAGTTTGAGGCTTCTAACTCATTAAAGTCAGCGATTCTGGAGAACACTTATTGTCATAATCACTTTTTGTCAAAATCAGTGAATATCTCCTCACGATTCGCTACCTGTCCGTACTATGTGTGTCCTGAAAAAAATCCAGTTTTATCACATAACCTAAACCTAACAAGCAAGTTGCTTGCTGGGGTTGGTCCCAGGGGTTGTTTACATATGATTTGTTTACATACCAGTTTACAGAGCCTAGGCTGTGTATTAACACCAGATTATTTTTCAGTGCACAGTATGGACAGGTTACGAATTATGAAGATTTATTCACTCATTTTGATAAAAAGTGATTTTGTCAACAATTGTCTCCAGAATCGCTTACTGCACCTTTAAAGTGAGAAACTGAACTCTGAGAAAACTTCATCCCCAGAGTTTTGGGTTGCCAGGTTTTGTCCTTAGGTTGTTTGGAAGCCTTCATGTTTCTGTGTTCCTGTCTGTCACCAGGCAAGGGAGGCCACGTCTGTGACCACATAAAGAAGTGATGCCACACAGCTTCTGCAAACTTCATCCCACTTGGGTTTCTGACTCAGAGACGCTGCTCTTGACACTGCCACCAGGTGAGAATGCATAATCATGTAACACACACATCCCAGTCACTGCTGTTGCTCCCCTGACTGCTCTAAGGCTGAGGTTTAGCATCAACAATGACAACTCACCTTACCTCACATTTTTCTCCCTGAAAATCTCTACTCTGTGGCCCTGTCTTCTTTAAAATCATCCTACACCTACAACCTATTGCAACATGTTCTATCAGCTTCTTGATTCTAATTGTATTCATCTTATTGTGTCTGTGTGTGTGTGTGTGTGTGTGTGTGTGTGTGTGTGTGTGTATATATATACGGCGAAAATGACCCAATATGATCACGAAGCGCGGAACTCGCTTTTCGCGCGGCCGACCACCTTTAGGTATGAGTCCTGCGTGGCCATCTTACTCTCAGCAGGTGTTTTTTCTAGCTTAAAGTGTGTTCCCACGGGGCGCTCCGGTGGTGTAGTGGATAGAGCGCGTACCATATTGGCTCCGGCCTTCATTGCAGTGGTCGCAGGTTCGAGTCCGACCTGTGGACCTTTACTGCATGTCATCCCCCCTCTCTCTCTCTGTCTCCCCATTTCAACTCTGTACTATCTAGTAAAGCTTGAAAATGCCAAAAAAAATAAATCTTAAAAAAAATAAAAATAAAGAAAAGTGTGTTCCCACGATCCTGCCAAAACCGCACCTCTTTCTTAATAGAAATCCTATCATACTTACATAAAGGACATTAATCAATCAATCAAATACGTAGGACTAGGCAAACATCAAGCTACGTAGTAATTCTATTAGTACAATTTTAATCTGAATAAAACAGCCATATTAAAAACATCAATTATAAGGGTTATATTAAAACAAGCTTGGGCCAATAACATTAAAAAAAATCTTCTCACATGCTTCTTTTAAATAAATAGTGCCACAGTGTTCTCCTGTTTTTTTTTTTACAACAAGGAGCAGAGGTGTGCAGAGATCAGTCCACTCTTGTTCCGGGGGTTAACAAACGGTCTTAGTTGCGTTCATATTTGACAAGGTTACAATTTATGTCTAATGACAGCGTTTAGAGCCAATAATGGAAGTCATATGTTCTATATGAAGAGCCTGCGGAAACTAAGGGTGTGGAGGGTGGAGCAAAGTGCTGTTTAATGAGCGTGTACAATGGAGTGTCAGACATTCAGAAGAGGTTGTGTCCTTTCGCAGACCTGTAATAAAATATAGTTCACCTCAACCTTTCCCTAATGGAGGAATAATGAATACTAGCGTTGCTAATCCAGGTTTTTTTTCACAGAATTGTCCAATATTAACAATGAGTCTGGCAATTAAGTCATGTTTAAAGCACCTTTACCAGTACCGCACACGCTGATTTCCCTATGTACACTTTTGTCTGCCCTTTATCAAGTGGTTCAAGTTGCACTGGCATAATCATGAATACTTTAACCGTGCTTCAATTTGCCACGGCTCAGTTCAGTATGCACATTTGCAAGGAATGTTGGGTACTTGAGATATTTTCATTGTGTTTGATATATTTTTAATAACCATAATCCGGTTCTAAAAATGCAGAGCTGCATAGCAACATTGGCAGCAAAGAAAACTTGGGTCTGTTTTTGGACCGAAATGGCAGGTGGTGCTGTGGGAGGGAGGTTAAAGCTTCTGAAACTGATATTTCTTAGTTCTGCAGGTTCCCTTAAGACTTTTTTGGGCTTTCTTATCCTTTGCCTTTATTTGATGTAAACAGGGTTAGCCTGGAAGAGTGACTGAGGGGTATAACATGGAATATATAAAAGGCCCAAGGTCGGACACAGGGAGCTGAGATATCGGCTTGTTTTAGTGCAAAACAAAAGCAAAACAAAATCTTTGCTAGAATTTGCCTTCATGCTTAGACCGAGTCCATACCATCCCATGTGGCTCCATAAGGCAAGATGTTATTGACCAATTATAAAGAACCTGATTCATTTGTTTTCAGCCAACAGCATATCTGCAGAACTAGGTGTATTCCCATGTATAGGTTGATCCAGGGGTTTGGGCAGCTGTTTGTTTGATTGACCTCAAGTAAAAGTTTATCGAAACAGTGTGAGGGCCTAAAGAGCCCTAAATGCTCTCATAACTTCTGGCAATTGCATAGTGAAAGTGGGATACCAGTACAGGTACAAATAAGGGAATTTTGATTTCTAGGACATGAACGGATTGGAAGTGTCCTGAAATAACAGCAGGCTAGTAGTTTTTGCTCCAAAATAAATCCCCCCAAAAATGACATTTTAAAGCAAATAGTCTCGGCACCTGCGCTGTCAATCAACTCCCCAACATGACTGTTGTCTGCAGGATTTGTCCTTTGAAGATTTGTACCCAACGAGATTCAGTTGCAATGTCTTGACTTTTATTTTATTTTGTATGATGAAACCCACAAAGGAACATAGTATGAGTGTCTGTTTGTGAGTGCCGTACGTTTGAGGTGGATTCGGACAAATTCTTAACTACGTTATGGTGATGCAGTACAATCAAAACACTAATGGCTAATCATAGGAGAAAGTGCAGTAATACTTAGATGTTTTGGTACATCAGCAATTGGAGGCCATTGTGGTGTGTAATTGACTAATTTAGTATGTGTTTTATTTTCACATCATTCTTAAAGAAAATGTCCTGCAACAATAGTTTCTACTGATGAGGTCCAGAATTCCCTTGGACAAGTTTTGTGGGTATCAGGTTGTATGGGTTTCTTGAGCTATTTATTGTATCTCACCATCTTCTAATGCAGGTTTGGTTTACCCAGTTGTCATGGTATTGAAGATATTCAAATCTAATTTATTGTAAGAATTTTAATGACCAAAAGCCTAGTAAATGATTGACCTTTGGAACACTTTTTGAGCTCCTGTACAGTTAGTAAGTGGACCTTGTGGCGTGACTGTTTTGACAACTACTGTTGTTAATATTCTTGTACTGTTGTTACCGCCTTTCTTACAACGCCTTTCTTTTATTGTGGTATCTGCCCCTTACTAATGTTACTGGAAAACTGGTAAACTAATAACTTACTTCATCATTAAATTGACAAAGCTGCAAGCTTTTATTGGTCTTTTGTTAGACTCCAGCTTTTACCACAGCTGTTCTTTTTCCGCTATATTTGTTTTGTCCATTGTTAGATTTGGGATTATTGGCGTGTCCCTTGAGCTGGCATTCCTTTGGGGACCCGATGTCCACCTGAGTTGCTTTCATGTAGAAGTGCTCTTTATAAACTGTGCACTGTGAGATTCTGATTACCCTGAGTTCCACTACCCTGCTCATCAAACCTGCAACAGTTCGCTGTAGATTGACAGCATGTTGGAGATGCAGTGAACAACAACCACTATCCCATATCAAACATAGCTCCTTGCCATTAACTCATCTCATCCTCTCCACAGACACACACAACCCCCCTTCCGAGTTTCCATGCATGTGATAAAGATTGTGTCACTCTGTGGCTGGATACGGTTGTCTGAGCCTATCAAGGTCCAGGTTCCTCTGGGAGAAATGAGAGAAGCGCAGAGCCATAGAAGCCCGGGCTAAAATGAGATTGAGAGCTCTTTTCCTTTTCATGTGGACATATTTTTCAACCAATGTTCCACTTTAGAACAGCATAATGACACAAGCGCAGCGCATTCGGAGATAAGTGGAGGGAGTCATCGAGGCGATTTTAAGGCCTGATTATTATAAATTAGGATTCTTGAGAAATGTGTGGGCACAATTTAATAAGGTTGGGTCCCTTCATTTGAAACAGCCATAAATATATTCAAATTAAAAGCGGCTGAAGTTAAAGATGAGGGGAGCAATGCTGATGATAGCACTTACAGAAACCTACACTGCCGATAGATCTACATACAAGCTGATAGGTTTTGATGTGCTCGACCACTTCTTCTCGCCACACGCCCACAAAATCCACTCTGAGGCAAAGTTGTTTGACCTGTGGCTACTGTCCTCATTGGCTACATGCTAATAGCGCGGACCCCAGACACACTTAAAGCTATCAAGCCCCTTGTACTTTCCACACTGAAATGTTTCACAGGCCTCCTCCTTTTTTGCTACTTCAACTTTATCCACTTTGCCTTTTTGCAAGAATAATAATGGTGGGCAGAATGACAGTGATATTTTAAAGTTAACAAAAAATAAGTAGACATCGTGTGGTTGTTCAAATGACAAAAAAAAAAAAAAAAAGCTGTCAAAGCCATATTGTGTCAGTCTCGCTAAGGATGACAGATCAGTAGAGTCTGGACAGACGGCCCTGCTCTTTATTTCTGACGAGTTGATTTCCAAGCTTGCTATTTATCTTTTGACGTTTGAGATAGCTGAAGTGACACGACTGAAATGTCTAGATTTGATGTCGCGTTGACGGCATCTAACCGGAAAAATAGGAGAAACGCACCAACAATCAGCAGGTGACACTCTTATTATAGGTTCCTGGAAAAGGCTCTTTAAGCACTGCTGAGCTGCATGTGCTTACACACACAAGGAACACAAAGTTCCAAGTCAACTTCACTCAATTGAACAGTTTTATACCTTTCTCAATACATGATTACATCTATTGAGAGAGATTACAGTACTTAGTAGAATAATGTACATGTACATTATTCAAATAATTCCAAATAACAGTCAATGTAATAAAAGTAGCATACTGACTTGTATAGGAATCAAATCACTAGGTTTGGGGCTTGATTCAACTTCATTGCCAAGACTTGAGTGACTTTGTTGAAACCTCTATCACATATTACATTTTCTTGACTGTGACTTCCAAATTCTATATATACTATACTGTTTCAGGGCACAATACATTTACATGAGTTTTGGACAGTCACAAGTTGGACATATTGTAAAGTCGGTGATGTTACAATGTCAGATGCAATATGTGATGCATAACAGCTGGATAAAGACCCAGAGGCACCCGTCGGAGTCAATTTTCACACAGGAATGTCCCAAAGGAGGTCTACCATTTGCACAAGGACCAAGGTGTCAGCTTCATTGTTTTATTCCGTTTTATTGTATATACTCCCAGTCCTGCTTAATCACAATGCCCCTTCAATGTCAAAATACACCTACTAAATACAGTACAGAAAAGACCTACATAGTCTCAACATTTTGCATATTGTGACAGTAGGAATATTCTTTTCTATTCATTTTTCATGAGAGGCTTGCTGCTGCTGCTTCGTTAGTCCAAGCGGCAGTGGAGGAGATAGAAAAAGACTTGAGACAGCTGGAGACGGGCGTTTTGGAGGGAACATTGCAAATCTGTCTCTCCACTCTTTTCATTATCTAACATCATGACGAAGTGAGAGAGTACCCAAGGGAGAGTGGCAACCGATATAGCAGCGCGTATCAATAATTCATGTGTTCATATATTGGACAAATACGAGCTCCCTTTTGTCAGGCGAGGGAGATATGATGTCGCTGAAATGGAGAGGAAAGAGCCCAGGAGCTCCTCTCAAATGACCCGGTGATCGTTATTCAGCGGTGGTTAATTGGGCTAATTCTGGAAAGGCTAAAATATAAAAATAAATAAATAAAAATCCTCAGTAAGACCAAGGAAATTAATGTGTGGAGGGAATGAATTAGGAGCTTTCTATGAAAAGGAAATGTTCCGTTTGCATTTGCATGGCTTGAATATCCAATGAATCTCACATTGATGTAGATTGACAGGGCTTATTTTTTTTCTCATTTTGACCACACGCTAATGGGAATCGCCTTTTTTTAATTGGCTTGGTTAGCCGTACTTAAAATAAGGCCTGTAAAAATCTCTTTCATTGATTTTGGGATGCGCTTGCCCATACTTATCATCATTTTGGCTCCCATATACTCTGGTGTACACCTGAGATGTGTAGGCCCATTTTCGAGTGTCCGGAACAGTCCAATGATGGCCACAAATTTATGAAGATGTTGTTTTGCAAGTGGTTCTCTGACCCCAACATGATGGCAAAAATGCCCCGCGGGTTCCTTGTAATGGGTTCCCCGATGCATCCAACAACACCACGCAACATCAGTCACCACCCGAGAGGGAAGCAAGATGGGGTTGTGTGTGTGAGGCCTTTTCATTTTGTTTAGGAGTGCCTCATTCATTCCCTCACTAGTTGTGTTCAAGGCCCGAGGTCTTGGGTTTTCAAAACATGGGACCTTCAATGATCAGTGTGTTTCTAACAAGTAATGACAAACAACATCTTCTCTCTTTCCCCTTTCTCCTCTGCTCCCCCTCACTCTCCAGGCTTTTTATCTTTGCTCAGCCTTTGCACCAGGCCTTAAGGCAGCTGCATTGATATAGACATGGCCCTGAGGAAGCCCCCACTCCACATAGAATCCCATCTAATTCTGCCGGCTCTTTCTTAGAAAAAAGACGTTTAGCCACAGGGAGGCAAAACTCCGCTATAACACCTCTCCCTCTCATTTTTTTCTGTTTTAAATATCTAGACTTTGTAGGAAAGTTTCAATGTTTTCTGGAATTGAAGCCTAAGACTCTTAATATTTTATTTTTCAGTGTTTCGAATGAAGTTTTTTAGTGATGCAAAATTCTAGAATCATACTTTTGCAGTCAGCTTCAATGAAAGTTACCCCAAACTCTGTAAAGTTCTCATAAATCTCCATAAAAGCCTATAGCTTAACATCCTGAGCTAAGTAGTTTGTCCGTTGCAAAGGAAACACCGAAGACTTATGTACTCTTAATGGATGCATAGTCAAACAAACCGTAATGCTTCTACTAGCATGAATCAAGACGTTGAGTTCATTTGATAGAAGCTGCCAATGAAACAGTAATTGTAATTGTTGGCATCTTGATTGTTGGCATTCAAATTGTGCTTTTCACACTGGTTATTGTAATGATTAAACAAAAAAATTATTGGCGACTATGTTCATTTTTCAGCTTCAAATGTGTTGGTTTGCAGATACATTTAGTTATTTTTGGACAAAAAGCGTTGCTGTTTTCCCTTTTTTTCACTCTTTATGCTATGCTAAAAAAAGCTGAAGGCTTCCTATTCAGAATATAGACAAGAAAGTGGTACATGAGCCAAATTCCATTTGCTGATGAAGACCCTGAGCTGACATCTTTGAAAACATAGCTTATACGCAGACTAAGAGCATATTCTGCCCCACTCCTCTAAATGTAGGCTAATCAGTGGTATATTTAAACTAGCTGTCATCATCCCTCCTTTGTACAAACACTATAGGTTTAATTACTCCTGTACTAATAAAAAGCCTTGTTATTTGGGCCATATTTTCTGTGAATATGCCTTGAAACTAGAGCTGCTCTCTCTTGTATTTGGCAAAGGGAAGCATCACTTAGTTCTCCTGTGTCACCTGGCCCACTTAGTACAACAATGCATGTCAGCTTCCAATGCACATTCATGTCACTTTCATGTTCATGTTCCGATTCAGTTTGTGCATGTGTTTGTTTGCCGCGAGAGGAGACATTATTTACCAGTTTAGTCATTCAGATTACAAGATTAAAATGCTGCTTACACTATCAGTAATAGTAATCCAATCGTCCAACACTTCAGTAGCCATATTTAGATTTGTGAACCATTTTTATACTTTTACTGAAGTAAATGACGAATTACTTGTTTTTACACCTCCCCTCCCTGTAGACATGTCTAGTTTTCGGCTGTGGCAGTCTGTAATCCAAACTCCTGTGCAAAACTCCATCAGGACTTGGAGTTAAATTCACCCTTCAGTGCACTGGACAATAATTCATATCCCAAAAATATGCAGGCAGACATCCAAATTTTAAAAAATGGATACAGCAAAAGCAGCGATCCATAACTCTCATTTTATTTTTTCATTGTTTTATTTTTGCTTAATTTGTAGTCTTTTGAACAGGGACAGTGTTCATTGACCGTTTCACTGGCAATGAGCCAAAGCAGCTTTAAAGGCTAATTTTAATTTTTCATCCCTTGTCCCTGGTTGGAAGTTAATAATGCATCCTAAAAAGATGAATTAAATGACATATTCTATTAAATCCGTAAACACAACTTAATAAATATGCATGCATTTTGCTACATTTTCATACTCACTAGGTAGATTGAGAAAAACATAAAAATCAATGTACAAAGCCCACACTATAAACAAAATCAGATACTCAATCAAAAAATCAACTCATGGATACTCTCTCATTATTGTATGCCATTCGTTTTGTGAATGTTTCACACGACTGACAACAGGCCTGCGAGGATGTGCGGTTGCAGCGTTGCATGCTGGTCTATGGAGGCTACTGGCAGTGAGGGAAATTGCCATCTCTGCCTTCCCCTCGTGATGGATTTCTCCCTGTGCGATCATTAACAGTCGGTATGGAATGGCGGTGCTGGGAAGAAGTCGCTCAGCCTTTGATTCAACGGTACTGACTACATGAGCTGACAGTATTCCTCTGATGTTTTTTAGAGTAATATTCTGCCATCAAATGCCGCACTGGAAATATCTTGATGTATCGTCTGCTTGACAAGTTATCAGCACTACACAACTACAAGATACTAGACCCCCAAATCTCAGCCATCAGTTTACAGTTTTACAGTGAAGAGTTATCCCTTCCAGGAATAGCAGTGAAAACATATTTTCATGGTTAATCCGTTATACCACAACAAAAAGAATCGCAAATACAGATATGCAATGTAAAAAAAATCCAAAACTTAATCTTGCTATTTTGCCTTCAAAACACAAAGTTCACTCAGGTAACTTCAAATTGTCTTTGTAAGGCAGTAATTAACAGCTTCCTATGAGTTATGTTTGTGTGTTCAAGTTGATAGGGCGAGACAGGCTGCGTCTTATTTAAGGCTCAATATGTGTTTTCTCTTATAAGCATAGCATGCCTAGTAAACTCAGAGAGGGTGAGCTTTACAGTGTAGATGTTTGTATTTTCAACCCCCCCCCCAAACAAATGAATAAAATTGCACGTATAATAAACCACGTTGCCCCATAGGTCTAATAAAGATGTATGTGTTATTCTCTCATGTTTTCGTGCAGCTGAGGGCAGAATGGATTTCTTTCATGCTCTGTCTTTCTTATACAGTACATATAGATGCCACTTCGGTGAGAATACATTAGCTCCCGCAGAGTGGGCTGACTTTTTCGAACTGACTTTCCCTCTCTATCTGTGAAATGTATACACCGAACACACACACACTGAAATGAATGTGGAAACAACTTAATGGAGAGGCTGAGTGCTTCATAAGCATGGGCTGACGGTGTTTTTTTTTCGCCCAC
This sequence comes from Ammodytes marinus, assembly GCF_949987685.1. Lineage (NCBI taxonomy): Eukaryota > Metazoa > Chordata > Actinopteri > Uranoscopiformes > Ammodytidae > Ammodytes > Ammodytes marinus. The sequence continues at coordinate 11,226,729 of NC_137228.1, forward strand.
ACCGACACTATTTGATGATTGAAATGTAATTCTCACAGTACCTTAATCTAATTCAAACACCACTTCAAAGATTCTCATAATTATGACTGGCATTTAATTATAGATT